>NW_025767623.1:1221138-2442277 GCF_003918875.1 Haliotis rubra
AAATCGGCCATCTGAAAGAGATCCGACATAGGTGTTGTGTACCCGAGAATATGTTGAAGGATGTGGCCCTTGGAGTCTACCATATAAGTCTTGACTAATGGCTGCTTCTGACAGGTTTTATTGATGAGATGTGTGGAGAATTAGATCCTATTCATGATATGTTACAAAGATGAACTACTTGGAGAATTGCTTATTATCTTGACGGGAAATTGATGTGATCGGCTTCTGATCGAAATACAATTGTCCGCACCAAGTGTTAAGAAAAGCCGGTGTTTATAGTTAAACAATCAATAGTAATATTACTCATGTTGACTTGGTTCTGTCTACTGTTTCATTACATGAAGGATTTCTTGTTGATCTTGATCAGTGTTGTGGAAAACCGGTTCGGAGATGTGTCGGTTGATGAAATCAAGATGGTACTTTGTATACAAAGTTTAAGACGTGAAGCGAATCGAAAAGGCAATGTGTCATATAAATGTCTGTTTGTTAAAAAGCCTTGCTTGAAAGTGATTGATATTTTCCTCGCTACCTCATGACGACAAATTTCCTGATCGATCATCAAAATAAATCTTTTATTGTCATTTGTCGTTTTGACATTTAATGTTATTGCTTATTTGTTTTTGTAATAACATTTTATTCATCTAATAATAACAGATCTAAGTTGCCATAAAGGGTAAGCGTTAAAGAAATTCAAGTGTTTTTTAGTCTTGAAATTGTCACATATTTGAAACTTGTATTTGAAAAATTGATTTTCTACTCAGCAATGATTGGTTTGCACAATTTTATGATGTAATAATGCACTACCAATTCATGGTTACATTGTCCCATCAAGTAACAATGAAAGAATTTAACCCGTATCTGTGAACAAACTCAATGGAATCACTTCAGCTTCAGTCTCAGCATTTACCACCATGCTGATTGAACCAGACAGTCATTTCTTTACCACTGAGAATTGTCAATTACTTTGAATTTCTAATCATGCAGATTATGCTGTTCCCAATGTGCAGCAGACCGTATGGTTGTTAAGAAATGACAATGGGAAAATGACACTATCACCACTTGTGCTGTTCGACTGCTCATGAAATATAGATATGTGATAAGTCCTCAGGGGCATATTACCAACCAAACTGGGCGGGTAGTGAATGGACTGGTATCGGAACCAGTCTCAGTGGATGAAAGTTGACCATTTCCTTGTCTGGCTTTTCCTGCTGTGTAACGTTGTGCCACTGCGTGATGCAGTGCATGTTACATAATGATCTGAGACAATGAATAGTTAATGATTGTGTGTGATACAATGAATATTGTCGAGCTGTGTGATGCAGTGAATATTGCCCAACTGTGTGATACAGTGAATATTGCCCAACTGTGTGATACAGTGATTATTGCCCAACTGTGTGATACAGTGAATATTGCCCAACTGTGTGATACAGTGATTATTGCCCAACTGTGTGATACAGTGAATATTGCCCAACTGTGTGATACAGTGAATATTGCCCAACTGTGTGATACAGTGAATATTGCCCAACTGTGTGATACAGTGAATTGTGCCCAACTGTGTGATGCAGTGAATATTGCCCAACTGTGTGATGCAGTGAATATTGCCCAGCTGTGTGATACAGTGAATATTGCCCAACTGTGTGATACAGTGAATATTGCCCAACTGTGTGATGCAGGGAATATTGCCCATCTGTGTGATGCAGTGAATATTGCCCAACTGTGTGATGCAGTGAATATTGCCCAACTGTGTGATGCAGTGAATATTGCCCAACTGTGTGATGCAGTGAATATTGCCCATCTGTGTGATACAGTGAATATTGCCCAACTGTGTGATGCAGTGAGTATTGCCCAACTGTGTGATGCAGTGAATATTGCCCAACTGTGTGATACAGTGAATATTGGCCAACTGTGTGATACAGTGAATATTGCCCATCTGTGTGATACAGTGAATATTGCCCAACTGTGTGATACAGTGAATATTGGCCAACTGTGTGATACAGTGAATATTGCCCAACTGTGTGATACTGTGAATATTGGCCAACTGTGTGATACACTGAATATTGCCCATCTGTGTGATACAGTGAATATTGCCCAACTGTGTGATACAGTGAATATTGCCCAACTGTGTGATACAGTGAATATTGCCCAACTGTGTGATACAGTGAATATTGCCCAACTGTGTGATACAGTGAATATTGCCCAACTGTGTGATACTGTGAATATTGGCCAACTGTGTGATACAGTGAATATTGCCCAACTGTGTGATACTGTGAATATTGCCCAACTGTGTGATACAGTGAATATTGCCCAACTGTGTGATACTGTGAATATTGCCCAACTGTGTGATACAGTCAGTATTGCCCAACTGTTTGATACAGTGAATATTGCCCAACTGTGTGATACAGTGAGTATTGCCCAACTGTGTGATACAGTGAATATTGCCCAACTGTGTGATACAGTGAATATTGCCCAACTGTGTGATACAGTCAGTATTGCCCAACTGTTTGATACAGTGAATATTGCCCAACTGTGTGATACAGTGAGTATTGCCCAACTGTGTGATGCAGTGAATATTGCCCAATTGCAACTGTGTGATACTGTGAACATTTCGAAACTGTGTGATACAGTGAATATTGCCCAACTGTGTGATACAGTGAACATTTGCCCGACTCTGTGATACAGTGAATGTGACAGAGATTATGCCGTTCCTGAAATGGGTACTATGTGTGAAGCCAATTTCTTGTGTTCTTTTCAATGATTACTGAGATACTGCTCAAAGTGACATAAAACTACACTTACTTAGTCATTCACACCAACTCTGCCATCATATCAGCCTCATCACCAGCATCGTGTGTTACACTGACTTCTCTAGTCTCTCGTACAGACCCTGAAGCAAATATATCGAAGAAAGCCCACACAAGTCTAGAAAATGTGGCAAGTGTAGATTTCCTCAGCTTCTGAAAATGAAGAAAGTCTCAGGGCTCCTTTTCATTATATATTTTTTTTTTTACTATGAACTTTTTTCAGTAAAATATGTTCATTTCAGAGACTAGTTGTTAGTCTATGACTTCTCCAGCTTCCATCCACTTCACCAGGGATGCAACACTGTGTACATTAAGTGGGCCCAGCAGTCACTGCCATGCTATGTCCCAATTAGTGCCGCCCTGGACCCATCTGATCCAAGGGAAGCTGACACTTGAGATGGGTGATCAGTCACTTTCACACATACCAGATTTGGAAAGTGATTAAGATGTGATCTTCCTGCTGGAAAGGAGACAAAAACCTGGTAATGCGTGACAGTTTATTGAATGATATAATCCCCACCAGCCCCTGAGTAAATGTGTCAATGAGTGGCTGGAGCCTGCTTGTTAGGAGTGAGGGTAACCGGAGCCTGCTTGTTGGGAGTGAGGGTAACCGGAGCCTGCTTGTTGGGAGTGAGGGTAACCGGAGCCTGCTTGTTGGGAGTGAGGGTAACCGGAGCCTGCTTGTTGGGAGTGAGGGTAACCGGAGCCTGCTTGTTGGGAGTGAGGGTAACCGGAGCCTGCTTGTTGGGAGTGAGGGTAATTGGAGCCTGCTTGTTGGGAGTGAGGGTAACCGGAGCCTGCTTGTTGAGAGTGAGGGTAACCGGAGCCTGCTTGTTGGGAGTGAGGGTAATTGGAGCCTGCTTGTTGGGAGTGAGGGTAACCGGAGCCTGTTTGTTGGGAGTGAGGGTAATTGGAGCCTGTTTGTTGGGAGTGAGGGTAACCGGAGCCTGCTTGTTGGGAGTGAGGGTAACCGGAGCCTGCTTGTTGGGAGTGAGGGTAACCGGAGCCTGCTTGTTGGGAGTGAGGGTAACCGGAGCCTGTTTGTTGGGAGTGAGGGTAATTGGAGCCTGTTTGTTGGGAGTGAGGGTAACTGGAGCCTGTTTGTTGGGAGTGAGGGTAATTGGAGCCTGCTTGTTGGGAGTGAGGAAAACTGGAGCCTGCTTGTTAGGAGTGAGGGTAACTGGAGCCTGTTTGTTGAGAGTGAGGGTATTGTATTTGAAAGAATATCTTTAAATGAAATCAGATGCTTTCATAGTTCATTACAAAGAAGAAGTGTTCATGCTGCGATCTCAGGATAAGTAGCTCAACACAACCCTGTGAAGATCTGGGTTAAAATATTGATCTTCAGTAACCCATGCTTGTTGTAAGAGGCGACTAACGGGATCGGGTGGTCAGGCTCGCTGACATGGTTGACACATGATATCGTAACTAACGGAATTGGTTGGTCAGATTCACTGACTTGGTCATCGTATCCTGCTTGCGAAGGTCAATGGTTGTGTTGTTGATCACTGGATTGTTTGGTTTACTAGTTGTTTACTGGTTGTTTTCTGGTTGCTTACTGAAGTACTTCTTTACTGTAAATTCAAGCAATTTCAAAATGGCTACCACTCCAAGCTGGTGGTATTGATTGTTGTGACTCTTGAGGTTTACTATAGCCTTTACTGACATAAATTTTCACCCAGTCTAGACAGCAATCCTCTGGAGTCTACTCTTCTAAGACATATATTTCAGTGTTTTTCATGTGACATGGACGAACAGCTTGGCCAGGTGTTCATACCTTGTTTTTGAAGTTTAATCAATGTTTGGGACGATGGAATGGCCTGGTGGTTAATGTGGTGGCTTATCAACATAATGTCCTAGCTGGGTTTGATTCTCCTGGATTCACTGTGCGAAACATGATATTAGAAATGTGTTCCACTTGCTGAACCCGTGAAGGTCAGGGTTAGAATATTGATCTTCAGTTACCCATGATTGTCGTAAGAGGCGACTATCGGGATCGGTGGTCAGACTCGCTGACTTGGTTGACACATGTCATCGGTTCCCAATTGCGCAGATCGATGCTCATGCTGTTGATCACTGGATTGTCTGGTCCAGACTCAATTATTTACAGACCGCTGCCATATAGCTGGAATATTGCTGAGTGTGGCTTAAAACTAAACTCACTCACTCCACTTGCTGATTCCCATTATTGTTTCTGTGAGATTGTCCCCCATCCATGTTTCTGAAAAAGATTGTCCCCCATCCTTCTTTCTGAAAGAGATGGTTCCCAATCCATGTTTATAAGATAGATAGTCACCCTGGATGAAATGGTCTCTGTCCATAACACTGAGAAAGGTGATTCCCCAAAAGTTTTCACATCAGGATGAAGCCCTGGTAATAATATACCGTCAGATATTGAAGGGAAAGTGGTGTGTGGTTATGTCATAGCCTGCTTGATCATTTCCACAGTTAGGGGAGGTGGCATAGCCTCGTGGTTAAAGTCTTTGCTCTTCACGCCAAAGACCCAGGTTTGATTCCCCACAAATTTTTATTTAAATTAACTTTTGAATTTACTATGCAACAGCATCAACTTCTGCAATCAACCTGTCTATGTGGGCCAACTTGTTACCTGTAAATTATTGGAATGTGGTCAACATGGGATAAACCACTCCCATATGGCCGGGAGAGTAGCCTAGTGGTTAAAGTGTTCGCTCATCGTGCTTAAGACCCGGGTTCAATTCCTGCATGGGTACAATGTGTGAAGACCATTTCTGGTGTCCCCTGCCATGATATTTCTGGAATATTGCTAAAATTGGCATAAAACCAAACTCCTTGACAAATTCACATTTGACTGCATATTCAGGTGAGCTATAGAGCGCTGTCATTACGGGTGTTATCACCTATATGTTATCACCTATATGTTATCACCTATATAGTGTTGAAGAACTGATTCAATCATTCACATAGCACCCATGAGAATGTACACTTTGATAGATTCTCAGCTCCACTAGAACCTTGGGAATAGTAACTATAATTTCTCCGATATTCACTGAAGAAAGGGCAGAGATCTGTCTTCCACTTCATCCATCATTTACAATTGTGTTTACAGCCATGCTGAACAATTTTTTCCCACAATGCACCAGGCTGCACCGATTAGTATGTACATTAGCCATTACATACGCCTGTTCGAGTAATCGTGTGGAAAATCCTAAAAAGAATGGATGTGAAAATTTAAAATGGATTAGTTTGCGTACCAAAATTAGAACATGTCTGTTTTTGACAAGTCGTAAAGAAGTAAGGTTTTGTTGCCTGTAGGTTGGTTCCGGTGAATAAGTCCGTGAGATAGCGAGTGAGTGAGTGAGTATTGTTTTACGCCACTGTAAGCAATAGTCCAGCAATATCACGGCGGGGGACACCAGAAATGGGCTTCACACATTGTACCCATGTGGGGAATCGAACTCGGGTCTTCAGCGTGACGAGCGAACACTTTGTCCACTAGGCTAACCCATTGACCCCCATGAGATAGTGACTGACTTTGCTTTTAATAGACATTTTTCTTTTTTCAACGCACAATTGTGCAAGAATTGCCACGATTTATAATGCATGTGATTAAAATAGCACAGCTTGTTTTTGACCAGCATTTCAAAGATTAAACCGAATAGTTAAGTAAAGAGCAAACCCAGAATCAAGATGAAAGTCCAACAGAGTTTTTTTGTGCTGGAAAAATGAGCAATGCCCCCGATACTCTGTCACGTTTGTGCCATGAGCGACTCTGTGCTTCTCTGTGTCTGCCCGAGCCTCTGTACAACTTTGACATTCTCGACTTTGACCAAGAGGCACACGGATGATTTCTCTTGCTAATTATTTTGACACATTTCTGTAATGACCCTCATTCGCTTTTACTTAAAAAAAACTAATTACCTATTATTTCTGCGTCTGCTCCCCGCAACATTGCCGTCTGCTCTGTAGGCTGTGAGCCAGAAGTGTACAAATTTGCCTAATGCGATTTTTGTGGTTCTGTATCGTATAACGCGTTCAATTTGGGGACGGAATCTTAGGATTTGAATGTTAGATGCTTTGTAATGTGGATCACATCATGTGTGTTTGACATGGGCTTCCATGGCTTACGTCTCATGAATGCAATCAGCGGATAGGACGCATCAATTCCCATGAGGACACAAGACACAATGTTTTGCTCTCGAAGCCAATAACTTCCACAACACTGCCATGTTTTCCTAAGTCGAGTGCACTAATGCTAGAATCAAATTGTCAACAGGATCTTCGTTAAGGAAGAAAGGCTTGATTTAGATATTGTTTATAATGGTTGGATCTGGTTATTGTTTAGTCTTGTCGTATTGTCCAGAAGCGACAGTGTAAGGTAAGCAAGTTTCTGTCCTTGTGCTGAGAAGAACCAAATTGTTTCATTTGCGACTGATCACTAGAACAATTGGTTGCCTACTTCTGCAGCCTGGTATCAGATATGTTCCAATTCCTTTGTCACGTTATGCTTGTTTTTTTCCAAGATCGCGAAATTGTTTGGACATCTTTTATGGGCATTTTAGAAGTTGAGGTGATGAAGAATGATGGTAATTTTCTATGGATAAAGGACTTCTTTATCCTGTGAAAGGCGACATTTTGACATAGATTCTAATGTCGGCAAGCAAGAATCTATGTCGAAACATCACCGTTGACAGAGTAAAGAAGTATATCAATAAAAATAATATGAACATTAGAATCTTTGTCATTTGTGGCATTTAGAAGTTGTACATTGATGTCCAAGATATTTTTATGGATTAAACCAGTTCACCTGATGAAGGGACCTGGAATGGTCTCGAAACGTCGTGAGAGAAATTAAAAAGAAGTTTAATCCAAAAAAATATCTTGGACATTAGAATCTTTGTCAAAATGTTGCCTTTCATAGAATAAAGAAGTTGTATATCTATAAAAATATTATCATCATTCTTGTTTGGACATGGAATGTCTTGGATTGGTGATCGCTTGTTTTGTTAAGAAATTAGGATTGCTTAAACAGTAAGTTCTCATTTTCCTAATTTGGAGTTATTTGAAGATTGTACATTGTTATTGCAGTATTAGCTCATTGGTGACCTGCAAATTTTAAATTAAAATATTCTTACAAAAGTGGAGGCTGTTTATGTTGTATGTGTTTTGAAACCAGGAGTTCTTGTTTGGTAGGGTGTTCATTAAATCATTGTATAAAGTTTTAGAGTTATGCTGTTTAGAATAATTGTGAGAGGAAAATGTTACATGAGCTGAAAATGAGCTGGAACGTCAGTAGATCAATTTCAAAGACCATCTTCCACACTCTGTTAAAGATTTTCTCTTAATATAAGGGGTGGTGGGGTAGCATAGTGGTTAAGGTGTTCGCTCGTCATGCCGAACACCCGGGTTCGATTCCCCACATGGGTGCAATGTGTTAAGCCCATTTCTGGTGTTCCCCGCCATGATATTGCTGGATATTGCTAAAAGCAGCATAAAACCAAACTCACTCACTCACTCACTCACTCTTAATATAACATTCAACTTGTGTTGATGCTTTACATAAAGTCATGTGCTATGAAACAAGAAGATGCTCTGCCTTGTTGCTTAGTTTTATTCATTAGGAGTGTGTGTATGAGTTTAGTTTAACGCTGCACTCAGCAATATTCCAGCTATATGGCGGTGGTCTGTAAATATTTGAGTCTGGACCAGACAATCCAGTGATCAACAGCACGAGCATCAATCTACGTAATTATAGGCATAAACATTCCCTCTGGATTATGGCTGCCTTATTCCTGTGGTTACCACAGACACGTACAGAAAAATGGAAAGAAAACCGATCTCTACGTCATAGTTCCCCTGGTGGTATGCCCTCACCCCGTGGAGTTATCTCCCCTTAATTCATTATTTGGGATACGATGACATGCGTCAACCAAGTCAGAGAGACTGACCACCCGATCCCGTTAGTCACCTCTTATGACAAGCATGGGTTGCTGAAGATCAATTCTAAACCGGGATCTTCACAAGTCTAAATCATTCGGTTGCTTCAAGTGAGCTACAGTACATTCATAATTAGATGATTCTTGTTGAATATGTTGAGAAAATGCCATGAAACCATAAAGCGGCTGGCTGTGCCTTGTCATGTACTTTTTAATTTAAATCCAGGAAGAAGCAATAGTAATTACCAATATTGATTTATTACTCGTATTGAACATTAAAATTCTGGTTGCCATGGAAAACTAAATAATTTCATACCTGACAACAACACTATATCAGATGACAACTGATAATCCAACAATAGAGAAAAAGAATTCGATAAAGTTTAAATCCAGTATGGATGTCAGTGTACGTGGCAGTTCAGTTCAGTGTATGGAGCAGCAGTGATTCATGATGAATGTCGTCCTTTGTTGATGTGGGTAATTTTGACGTGACCTAAGTCTGTGAGCAGTAACTGGGCACTAAGTGGGCAGATGACTGAGCTTATGACAACCTCTGTAATGGTTGCAAGATTTGCCTTGTCATATCACACATGAAATTAATGTCCAACCAAATGCCATGGTTAGTTGGGAGGATTATGTTAGTGTGAGTGAGTTTGGTTTAGAGCTGCTTTGAACAGTGTTTCTGTCGTATCATGGTGTGCTGGCTTAGGTGCTGGAGTGAGTGAGTGAGGTTTTATGACGAATTTAGCTATACTCCAACAATGTCATGGCAGGGGACACCAGAAATTGGCCTTTACACATTGTACCCATGTGGGGAATTGAACCCAGGTCTTTGGCGTGACGAGCGAGCGCTTTAACCACTAGACTACATTTTCTCTCCCCCCCCCCCCCCTTTGGTGCTGGAACCAAAGATTAGGTGGGTTATATCACAGTGTGTTGGCTTCATAAGTGAACACAGAAACAGTTGCATCAATAAATATTGGCTTGGTATAGAGGGGAACAGTATGTCAGTCATATCATGTCGTGTTGGAGTGATGTAGGGTGGAACAATATATCAGTTATATCATGGCATGTTGGCTTGATGTAGAAGGGAACAGTATATCAGTTATATCATGGCATGTTGGAGTGATGTAGGGTGGAACAATATATCAGTTATATCATGGCATGTTGGCTTGATGTAGAGGGGACAATATATCAGTTATATCATGGCATGCTAGCTTGATGTAGAGGAGAACAATATATCAGTTATAACATGGCATGTTAGCTTGATGTAGGGTGGAACAGTATATCAGTTATAGAGTGGAACAATGTATCAGTTATATCATGGCATGTTAGCTTGATGTAGAGGGGGAACAATATATCAGTTATATCATGGCATGTTGGCTTGATGTAGGGTGGATCAGTATATCAGTTATATCATGGCATGTTGGAGTGATGTAGAGGGGGACAATATATCAGTTATATCATGGCATGTTGGAGTGATGTAGAGGGGACAATATATCAGTTATATCATGGCATGTTGGAGTGATGTAGAGGGGGACAATATATCAGTTATATCATGGCATGTTGGAGTGATGTAGAGGGGGACAATATATCAGTTATATCATGGCATGTTGGAGTGATGTAGAGGGGGACAATATATCAGTTATATCATGGCATGTTGGAGTGATGTAGAGGGGAACAATATATCAGTTATATCATGGCATGTTAGCTTATGACAGGAAGGTATGTCAGCTGTACCTGTGTGTGTGGGCTTGATGTAGAGAGGAACTTGATATCAGTATTACTATGGTGTGTGGGCTTGATGTGGAGGTGAGTGCATTTAGATCAGTTATATAAGTGTTGGTTGAATGTGGAAGGATACAAAATATCATTCCTGTTTTTACCTTTCTTATATAATCACAAATGTCGTACCACCAGAATAAAGAAGTTGTTCATCCACAAAGTTTGTCCTTATCTGACTCACCAACTTAATAATGAGGGCGGTGGGGTAGCTTTGTGGTTAAAGTGTTCGCTCGTCATGCCGTAGACCCGGGTTCGATTCCCCAAATGGGTACAATGTGTTAAGCCCATTTCTGGTGTCCCACGCTGTGATATTGCTGGAATATTGCTAAAAGCGGCATAAAACTAAATTCACTCACTCACTCACACTTAATAATGCCTCTCAAAGTAGTGAACCTTTTTTATTCACATGAGTATGGGGTAATGCTGTCATACCAAATATTCGGAATCAATGGTCATTGGATCCTGCCATAGATAGGGGATGTAACTCTGCATTGTAAATTGTGAAACACCTGTGATGTGAGGATACTTGCAGTAAAGTGAAAACTGTCATTAAACTCTAAATCTTGATGCACATGAAATATATAATCATTCGTCATAATGTCTGTTTTGACCAGTTGCTACACAAATTGGTTACATGTTAAAAAAAACCAACATCCTTCAGTCTCCTGTCCAAAGAAATGTGTTGGGGAGAGATTTGAATGTAGACTTGTTGCAAACTCCAATCACAAGAGACACTTTGATTGGTTTGGAGAGGCATTTTGTGGTAAGCTGGTGTTCAGAAGGTATAGTCCATTTGGCTCAAAAGCAGACCGATGAATTGCAATCTAACTCGAAAACTAATAAACATAAAATACTCAATGAAACACTGATCATAATCAAAACATCATACCCACTCTGTGAGGTTTTTTGCAGAATTTTTGTCCTAAAAATAAAAAAGTTGTTTAACAATCTATCATTAAAATATTGACACAGTTCACTGTTTGTTACGAGGGAGGAGTGCAGAGAAAGGGACAGCCAGGTGTATGTTATGTTTATTAGTTTTCAAGTTAGATTGAAATTCATCGGTCCGATTTTGAGCCAAATGACTGTAATGTCTAAGCAATGGTTGCAAATGATGAGGCTTGCGTATTCATCGTAACAGGGTAGCCGAGTGGTTAAAGTGTTTGCTTATCATGCCGAAGACCTGGGTTCAGTTTCCCCATGTGAAGCCCATTTCTGCTGTCCCTTGCTGTCATATTGCTGGACTATTGCTAATAAGCACATAAAACTAAACTCACTCACTCATTCATCTTATTTAAATGGAAAAGTATGTGGATAGTAGAGGATGCTTTAAACGACCTCACTCCCAGGTCCACGTTGTTCTGGGGGGAACCAATGTTGTCACGGACCCTTCATCAAAAGAAACACTCCCCACAAACTAGCATGGGCAGGCTGAATCTATCCATTATCTATCTCATTCTGAATGACTTGATAATGAGTTGCATAAAACACACTTAATGGGCATATTAGTCTCAAAGACAGAGACTTAAGTTCAGTTTTCTCCAAGATTACCAAAATATTCTTTGATTTACATAAGAACGAGTCGCTAAGTAGGAAAGTAAAATGTAACAGTTCCAGGCATTTTGGCGTCGGTTCCAGAGCTGTAGGTGCATAATTACACAGTGGATCTGTAAATGGTGACAGTGCAAAACCAGAAAATTCTTTGATGCATGGGGATGCATTTCTTCGCGGTATCGGAATCTGTTGCTAGAATTTGATATGTTGTTGAGTGGCTGACAGTCAGTGGTGCTGGAAATATCGTAAGATTGTGTTAGTGGCTTGAGTGGAGACAGTCACTCGTTTAATCATCCGATCATGGTCAAAATCACAGATGATCGTTTTTTGGCAAAACAGGTTATGTCGACTTGTATTACAGCAGCCTGACTGCAGGACACGCCTACCAAACCTAACCCCAAGAGGAATCTCAGATTGGTGTTAGGAATCAAGAGGTTGACTTTGTTAGTTGGCGTTAAAAAATGTTCACAGTTGATTCTGAGTAAATAGTGTGGTTGACATGAGAAGCTTCCCAGGATGCACTAGATCCGTTTTGAGAGACTCGACTCAACTCTGAAGATCGATAGATTAGTTTTATTACCAGAGTTTTGAAATAATGAAAGGTAATTAGCAGATGATGTCCGTTTTCTCCGAACCATTTGCTGCCAAGCTTCCTGTGAAGTGACATTGAATCTTTTCCTCGTCGGGCTGCTGTTGCAGCGCTATTTTCGTCAAATATCATTTCAAAATTACATTACGTGGCCATAAGCGTCTGTACAGCTGATCTGAGTTTTGTTTGAAGTACATACGATGATTGTTTTGTAATTACTTCATGGGATGTGCTGTTGGTGATACTTTATGAAAATATCATTTGATATCACCTGTGTTCTCAGCTGAGAAATTCCAGTTTAATGAATTCATGAATACTGGGGATTTCATTCCAGTTTGGTGAGTTTCATACTCTGGTAATTCAGGAATATATTGATAAGTAAATATATGTATTTACAAGCTCAATTTTTGCATGTGTATATTTTATTTATAGCTGGCTAGGTTCTGATACAGTAAAAACTTTAGGGTCCCTAGAGTCTTTCTGATTACTACAGCTAATATGTCATTGTATGAACGATTAACTGTTCAGTAGATTGAAATAAACAAATTATTCAGTGATGCACTAGAAGGTTGATAGTCATATGAGTATCCCACCAGGTACCCATTCACGGATGGGTGAGCAGAGGCAATTTATGAACAAACTCACCTGCCTAGGGTGAGGCCACACGTATCATGTGTGTTCGTTGTAGGGCAGGACTGTAGCCCTGGAAACTCTCAGGAGTCAAGCTGCCAAACATGGTCACCCATCCAAGGATTCTGAAGGTTCCTAAACTTCAACTGATTTGTGTCCTGGGCTCTATGCACAAGACTACACACCACTACCACCATTATAACCACATAGGCAGGGGTGGAAATAACTTTAAAATTGCTAGTGTACTCCGGAACAGTGGCACATGTAAAATCACTTGCCCTGATAATTTTTCCACTATACCGGCCGTTTTCTAGTTGATTTTTTAAAATAAACAACATAATTAACATTGGAAAGTCAACTGGACACTGGTACAGTGTGATATACAAATTTGCTTGCCCGACAGAAAAAAACACTGGACTCAGACGTCGGGTAATGGGTTATTTCCACCCCTGATAGGGAGTCTTGGGTGTGATGAGCTGCTACTCCACAGTACACTGTTATGATTGTAACAGGCATGGTTTGCTCTGTCTTGTGGAAACTACATGTTAAATGTGTGGTTCTACTTTGCGTTTTGTGCGAGGAGCACACCCCTACCCTTGGCATGGAACCTTCCAGTGCCTGCAGCCAATCGCTGTGCCGAAACGGCGAGCAAAACCAAACAAATCTGCGACAGCCGTAACCCGCATGTCCCCGCGAACACCGGTAACAAAAATCCATTTAATATACCAAAATTTATAATTTATACCCCAAGCTAAGTTACTAACGCCAGCCCACACCTTCCTAATATCTTTAGCACCTATTATACTTATCCCCCCGTTACATGATCAAATGTTGTGGATTTGGCGAGTGGAAGCAAGCTTGAATCAGGGGTGGAAATAACCCATTTCCCGACGCCCGAGTCCAATGATTTTTTCTGTTGGGCAAGCAAATTTGTATATCACACTGTACTGGTGTCCAGATGATATTCCAATGTTAATTATGTTGTTTATTTAAAAAATCAACAAGAAAATGGCTGGTATAGTGGACAAATTATCAGGGCAGGTGATTTTACATGTGCCACTGTACCGGAGTACACTAGCAATTTTAAAGTTATTTCCACCCCTGCCTATGTGGTTATAATGGTGGTAGTGGTGTGTAGTCTTGTGCAGATGTAGCTAAAGATGGTTGAACCTCAGATCTGAACCCATAGTGCATTCACACATATGAGAACCTGCACCACTGGGCCACCTCGCTGAAAATCCACCCAGAAAGATATTGACCTCAGCTTGCAGTAGTGGTGGTCTGATTAATTTAAATAATCGAAGATTGGTCGCAGTGACTAAACGACCAAGCAATCGATCATGTTTTCTCATAATCAAATACAAACAATTCTGGAACACCTTTTGAGTTAACAATTTTTTTCACAAGGTTGGTTTTGTCTGTTACATTTCATAAGCACTACAAGCTCGGTCCAAGTCATGATTGAATTTATCTTAAAGACCCCAAGAAATTTATGTTCCTAACATACTAGTCATCCTTTAAAGATGTGAAATTTACGGGAAAAACAACCAAAGAACCATACTTGTCAGACATTTTGTATTTCTGTAAAAATGACTGATATTTACAAAATTAGATATTCATATCGAGTTCATTTGAGAATAAAAGAGATTTTTTGTTTCTCTTTATCGTGTATATGACATTTGATTATGTTTATCTGTATGAGGACAGAAGGACAAGATTTAATTATTGATTCTTTTTAAAAAGTCAGTTTCTAAGTAAAACTTGGAGAAAAACAGATTTCGGCAATGTTGTAATGGACCTTATCTGAATCATGTGACTAGATAAGGCAAGCTTGAATGCGGTTGTCACTTATGATGACCTTTCATGCTCTATAATCAGAATCCCTGCCGGATTAAGTGCTCCCCTCTGTCTGGTCATTTCATTTATTGTGAAGCAATCCCCATTACGAAGACCGCCTCCGTGGTGTAGTGGTTAGAGCGTCCGCCCGGAGAGCGGAAGGTCGCGGGTTCGATCCCCGACCGCGTCATACCAAAAGACGTTAAAATATGGTAATTGTTGGTCCCTGCCTGGCACTCGGCATTAATGGGTACAACAAGGACTGGTCGGCTCGGAGTCAGTATACTGTGTCTGAGTGGGGTATTCATGCTTCACTGCGGTATGGTATCTCAGTGGGCTAGCACTATAAAACCAGCTTCAGTCTGGGCTAGTACAAGCAGTCGCACATACACATACACACGCATGCACGTCGTCATATGAGCGAAATATTCTCAAGCACGACGTTAAACCCAATTTCACCTCACCTCACCCATTATGAAGCAATAGCCAATCAGATTATTTTTGTTGTGCAGGTATATGATGGAAAGTGAACTTGTTAGGCAACAGGGTTTAGTTTACTAAACCAAGGTTAGTTCTGACGGTTTATGACCTGTGAAGATCCCAGTGAGAATTGATCTTCAGTAACCCATGCTTGACATAAGAGGCGACTTACAGGATCAGGTGGTCAGGCTGGCTGACTTGGTTGACACATGTCATCGTATCCCAAATGCGTAGATTGAGGCTCATGCTGTTGATCTCTGGATTGTCTGGTCCTGACTTCATTATTTACAGATAGCTACCATATAGCTGGAATATTGCTGAGTGCAGCACAAAACTAAACTCACTCACTCACTCACTCTGACTGTTAATGTTCCAGTGCCTCATAGGCATTCTGGGTTGTAGCACACACTGATCCATTGACCGAGGCAACATTAACACTTTGAGTGAGCAAACAACTGAGCATACAACTGAGCGTACAACTTATTTTCATTGTTTGCGCAATATAAGGACACACATTAATATTATTTTTATTTTTATATTATGGCAAATACGCCGGAGGCCCACCAGTAATGGTTATGTGACAGTACATTCGGTGTGACAGAACTGTAGCATGATAAGTGCTGGGACAGTGGGGTAGCCTAGTGGTTAAACTGTTCGCTTGTCACCATGAGGTCACTTACCCACATCGGTACAATGTGTGTAGCCCATTTCTGGTGTTCCCTGCCGTATTCATGGTAACAAGGGGCGGTGGGGTAGCCTAGTGGTTAAAGCGTTCGCTCGTCAAGCTGAAGACCTAGGTTCCATTCGCCACATGGGTACAATATGTGAAGCCCAGTTTTGGTGTTCCTTGCCGTGATATAGCTGGAATATTGCTAAAAGCGGCATAAAGCTAAACTCACTCACTTACTATTCCGACTGTGTGTGGAGCATGAACCTTGCCATCTTGCCTCATCTGGGTATCTTTAGCGACTCCCCTTGTTCTTGTAATTAAGTTGCAATGACGCTTACTGAGTCGAACATGTACTTTTAGTCGCACTTCTTGTCAAGGACCCAAACAAAAACTTCATGCATCAGTTCTACGGTAGATGTGTCAGGTGGTTCTATTCTCCATCCGTTTGAATCGCTGAGACATTCTGCAGTAATTCTGCACAGGAAGCTGGTGAAATTGGTACTTGTTCCGTTATCCAACACAGAAAAAGCTGAAGATGAAAGAAAAATGAACAGCTAATGTCATTCTGCCTTTCCTGCCAACAGGGTGATTTATGTGGATAACGTCTTAAAGCCTTCAGTGTGATCTGATTGAGCTGGTGTTGCTCGTTGATTCTGCAGTTGAAGATTTCGTAGCTCACTTCAGCAGTCACGTGGACTGATGGTGGTTTAACGACATCGTGTCTATTGCTGAGGATGATATTGTTCATCTGTAGTTTGTTTGGTTTGTTTTGTTTCTTAAGGCCAGAGCAATTTTATTTCTTGTTTTACGGATTTTTGTCCTCAGAAAACCTAAAGGCAGGAGGGAAAAAAAATACAAATAGAATCACAAGCCAAAGTAATATTCCTTAAATACTAAAAGTATTTTACTTTTGGCAATTTATGAAGTGTATATGGGGCAAAAAAACAATGTAAAAAAACTCTTTTTGTAAGCTTACATTTTTGGCTTCTACTAGGTTTTGTTAGACTCACTATAGCAGTGTAACGAATAATACTGAGCCTAAGTTTACTTAGACTGTAAAGTGAACTGATATCGGTCATTGGTTCCAACTGGATCACTTACAGGCAGACATCATATCAAGGGGGACAGTTTGTGGATGCCAACTTACAAAGTTTCAGAGTTCATGCTTACTCCTCCTGATAGCTATATATGTTCATTTGTTATTTTATTACGTTTAGTGTTTGACATGTACGTATGTAGCTACTAGTGGTGATCCGATTAATTGAAATAATCGAAGATTGGTCCAAGTGACCAATTGACCAAGCAATCAATCACATTTTCTCATAATCGAACACAAACGATTTTAGAACTGCTGGTTTAGTGTTTGAAACACTTGACGTCGATGGAACATATCTTCGAAGTTGTCAGGGCCTGAAAACTTGTTTAATTCTTAGAAAACTCACTTCACTAACTGAAAAGTCATGACTGAATATTTCTTGAAGACTCCAGAAGGTTTATGTTCATGATATATTAGTCATCACTTTAAAGTAGCAAGGTGCATCATGTTATACATATCTACAATAACAACATGAATAGGAAAATCTGAAAATTGACGCTAACCAATTTTTTTCGATGATTGTTCGTTGGTAATAAAGCAATCATCAATTGTGAGATTTCAACCAATTCCCAACACTAATGCATGTACTTGTCCTCGTATGGCTTGAATAAAGATGGGGGCGTTGGAGTAGCCTAATGGTTAAGGTGTTTGCTCATTCCGCTGAAGGCCCGGGTTCGATTCCCCGTATGGGTACATTGTGCGAAGCCCATTTCTAGTGTCACCCGGCATGATATTGCTGGAATATTACTAAAAGCGGCGTAAAACTAAACTAAGTCACTCCGTCCCGAATTGAATAAAGTTAATGTGATGTTTAATTGCAACTCGCTCACATTTGTGGCTACCTGCTACTTAGTAGTCACTGACTGATGAAGGAGTAAGAATATACCAGGGCTCCAGATAAGGGCAGTATCGGCGTATGTACGGAAAAAAAATATGCACGATACGGTAGGAAATGTTTTGAAAAACGTAGCAGATACGCACCACAGCAATGGTGTACAGTCTTAGAATGACTTACAGACGTATTTATCTGAAAAAGAATTGTTTTATCGTTTATTGACCTGTTTACACAAGAGTAACAACGTTGTGGTGCATACATGAAACAAATGACAAGATTACTGATACGCCATTAATATCCATTCAGTACTCTAAATGTACTCTTAAGGTTTTCCAGTACTCCTATATTGAATAAATATGGAGTACGTACTCCTGATCATGAAAAATTATCTGGAGCCCTGTAAGAATATACCATTCCTCGCATTACTGAAGTTGGCATCCATAAACTTTCCCACGTTTTGTGTATCACTTCCAAATGCCATTTGAAGAAAATGTCATATAGGTGAACCATTGTGTCATCTAACAACAAACAGTTGTGTTACACAATAGTTACCTGACAAATCATGGAAATAGATTAGCAAGAATGTTTGACTCTCAACTGGATACACACTAGGAGGTTAGTTTTAGCGTCTGCTTGTCTTATCTGGCAATAAATTGTGTATGAAAACCTGCTCTCTGATTCATGGAAAATGATGGAATCAATGTTGGTGAATGGGATGTTAGGTAAGAGAAGATGGTGGAGTGAGTTATGCTGTGATCTGCGAGTTTGAAATAGATTAGCAAGAATGTTTGAATCTCACTTGGATACATACTAGAAAGTTAGATTTAGCGTCTGCTTGTCTTATCTGGCAATAAATTGTGTAGGAAACCATGCTCTCTGATTCATGGGGAAGGAATGATTGAATCAATGTTGGTCTGTAGCAAGAGCATGAGCCTCATCATCGTGGGTGTTACAGCCAATCATGTCACAACAGGGGAACGATCACAACACCCAACTTGTTCAAAACTGACGATGCTTATATGGCCGTGAGCTGCTACAGTCAACTCTGCAGACTCCATGATGTCAATCAAGACCCTCACTGAACCAGTGTCATTTAACCAGGTCCTGATTCGGATAATGGAATATATCCCGTCTACCGTGCATGACAGACTTGTAAGGGTCATGTAGACAATGACCTTATTTCGAAATCTTTCAATCATTTTGACTCTCACGGATGATCAAAGCTCCAGATCACCAGAAACATCAAGGCCTGTGTCTTGTGGATAGATGCCTGCAGCAGTGTTCCTCCTAGACTTCCCTGACAGTCTGATATCCGACATACAGCTGGGTTCTCTACCTTGATAAATCTCCTCAAAAGGAGATAGAGAAAACTAAAGCTTACGCACATCATTTCATGAACAGCACAGCAATAGGCTGCCATGGAAAAAGGGTTTAAGAAAAATTTCAAATGACATCTTTGTCTGCTCATCTGTTTGAAGATGTTTTTCTGCCCTTTCCAACATTGTCTAACACATGCGAATCCCTGGCGCGTGTGGCTGGGGAGCCTCGACAAGTGCACTATCGTTCACTAATGTAGAATATGCGTACAGTGCAGAGGCTTATGAAGTGGACACAGCTCTTGCTTTGATGGTAGTTAAAAGGCTATGGCGTATAATAAAATTAAGATTAAAGACTGGTTTATGATAGCCGAACATCTTCTGCTGCCTGTCAATTAATGGCTTATTTCCCTCCACTCTGGAATGGTAGGGCTAACAGCTCCTGTAGCTGTGTCATGGACCAGGCTTTGATGTCATCAGGATATATGGAATAGGTAAACTGTACTTTCTTATCTTTCGTATCCATCATTCAGAGGTCAATGAGATCTATTTTGAACAAAATTGTTAATTGTTATCATTAACTTGGATTTCTTGCGACAATGAACCGAGTAGAAAGGAAGCGACTTGTTTTTCTTTATAGGCACTCACGGGAAGTCGCCCACTGCACAGGATTGAAAATATTTCATAAACTTTTTGTAGCAATTCTTTTAGTTTCAAGCAATGGGGTAGCCTAGTGGTTAAACTATTCTTCTGTCACGCTGAAGACTGGGTTCGATTCCCCACATGGGTACAATGTATGAAGATCATTTCTGGTGTTCCCCACCGTGATATTGATGGAATATTGCTGAATGTGGCGTTATACTAAACTCACTCTCTCACTCACTTAGTTTCAGCCCAGCTGGTTCAAGTTGTTCAAACACCCACCTTTTTCTGCTTGTTACATTGCTGGTGTGTGTGTCAATCTGGTGGTTATTTATTTAGTAATTTCGAGTTAAGAAATTACTCATATTTGATTTGTCAGTTAGAGATATAAATTCAGGATAACCATGTCTGTTGTACTAAATGCATTGTGATATCAAATGTTTAGCATTGGAATTGATTTCTGTGTTTAAGAACAGATTGAAATTGGGGGAATACTTCATACCCTTGACAATGTCTTTCCATGAAAGGGGCGGTGGGCTAGCCTAGTGGTTCAAGTGTTTGCTTGTCACGCCAACGACTTGGGTTCGATTCCCAATATGGATACAATGTGTGAAGCCCATTTCTTGTTTCCCTCGATGTAATATTGCTGGAATATTACTAAAAGCTGTGTAAAGCTAATCTCTCTCACTCTGTGAACCAGGGCTTAAACATGAGGAAAACAAATGGTCAATTTCTTCAAGGCAGTTGGGAAATGTTTTAAGAGTCAGTGAGTAAGGTTTTATGGAGAATCGAACCCAGATCTTCAGAGTGACAAGCAGACGCTTTCACAATTAGGCTACCCCCCGGCCCCCTTTTGTCAAGAACAGCCTTCATATCATGTGTTAGCCAAACACCAGTTGAACTCTGAATCGTAAAGCGGAAAAACCCAAATGACACCAGATCGGCAGCTTCCCCTGACGATTTCAATAAGTAGCCATGGTGAATGTACTGAAGCCACATCAGCTCCGTTAACACATTGTGTTCCCAATTCCGCCAACATACATCAGTGTCGGCAATGACTGTGACGGTCAGAGAAGGAGTTAAAGAAGCCGTTGCTGCATCCATACTGACCACCTCAGTGATGGGGAATCCTTGGCTACAAATACACTTCAGTGTCGGCCTCCATGTTTGTTTGTTTACTTGAGTGTTGATGCAATGGTCATTGCAGCTCAGCGGACTTGCAGTCTCACAGCGTTGTTTGTTCCGACACCGATGTGACCCATGTTTGGTTACACAATTCAAGAGGGGATGGAGAGTTTGGATGCAGTGCGTGAGAGCCGCTTTGTGGTGATGTCAAATGTGCAATTTGTACGAGTGTTGTAACGGGTTCTCCATTATGCAACTGTGAATTGGATGTTGGGTAAGAGAAGATGGTGGAGTGAGTTACGTCGTGGTCTGAGAGTTGAAAAGGGGATTGAAATTGTTGAATGTGGCAGGAACAAATATTGTACATGTTCTGTTCTGTAAGAACTGACCATTTACGTATGGATGAGGGGAGTGGCTTGGTTATGTTGGGATACTTGTGGGAGACAGGATCGTGCATAAGAACATGCATTTTTTTTAAGATCAGTTGCTGTGTAAACATGAAATATTTTGTCCTGAATGATTACATTTTAACAGCCCGTTTCTTGGGAGAAGATCCTGCATCTTCAGCGAGCTGTTTTTCATTTTGGTCATCCTTGGGAAATAATTGTTTCAGTATTTTGGGGACAGCTTTCTATGTTAAAAATAACTCCTCAGTGGCACCAGACAATCTGATGGGATGGTCCAGTAGTTCAAGTGTTGGCTTATTACTAGGGGTGACTATTGCAACATACTATTGCGATAATGATAGTCTATTGCAACATACTATTGCGATAACGATAGTCAATTGCGACCAACTGTTGCAATACTATTGCAATAGTTTTTTCCTTCTTGAATTGTCTCACTTCGAAGTCATTTCCCAAATGAATGTATAGTTTACATGAAATAAAAACAAGCTGGAGTAATTTCAGTCTCTTTTAACAACTGACAAGAAACTTTGACCCCTGATCAAGTTTAAGAGGTGACAGGGGCAGATAACTCTAAATCAAAGTGAAAGAATCTGGTATTTCCTGTATTTTGCGCTGCACTTTTATCAATGGAAATTAATTACTAAATTATCTGTAGTCGCACATTCTACCGATGCATCAATAGTTTTACGTTTCTAACATCGATTAATTGCAATCGGAGACTCAATAATTGCAATGCATAGATTGTTCGATACATCGTTACAGCCCAACTTATCATACTTATGACATTGGTTTGGTTCTGCTTTAGTACAAAATATCCATTCCATCGTTTTTAATGAAATGCTGTTAAAACCTGCGTAAGACACTCCCTGTAAAGAACTGATGGATTTTAAATGTTTTTCCATTGACCTGAATGACTATTAATGTGAGTGAATGCGTTTTTACGATGAGGTTGACAAGTTACAGCTCTATCACAGAGGCAGGTGATTTATCACGTCTGGATCAGAGCAATAGAATTAGGACGGACCTAGTTTGTCCTGGACTTTAACTGGGAGATATAAAGAATTCCACATCAGAAAATCACTTTTAAGATAAGATTGGAATAGTTTACTGTGTAATGTACATTTTATTTCATTCTGATTAAAGATGGGTCACTGAATCCGAATAATGAACTGCCGTAACAATTACAGAGTCAACGACTTGAAAAGAAAAATACACTCAGGTATACGTTGTGCCATAAAACAACATGACTTGACCACTGGTTTCACTCAGGCTGTAGAAAACTGCTGATGCGGCAAAAATTAGCAAGTTCCAAAAACCTTAACCAACTATATTGTAATTCAACCTATTGTAACCAATTGTTTTGCAGTGCAACACACTGTAACCAATTTTCTTAATTTTAATATATTGTAATGGATTGTCTTGTCATTAAAACCATTGTAACCAATCCTTATAGTGCAACCCATTGTAAATAATTGTCTTAGCATAATCCATTGTAGCTAATTGTCTGGTAGTTTAACCCATTGTCTTGCCTTCTAACCCATTGTAACCAATCCTTATAGTGTAACCCATTGTAAATAATTGTCTAAGCATAACCCATTGTAGCTAATTGTCTGGTAGTTTAACCCATTGTAACCAACTGCTTGTTGTCTTACCCATTGTCTTGTCTTGTCAGAGAATTTTCTGCGAATCCATGGAATTCCGGGAATTTCATAAGGCCAAGGGTCATTTTTGTGAATCGTCTAAATCCGTTGACAATTGTATGAATGTGCTTCAGCAGATTTAAAGTTTTTTAATGGTTGCTGTGTTCATGATATTGTCATTTCTGAGCCAGTTGTAAAGGTCTAAAATGCCTAAATATCAGGAGCTTTGGCTAGTTTTCAGAGTTTTTCTCAAAACTTCATTCTCATCCCAGCATTGTGTTTGTTTAACACATTGTAACCAATTTTGTCTTGTCTTCTATCCCATCATATCCAATTGTAACCAATTGTGTTTAACACATTGTAACCAATAGCCTTGTCTTCGAACACGTTGTAACCAGTTGTCTTAATTTTTGTATGTAGTAAACACAAGTGTTTTGTGGAGATCCCATAAGTTTGTATTAAGCAAAACAAGATAAAATGTCTTTTCAGATCATGATCACTGGGAAGGAAAAATCAATCACAGGAATCTGTAAACCGATTTTGAAAAAAAACTTTTCTGCTGAGCTGTGTCCAAAATTAAAAGGGGTCTTTGAGAGCTTCTACTACAGTGTTTGTACCGAGGAACATGCACACTTTCAACTGGTATCTTTTGTTAAGGATTGCTTTCAGTCTAAATTTCGACCACTTTTCAGCTTACTGACGTAACAGGATTAATCATGGTAGGCAAACAGTTGGGAGTGTAAGGTGTTGTTGCTGCATGGAGTGTAGACCGTCGCTGTCGATGGGTGCAGCGCTGAATGCTGTCCAGACAAATTGATGTGTTTCTCCCAAGACGGAAGAGCCTAAGTCTCCCTGCTACGTGTTTTCACACAATCTTGGCTTGTACAAGTTTCAGAAATGACATGAACGTCTTCGGTCAACATTGTCGATTTGAAAGAATTCCTTCGGCTTCTTGTCTCATGTTTCATTGCGAGATGCTTGACAAGCTGTGACACTCTCCTTCTTCTTTGTGAGATGCTTGACAAGTTGTGACAATTCAGTTGTTGCAAGGAAAAGTGCTTGTTGACATTTGAAATGAATAAAACATGCGATTGATCCCTCTTGGTTTTTTGTGGAAAAAGTTTCAAATAAAAAAAAGAGATCCTTTTGGAAAAGGTTTCAAACTAACCTCCAACCACTCAGGAATTGGTCGAGGAGATGGTAAAAAACAGTCCATCTTGTGAAAGAATTGTGTGGTTTTTGTACCTACCCTCCATGGTCTTGGTTCGATAGTCAGTCCACAGTAAAACACAGAGGGCTTATGCAAGAGCAGGGGTGATACAAACGAAAGGTAATATCATTTGAAGTTTCCAAGGTTCGTAAGGACTTCTTGTGGGCAATCAATGAGCCCAAAACAAACTCTTACATGAAGAAGAAAGAAAACAGGGTTCTTTTAAGAAGAAAATATGATTATGATAAGCATGCATGACAACACTATTTCTTTAGTTCGATGGTATTAGTTTTGATAGAATAAGCTAAAGTGTGGCACTTTAGACATTTTTGGTGTTTGATGTGATGGTTGTATTTAGGCCAATAATTCATGGAGAAAATTTCAAAACTTGCAACCTTTGGTGTCATGGTGTTGTTGTGGAATGAATGGAGATCAAAGTGAGTGTTAAATTTAATGTTTGATAACTCGCTTGAGCTTGTGTTGCTTGAGGGCCCGGGCGCTGCGGCAGTTGACAGCCATCATCAGGATCAGTGGTAATCAGTTCGGGACCGACACATCTCACAACGAGGTTTACCTGTCTGATGATAGTTATGACCTTTTTTATCTGACAGTGTGCTTTTATTAGATGCTTCGACATGTGCAGTTGGATGATTTTAATTAGGAGGAGTGAAAGTTTGATTAAAAATGGAATTTAATCGGTTTTGATCATGTAGACTCTTTGAAGTATTTCTCTAGTCTGTTTCACAAGCCCTGTACTACATTATTTCCCCTTTTTCTGAAATGCTAAAGTGCTTAATGATGCAAGTCTATATTTCTTCTCAAATCTCCCATCTCACTGGGGCTCAATTTCAATTTAAATGGAGTCATTCGTTACTATCAAAATTATATATATTCAGAGATGAAGGGTGAGTCTAACCTTTTATGGGATACAAATTGCTTTGAGAAAAAAAATATCTCATGGGACATCACTAGGATAACAATAAACATTGGAAAGAAGTTCCACAGAATTTGGGAACAACAAGAAAATCAATTTACATGTGGACATCAGCAAACAAAGCTGGTCCTGGTGAAGTCTCACTAATGTGTTTGTCACACAATAGGCTTTAGTTGTTAGCTGTGGCACTTTGCTCTTTTTACATGTGTGAATGATAAGAGTCAGGAGAGGTCTTCAAAGGGAGAAAACTCTTTCTGTTTTGGGTTTTTTTTTTCAAAGAGTGGTATTTTTCATGATGGTTCAGTATTTGCAAGAGTGCATGGAGTTGGGTTCATTGACCCCTGAAAATATTTTAATCTGACCAGAGACATGGGAAACCAGGAGCCTAAGAAGGAAAAGATGCAGTTTTTGTACAGGTGTGTGCAGATGTTTGTAGGTATGTATGGGTGTTACAGGTGTGTGCAGGTGTATACAGGTGTGTGCAGGTGAATACAGGTACATACATGTGTGTACAGGTGTGTGCCGGTGTATGTTGTTATGTACAAGTGTATACCGTCATGCATAGGTGTATACAGGTGTGTACATTGTATACAGGTGTGTGCAGGTGTATACAGGTACAGGTGTGTGCCGGTGTATGTAGTTATGTACAGGTGTATACCGTTATGCATAGGTGTATACAGGTGTCTACATTGTGTACAGGTGTGTGCAGGTGTATACAGGTGTGTACATGTGTGTACAGTTGTGTGCAGGTGTATACAGGTGTGGCGTGTAAAGGTGTATACAGTTGTGTGCAGGTGTATACAGTTGTGTACAAGTATATACAGGTGTGTGCAGGTGTCAACATGTATGTGCAGGTATATACAGGTACATACATGTGTGTACAGGTGTGAACATGTATGTGCAGGTGTATACAGGTATATACATGTGTGTACAGGTGTTGGCAGGTGTGTACAAGTGTAAACACCCAAACCACAAGGAAGATGAAGTCCATGCCTGAAACTGATCCAAGCAGGGATTGAATGCCTCGTGGATTAAATGGCAAGGTGTGAAATAGAACAGAAGAAGATCGTGATTCTAAACATTCCACGGATGTATGATAACAAAACGGGGCTGGAAGAACTATGAATCACATCATATGAAAGAGAAAGAAAGGCAGATATTGCTGAAAGATTTTAATGTCACAAGAAAACTATAAAGGACATGTATGTGTGTCAACATTGACTAAAAGGGTCGATCGATTGATGTTTCAAATCGCTTATATTGGTTTGTTTGAGGCCAGAACTGGCAGTGTTTTGAAAAAATGTTCTTGTAATACAAACCAATAAAATGATGAGACAACTTTCAAAGTAAAATTCTGAGTGATTTCACTTTATGATTTAGTGAAATTTTGATCACGTTTTCACCGCAAAACAGCTATAAAAGGGTAGATCGATTGATCCAGGCCAGAACTGGCAGTGTTTTATGTTCTGTAAAATGAAGACAAAGTAAATGAACGAGTATTTTGTTTTTACGCCGCAGGGGAATACCAGGAATACCAGGAACCCGGTTCAATTCCCCACATGGGTACATTGTGTGATGCTTTCTGGTGTCCCCTGCCATGATATTGCTGGAGTATTGCTAAAAGCAACGTAAAACCAAACTCACTCACTCACTCACTCACTGAGGCCTTGTTCTTTCATAAGACAACACATGAAGGTCTGGGTTAGAATATTGATCTTCAGCAACCCATGCTTGTCATAAGAGGCAACTAACGGGATCGGGTGGTCAGGCTCGCTGACTTGGTTGACACATGTCATCGTATCCCAATTGCCTGGATCAATGCTGATGGTGTTGATCACTGGATTGTCTGGTCCAGACTCGTTTATTTACAGACCGCTGCCATATAGCTGGAATATTGCTGAGTGCGGTGTAAAACTAAACTCACTCACTCACTCATTCACTTTTATAAGACAACCTCCTTGGTCTGGTGGGGTAGCATTTTGGTTAAAGCGTTTGTTGTCAAGCTGAACACCTGGGTTCGATTCCCCACTTGGATACTATGTGTGAAGGCCATTTCTGGTGTCCGCCATCCCAAAGTGATGTTGGTGGAATATTGCTAAAAGCAATGTGGCTTCACACATTGTGCCCATGTAGAGACTCAAACCCAGATCTTCAGCAAATCGGGCGAAGGCTTTAACCACTAGGCTACCCCACTACCTCCAAGAAAAATCGAGGACAATCAAAGAAACTCCCCTACTTATCCACCAAAGCAAGAATCACTTTGTGAAGGAGAAGTATTTTCGGGTTTCAGGGATGCATCCATTTTTCCAGCAGCTTAATGGCTATATGTTGATGAGGTCATTACCTGAAGAGATGGGATGATGACGGATAATTGGAACGTCTTAAACAGGCTGTAATTGTGTCTGATAGTACAATTATCTTGCCGACATCTTCCTTCAAACGTGCAGGCCGTGGTCAATCGAGGCAAAATGGCCTCCCGCATTGGAGAGCTTTCATCTGTATTCCAGATGACAGTGAATAGGACCCACCGCCAGTCTACCAGCAACACAAAGCCTCTGTTTAATACGCTAGATGCAGCCCTTGTATGGCACAAGACGGCTGCCTGTAAGGGTTGGAATCTGTAGAATTAAAAACAGTCCGTCGCTTTTATGTTCATTTTTGTCTCTATGATATTAGTCGTTTGATTTCTGGTGTTTTGCCATCTCTTGAATCTTGTTAGCACTTTGATGACATTTTTCAAAGACTTTATCCATAAATATTTGCAAAAAGGTTGCGTTGATCTGCCTGCGTCATATTTGAAATTATAATTTTCATGAGGAAAACATGTTTTTTTGGTATAAGTTCAAATTCTATTTTGCACTGTCAGATCTTATTGAAACAAAACTGGGCATGGGTAGGAAGTGAAGGAAGGGTATTTGTCTGGTTGAAGGTCATGAGTAGATTTGTGTCTTTTCTGATTATCGTTGGAGAGCGTGGTGAAATTCAATAATCTGTCACAACTCGATAACCTGACTCGGCATGGATGAAACAGGTTTGTGTCATCTTTGCTCCCAATGTGCTAAATTTTCGACTCCAAATGCCGAGCACAGAAGCACTTGACAAATGTGAAAACCTAGTTAAGAAGAGTTCATTCCATGCTGTGGCTCTATGCAGACGCTCTATGAATGGGTACGAAAATATTCTGTTTTTCATTGTGTGCTGATTGTGTTGGTGGACTTCAGTGGATCGAGGACTACATTGACGTGGGAACAGAAAAAAATGAAATAAATTACCCGAAAATGAAAGAAATTTGGTTTTCGCCTCTATTTCATTGGGATTTATCCTTTCTGATAGATTATTTAATACAATTGAACGGGAGAGTTCTCGAGTCGTCGAAGCCTCGGAATCATGCATATCCATGCTTCCATCTTGGCCAACAACTTCGTCAAAATTGCCGTTGGCGAACAGATTTCTTCAGCACAGACAGGATTTTACAGGCTGCGTGTTGGAAGACGTAAAGCAACAAAGCCTGACTGGAGATGGTTTGGCTGCACAACCATTGCTCCCAGTGTAAAAATGATTGACAGCAGTCATAAAATTGAGGGGTTTTGTCAGTGTCTGTGGTTACAAAGATGGCAGAAAATGACACAGGATTGTATTTGATGCTGTTCTATTATAATGTGTTTTAGATTGTAATTAATATCGGAATGTCAAAATGTTTGAATCAGAAATTGCTTTTGGTTGGGATTTTGTGTTTATAAGGCACTTGTGTATATGCATGTTAGTGGTGGTCCGATTAATTAAAATAAGATTGGTCGCAGTGGCCAAACGACCAAGCAATCGATCACATTTTCTCATAATCGAACACAAACGATTTTGGAACCGCTGTAATAGAGTTTGAAATACTTGATGATGGAACATATCTAGGACGTTGTCAGGGCCTGAAAACGTGTTTATTTCTAAGAAAACTCACTTCACTTTCTGAAAAGTCATGACTGAATATTTCTTGAAGAATCTGGGAAGGTAATGTTACACTGGAACTGAATCATTTTACACTGGGTGTGAAATCTGCAAATGTAATTTGTGCAGTTTCTAAAAAAAAACAACAGAGAACCAATTGTTTTTTCTTTATACTTATCTGCAACTACAACCTGAATAGGAAAATCTAAAAAATGACGCTAACCAATTTTTTTCAATGATTGGTCGTTGGTATTGAACCAATCATCAATTGTGAGATTTCAACCAATTCCCAACACTAATGCATGTACTTGTCCTCGTATGGCTTGAATAAAGTTGGAGTAGCCTAATGGTTAAGGTGTTTGCTCATTCCGCTGAAGGCCCGGGTTCGAGTCCCCGTATGGGTACATTGTGCAAAGCCCATTTCTAGTGTCACCCGGCATGATATTGCTGGAATATTACTAAAAGCGGCGTAAAACTAAACTGAGTCACTCCGTCCCACATTGAATAAAGTTAATGTGATGTTTAATTGTAACTCGTTCACATTTGTGGCTTCTATAAGTCATCAACTCTACTCACAATGAGAGAATGTTTTCAGGGGTGTAGACGCATAGAGCGACTGGACATTATTTGGGCCATCTTTCTAAATATCATTGGCTATGGTCTGGGCAGTGTTGGTGTAATACGATAACTGATTATAAAAGGATAATGTAAACATGATGGATGAAGATGGAGGCGGTTGCCGGGGGTGACTCGGTCTCCGTGAGCTGCGACCTCAATGCGTTCCCTCGTTCAGGACTCCAGAGATGAGGTAGTTTATTTCCTGGAGACATCCCATGCAGGTGACAGGCAATTTTTCGAAATAATAAATTTCATTGATCCTTTAAGTTCTCTGCTGTTGCCGAGCAGCCAAGTTTTTGTAATTCTTTAAGCGGTGTCATGTTTGAGAGAAAATGATCATGTTTTTTATTGTCTGTTTTTTTTCCATCAATTAAATCCGGATATAAAGGATTGCAGTTAAACTAACTTGAGACTGTCTGGGCAGAATGTATTTGAGTTACTTGGGGCAATTCCAGCGTGCAGTTGGTCATCCATTGATATAAGGGCTCAGATGTGGTTCTACTGGACAGTTGGACTGAATTTAAAAAGTTGAATCCAACTGTGGAAAAGGGATTTGAGTTGATTGTTGATTCAAATGAAATACGTAAAACATTATTTGAATAAGGGGGACGGATGGTGGCTTCAACTCTTAAATATTTGTCAGATCTGTGATTTTTTACTCAGAGTTGCCTCCCTTTGCCAATCCATGATCTGCTGATTACACTGTCGGTGAACGTTATTTTACACCATATGATCAGGATCCCGATCCACAAAGCATTCATAGCGCTACGACGTTCGTAAGCCTATGATAAACTATAGTTACGCCAGGTCCTAATGTTACGAACGCCATGTGGATCGGGCTTTGGTTGATAGCATCAAACTCAATAAAATATTAGAACATTGCTTTGCAGTAGTTTTAGGTCTATAAGGTGCGATGGAGACTCGCCTAGTGGTTAAAGCGTTTGCTCGTCACGTCAAAGACCCAGGTTCGATTCCCCACGTGGGTACAATGTGTGAAGCCCATTTCTGGTGTCCACTGCCGTGATATTGCTAAAAGCAGCGTTAAACCATACTCACTCACTCACTCACTCACTCACTCACTCACTCACTCACTCACTCACTCACTCACTCACTCACTCACTCACTCACTCACTCATGGATGACAAATTATTGTAAAAATACTTACCCTGATATTATGCAATTATTATGGTATTATTAACCATTAATATGGTATTATGTTTTGTTTGGAAAATAACCAAATGAAACGTGAGCAGGTTAACTCATCGGATTTTCAAATAATCGGTTTTCTGTAGTTGTCACTATTTTCAGGTGAGAAAACATGTTGGACCGCAGATGGCATGTGTTGACATTTAAACATGAAACTTGACGCTGCATCCAGTTGATGTGAAAAGTATCAAATCTAGCGTAATGTGGAATTTATTGTAGCGCATGAAATAGGTTTGGCACATGTCAGAAGTGTGTACGAGCAGGTGTCAAACTCACCTGTGTCCTTTGTAAGAAGGTGTCAGGCCAACCAATGTCTTGGTTGAAAAGGTGTACGAATCACCTGTGTCTTGTATGAACAGGTATCATTCACCTGTGTCCTTTGTAAGAAGTTGTCAGACTAACCTGTGTCTTGGTTGAGCAGGTGTCAATATTAGCTGTGTCTTGTATGAACTGATATTACCCACCCGTGTCCTTTGTAAGAAGGTATCGTGGTTGAGCAGGTTTCAGAATCACCTGTGTTCTTAGTAAAAGTGTCATGGGCAGATTTACTTGTGTCTTGAGCAAAAAGAAGGTGTCAGGGCTACCCCGTGTGTTTCCATATGAACACAGCAGGTGTTGGAGTCTATCATTCAAGTTTCAAACAGTAATAACATGGCAGATTGGGCATAGTGAGTCATGTTTCATTACCAACAAGTACCATATTTTAACGTCTTTTGGTATGACGCGGCCGGGGATCGAACCCGTGACCTTCCACTCTCCGGTGGGGCTTAGAGGAGCTAGGGTTGGGTTAAGAAGAATTCAGAAGTTTGAGGTTGGACTCTAGTCGGTGATAAGACTGTAGATTGGGGTAGATTATTGTAGATGATTAGACTGTAGATGCTGTTTGGGGGTTAACATTGTGAGATTTAAGATTTGTAATTCTTTCTAAAAAGCCATGTTCATGAATCTGTAGACAGTGCCACTGATTCCGGCATTAGGATTAGAGTAGCGGTACCAGCCTGGAGCTTATTGGTTCTCAGTTTAATCTCTCTCCCCAGCGTGTTCGTGATAGAAAAAAAGGACTTTTCCAGTTCTCCAACATTGTCCATTTCAGGTTAATGCATCTGTCTCTTTCGTAGATTGTGTAACATTGTAAATCAAGCCCTGTCGTCGTTAAAATATACCCAGCTGGAGGAACAAGAAATCTTCGACCAGAGCAATAAATGGGGAGGCTCGGAGACCACATATTTTCCAGAGTGCATTTGAAAAATTACACTGGAGATCGCCAAGACGTCATCTTTCAGTGTAACTTTTTTTCACACTTACTGAGATTCCTCGACGCATCACTTATACCGCATTGATATCACATCGCGGCTTGTTTTTACGAGAATTCTAATATAATCTGCACTGAATGTGGAATTGAATATCGTAATTGCATGTCATTGTCTCATTAGTGATCATATCCACTTGCCTTTATACACCAGTGCTGATGGTAATGCCGAGAAAATATCCCACCATTGCATTACAAGTGAACTAGCCGTGTAATAATCTTCATATAACCCAGACTGACGGCATTAATGGCACTTCTCGGGAGAACAAGCACTTATACTTATGTAACAGCAAAGTCGTTTATTGGTGGTAGTGATGCTTTAGATGACTGAAACGTTATAATTTCCTCGTAAAAACTGTGCCATAATATTCTGACCTGGAAATATTGCTGCTTTAACCTTCGTTCGTGTAATCAATGGGAATATGGAATCGGCGCTCAATGAAATCTTTTTGGGTTAGATTTGTCTTGTTCCGCTGGAAGATGTTTGAACCAGGGCTAGACATCCACTTGGTGATTTTGCTTCAGTGACTTTTATAAACGGAGAACTCCTTCAACTGAAGGAAAATTGAATTGATTTTGAGAAATGTTTCGTCTTGTTTGTATGGTTGGTCAAAGGTTATTGTTTCTAAGAAGGGACTAACCAATAGTTCAAATTCATATGGACACCTCATGAACATGGACACCTTGTGAACATGAACACCTCATTAGTATGGATGCCTCATTGACATAGACATATCTTGTGGACACCTCATTAATGTAGACACCTCATGAACATGGACACCTCATTAATGTAGACACCTCATGAACATGGACACCTCATTAATGTAGACACCTCATGAACATGGACACCTCATTAATGTAGACACCTCATCAACATGGACACCTCATTAATGTAGACACCTCATCAACATGGACACCTCATTAATGTAGACACCTCATCAACATGGACACCTAATTATTGTAAACACCTCTTTAATGTGGACACTGAATGGACACCTCATTACTATGGACACCTCTTTAATCTAAAAACTTTGACATGGTCACCTCATGAACACGGACACTTCATTCATGTAAACACCTCATGAACAGGGATTATGACCTCATTCATGTGGACACCTCATGAACATGGACACCTAATTAATGTAGACACCTCATCAACATGGACACCTATTTAATGTAACACCTCATGAACAGCACACCTCATTAATGTGGACACTAAATTGACATGAACACCTCATTAATCATTGGTGGGAAGCAATGGTTGATGACATGAGCACCAATCAAGACAGTTTTGTATAATGGCCAGTGGGAGATGCATGGAGTGCACCTGTACTACCCAGTGGATGCCCAGGGGATTCCAGGGAAAATAAAATAGGAAAATGAATTTACTCTGAACGAGACCATAACATGGAGAAAGGAGCTGATTTTGTCCTGAGAAGGATGTTTATTTAAAGTTGTCAAATTGCAAACATCAAGCATCACGTTCCACCTTTGTGGGCCGTTGTGACTGTTTCAGTAAGTGTACAAGAGAAGTCATGTTGGTATTTCCTGTTGCTTCTTATGATGTTGGTTGTACGCCTCTTACGCCTCTTTTTGCAACATTCCATCAATATCACGGCGGGGACACCAGAAATGGTCTTCACACATTGTACCCATGCAGGAGTTGAACCTGGATCTTAAGCCTGATGAGCAAACACTTTAACCACTAGGCTACTCAACTGGCCATATGGGAGTGGTTTATCCCATGTTGACTACATTCCCCTAATTTACATGTAACAAGTTGGCCCACATAGACAGGTTGATTGCAGAAGTTGATGCTGTTGCATAATAAATTCAAAAGTTAATTTAAATAAAAATATTTCTGTAATGTCTTTTCTCTGATATGGGGGGGCAGTGGGGTAGCCTAGTGGTTAAAGCGTTCGATCGTCACGCTGAAGACCCAGGTTCGATTCCCCGCATGGATACAATGTGTGAAACCCATTTCTGGTGTCCCCACCGTGATATTGCTGGAATATTGCTAAAAGCGGCTTAAAACTAAACTCACTCACTCACTCACTCTCTGATATGGAAATAAATGTTAATTGTTCAAACAGGTTTGTCAAGATGGATCAGGTGGATGTTGGTGACTGAGTAGGATATCCTAATGGGATGTCTGTTGTGGTCGGATGTTGGTAACTGTTAAAGGTTGATTATAATATGATGGCTGGTTGCAGATAAGGATGGTTGCTTGGTTGTTGTTTAACGTTGCACCCACAGTGTTCACGAACGGTGTTTCAAAGTAACAGGACATTGGGTGGGCCCTGTAAGTTTCAGATTGAAACTTTACGGGACCGATAGAATAAAATTAAACTCACATTTCAGATTTAACATACAGGGATAGAAATACTTTTTTTTCTAAGTGTGCCTTAGGGCACCAGACAAATATTTTAGGTGTGCCTTTCTGAAATCAAGTATGCCCACATGGTTTTACAATAAATGACAATGATGATGATCATTTGAAATTTATTGTTAAAGAAATGGGTTTATGAGCATTCAAATACGTATGGTATTATTCAGTTTGGAAAAAAATAATTGTTTGGGGGATTAAATGACTAAATGAGAGTTATGTCTCTCTTAAAAAATTAGGCGTGTCAAAAGGGCACCGAGAACATTTTTTAGCCGTGTCATTTCTGTATTTACCGTGCCATGGCACACTAGTATATGGGGTATTTCGAACCCTGACATATCTTATGATTTGCATTGAAATTATTGACAAACATAAGATTAAGGAAAACTAAGTTCTATGGATAGTCAACTTCTTTATTGCAAGGAGTGTGACGTTTCGGTGTAGGTACTAACATCTCTTGCTTGATAACGGTGTTAGTACCTACACCGAAACGTCGCCATCATTGCAATAAAGAAGTTGACTATCCATAGAAGTGGATATATATCATATGTCATATGTCACATATAACAACTAGAGCTCTGACAAAATATCGTAGTATCGATAATCGTGATACTTTTTCTGACAATAAATATATCAGTACTTTTTTCCCGTGATATGTATTGTTGATCTTAAAATTGTGAACTTTCACCAGAAATTGACGGTTATGTCAAAATTTACACTGTTTCTTGTTATCAAAATAGTCTTTTTTAAAGAAAATAACTAATGATAGCATATCGTGATATGCATCGTATTGAATCGTATTGTTCCATGATATCGCAATACGTATCGTATCGTGAAATTTCTGTATCGTCACACCTCTAATAACAACTTCAGTCAAAGTCATTGTGAAATATACAGCCAGACACTGGGGCAGGCGGGTTGTAGACTTCTATCGGACCGTTGGCGAATCTCTCGGATTTGTTCGAGGGTCAAACGCTATTCTTGAACACTCCACACAGCAGTATTCCAGCTTAATTTTCATAAACACATTGTACAATGGTATTCCAGCTTAATTTTCATAAACAAATTGTACAATGGACTCTAGTTTGAGCATAGATTTGTTTGGATCATGAAAGGGTTTTTTATGCTTGTATTTACCCATGTATTGAAGCAGACGCCATGTGATAGATCTGTATAAAGCGTACTGCACAGCTTGCACCATGCCATGTGAATATCCATTTTGTTGATGGAGCACAAATGAAATGACTAACGCTTACATTCGATAATTGAAAAAATACAAGAATGTGATTTTCAGTCTCATCAGTTAAAGATAGTGACCAGTTATTTTTCTTTCTTGTCAGTTTCATTTTGAAACACGTTGCAACAGAACACCATAGTCAATATACAGTCTGATTCGTTGATAGTCAGTGTAAATTTATCACTGAAGACTTTCTGATTAATCTTTAGGGTTTTTTGTATTGGTTTCTTTCATTAATATTTTTAATTAAAAGTCATATATGAAACCCAAACAGTATTAGGTTTGAATAAACTATGCCTTGATTAGACAGAACCTCTTTTCTGTTAGTCTGGAGATTAGTGTGGTTGGACAACCTATCTCATTGCAAAACTGCTCCTAATACCGAGACGTGTCGTCAATATCCTGGACAAATTAATATTAGCTCATAGCGTCAGATATTATGTGAATGTTGAGGCAACCTTTTGTAATAAAACAAAATAAAACTGGTTTGTTCCACATGCAAAATGTTTTTGAGTTTTCAGTGTTGACAAATGTGTTGAGATGAGGCATCTGTGATCAACTCCCAGAGGTACGGCTCATTCGTGGAATGACGTGTACCACAACAGACACGTACTCGGAACACTGTTTTTCTCCAAGGCCATGTCAAATTGCTGTACTCTCGTCTCCGAACAAACTTGATTTGCAGGCATTGTGTTGTCTCCTGGGATTACTAACAAGACTTACCTTCTACAACCAAACTGTGAATAAAAATGTCCACGTCCCATGTGATTTTCAATAACATTTGCGGCCATGACAGATGTCAAGTGTCAACCCTTGCATGTCTACAAGATCTTTTGGAATTACCTTTCATAGTCCATGTTCATGTAGATGTATGGTAGATGTGTATTATTTGAATATTTATGTAACCACATTGAGTTAAGTTTTATCTAGTTGCACTGTATGCTGTGATAAGATACTTTTATTTTTAGGGACGTTTGTGTTCTGAGTAGTCATATATCAGGGACATTGGCTGGTGTTTGGAGCATTTAATTGTTTCTAAGACAGGTGTTTCTGAAATATGTGTTGTTTATTCCAAGTGTCCACATGAGTGAGCGAGTGAGTGAGTTCATTTTTTATGCTGCTTTTAGCAATATTACCGCAATATCACTGTGGGGGACACTGTACACCGATGTACCCATGTGGGGAATCGAACCCGGGTCTTCAGCGTAGTGTTGGGAATTGGTTAAAAGCTCATAATTGATGATTGATTCATTACCACTGATCAATCATCGAAAATAATTGGTTAGCGTCATTTATGAAATTTGTTAATGCACAAAAAATAAGGAAAAAAAACGTAGTTATTTTGGGGTTTGGGGCAAAATTTCACATCTTTAAAGTATGACTAGTATGTTAGGAACATAAATCTCTTGGTGTCTTTAAGATAAATTCAATCATGACTTGGAACGCTTGTAGTGATTATGAAATGTAACAAACGAAACCAACCTTGTGAAAAATATTGTTGATGAAAACAAGTTTTCCAGAATTGTTTGTGTTCAATTATGAGAAAACATGATCGATTGCTTGGTCGTTTAGTCACTGCGACCAATCTTCGATTATTTCAATTAATCGGATCACCACTACTTCAGCGTGACGAGCAAATGCTTTAACCCCTAGGCTAACCACTACGACAAAATTTTCGTATTGCAATATATTGTGATATGTGTTGGCGTATTGCAATATATTGTGAAAGTGTAACACATGGCTTAAGATAATGAAATTACTGTTTCCTTTCTTTTGAATACCACTGGCCACTGTCATTCACTCAATTAAAAAGGTTTCCAATCTGAAGACTTCGCTCTTAAGTTTGGAACTCAAGGGAAATGTTCTGCAGCGGCATCTACCATTTTGGTTTGCTGGTACCAATCTATTTGTTTTTATTTATATGGTTTAAAAGTCACACAAGTGCAAGTAGATGAACAATAAATATTCTCAAAACTATTAATGTATAATAAGATCAAGGAAATACAAATGTTATTTGTAGTTTTGAATACATCACGAAAATTACCGATCGTATCGGGTAAACCGGTTTGCGAAAAGTGTACCGCAATATATCGTATTGTGAAGTTCGAATTGCAATATATCGGTGAACCTGTATTATCGCCCACCCCTAATATGCAGACCTCACTTATGAAATGTCAAGAGATGCTGACTTACGCTGTGATATTGCTGGAATATTTCTTAAAGTAGGGTAAAACCCAACTCACTCACTCACCATATAGAAGAGATGACGTGAACTCTTAATCAGGCAGAATTTTCTGTCACAATTGTGGAAAAGGTTGACAATCAGCAATATCTGACAATCTGATATTTTAATGTACTTTCATATACGTATATCACCTACAATTAAGGAGATTTTTGAGAAAATAAATCTCTGTGGTGACAATCTCAGGGCTCCAGATAATTTTTCAACATCAGGAGTACGTACTCCTTATTTTTTCAATATAGGAGTACTGAATGGAAAATAAAGGCGTATCAGTAATCTTGTGTTTTGTTTTATATATGCACCCCAACATTGCTACTCTTGTGTAAACAGGTCAATAAACAATAAAACAATACTTTTTCAGATAAATACGTCTGTAAATGATTTTAAGACCATACACCATTGCTGTGGTGCGTATCTGCGACGTTTTCTAAATTATTTCCTACCATATCGTGCATATTTTCTATCCGTACATACGCCGATACGGCCCTTATCTGGAGCCCTGCAATCTGATATTTTAATGTACGTTCATATACGTATATCACCTACAATTAAGGAGATTTTTGAGAAAATACATGACTATGGTGACGCGTAGGGTTAAGTGTGAAATGTCTGTTTCTCACACCAGAATTTGAGTTACAATTGTAATGACAACGCCTCGGACGGCATGGGGACACAAAGAATCAGCTGACTCTTTGACAATGCAAATGAGCTTTTGACAATCCATCGCATCAGGCCTCTGAGACAAATAGCCAATTGTGACCTACCGACACCACCATCCATGGACTTGAGAGACAACTAATGATGCAGGGCTTCTCTCCAGCCAATCACTGTATTTGTTATGCACAGCTAATTGGATTATTCTTCATTGGTTAACACAATTCCATGCCGTGGTCAATGTGAATGGTTATGGTAAAGTGGCACCCATCTTAATGAGTCCCTCGGGAGACATAATTGGGCAAAATATGCAATAATGTCACCTTAGATTTGCTGTTCATCTACGTTGTTGGATTTAATGCTGGGATTGGAGAGAGCGGTGAAATAATAGCTGCGTTGATGAGGCGACGGATCTTGCTGGTGTCGCCATGTGGACGATGAAAGTGATATATGGTGACACTCAAGTGTCACCGTTAGTGCACAGGCGACATTATCGCTTCAAATCTTTTCAGAACTATTTCATTTGATTATTTTGACAAATGCCTGGTATATCAGTGATAAGGTGTCTCAGATGGCAGGTTCAGGAACCTAGCATGTCATAGGAAGTAAAACATACCATTTTCTGCTTGACATTTTCTGCAAGGTTAAAAAACACTTTTATTTTTAAAATATAATCATTTATGTTTTTGGTTTTGTTCTGCTGACTTGAAGGATTTTGCTTGACTTTTATGCCCATTGTTGAATTTGTTTTGCTATCAATATATTTAATGTCTCGTCTTTTCAACTGACAAAGATTGCGGATGACATTTATGGAAGATCTTTTTATGGAAGAGTTAATTTAATGTTTCTGTCATTATTCAGAGGAATATTTCCATAAAAAAATAAGCATTTCAATTGGAGATGAGATCTTGGTGGAAGAGAATTTTCCTTGTACATAATTGATATTTTGCTTTAATGCCTAGCGCTATAGTGCAAAAATATGCTTTTTTCATGATTGAATAGGATAGAGCCATTTTAGAAAGTGTTTGCATGACAACATCTTTTATGGTCCGTACATTTCAGGTGCGTAGTTGTTGAAAGGGTGTAGTTTGTGACCTTAAGTCTGCCATTATTATGAGATTAGAGGCAGAGGGTGGGAGCAAAGTTTTCCATTAGGAATACACTTCAGAATTAGCGCTGTGGAAAAGTCGGCTTTATCTTACAAGTGCAAACAAATTTGGAAAGCCATCACATTAATAGAATTGATTTCCTGATCATGCATTTATTTTCTATTGTTATGTGTCTGGCAGTCACTTGTAATTGTAGTTGTGAGGAAAGCAGCACAAAATGCTGATGGCTTACTTGATTAGGAACATCTTGAGCAGTAATATTTGTATTTTTTTGTGTGGAAAGCTTGATGAAAATGAACAAAGTAAAAAAATTACCATTTACTATATTTTGATATTAGAAACATTTGTTTCTTGCAGTCGAAATAATATGGAGGATTAAGAATGGTTGTGAGGAAAATAGCACCAAAATACTGATGGCTTGATTAGGACCATCTTCGGAAGTAGTTTTCGGCTGTTTTTTTTTTTTTTCTTTGTATGGCAGTTTGATAGACAGAAAACACAGAAGATTGTGAAGTCTCAGTGGATCTAGCGGACCTGTGAGAGTTTTGTTGTTGCCCTTTTGGAACTGGTTTAGGTATAAAGAACCTGTTTCAGAAGAGTTTTGTAATCACAAAGTGAGTTTGTAAGTTACATTATTGCCAAGACAAAGTCATCTGGGTTAGAACTGGTGTTGATAACCCATGCTTGTCATAAGAGGTGACTGATGGGATTGGGTGGTCAGTCTCACTCACCTAGTTAACACATCCCCAGATAGCATTCGGACGTTGGCCCAACGTTGGCAATGTTGGCAAAACCATTGCCAACGTTGGGCCAACGTCTGAATGCTATCTGGGTCATTGAATCTGAATATTGTGTGCATTGATGCTCATGCTGTTGATTGCTGGATTGTCTGGTCCAGACTTGATTATTTACAGACTGACACCGGGGCGGTGGGGTAGCCTAGTGGTTAAAGCGTTCACTCATTATGTCGAAGATCCGGGTTCGATTTCCCATATGGGTACAATGTATGAAGCCCATTTCTGGTTACCCCGCCATGATGTTGCTGGAATATTGCTAACAGCGACGTGAAACTCAACTCAACTCACTCACATACTACAGATCACCGCCATATAGTTGGAATATTGCCGAGTGCTGCGTTAAACAACAAACAAACTTACACCGTCCATTACACACTGTAATTTAATGTGTACAGTAAAATATATTTTATTTTGTCTGACCATGGAAAGAAATAGAGGTGTGACGATAGAAATTTCACCGTACGATACGTATCACGATATCATGGAACGATACGATGCATATCACTATATGCTGTCTTTAGTTATTTTCTTTAAAAAAATGTATTTTGATAACAAGAAACAGTGTAAATTTTGACATAACCGTCAATTTCTGGTGAAAATTCACAATTTAAAGGTCAACGCTACATATCATGATACGGAAAAAAGTATCGATATATTTATTTCAGAAAAAGTATCACGATTATCGATACTACGATATATCGTCACAACTCTAGAAAGAAAGTAGCTTGAGACCCATAATGCATGAGAGTATTCTTCATAATGGTATGATTATGTTATTTTATACAATTAGCCCAAAGAATTCTTTGAAAATCAATTTTGAAAAAGAAAAAAAACAAACCGACAAATGAAGAAATGGTTAATGCCTAATTGGAATATTAATAATTTGATGTAGAATATAAAAACAAACAAGCAACATTGATGAATTGGCGATCAATATGTTCAACCTTTCGTGAACCTGTTTTTGTTGAAATGCTTAATGGGTATGTGATGAGGTGGAGGTACTGGCTATGCCAGCAGATGGATGGAGTGTTTGTTTAGGATCCCGTTATGAAGGACAAACACGGATTGTTGAGGTAAACGACCACTTTTTGCAGTGTCTGTATTTTTATATTGCGTTTTACATCGCTTTCTTCCGATATCAAATATTTTGATTTTATCATTATTTGGTTTTCTATTTGTTAATTAATCCATATGTTCTTCCAGGACCTCTAGTGTTAAGTCTTCGGGGAGGTAGTTTTTCAGCCATCTTTATCAAATGGCTCCAAAAGCATTGATCCAGACGACTGATTGGCTGGTTAGGGTAGAAATGTCAACTCACAGAGTCCCCAAATCCTGAAAAAAATAGTTTCATTACAAATTATTAAGAAATAGAAAGCTCTGTTCTGAAAAAAAAAGCTTTTTATAGCAATGGAGATGGAAAGTGCAAATCAGGGTTGACTCTGGTGTTATTCATCATTATAATTGAGTTTGAAATTTGGCAACTTTGTTGAAGTTGAACACTGTATCAACATGGCGTGTCTTGGGGGGAAATCAGTAGAGAATAATGTATAACATGATGTTGATATGGACTTCACAATGAGGATTGATTTGTATTCTGTTGAAGTTAATTCTTAATATTATAAATCATGTGACTTCATTTATTGTATTGGCTGTTAAGGGTTTTAGACAATGTTCTACTCAAACATCATGTGCCCAATCATCGAACCATCTCATCACCCACCCATACACTCTTCTTTCCATGCTTCCATCCATTCAACCACCCACTTGATATTTATTCATTCACGTCTAACCATCCTTCTAACCATCCACATCCATCCATCCATCATCCATCGGGGTGATGGGGTAGCCTAGTGGTTAAAGCTTTGGCTCGTCACTCCGAGACCCAGGGTTGATTCCCCACATGGGTACAATGTGTGAAGCCCATTTCTGGCATCTATCTATCCACCCATCCATCCATCCATCTATCTATCTATCTATCCACCCATCCATCTATCAACTCATCCATCCATCCACCCATCCATCCATCCACCCATCAACCTATCCATCCATCCATCCATCTATCCACCCATCCATCTATCCACCATCCATCTATCCATCCATCCATCCATCCATCTATCACCCATCCATCCATCCATCCATCCATCTATCCACCCATCCATCTATCCACCCATCCATCCATCTATCCACCCATCCATCCAACTTCTCACCCCAACCCCAACACACACACACACACACACACACACACACACACACAAACCCTGCACCCACCCCCCCCACCCCACCCCACCAAGACCATTCCTGATATAGGGATTCTGATGCATCACTGATACCAAACACTTTATTATTGGTTGACAAACCAAGAATCAACTTAATTAAAATCCCTGTTTGTTTGGAGCGAGTATACCAAAAACTATTTCCGTTACAAGGCTGATACCTGGATCCACCTGCAGATGGCGCTCCGTGCATCAAAACAGAGCCTATATATCTTATTGACATTCTGTCTGTACCTCCAGGCCAAACCTGCCCTCAAATCTGCCTTTGTTTTATTGACAAGACCCCCATTGCCACAGAAGGATCTTTTTCTATGGTTGTTTAGAATAGGTCACCCCAGTGTTATAGTGATTGGATGTCAAGTGAATCCTGTCTGCGTCCTTTCTAACGGCCACGTTGCAGTTACTAAATTAGAATCTATAGTATACGGACTCAAAAAGACAATCTCAGTTTGATCTGAGTTAACAGATCAACAAAGAAATTTTCGAAAAAATAATTCAGAATGGGATGCTTAATTATCTTATTTTTAAGCATTGTGTCAGAATCCAAATGAGAAAGTGTATCAAACATGGCTTTAACAAATTAATTCTCTCACAGCTGCAAGTGCCCCGTTTAGCTCTGCGCCCTCGGAAAGGGTTTGATTGGTTCAATTTGATGATTGGACCCAAGATGATACTCGCCAGACGCTCTTTTTATTCTTGTCCAGGAATCATGCCAAAAAACAGTTCCGTGCGAATCTCGTCTTGGAGATGGGCACAGTAAAGATTCGTTTATCGACGAGAGGGGATATCGTTTGTTCATCTTGTCTCCCCGATCCAGCGCATGTCATTGATCACCAGCCACCAGTTGGTCACTGTAACAGTGAGAAGAGATGAAGAACTGGGAGATGAATGCTCATCTTTCTGTCAAAGACACTGGCCGTCACGGCAACAATGTTTGCTGGACGGTGTCCCGAGCCCATGTCCGAGCACGTAACCTATTGACTTTTCCAAGATCAGCCTTTCTGCCAAACGGGCAATATTTGCGGAAATGGTGGGGTGAAAATTCACATGTTCAATATCAGGCTAGTTTGTGTGTTACTGATTGGGAAAAGCAGTGTTCGGAAACTGTTGGTTAATTGCTGTGTGGTCAGTTGTGTTATTCTTTAAGATGGCCACGCCAACATTTACTCGGTGTTGACCCAGGGTCTTTGTGTTGATTTATTTCCAGGCAGTCAGAGGAAGCAGGGTTGTAAGATTGTTTTAGTACCCATCAGTACTCGCCACCATTTTAGGGGCGGTAGGGTAGCCTAATGGTCACACCGAAGACCCAAGTTCGAATCCCCACATGGGTACAATGTGTGAAGCCCATTTCTGGTGTCCCCCGCCGTGATGTTGCTGGAATATTGCTAAAAGAGGCGTAAAACCAAACTCAGTCAGTCAGTCAGTCGCCACCATTTTAAATGATGTCCATGCAGGTTATACAGTGGGGAGTTGGGTTTTATGCCACTTTCAGCAATATTCCAGCAATATCACCACGAGGGACACCAGAAGTGGGTTTCACACATTGTACCCATGTGGGGAATCGAACCAGGGCCTAAGGTGTGACAGGCAAATGCTTTAACCACTCGGCTACCCCACAGCCCCTCAAATGGCATGAAGCTGCTAGGATATTGCTGAGGTATAGAACAACATTACTTGAAAAATGAATAAAGTGCTTAATCATTCCATGATCCTTTGGACTTTACGCTGACAAAGTAATTGTAACCAACACATTGATAAATATGTCTTAGGAAAACGACAGCTTTTTTGTCCTCTATCTTTGAATAATTGTTTTCGATACGTCAAGATCTGGTCTCATATTTTATTAATCTTATACTCCTTAGGAAAATATCTCTTCCCTTACTTTTTAAATTTCTTTTTTTTCAATTTGTTTGACAAATCATGTTTCTGCCCTGAGAGCTGCTAACCTAACATCAATTGCGGACAGATCTAATTTTAACATCCTTGATCAGGGCTCTTATGTTTTTTAATCCGACCCCAAACCATGGATTTTTAATAAAGGTCAGGAGTGTAATATGTGGTGCTGCCTCCAGATCTGTTTATTTATGGTGTAAGACAAGGATCTATATGCAGTTTAAGACCGGGGGTATCCATCATTTCAATGTAATTTGAGGTGGTTGTCTTTTTAGAAGGAGGGGCCGTATTATCGATGATATCTTGGGTAATATCAAGTGTCGTTCAATGCTATCAGTTTTCTGTTTCTCTACCAACTAATGATGATTATGATTCATCCCCCCCAGCAGTATTCAAGTAACATTATTAATATACTATATGATACCATGGAATGCAGGATACATAGATTCTGGTGGAAGACTGACTGACTGACTGAGTTTGGTTTTGCGCCGCTTTTAGCAATATTCCAGCAACATCACGGCGGGGGACACCAGAAATGGGCTTCACACATTGTGCCCATGTGGGGATTCGAACCCGGGTCTTCGGCGTGACGAGTGAACGGTTTAACCATTAGGCTACCCCACCACCCTCTGGTGGAAGAAAATTAAGCATTGTTTGATTGGAAGCCTAACGTTCTTGAAGCTTCTGGAACCAAAGTGAGCTCGGAGGTGACCCTGCAGAAAATCTACCCGTGAAGATCTGGGGTAGAATAGGTCTTCAGCAACCCATGCTTGCCACAAAAGGTGACTATACTGGTCGTAAGAGGCAACTAATGGGATTGGGTGGTCAGGCTCGCTGACTTAGTTGACACATGTCATCGGTTTCCACTTGTGCTGATCAATGCTCATGCTCTTGATCACTGGATTGTCTGGTCCAGACTCGATTATTTACAGACCGCAGCCATATAGCTGGGATATTGCTGGAGAATTGTGTACGCTGATTTTGGCTAGGGTACGTTTCTGTATACAGACGTACATGGGGTACATATCTGAAGTACCTGTGCTGACAACCCCTTCAGAAGAAGTGACATGCTCTCAAACTTCAACCACTTTTGTGAAAACCTGGACATCAGTTCAGTTCCAGCCTTGTCTCTCTAGCAAAGGGGTGGTGGGGTAGCTTAGTGGTTAAAGCGTTCGCTCGTCACACCAAACACCCGGGTTCGATTCTCCATATGGGTAAATGTGTGAAGCGTATTTCTGGTGTACCCTGCCGTGATATTGCTGTAATATTGCTTAGAGCGGTGTGAAACTATACTCATTGACTCACTCTCCAGTGTGGAACAACTTGTACTGATGATGTTGTTTGTTTAAATGGCGTTAAAACACAACATCGAATTAGTGTTAAAACCTTTTATTCAGAGGCTGTGTATAAAACACAACCTTAAATATATACTAGCAATGTTTGTTTCATTTCCCCTTGTGGATATCGAACAAAACAAATTGTAAAACTAGAAACCTAATTAATTTGGCCTGTTTCAGAAGCACACTTCCTATTGGGGAATAAGTTCTTTATTATTGCTGACATTAACCCATGAAGTGGTCGGGGCACCGGCAACCTGCTGTGCCTGCAGCGGCTATTGTGTACCCAGCTCTCCTATGTGTTATGCTATTGTTACATGGAAAAATAATGGCCCCAATTCTAGCCACACCCAAGGGAAATAAATAACTATGCGGCCCAAATAGCAGCAGATATTTTCCAGATCTGGAGCGTCAGGAGGGTTGGGAAGTGGGGAAGACCGTGGTGCAGTGGGTTGTCCTGACATATGATTGTATGGGTCATATCCTCTGTCCATACTACTGTTGTTTTATTGTGTAAGGTTGATGGATGGCTTGGTAGATATGGCTGTTATCGTCCTGGGTGAAGCCATTCAATAAACACACTAACTGCCTACTGGTGGTTTTCCCCATGTGTTTATTACCCTGCCTGCGTGTAATGAAGGGGGCGTTTCATCAGTGGTTCTGTAAGTCCACTTGTGGAACATGGCTCATAATCTGGGCTGTTTTTCTTCAAACCATTTCTAACACATATCAGGTGTATGAAATTATATGCTCAACAAAAAAAAGTTCAGGACCATATCATGGGATAACAATTCATACAAAATTCATTATTCATTATTACCACTACAAGCAATATATTAGGATTCAGATATTAGGAAAATATAAATATAGAATATTAGTAATAGCTTAGAGAAAGACTCCAGTCAAAAGTTGTAAAACTCATCTCACAGACATACTATTGAAAAAGGTATAAATTACGGCTACACAATTTCACAGATATCCAAGATAAAATCCTAGCCTAAGGTATTGAGGACTCAAGCTGTTAGCAACCCTTTCATAATTCAGAGTTATGACCAGACGATTAAATGCATCTATTGTAATCCAAGCACCTGTAATTGACACATCAGATTAGGCTCATTGAGATCTAGCCCAGGGTAAGCATCCAAGCATCCAGTAAAAGTGCCATCGAGATTAGTGCCAGTTAAACTAGGATTAACAAGGATTAAGAGTGATTGCCCTGTCTGGTCATTGAAGGACCCACCCCATTTAGTATATTCTGTATTTGATAGGCTAATGTAGGTTACACCCATTTTTTGTATCAGTCAACCAATCATAATCTCTTTATTGTTTTAATTGTAGATAAAATGTCTCTATGTTCATTTGTCCATCAGTAGGGTTTAGACTCCCAACACAGGTCAGCTCTAGCCCTCAGCCCAGAGGGTTGTACCGACTCTCTGTGGCCACCCCATGTTACTCCGTTCTTGTAAATAAAATTGTGATTAGCTTCTTGTGACTTCGGACTCTTTTGCTGAGTTAATTCCCCCAAGCAGACCAGCACGCCAGTTAGATAAGGTGTTTCACCGGAACAATCACTTGGACCCCAGACCCTTATCATAATAGTTGGCGGAGAATCAACGATTTTCGGAACCTCGGAGCCCAGGAACTAACTACAACCAGCTACAAGAACACATGGAATAACAAGCGACTGCATCCACTTCTGATCTCAACACTGGATTAAGGACCACCAACTCCTGTAAAGACACTAACCAAGGAAGAAAAAGTCATCAAAAATTGTAAGTACTACTTTACATTGTTGATTTCTTGTCATTTCTTAATTATAGTACGGTACATACTATAAGGTGTCATGGCCAATATGGAGTCTGGTATGGAAAGTAACTGTGGAAGTGAAATTCCAACTGTGTCCTTAGTTACCCCCCTTGCCAAAAGTGTAATTCAGGTAACATTTGGCACTGAAACAACAACTTGTTTAATAGATACAGGGCATCCATTTGCTGCATTTAGGTCTGCTTTTCTAAACAAAGCTTGCAACAACCCTGTACTTGGAAACTCACCCTTTCCACAAATTCAAGGTGTTACGCTTAATTGCACAAGGTGTTGGGTTCAGTTGTGTTAGATTTTGTCATTGAAGATCAAGAATTTTCACAAAAATTCTATGTCCTGCCCTCATTACCTAAGTCAGTCCTACTAGGTGAGAACTTCCTCAATGACAACGATGCAGTCTTAGATTATAGCTGCCATTCCCTCATAATAGGCAACAGCACCTCAGATAGGCAGTATATCAATTTCATTGCCAATCCAGATCAAGAAATTTGTGGATTAGCAAAAAACAATAGATCAGATATATATTCCCCCCTCAGAGTGAAATTCATTTCAAGGTAAGACTGCCCGAGGCAAACAATGATTCCCTCATCCTCATTGAACCAATTGCCTCCCTCACTGCTCATTCAGAAGTAGCAGGTGGTAGGACCCTCTCGAAAGTGCATAAGAAAACTGCTACATTTAGGCTTATGAATCCTTCCCAAGAAGAAAAAGTTTTAGATAAGGGTACAGTTGTAGGAAAATTTAGTTACATTGACAGCCACTCTATCTTTGAAATTGACTGTGACCAACCTTTAATAAATTCAGTTAACACTGACATTAGGACAACAGACAATGACACTAGGGATTACGTCAAAATTGCTCAAGACTTAGGATTTGACTTGACCAAGACACAACTGACGTCAGGCCAACAACAAAGACTACTCAGGTTTTAGGACAAAACAGAGACATGTTTTCCACAAGCCTTGCAGATTTAGGGAAAACTGACATGCACGAAGCATGTCATTGACACGGGCAACCATCCCCCTGTTAAGTGTAGGCCTTATCGTCAGTCTCCTCATCTCCAAAAAGTCACAGAAGAACTTGTTGAAGATTTTCTCAAATATGATTTAATAGAGGAGTCCACTTCAATGTATTCAGCCCCCATCATCTTAGTTAAAAACGCGACGGCTCTTATAGATTTGTTTGTGACTACAGAAAATTAAATTCTGTCACATTACCCATGTCATGGCCACTCCCTGTTTTTGACGATGTTGTTGATCACATCGGCAATAGCCAAGCTACAATTTTTCCACGTTAGATCTTGCCAATGGCTTCTTCCAAGTGCCATTACATCGAAGACTCAAAGCATAAAACTGCTTTTTGTCACCCATCAAGGCCTTTATCAATTCAAACGTTTGCCCCAGGGTTTGTCTAATTCTCCACTTTGTTTTCAGCAACTCATGAGCAAAGTGCTAAGAAAATTGCTTTTCAAAGTTGCGTTGATTTACATTGATGATTTGATAATCTACAGCAAAACTTTGAAGAACATCTCCAACATTTGGAGCAAGTCTTCTACTATCTCAAACAGGCAAAATTAACACTGAAGCCATCAAAATGCAATTTTGCAACAGACAAGGTTTCATTTCTGGGTCATGTTTTATCATGTGGAGGTGTTCAAGTTGATGACAAAAGGTCGAAGCAATTAAAACCTTCCCAATACCTAAATCACAAAAACAGGTTAAGCTCATTTTTAGGCCTCACAAACTTTTACAGAAAGTATGTGAAAGATTATCTTGAAAATAGCAGTGCCATTGAATGCATTGTTAAAAAAGCATTCAGAGGCAGAAACTGGAAAGAAACCAAAGTTCCAGTGGTCACTTGAGTGTGATCAGGCTTTCAACACACTCAAAGATGCTATGTGTAACACACCTGTTCTGGCTTATCCAGACTTTGACAAAGAATTTTTTTCTCGCAACTGATGCCAGCGATATGAGCATAGGGTTTGTCTTGAGTCAAAAAGATGAGAAGGATAATGAACATCCTATAGCTTTTGGAGGCAGAGCTCTTCATGGCAGCGAGAAGAATTGGAGCATCACAGAAAAAGAAGGTTTAGCTTTAGTTGAAGCCATTAGATCATTTCGTCCATACCTTGCAAATTCCAAATTCACTGTCTACACAGACCACATCGCCTTAAAATGGCTCAAATCCATCAAGGACGCCACAGGTAGGTTAGGGCGATGGTCTTTAGAACTGTCTACCTACACTTTTGATATTGTTCATCGCAGCGGCAAAGCCAACGGGAATGCCGATGCGCTCTCACGCAGGGAATATGAGCAAAATATTAACTGTCAGAGTCAAACAGAAGAAGATGCTGAGAAAACCGTCTTTACAGTAACTTCACTTGAGCAAAGAAGCCATACCAGCATTTCAGCAAGCCTGCAATTATCCTCACAGGTCACCCAATCAACTCAGACTGAGGATGATTGCATCCCAAGTATTAATCACTTAGATAGTGAATCAAAGACAAGTCATTTGTCTGTCACCTTTGAATATGAAGAGGACTACCAAACAGTACCAGCAAACGTTGTTGCAGCATTACATGCTACAAGTGATGATGTCACACAAGCCACAATGGTTGAGGTAAATATTAATGCACATCCCAACTTACGTCATCTACAAAGAATTTGTCCAGATTTTACCAAAATTTTTGACTACAAAGAAGATGATGTCCTTCCAGAAAATGAAAAGGACCGCCAAAAGGTCCTTATTGAAGCAGGCAACTTTGAAATAGATGAAGGAATCCTATACAGATTTGTTCCACAGAGACAGAAGGGTCATGCGGACAAATTCATTAAACAGCTCGCAGTTCCAAGAACTCTCAGGAACCAGGTCCTGAGATCCTACCATGATTCTGAGTTTGGCGGTTGTCACCATGGAAAGGAAAGGATGCACAACACCATGAGACCAAAATACTACTGGCCAAAGATGTACACCGAAATTGCAACGTATGTCCAGACATGTGAAGTGTGTCAACAGACCAAGAGGCATTACCACAGCAAGAAGGCACCCCTACGTCCATTACCTGTGGAAGAGGTCTTCACCAGGTGGCATGTAGATATCCTTGGTCCCTTGCCAACAACACCAGACAAGTACAAGCACATTTTGGTCATCACCGATGCAGCATCTAGATGGTGTGAAGCCTTTCCCCTGAGAACCCAAGAAGCCACTGAGGTAGCAGATGTTCTCGTGAGAGAAATATTTTGTCGGTATGGGCTCCAAGGACCTTAATTTCAGACAGAGGTCAGAACTTCATGTCAAAATTAATCAAGGCTATTTGTGAACTTTTGGCTATCAAATTCACTCATACCAGCCCATACCATCCCCAAACAAATAGCTGTGTAGAAAGGCTCAATTCCTACATCAATCAATCACTAAGAGCCTATTGTAACAAAACTCAAAATGATTGGCCCGGTTTCTTCCAGGCATCATGATGGCCTATCGGATGGCCCCAAATTCATCAACTCAAAAGTCCCTTTGTTATGCTTTTCGCCGAGAAATGAGAGCCCCACAAGATGTTTCTTTAATTCCAAAGGAAAATTTAGGCCACAACAACAAAAGCTATCTTTCAAATTTGCTTGAGGAGCTAGAAATTACAAGGACAATTGCAGCGGAAAACACTGCTCGAGCAAAGGAGGTGTATTCCGAGCAATACAATCGTAAGGCTAAAGAGCCAGATTTCTCCCCAGGTCAAAGAGTATGGCTATATTGTCAAAAGGTAGAAAAAGGCCTCTGCAACAAGTTAACCAAAAAGTGGTATGGCAGTTATTATATTGTTCACTTAGGTCCAAATTTCACCTACAAACTACTGAGAAGTTCTGACGACAAAGTGCACAAACCATTGGTCCATGCCAACCGCCTGAAGCCATATTTCGATCCAGCTGATCGTCCACAGTATCCACCAGAACCATACCTCACCAACAGCAACAATATGGATTCAGACATCATAGATGACAATGAGGAACCAATGAGCTATCCACAACTTGACAGCAATAATGCAGAGTCAACAAGCTTAACCCAGGATCAATCACCTAAAGGTAAGGAAGTCAATTCAAAAACTAAGGCAGGAAATCCAAGGAATCCTAATCAAGAGAAGAAAGGAATTCAGGAAAGCTCAGCAGGACCAAGTACAACTGTTCCAAACAAGAAACAGAGCCCCCCCAGGTCCAAGTAACCCAACCAAGAAGAAAGGAAATACAAACAAGGGAAAAAGAGGACTAAACAGCAAACATCATCAGCCAAAGTCAAGGCCACAATCAGGATCAAGTCAGGTTCAACAACCAGCACAACAACCAGCGTCAAGCAATGACGCCAAGGTTTTCAATCCTGATGACATTCACTCAATTCTTGCTTCCAAGAGAGCAAACAACAAAATCTACTACAGAGTGAAATGGACAGATCCAGAAAGAGGAAACACATGGGAATATGGCAGCACCATTCCAGACTCAATTCGGAGAGAATTTCACGTGAAGAAAAATATGTCAGGAAAACGACGAAAACGGCCACTGAAGAATCACAAGTTCTTTAACCAAAGAGAGTCAGCACAAGACAATCAATCAGTCAATGTGCTGTCAAAGAATTTCAAAAAAGCAATCGACCATTACAGAACCAGAATTAGACGTCGAACCATATCCAATGGTACCAAGGCACCTACGAGAATTCGATAAAGATGTAAAGAGAATTGTGGGCATAGAAATAGTTCAAGGAGACTGCTATGTCAAAGTCTTGTATAGCGATGACAGAAATGATCCTCATATCCGAACAACTTATTTTGAAACTGTTCCTCCCCAACTCATACAAGAGTACATCAATGACAGCTGGAATGATCTCTGTGAGTGGTTCGAAACTAACGACCCTGGAGATGAGATTCATCCAGATGTATATCCAATCTATGAATCCAGACGTACAACATTACCTAATGGCATGTACACATTTGAATACTGTGTATCACACGAATGTCACAGACCCAAGGTACCATATCATTATTCACTCCCGATATTTACCTGTGGTCGCCAGATAGCCATATACCTGCAAAAGGTACAAGGTCTCCTCAATAAACTGCACTGTTAAGCTCTAGGTAGGTAATTTTGTGTCAAGTCATTTCACATTGTGTTACCTGATGACACTAGTTGTGAACAAATGGCATCAGCCTGATCATCTGAGTTATTTGCATCACAACAACTTTTGAGCATTGATCTGATCAACCAATCTCAAAAGCAAAGTGAACTTATACAAACTTAGCCAACGCGAAACAAACGCTGAAATAAATCGGCCAAGCGGAATAAATATAAGCAACGCTAAAGCGAAATAAACCGTGCAGAAGGAACAAACTTAACCAATGCGAGAAATGGAAGCAAAAATAAGCCGCGCAAACAATAATGCTAAAATGCTGTAAACCAAAAGTCAGCTAAGCGTACAGGCTGAGCTGAATTACAATGAACCAAAACTGAGTGAAGTAAACTCAGACTGATAAATCAAGGTAAACCTAAACCTAAAATCAAATAAAATAAAACAAAATAAAAAAAATCCCTAAACAAATTAAGATGTTTAAAAGACTAACACAATCAATCAAATTAACAAGGTACCTAACAAATGGTTCTTAACACAATATGTATATGTATGGATTTAATGAACTAATGCACTTGTTAAAAGCACAAGCACATGTATATATATTTGCTCATACATGACATTTATGTGTTTATCACCCCATATGCGTTGTATTAACTGCCCATGCATTATTCCAGGTCATGACTTCAATACATAAAAGTCACCTCTTACAATGCACTAATAGACAATTTATTTGCAGGGAAAAGTATCTTTATATGCGTATTCGCACAAACCAAAATAGTTACATGTATATTGTTGGCAGCAAGCTAACTCTCTTTTGTTTTGAATTTTTCATGTAAATCATCTGTCTGCATGGGATAATGGAGAAGTCAACTCCAAAATCAGGATGTGGAACCATCACAAGGCCTCCTGGAAACATAAAGAACCAGTACACAGAGCCATGACAAGCCCGATTCCACATCCAGGCGACCAGATGACAGCAGAAGGAACTTGTGCCCCAGTACCAAAGAGACAATCTAATTACCATTTACTATTCTACCATTGTCCATCAACTAAGTTTATACCATTGTCCATCTAAGAAATTTTTTTGTCCAAGTTTGGGGACCAAACTTTTTCAGACAGTGGGAAGTTATCATGGGATAACAATTCATACAAAATTCATTATTCATTATTACCACTACAAGCAATATATTAGGATTCAGATATTAGGAAAATATAAATATAGAATATTAGTAATAGCTTAGAGAAAGACTCCAGTCAAAAGTTGTAAAACTCATCTCACAGACATACTATTGAAAAAGGTATAAATTACGGCTACACAATTTCACAGATATCCAAGATAAAATCCTAGCCTAAGGTATTGAGGACTCAAGCTGTTAGCAACCCTTTCATAATTCAGAGTTATGACCAGGCGATTAAATGCATCTATTGTAATCCAAGCACCTGTAATTGACACATCAGATTAGGCTCATTGAGATCTAGCCCAGGGTAAGCATCCAAGCATCCAGTAAAAGTGCCATCGAGATTAGTGCCAGTTAAACTAGGATTAACAAGGATTAAGAGTGATTGCCCTGTCTGGTCATTGAAGGACCCACCCCATTTAGTATATTCTGTATTTGATAGGCTAATGTAGGTTACACCCATTTTTTGTATCAGTCAACCAATCATAATCTCTTTATTGTTTTAATTGTAGATAAAATGTCTCTATGTTCATTTGTCCATCAGTAGGGTTTAGACTCCCAACACAGGTCAGCTCTAGCCCTCAGCCCAGAGGGTTGTACCGACTCTCTGTGGCCACCCCATGTTACTCCGTTCTTGTAAATAAAATTGTGATTAGCTTCTTGTGACTTCGGACTCTTTTGCTGAGTTAATTCCCCCAAGCAGACCAGCACGCCAGTTAGATAAGGTGTTTCACCGGAACAATCACTTGGACCCCAGACCCTTATCATAATAACCACCCAAATTTTCAATATTAAGTATTTAATAGTTCATATTGTGATCCAAATAATACTTAAATATTGAATATTGGGATGGTCCTTAATGTGTTTTCGTTTGAGTATACACAGAAATCAAGGGGTCTTTATTTACCATGAGACTGGAAGTAGTGTTGGGGTAGGTGAACGGTTGAAGCATTCGCTCATCACACCGAAGACCAAGGTTCAGTTCCCCACATGGATACAATGTGGGAAGAATGCCGCTGGTGTCCACTGACCCGTGAAGATCCGGGGTAGAATAGGTCTTCAACAACCCATGCTTGCCACAAAAGGCAACTATGCTTGTCGTAAGAGGCGACTAACGGGTGGTCAGGCTCGCTGACTTGGTTGACACATGTCGTCGGTTCCCAACTGCGCAGATTGATGCTCATGCTGTTGATCACTGGATTGTCTGGTCCAGACTCGATTATTAACAGACCGCCGCCATATAGCTGGGATATTGCTGATTGCGTCGTAAAACTCAACTCACTCACTCATTCACTCTGGTGTCTACTGCCATGGTATTGATGAAATATTGTTAAGAGCTGTCAGCAAGGATGTTCTGCAGCTGCGGTCTGACATCGGGACAGTGGGGTACCCTAGTGCTTAAAGTGCTCGCTCATCACGCTGAAGACCCGTGTTTGATGCTCATTTCTGGTGTCCCCGCCATGATATTGCAGAAATATTGCTAAAATGTGACTTAAAACTAAACTCACTCACTCACTCAACCTGAAACATTTACCAGCAGTTACAGTGATATCTCATTGATTTACTTGCCATTATAGTGATATTGTATCCATTTACGAGCTATTATGGCGACATCCAATACATTGATGTGCACTTGCAGTGTGATATCGTACAGTTATGTGCTATATCAATAAAAAACATGATATTCTACCAGATCTTTTAATGCCATTAACATTAGACTGATTGCCTCGGGCAAACAGTCTTGTGCCAAGTTGCACTTTTGGTGTCTAAACCGCTGTTGATCAGTATGGCGCTGAACTCGAAAAATGAAGTATGTTTTTTTAAGAAATAGGGATTTTTCAAAATTTCTTATTTTCCTAAATTCTAAAATATCTTGAAATTGCAAAAAAGTCAAAATATACAATTAAACTGCAAGACATTGTTGCATCTAGTATCACACATGATTACATCTCCTGCCATGATCTCTGTACATGCTTGTCAGGCAATTGGGAGAAATTATTATTTTTTTTAGGAATAGGGATTTTTCAAATTTCTTTTTTTCCTAAATTCTGAAGATCTGGGGTAGAATAGGTCTTCAGCAACCCATGCTTGTCACAAAAGGCGACTATGCTTGTCGTAAGAGGCGACTAATGGGATCGGGTGGTCAAGCTCGCTGACTTGGTTGACACATGTCATCGGTTCCCAATTGCGCAGATCGATGCTCATGCTGTTGATCACTGGATTGTCTGGTCCAGACTTGATTATTTACAGACCGCCGCCATATAGCTGGAATATTGCTGAGTGCAGCGTAAAACTAAACTCACTCACTCACTCGTAAGAGGCAACTAATGGAAACGGGTGGTTAGGCTCGCTGATTTGATTGACACATGTTATTGGTTCCCAGTTGCGTAAATCAATGCTCATGTTCTTGATCCCTGGATTGTCTGGTCCAGGCGTGATTATTTACAGACCTCTGCCATATAGCTGGAATATTGCTGAGTGTGTTGTAAAACTAAACTCACTCACTCTCAAGGATGTGAATGTGGTTGTGATTCCCCATGTGATGGCTTAATACATTCAACACAATTTAGAAATGGACTCCCACTTGAAATAGCCCACTAATCAAATATTTCGATTATCAAATATCCCTTTGCAATGAGAAAAGTCTCCTGCCGCCAATGCTATACAGTTGATGACGTTATGTAAGATATTCCTGAAATATGTCACCTGTGTTCGTTTCGTCTGACCTTTGTATTACAAATGAGTTACCTCCCTTCCCACTAACGTCCCAGTCCCAAATGTATTGCCTTCACAATTACACACCAAATAAATATATGCGGTGAAGCAACGTACATTATTCTCCCTGACATTTATAAGTCACTAGGGAATATTCATCTTGTTTGCCCCGCTGCTCAAAGAAGGTCAGTTACACTGTTGTGTAATCTACGACCAGGAAGGTGTTTGCCATCAGATAATTGCTCACCAAATTGTCGCGCCATGCTTTTAATATGTCACAGTCGATCCTTCTCTTCTTACTGAAAGCTGGTCCTCCCGTTTGATGTTAACTATAAAATAAATTTGGTTCCGTCATTGTTATTCGGTTTGTTTCATGAAAGAAGCATTGTTTGAAATGCCAGCCTGATGAATAATTAATTTAATTATTTGTTTTGTTGTGAATGTCTTTACACGTTTTTTCCTCATAATGGGAAATGAGGTTTCGATCAGAGCCATCTGCTATCCAGTTGTTCTTTACTTACAATGATTTTAAAGAGGAATCGTAATCGAGCTGTCAGAACAATTTCTATGGTCAATCAACATGCGATGTGTGCACATTGTATCAGAAATCCTCTCTTGGAATAACTTCTCAGAGATGTGCATCAGTGGAGATCTGCTTGTATTGAAAATATTTGTAATCGTTAACTAGGATCTTGTCGTTATCCAGCAATGGTCGTTAGATGTAGCGACATTTCAGAATGGCGGATATCCTTTTATCAAAATATATTCACACAGAAGGACAGTTGAAATATTATACTGAAATACTAGATGATGATGATACGGTGATGACGATGATGATGATGACAATGATAATGACAGCAGCAATGATGATGATGATGATGATGACAGCAATGATGATGATGATGACTGCAATGATAATGATGGTGATGATAACAATGATGATGATGATGATGATGAAAATGATGACAGCGATGATGATAATGATGACAGCAATGATGATGATGGTGATGATGACAGCAATGATAATGATGGTGATGATAACAATGATGATGGTGATGATGATGACAGCAATGATGATGATGGTGATGATAATGATGATGATAGCAATGATAATGATGGTGATGATAACGATGATGATGATGATGATGATGATGATGATGACGAAAATAAGAATGATGAAATAAGTATGTTATTAAAACAAATATATATACAGTCATCCCTCGCAATAACGCTCTTACGATACCGCGGATTCGGTTAAACCGCGGGGTAATGCGTGGCTCCCATAAAGAAAGTTGCCCAGTGATCACACATTTTCACGTCATCATAAATAGCACATCAACAAATCCGATGTTGAGCTCTGGTTAATCACGTTGTAAACTAGTGAAAATCAGTGCGGATTGCAATTAACAGTGTTTATCGTACATATCCATGGTTTTTCAGATGCTTAAAACATGTAGTTTTTTTTTCAATAATAATAGATGAACAGCGAAACATCGTAATAGCCGAGTACTTACAACGTTTGCTGTGATGCAACACACTGCGTAATTGCGCGGGTAAACACCGCCATCCGAGAATGTATGATGTCAGAAAACACAGTTTATTTGAATAAATTCAATCCCATTTTCATTCATTAAAACTGTTTACAAAAACAACAGAGAAACCGTGAGTGAAGTGGCATTACCTCATTCCATACAACGTCTGCGTACCACATTCGTGAGTGTCCTTTTATTCGCACCTACCGCGATAGCACCAATTTCACATTTTTCTCAGCAATCACGAACAGATTACAGCCTTGTCATCCACTGACCCCAAGACCCGCGTTATTGACTCATTGAAATCATATTTTACAATTAATTGCCAACATTTTGTTTTTTACAATCAAAGTGGAACGTACCGCTGGAAGTCAGCGGTGACTTGTCAAACTGTCTCCTACTTAAAATGTATCCAACCAGGTAACCCAAAGTGCTTAGCAATGCTAATTATTATGTTAAATATGTCCATAGAAAACATGCATTATACTTATGCGATAGCAATATATAAGATCTCTGTTAGAATAAATGCTTGACATATAAATTATTCTGATAATGGAATAGAAATTCTTGGATGTTATATTTTCGGATCGTTTTTAACTGAATCACCGGTACATTGGACCAAAACATCGATCTGTGCCCAGCTGATTGCTTTTTCCGGCTTAGTTGAATAACAGGTAGCATGACAGGAACAACAATTGAATTCTCATGTCTTGTGATGTTTGATTGCAAGTTTCATGTACATACATCTATTTTCATTTACAAAGTTTTGGGTTTTTTCACCTCTAATAATACGATATAGTTTTGACTGGGCACAATACACGAAATAGCAGTTTTGTTATGACCATGTAAAATACGATTTTACTTTGTTCCGCGTTATGTAATCGTTACTATAACACGGGTGTGTAATAACGCGGGGATCATCCATGGACCCCAAGACCCGCATTATGGCGAGGGATGACTGTATTTACATTTCTTTATAATTGTTATTATTTTTTCTATTACTAAATAATATATTTAGTGCGTGTGCCTGTTTCACACAGACAGCAGACAAGTGTAAGTTATTGGTAAGGGTGTCTGTTTGTTTTTTCTTTGTTTCCTATGTCCCGCCCATCCTAGTGTTTCATTTCAACGTCAAATAATAAATACCTTGAAATAAACTTATTTTGAATCTCTGTTTTCCTCTCTATTGTACAAATTTATATCCTGACATGACGTAATATACACTCTCAGTCTTGCAGACTCATGAAAAAAAACCAGGCTTCCTTGAGCTTTCCACATCTATAATCATTTTTAAACATTTAAACAAAATAATTCCGAAACAGCGACTTGATATTTAACAGAAATTAGACAAATACCAAAACATCTGAATTTTAAAATCTCAAAAAATAAGTTACACAGTCAGTAATAATCAGTTTTACATATTTTTATTTGTTTTTTTCCACCTGCCAATTGTCATCAGTTTGGAGATGTGAAAACATCCTATATATACTACAGATGGCTTAATACTGTGTTATAGTAGTGGGTTTAATGTCTAGTTTCACCTTCCATGTTTTATTACTGGGCTTGTCAATGTCATTATCATGGAACAGGCATATGCACCTCTATCACTTCGGACATCCCTGATCCGTGAAGGTCCAGGTTAGAATGAACCTTCAGTAACCCATGCTATATTGAATCGCACTTCTCTAAAAATAAATAATGCTAGGTTAAATATGACATTTATGTTGAGCTGCACATGCCTCAACACCAGCATCACTCTGGACTTCATTCCTTCATCAGGGGGCGGTGGGGTAGCTTAGTGGTTAACGCGTTTGCTCATCACGCCGAAGACCCGGTGTAGCAGGCCATTTCTTCCCCGGTCTAAACTTTCCCGAGGAGAATCTGGCCTAGGCCAAACTTTCCATGGGAAGTTTTGTCCTAGGATATTCTTAGGTTTAGGAAGTTTTGGCCAGGGGGAAAGTTTGACCTGTTACACTGGGTTCGATTCCCCATATGGGTACAATGTGTAAAGCACATGTCTGGTGTCCCCCAGCTATTGCTGAAAAAGTGGCGTAAAACCATACTCACTCACTCATAGTGTATATGAACGCGTTCCTCCTCCTCCACTTGCTGGTAGAACAGCCAGGTAATCAACAAGCGCGTGCAGTGAAATTTCAATTTCACACGTACAACTCTCACACCTGGCTGTTCTACCAGCAACTGGTCCTCGTAAAAAGTAGCGAAAAGCAACAACAAAATAACGATGTTTGTTAAACAACTTTTTTATTCGGGTGTCCAAAATTATGAGACAAATCATCAGAGTTGTCGATTTCATGTGACTGTGCAAAATTTGTTTTTGTTGCATTTATTAGATTTTGTGTTAGTGAGCAGTTCATTCTCAAATGAAGTCAATAATGAAATTGTGTACTTGTGAATACCAGGAGAAATTTGGTATATTGGGATGTCAATAGGGGTTTGTGTTATGTGAAACACACTGCTGCCCTATAACTGCAGAGGTGCTATGTGAAATCACTGTCAAAGTGTTATGTGAAACACTACCTTTGAGGGCAAGAAGATTGTAGGGTGAATTAACTAGGTCACCTCGTGTTATGTGAAGCACACTGATACTGAAGCCATGCAGAGGTGTGTGGGAAACAGAAATGTGAAGCAATTGTGTCAGTTTGTGTTATGTGAAACATTGATACTACAAAGTCTTTGAAAAGCATTCAGAATTGATACATATAAGGGTGAAAAATTATGGATGTCAACTGCTTTATTTTGAGGAACATAATGTTTCTTGGAGTTTACACCTATTTCCTCATTTTTTTTCATTCATCTGATGGACTAAGAATATAAATCCATATTTTCTCACCCTTATTGTTACTGCAATCACAGAGAGAGAGGGAGGCTGCAATGTGAAGCAATTGTGTCACTTAGTATCATGTGAAACATTGTTACTGCAATCACAGAGGGTGAGGGAGACTGCAATGTGAAGCAATTGTGTCACTTAGTATCATGTGAAACATTGTTACTGCAATCACAGAGAGAGAGGGAGGCTGCAATGTGAAGCAATTGTGTCACTTAGTATCATGTGAAACATTGTTACTGCAATCACAGAGGGTGAGGGAGACTGCAATGTGAAGCAATTGTGTCACTTAGTATCATGTGAAACATTGTTACTGCAATCACAGAGAGAGAGGGAGGCTGCAATGTGAAGCAATTGTGTCACTTAGTATCATGTGAAACATTGTTACTGCAATCACAGAGGGTGAGGGAGACTGCAATGTGAAGCAATTGTGTCACTTAGTATCATGTGAAACATTGTTACTGCAATCACAGAGGGTGAGGGAGACTGCAATGTGAAGCAATTGTGTCACTTAGTATCATGTGAAACATTGTTACTGCAATCACAGAGAGAGAGGGAGGCTGCAATGTGAAGCAATTGTGTCACTTAGTATCATGTGAAACATTGTTACTGCAATCACAGAGGGTGAGGGAGACTGCAATGCAAAGCAATTGTGTCACTTAGTATCATGTGAAACATTGTTACTGCAATCACAGAGGGTGAGGGAGACTGCAATGTGAAGCAATTGTGTCACTTAGTATCATGTGAAACATTGTTACTGCAATCACAGAGAGTGAGGGAGGCTGCAATGTGAAGCAATTGTGTCACTTAGTATCATGTGAAACATTGTTACTGCAATCACAGAGGGTGAGGGAGACTGCAATGTGAAGCAATTGTGTCACTTAGTATCATGTGAAACATTGTTACTGCAATCACAGAGGGTGAGGGAGACTGCAATGTGAAGCAATTGTGTCACTTAGTATCATGTGAAACATTGTTACTGCAATCACAGAGAGAGAGGGAGGCTGCAATGTGAAGCAATTGTGTCACTTAGTATCATGTGAAACATTGTTACTGCAATCACAGAGGGTGAGGGAGACTGCAATGTGAAGCAATTGTGTCACTTAGTATCATGTGAAACATTGTTACTGCAATCACAGAGGGTGAGGGAGACTGCAATGTGAAGCAATTGTGTCACTTAGTATCATGTGAAACATTGTTACTGCAATCACACAGAGGGTGAGGGAGACTGCAATGTGAAGCAATTGTGTCACTTAGTATCATGTGAAACATTGTTACTGCAATCACAGAGAGAGAGGGAGGCTGCAATGTGAAGCAATTGTGTCACTTAGTATCATGTGAAACATTGTTACTGCAATCACAGAGGGTGAGGGAGACTGCAATGTGAAGCAATTGTGTCACTTAGTATCATGTGAAACATTGTTACTGCAATCACAGAGAGAGAGGGAGGCTGCAATGTGAAGCAATTGTGTCACTTAGTATCATGTGAAACATTGTTACTGCAATCACAGAGGGTGAGGGAGACTGCCACTTAGTATCATGTGAAACATTGTTACTGCAATCACAGAGGGTGAGGGAGACTGCAATGTGAAGCAATTGTGTCACTTAGTATCATGTGAAACATTGTTACTGCAATCACAGAGGGTGAGGGAGACTGCAATGTGAAGCAATTGTGTCACTTAGTATCATGTGAAACATTGTTACTGCAATCACAGAGAGAGAGGGAGGCTGCAATGTGAAGCAATTGTGTCACTTAGTATCATGTGAAACATTGTTACTGCAATCACAGAGGGTGAGGGAGACTGCAATGTGAAGCAATTGTGTCACTTAGTATCATGTGAAACATTGTTACTGCAATCACAGAGAGAGAGGGAGGCTGCAATGTGAAGCAATTGTGTCACTTAGTATCATGTGAAACATTGTTACTGCAATCACAGAGAGGGTGAGGGAGACTGCCACTTAGTATCATGTGAAACATTGTTACTGCAATCACAGAGGGTGAAACAATTGTGTCACTTAATAACCATGTGAAACATTGTTACTGCAATCACAGAGGGTGAGGGAGACTGCAATGTGAAGCAATTGTGTCACTTAGTATCATGTGAAACATTGTTACTGCAATCACAGAGGGTGAGGGAGACTGCAATGTGAAGCAATTGTGTCACTTAGTATCATGTGAAACATTGTTACTGCAATCACAGAGGGTGAGGGAGACTGCCACTTCGTATCATGTGAAACATTGTTACTGCAATCACAGAGAGGGTGAGGGAGACTGCCACTTCGTATCATGTGAAATATTGTTACTGCAATCACAGAGAGAGTGAGGGAGACTGCAATGTGAAGCAGCTGTATCACCTGGTGTTATGTGAAACAAACAATTACAATTGCCACCCACAGTGCATGGAGACTGCAGCGTGAAACATCTGTGTCATCTGCTGTTTTGTTAAACATCAATCCACTGTTATTGCGTTTTTCTACTATTATTAGATGTAAATAATACAACTAGTATATTTTACTTGTAATATGATATATTGCCATGTGCTTCATTGTGATATTTATTATGCTTCCACAATACTATAGATATAAGCAGAAACTATGTAAGTATTAACCCATCGCTCAGAGGATTATGAGATTTGAAGAGGTGTTAAAAAATCCTTGCAAGTGAACGCCTTTTCACAAGAACATTTGGTGGTGTTGTGTGGCATCAACACAGACCCTCTTCCTTCAGTGCCAACAAACACATGGGTCCCAGACATAACAACTGGCGCTGGTAGATGGGGGCAGAGGTCAGTCAGGAAGCATGTGCTTGTTGAGTACATGTGCACCCAGGGCCCAGAGTGCTGCTTTAGGAATGTGAAAACTTGTTCTCACATTTCTAAAGTAATAGCATTTAGGGAAATGAACTTGTGAACAGCTAGTGGTCTCAGGTGTAGATTTAGAGGGAAATAAATGGATGTACGGATGCGAATCGGAATATGTTTCACTGTAATGAGGCTGTTGTGAGCAGAGACCCACTGAATGCTTGGCCTGTTTAACTGCATTTAAAATTTCATGTATGTGTCACTGACAGTTGTTTGATTTAACAGGCTTATTTAAACAACACATTATGCTGTGAATTTTAAAGCAAAATGTTGATTTTATGATTAAAGATATTTTTTTTTTACATCAGATTTAATATTTATGATTTACTTGCTTTGGGTAGTAGTGGCACAGAACCGATCCGAATCCCCATGCTTTTACCAAAATATATCGTGCCTGAAGAGACCATTGGATAACAACTCCTTGCATCACTGGTAACTGTATTGCGAATTCTACAACCAGCGACCTTAACACTAACCCTAGTCCCAACCCTAAGGGCGGTGGAGTAGCCCAGTGGTTGAATTGTCTGCTTATCACACTGAAGACCCGGTTTCGATTCCCGACATGGGTACAATGTGTGAAGCCCATTTCTGGAGTACCTCACCGTGATATTGCTGGAATATTGCTAAAAGCGGCGTAAAACAAAACTCACTCACTTCTAGCCCTTACCCCAAACCTGAACCCAAGCCAAACCCAAACCCCACACCTAAACCCAAACCCCAGACTACAAACTAAAACCCCACACATAAACCCCAACCCAGTCCCAAATCTCAACCCCACACCTGAACCCAAACCCCAGACCACAAACTAAAACCCCACACCTAAACCCAAACCCCAGACCACAAACTAAAACCCCACACATAAACCCAAACCCAGTCCCACATCTCAACCCCACACCTCAACCCAAACCCCAGACCACAAACTAAAACCCCACACCTAAACCCAAACCCAGTCCCACATCTCAACCCCACACCTAACCCCAGACCACAAACTAAAACCCCACACCTAAACCCAAACCCAGTCCCACATCTCAACCCCACACCTCAACCCAAACCCCAGACCACAAACTAAAACCCCACACCTAAACCCAAACCCCAGACCACAAACTAAAACCCCACACCAGAACCCAAACCCCAGACCACAAACTAAAACCCCACACCTCAACCCAAACCCAAGACCACAAACTAAAACCCCACACCTCAACCCAAACCCCAGACCACAAACTAAAACCCCACACCTCAACCCAAACCCCAGATCACAAACTAAAACCCCACACCTAAACCCAAACCCCAGATCACAAACTAAAACCCCACACCTCAACCCAAACCCCAGACCACAAACTAAAACCCCACACATTAACCCCAACCCCAGATCACAAACTAAAACCCCACACCTAAACCCAAACCCCAGATCACAAACTAAAACCCCACACATTAACCCCAACCCCAACCCCAACCCCAGACCAGATTCCAAACCCCTAACCCAATCATTTGTTATCTAGAAATAAAACTTTATTGTTCCTAACAGGCGTACACAATAACACTAATTTGGATGATGATCATCAAATTAATGTGCTGAATTTGTTTTGAGATGGGCCCTGTGTAGGGCATGAGGAAGCACTCCATGTGTTGCAGCTGCACATAGCTGCAGGTGGTCTGAGAAACCAGACTTTATATATAGAACCTGTGTTCTGGGAATAGTTGTAAACAGGGGAAATGTCAGCAGGGAATGACCTGTAGATATCACAAACACAAGCAATCTTCTCCTTGACCTGACCATTCTACTGTTGGCTTATACCATATTGGGACTCGCTTACAGTGGAGCACTCACTTTCTCTATAGATCAGTTTCTCATTTGATTGCTCACACACAGGATCTCTCACTGGATCACTGACACAGAATCTCTCACTGGATCACTGACATAGGATCTCTCACTGGATCACTGACATAGGATCTCTCACTGGATCACTGACACAGGATCTCTCACTGGATCACTGACACAGAATCTCTCACTGGATCACTGATTCACAGGATCTCTCACTGGATCACTGACACAGGATCTCTCACTGGATCACTGACACAGGATCTCTCACTGGATCACTGACACAGGATCTCTCACTGGATCACTGACAGGATCTCTCACTGGATCACTGAGAGGATCTCTCACTGGATCACTGATCCACAGGATCTCTCACTGGATCACTGACACAGGATCTCTCACTGGATCACTGACACAGGATCTCTCACTGGATCACTGAGAGGGATCTCACAGGATCACTCTCACTGGATCACTGATCCACAGGACAGGATCACAGGATCTCACTGGATCACTGACAGGATCTCTCACTGGATCACTGAGAGGATCTCTCACTGGATCACTGATCCACAGGATCTCTCACTGGATCACTGACACAGGATCTCACTGGATCACTGACAGAGGATCTCCCACTGGGTCACTGACACAGGATCTCTCACTGGATCACCGACACACAGGATTTCACTGGATCACTGACAGAGGATCTCCCATTAGGTCACTGACACAGGATTTCTCACTGGATCACCGACACACAGGATCTCTCACTGGATCACTGACACAGGATCTCTCACTGGATCACCGACTCACGGGATCTCTCACTGGATCACTGACACAGGATCTCTCACTGGATCACTGATCCACAGGATCTTTCACTTGATCACTGACAGGATCTCTCACTTGATCACTGACACACAGGATCTTTCACTGGATCACTGACAGGATCTCTCACTTGATCACTGACACAGGATCTCTCACTGGATCACTGACACACAGTATCTCCCACTGGATCACGGACTCACAGGATTTCTCACTGGATCACTGACTTACTTGCAGGATCACTCTCCCTTGCAGGATCACTCTCTCACAGAATCATTCTCGTGGGATCACTCATTCATTCACTGATGATCACTCATTCACAGGATCATTCACTCACAGGATCACTCACTCACAGTATCACTCATTCACAGTATCACTCACAGGACCACTCATTTATTACTCACTCAGGATCACTCACTCACTGGATCACTCACAGGATCGCTCACTCACTCACGGGGCGATGGGGTAGCCTAGTGGTTAAAGCGTTGGCTCGTCATGCCGAAAACCCGGGTTTGATTCCCCACATGGGTACAATGTGTGAAGCCCAATTTTTGTGTCCCCTGCCATAATATTGCTGGAATATTGCTAAAAGCGGCGTAAAACCATACTCACTCACTCACTCACAAGATCACTCACTCACAGGAGCACTCACTCACTCACAGGATAACTCGCACTGGATCACTTTCTGATTCCAACACACCTGCCCACTCCTCCTCACTCACCCACAGTCCAGGTCCAGGTCCAGGTCCAGTTCTAGGCTGCCGATGGCAACTGGACCTTTAAGTGTTTGTCAATTATATGTTTGCCATGTTTTCATGTATCACAAAGATCTTACAACATTATAAAATCTCCCTGACTGGTTCTATTCTGGTAATATTGTGGTTGTTAATAGGCTCTTTCATGGAACTCTCAGCACTCAGCATTAAATGATACATTGGTTATCTAACTGTGACATTAACAAATCCAGATCTTTCAAACAACGGTGAATCATTTACGCAAGGGATGAAACGGTGCATATTTAACAATACTTGAATCTCTCGGATGAAGATGGATCCTCAGACAAGGAAGCCAGATTGTGTTTGGACTGTTAACATATCCTAGATCATGTGACAGAGAGGATTATGTAACTGTCGGACACAAACCGATCTGCGATGTATTTATAGGTTCTTGTGATGCCAGTAAATGTGGTCTCCTTGTTTCATTGGGACGGGGATGAAGGGCTGAGTATTTTCGACTGACAATAACAGAAATTGCAATCTGTTGGCAAAATTAGATTGGCAAAAAAATAGCAAAGTTATGAATTCGAGGACGACAGTGGGAAGTTTTGCTGTTCATTGCACATGTGGTGGTGATTCCATCTTGGATCACAGTGATTAGTTCGGGCTTATGGCTGTTATAAAAAGACGTTCTCATTCGCCACTGGTCATCAATTGCAGTCCTGAGTAGCCAATCAATACATATATAGTCAATAGTTAGCTTTTGATGCACTTAACGCTGAATTCCGGCTTTAATTGTGGCTATAACATCGACAGCGAGAGTTTCAGAGATGGCTTGCGGTTTGTGCATGTAACAGCTCTCGTCAGGTTCATCAAGGAAGCGGACATCAGGTGTCTGGTCCACACTAATCGCACATCGCCGTGGAAACCAGGGTTTGTTGGTTAATGCCACTCAGTAATAACCCAGTCGTGTGTAGTCGAAACTGGACCAGATAATCCAGTGATTGATGTTATGAACATCATTCCATGCCATGAGGTATGATGACGTCATTGATCAAGCCTCTTAGGACCTAGACTAATGCTAAGTCTCTGAATACATATCATTTTGATAGCTAAGAAATACACTTCGCTCTACCACCATGTATAGTGTAATAAAACGCACTTTTGCCCTGAACTATTATAGTTTAAAGCCGCGAGGGCGGCTTGCTATAACGATATAATAGTTCAGGGGTGTGTACAGCATACATGGTGGTAGGGCAACTATTTCTTTTCTAAGATGCCAAATTTAATACTTTCTAAGGATAATTACGATTAATTTAAGGCAGAAAACAAACGACGGTGTCTGTGACCTAAATTAAGAATCCTCGCACAGGGCTAACTGGTGGCTGTTCTATTGATGTGTCTGCCCCTCACGTTAAGACGAATGTTACCAGAAAAAAACAAATGATAACAGTTTGATGACGGTTTACCTTCGGATTAAATATCTTCTCTGAATTATTTTAAATACATCTGTTCTTAACATAAACAATATGGGGCAATATGAACGGTGCATTTCTACTACCAACGTAAGTTTAGATCAGTACATCCAGAGGAAGTTGAGTAGTCAAGCGACATTCCACGATTGCATTGTGGGAATGTAAACATTGCGAACGTTACCGTGTCGCTGAAAACTTGTGAGACATTTTAACCGTCGTAAAACATAAACGTAATGTTTCCACCAGTGATATTAGCTGGGTGAAGCAACTGCAAACCAAGAAACGGGATGCAACGGTGTAGTTTACTGTAGGAGGCCGTACGAGGCCATGACAACTGACATGCATCGTGACGTCGCTTTCATTGTGACGTAATGTAAAATGGTTCGATTACGAGGGGGCCCACTAGAATGGCGCAGTGACGGGATAACGTCATTCAATTGTTACGTCATCAAAAAACTATACCTTTATTGTCTGATAATGTTGTTTTTTTTCGATTGTTCTAACCGCTAGGCATCTTAGAATAACAAATAAACCCATTTAAATTGAAAAGGAGCCCTAGTGAGATGCGAAATTGAGAAGGTGAGGGGATCTAGACTTGCTTCATGGAGGACTTTAGCATTGCAGAGAGGACAAGGGAAAATAATGTGGTTCAGGGACTGTGAAACAGACTACTTTGGACCAGGATGCTATGGATTCAATCCCAGAATCCCCTGGTCAAGCAACCATAATGCACTGCTGTAGTAGATTTTGAAAGTGACTTGAGTTGTTGATTGATGAATCTGTACACTGTTGTGTTCACAGTATGCAAAATTTACACTGGTCCTGTGGTCCCTGACTAGAAAAAATCCATCAAGACCACTAAATGATAACTTTGTAATGGTCCTTGTGGCCAGTGAATTTTGGATTGATAGTTAAGTAAATTTACGAATGCTATTTTGGATCAGTGAAGTACAGACAGGACCACTAATTATTGTCTACTCACTGGTCCTGTGGTCGAGTGGGAAATTTTGAAAGGTTTCTTTCCCTGGTTCAAAAAGTGTCAGAATTTTGGACAGTGACATAATGATTTGGCCACTCTCTGAAGTGCTTGACCGAGACTGAATATTGTTTACTCTCCATGAAAGGGGAAGAGGAGAACTGAAGCAACAGCAAGTTTATCAACATTTGACACAATAATACACATCTGTAGGTCAACAAAAAAATATCATAAAAATCCAGTTTCAAATATTCATATTTTTCACCCTCCTGGGATTTGGATTTCAATTGTTATTTTGATTTTTCAAAAAGTTTCTATGTCCGTAGTGACAGTAAATGCTTTTTTTATACATTTTACTTATATCTGGTTGGTTAAATATATATAAAACATTTTTTTAGTCAGTTTTGTAAATGAAGTCTGGCCTGGACATCGTTTAAACCTCTGAATGCAGTATTGGCATGAAAGGTGCCAAAATGAATACCGTTTGAATGATGAGGCCTCCCATCAATTTGTCACATACAATCCCTCACAAACGTTGAGATTATGCCTGTCTGTAGCAGCGGAATGTCATTTAATAGTTTACAATTTCGTCTTGTCATTTTTCCAGCTGATGATAAAAAACAAGACCTACTTTGAAAAGTATACAAGTGATCAACGAAGCTGTTATCAAAGTATGATGGAAGTCTATTTTGGGAGTCTTTAAGCTCAAGGAGAATATGAAATACTGTCTGGTGTACACTAAGAGAACTAAAGTCATTGCCATAAGTGGCATGTTTTGGTGCTGTGTGCACGAAGGATGTACATCATATGCGATAAGGACGGAGAGATATGAGCAGAGATTATAAACATTGATTGCTTTTATAGGCACAGCACAGTCAGGCATGTCTCTAAATTATTTTCGTTCGACTGGAGAGAATTTGAAAATTAGCCAAGCTTGATAGTTCTGGGTAGAATCTGCAATGTTTCAATATGATTACTTGTTATGAGTGAGTGAGTGAGTATAGTTTTACGCCGCTTTTAGCAATATTCCGGGAATATCATGGTGGGGGACACCAGAAATGGGCTTCAAACATACTTGTTATGAAGTACAGACAGCGTTGGACTTGATCCCATCACAGGAAAGCTGGAGTTGGAGGGCATTGGAGGGCATTGGAGGGCATTTCTGCTGCTGTTTAGGGAGCCTGTTGAGATCTGGTTTCATTGGTGTCATTGTCCTCAGCGGGAAAATGACAAAATGGATAATGACACAATGGATCAATGGCCGAATTGATTAATGACAAGACTGATTTAGGAGTAAAAGAAGAATGTGTCATAGGTTTTTTTTACAATTTCAGCTTTCACTTTTTCCTGAATCTTTGTCCATTTCAGAAAAATTATTTGCCCAACTCGCTGAGATGTATTTCATGTTTATCTGCTTTTATGTTGCTCATATTTTTCTGTTGGGATACTCTTTAAACTAGCTAATGCAGAATATACATGATGTTTTTCTGGAGTATCACCTTGGATAGAGACTGATGTGTTTGTTGCTATGGTAACAAGTTGTTCAGGGTGATTACATCAATCACTTGTAATGTTGGAAAAGAATCCAGAGATCTCTTGACAGGGTCTGAATAGTGCTTCACCTTGGATCTTCATCATATCTGCCTCTACAATGTTGCAGTTAGCTGCACATCATTGCCCCCTTTGTTTCACCAGGATCTGCTGATATCAGGAATTTAATGCTTGGTCTGATAAAATTTCTGTCAGTTCCATAGTTCTGTCGCCCATTTCTGGTATCCCCTGCCATAATATTGCTGGAATATTGCTGAAGCAGCCTAAAACCAAACTCACTCACTCACCCACCCACAGTTCTGTCACCCATTTCTGGTGTCCCCTGGGGCCGTGGGGTAACCTAGTGGTTAAAGCATTGGCTCGTCACGCTGAAGACCCGGGTTTGAATCCCCACATGGGTAAAATGTGTGAAGCCCATTTCTCCTGGTGTCCCCCGCCGTGATGTTGCTGGAATATTGCTAAAAGCGCTGTAAAACCAAACTCAGTCAGTCAGTGGTGTCCCCTGTCATAATATTGCTGGAATATTGCTGAAGCAGCCTAAAACCAAACTCACTCACTCACCCATGGTTCTGTCACATTATCTGAAGTGATAGTTTACAGCATAAGTGACTTTGGTCACTTTCCTCTGACGTGACACTGATGCCATGGTGAATGAAATATTCTACTCGGACGTATTAAATTATGGGCAGTGGGGTAGCACAGTGGTTAAAGTGTTCTCTTGTCATACCGAAGATCTGGGTTTGATTCCCAACATGGGTACAATGTGTGAAGCCCATTTCTGGTGTCCGTGATATTGATGGAATACAACAGTTGTAGACTTTAGAAACTTGTAGATTGTAGACTTACGCCAATTGTGGACTTAAGAGACTTGTAGATTGTAGACTTACGCCAATTGTGGACTTAAGAGACTTGTAGATTGTAGACTTACGACAATTGTGGACTTAAGAAACTTGTAGATTGTAGACTTACGACAATTGTGGACTTAAGAAACTTGTAGATTGTAGACTTACGACAATTGTGGACTTAAGAAACTTGTAGATTGTAGACTTACGACAATTGTGGACTTTAGAAACTTGTAGATTGTAGACTTACGACAGCTGTGGACTTAAGAAACTTGTAGATTGTAGACTTGCAACAATTGTGGACTTAAGAAACTTGTAGATTGTAGACTTACGACAACTGTGGACTTAAGAAACTTGTAGATTGTAAACTTGCGACAATTGTGAACTTAAGAAACTTGTAGATTGTAGACTTAAGACAGTTGTAGATTTACACATGTAGACCTTTGACCTTTGTTAACTTTCAACACTTGTCGGATGTTTTTACACTTGTAAGGTGAGGACTCTTGAGGACTTCCGTATGGCATGGAAACCTGGCCTGTGTTGCTTTAAACATTTAGGATGATTCTAATATTACAAAAAAATTGTTCGATGCCAAGTTTGCTTTGAAACAAGTTCTGATGAATTCTTTGCTGATAATGCAAGAGATATCTGCTTTGATCTCAGCTCTCTGCATCATATGTTTTTTGGACCATTCAAGAATATGTTTTGAAAATGAAAAACATGAACTGGTGGAAGTGTGAAGTGGGTTGCATGCAGGAGAAGCCTTCTTGAACTGCCGTCGTCCATGTTTGACATTTCTGTAACGTGACATGCAGGTTTATTGTTACAGAAACTGTCACCGCTGTCACGCGAGATGTTACTGGAAAAATGTTCAATTGATTTTACATCTCTTCTTACAAGTCAACTTGACAATGAGGGTAGAAACATATTCTTTGGATCTTGGTAGTTAACATTTCTTCACCAAACAGATGGGATTGATCAATGATTGGCATCCAAATTAGCATCCTCATTGGTATCCAGATAGCATCCCCATCAGCAACCCTTTGGCATCTTCATTGATGTCCAGATAGCATCCAAATTAGCATCCTCATTGGCATCCAGATAGCATCCCCATCAGCAACCCTTTGGCATCTTCATTGATGTCCAGATGGCATCCAAATTAGCTTCCTCATTGGCATCCAGATAGCATCCCCATCAGCAACCCTTTGGCATCTTCATTGATGTCCAGATGGCATCCAAATTAGCTTCCTCATTGGCATCCAGATAGCATCCCCATCAGCAACCCTTTGGCATCTTCATTGATGTCCAGATGGCATCCAAATTAATCCTCATTGGCATCCAGATAGCATCAACATTGGCATCCAGATTAGCATCTTCATTGATGTCAGATGGCATCAGCAAATTAGCATCCTCATTGGCATCCAGATAGCATCCCCATCAGCAACCCTTTGGCATCTTCAGTGATGTCAAGATGGCATCCAAATTAGCATCCTCATTGGCATCCAGATAGCATCCTCATCAGCAACCCTTTGGCATCTTCATTGATGTCAAGATGGCATCCAAATTAGCATCCTCATTGGCATCCAGATAGCATCCCCATCAGCAACCCTTTGGCATCTTCATTGATGTCCAGATGGCATCCAAATTAGCATCCTCATTGGCATCCAGATAGCATCCCTATCAGCAACCCTTTGGCATCTTCATTGATGTCCAGATGGCATCCAAATTAGCATCAACATTGGCATCCAGATAGCATCCCTATCAGCAACCCTTTGGCATCTTCATTGATGTCCATATGGCATCCAAATTAGCATCAACATTGGCATCCAATTTATTTTTGCAATGGCATCCAAATTAGCATCCTTATTGGCATCCAAATTAGCTTGCATGTTTGCATCTTCATTGGCCTCATTGACATCCATTTGGCATCTCCACTGGCATCCAACTTGCATCCCAAATAGCTTCCCCAAAGGCATCACTCATTGACATCCCCTATTGGCATCTCCAGTACATCCCACCCATGAAGATCCAGGTTTGAATATTGGCCTTCAGCAACCCATGCTTGTCAGAAGAGGCGACTAACAGGATCGGGTGGTCAGGCTCGCTGACTTGGTTGACACATGTCATCGTATCCCAATTGCGTGAAATGATGCTCATGCTGTTGATCATTGGATTGTCTGGTCCAGACTCGATTATTTACAGACTGCTTCCATATAGCTGGAATATTGCTGAGTGTGGCGTAAAACTAAACTCACTCACTCTCTCACTCATTCACCCAAGTCATATACCACTTGGACATGCTTTTTACAAGCTGACAGACACTGAAATGTTTCTATTGGCCATCTCTAGTCGGTAACCTTGGTAACACCATTTTATATGAATTATATTGCTTTTGAAAAATAAAATGAAAACTGAGAATGTTGGTCCCAAATGTCAGCCTGAAAAAGTATTTATGCTATTGAAATTGAGATCTGTTATTAGTTTACTGAAAAACAATCATAGAGCTCATTGCAAAGCTTTGCTTTTTGTCCCCAGTAATATCAGATTTATATCCTAATTTATTGTGAACAGTGTGGAAGATGTAGGGAGGGAGCAGTGTCTGATTGAGACAATTATTTGTCTTTCACTGCAGTTTTATCTTGAAAGGAAAAGACAAATTGTTTTTTTTAATCCCGTAATTTTTTTTTCAGAACATAAAGAATGTCCATCAGACAATTTAAGAAACGAGCTTCTTTTGAACATATTTTGGTCCATATTGTTTTTTATATATCATATGTTTGATGATGTATCTTTTGTAAATGTATTGTTGGAATATGTTGTGATACTACTGCATTGAGTGGGGACATGCACATAATGTGTAATCGGAAGAAGCTATGTACTAGGGATGTCACGATACATAAGTTTCATGAATCGATGCGTATCACGATACCCATGTCACGATTTGATGCGCATCACGATACCTATTTTCGTGGCATTATTGCGTAAATTTAGTTACATTTTGAACATTAATGTTTTATAATTGTCAATGAAAAGATCAACATTTTTGATTCGCAGAGATAACAAAGTTCTAATTTCCCATCTTTGTGCATGAAAAAAATAATTTATAACTCTCATAACATAAAAAAACATGATGATACAATTGCAAAATGTAAACAATACATAAATATATTTACACTGATACTTTCAAAACTAATTATCGATACAGTTTTGAATGTTTCTGGAGCACAACTTGAAAACCATTCATTATCTTTCAACAAAATTTGGTAGATATATCAAATAGAACTCAAAGTAGTCCCTTTTGCTATTTACAGATTTTGGGCATGTTTATTTTTCTTGATTTCCCTTGAAACAATTTAGACTTAGTCTTAAAACAAATCAGGTTGAACTTGGGGGCTGGGGGCATTTGTCAACTTCTGATGACGCTTGTTTGTAAATGTTCATTGGTATTAAGGAAGTGTTTTTTTGTAAATTTTTATTGGTATTAAGGGACTGACTGAGTTTGTTTTTACGCCGCTTTTAGCAATATTCCAGCAACATCACGGCGGGGGACACCAGAAATGGGCTTCACACATTGTACCCATGTGGGGATTCGAACCTGGGTCTTCGGCGTGACGAGCCAACACTTTAACCACTAGGCTACCCCACCGCCCCGGTATTAAGGGAGGATCAGGTGGTCAGGTTGTTCAAGTTGTGTCCCACAGTCAGGCTGATCTGGTTCGAATCCCAGATTGTCAACACCATATGTTTGTTAAACATCGGAGACCTCCATCACTTAGGGCTTTCCTCTCACATCACACTGACTCACCGTGCCACAACAAAGTAAACAACACAAGTGATATCCGAAGTAAAATGGGTGCGAAGTAGAATACACTTGCATCACGCCTTCACTTCTGTGTTCAGATTCCAGAATCCAGATCTTTAAATGAAATTGAAGACCATTAATGGTGACTTAGTAAAAGATTATCAGCAAGGCCATGGTGTCTGCGGCTGCGGATATAATTGAGAGAGGATTGATTCCGTCTTGCCAGATAATGTGATCCCCGCCAAATTTCCCCCCCCCCCCCCAAATAGAGCTGATCAGTGGACAGATTTTGTGTGCAGTATAATGGCACACTTTCCTTTCACGATTGATCAATTATAACGATTTGAGAGTGAAAACCACACTTTTCCTGGAGGAATTTCACAATTTTGAATTTAGCAATTGAAGATTGGAACCGTCTCTTCACTTGGGGAATGTGGAATTGCAATTTTCTAGAAAATTAAAATGGGTTGCTTATTGAAAGACGGTAAAGTATCGTCAAGATGTGTGATATTGCACCCTAGACAGATTGTCACATTTTGATGAAGAGCAGGAAGTGGTGGTGAACATGTCTGGGGCCAAGCATACCGTAACACACTAAATATCAAAATAATTCTTTCTGCGATCAGCTGCAAATTGCTGATGCGGCAGCATAAATCTTTATTTACTCACTCACTCACTCAATGATAAAATATATCAGACTTTCCAGCAAAGTATGTAAGATATTTTGTACAGTATTCCACATTTCATTTTAAGTGGTTAATTCAAAATTGCTATAATTTGAGAGATAAAATGGTTTGTTCTTGATTTTGACCTGTCACAGAGTAACAATTGGGTGACCATGTTACATTCTGTTATCTTTATGTTATCCTGTTCTCTCCCAGAGTGAGTGAGTGAGTTTGGTTTTTACACCGCTTTTGGCAATATTCCAGCAATATCACGACGGGGCGCAACAGAAATGGGCTTCACAGATAGTACGCATGTGGGGAATCAAACCCGGGTCATCAGCATGACGAGCAAACGCCTTAACCACTAGGCTACCCCACCGTCCCTTCTTCTGTCCCAGAAGGGGTCATGGTTGCCTGGTGGTTAAAGCGTTCGCTCGTCAGGGCCAAGACCTGGGTTCAACTCCCAACAAGGGTACAATTTATGAAACCATTTCTGTTGTACCCAGGAAGGTGGATAGCCTAGAGGTTAAAGTGTTCGCTTGTCATGCCAAAGACCTGGGTTCGATTCTCCACATGGGTACAAAGTGTGAAGCCTATTTCTGGTGTCCTCCGCCGTGATATTGCTGGAATATTGCTGAATGCGGTGTAAAACTAAACTCACTCATTCTTCTCCAGTGTTCATGCTGTCCACTAGTGGTTTGTCCGGTCCAGTTTATTATTTTAAGGCTTCTGTGGTTGCAATAAGGAAGTTTCAAAATCTAAACATCCCCAAGAAAACGAGAAATCAGTTTACTAAATTTTGAAATCAATAGATAACGAGACAATCCATGGATCCTCAGATAACCTCATACTGTCATTCACTGTCTGGCTGACACTCATATTGTGAATCACTGGATTGTCACGTCCACACTTGTGCAGTGAATCACTGGATTGTCAGATCCACGCTAGTGCAGTGAATCTCTGGATTGTCAGATCTACACTAGTGCAGTGAATCACTGGATTGTCAGATCCACACTAGTGCAGTGAATCTCTGGATTGTCAGATCTACACTAGTGCAGTGAATCACTGGATTGTCAGATCCACACTAGTGCAGTGAATCTCTGGATTGTCAGATCTACACTAGTGCAGTGAATCACTGGATTGTCAGATCCACACTAGTGCAGTGAATCACTGGATTGTCAGATCCACACTAGTGCAGTGAATCTCTGGATTGTCAGATCTACACTTGTGCAGTGAATCACGGGATTGTCAGATCTACACTAGTGCAATGAATCACGGGATTGTCAGGTCCACTCTCATTATTTCCAGACTGACATGCTGCTGCTGACTGACAATCAAACCATCAATTCGGTGATAGAGAAGACTATAGTGTTTATTCTTGTATACCAGTCATAACGTCCAGCAGCTGAACATGAGACGTTCTGACCTCTACACATTAAAACCCACTCTTGGTCTCCTGTATTGAAAGTCGCCAGGCTGTTCATAAACGAACCGTTTGATGACAAGTTTGTTGGAGACCACCAAGTCTGCTTGAGAGAGTTAAGATATTTTTGATGCTAACAAAGTTGTTTCTGAGGTAGTTAGACCGGTGTGTTACAGCGGAGCCAATAACTGTGGGTAATTTCTGTCTGAGGATCTCAAGGAGTCCGAGGGGCCCATGATCACAGAAGGCCATCCCAGCTGAAATAATGTCCTCATGTAGATGAAAGCTGCTTGAAAACATACCCACTTTATGGGAGCATTGGTGTGGCAGCAGCTTAACTGACGGAGATTGTTAAAACAAAAGTCCATCGATCGAAAATGTCTGCTCAATTCGCTGTTCGTGTTGAACATCCAGAAATGCCGTTCTTTTGACTTTGAATATTTCGGCCCATCTTGCAAGGCAATTACAGAAAACAGAACCCAATTTGGGGCAGTTTCCATTCTACCCCATGCCTCATGGCGGCAGGAAATTTAATTGTTATTGAAGCTTAATCCCTCTGTCTAATTTTCGATGCTAAGCAAATGAAGGGTGAGTAGTAGTCATGCAGAAACCAATCAATGCTGCGAGAATTTTTCTTCCACGTTTTTGATGTCCATGACTTTTCTGACAACTTCCTGTCTCGAATCAGAAAATACAAACAATTTTCTATCATCATGCTTCTGCGCATGGCGATACCATATCCCTGTCATTATATCAGATCTTCTTCAAACATGCCTATAATTGTTTTTGTCTTGAGATATTCTGGGGTAGAAAAATACACGTCTTTAACGCACAAACACTATTTCTGTTTCAATGCTCGATAATTAATTTGACCATGGTTTTTGTTCTTAGGACGTAATTTTTCTATACAAAAGTTTTCAAAATTAATCATCATCCCAAATGACTTTGATATTTCAACAATAATTAGTTGTATTTCTAGAATGTCACCATCTCAAAATTAAGTTTGTTTTGATTCCGAAATCTGGTTTAAAGGACTCTTGGCTGTGAAAGGTTTTTCCGTCTTGAAATCCAGTTCAAAAGATTTCCTTTGGAATTGATATGAGACGATCTTTTAAACCTCCTTCCTTTGATGTGTCATGATATTACCTATGATGTCAAAAAAGAGGAAAATAATTGGTTGCAGAGGGCATATAGCATTGTGGAATATTTTTTCAATCGAGTTTTTGATAGAGATAATTTGGCTTCTTGCCAGATTGTCATAAAACATTTAACATCAATAATGTACCGTACATCTGCTGTTGGTATCTTACACAATATACCCTATGTTATATCTTAATGTCATCAAAACCACTTTGTGTTTCCATGAGAATATCTGGTAATGTTTTGTATCAGTTGGGGAAAATATCATTGGGACGATTTGTTGGGCAGATATCGAGGCGCTGATAGGGTCAGTTAGGGCAACATTTTATTTTCTGTGTTTTTCAACCCCTGACCGACCCTTCTAATTTTAGTGCCAAACTTCTCTTTTTTCATCCCAACACCGTCGACTCAAACCTAAACCGTACCGCCTCGTATAAATGCAAACTGTTTATCTCCTAATCAGTCGCTGCCACAAGTACAAAGAACGCGATAAATTGTAATAAGAATTGCAAAAAATTAGAATCAAGAACATTATTCAGATAATTTTGTCTTTATTATTTTTATTTTTTTTCCCGACTGTCCAACGCATGTTCATAATTTGGTGGCTATGTGAAACACATAAAAAAAATGATGCCCTTAAAAGGTAGTCATCATTGAGACTCCATTACGGCAACAATTAGAAGCAGTACGACTACATCTTATTTTGTGTGTTCCGCAAATGAGACAAGAATTTTTATGTTGGGGCTGTAGGCCTTTAGACATCACTGAGCCTTTGATCCTTTTGAGGATAATTCAAAGGCTTATTTAAGTTGGAATAGACTTGTATGAATCTGAATTGTTCCGATGTCAACAGCAGCTTGTTAATAATGTGGGTACAGGAAGATGAAGTTGGTCACACTGACTTGATAGCACTGTGTTAGTAGCAGAGACTGTGGCGCTATCAAAGTGGGCACACAGGTAGAGAGGGTGGTCACACTGACTTGATAGCACTGTGTTAGTAGCAGAGACCTTGGCGCTATCAAAGTGGGCACACAGGTAGAGAGAGTGGTCACACTGACTTGATAGCACTGTGTTAGTAGCAGAGACTGTGGCGCTATCAAAGTGGGCACACAGGTAGAGAGGGTGGTCACACTGACTTGATAGCACTGTGTTAGTAGCAGAGACCGTGGTGCTATCAAGCTGGGTTTGTACACAGGTAGAGAGAGTGATCAGACTGACTTGATAGCACTATGTTAGTAGCAGAGACCGTGGGGCTATCAAAGTGGGCACACAGGTGGAGAGAGTGGTCACACAGACTTGATAGCACTGTGTTAGCAGCAGAGACCGTGGCGCTATCAAAGTGGGCACACAGGTAGAGAGAGGTGTCAAACTGGACCAGACAATCCAGTGATCAACAGCATGAACATCGATCTGTGAAATTTGGAACAGATAACAAGTGTCAACCAAGCCAGCGAGCCTGACCATCCGATCCCGTTAGTCATCTCTTACGACATGCATGGGTTACTGAAGGTTCATTCTAACCCGGACCTTCACAGGTTTTGGCTGTAACCCTACCATGTGGTTATGAAGTAAAGACTTGCAACCTACCATCAACTTTCCCTCATTTATGTTCAAAAGAACATAACTCTAAATTCTTCAACAGCAAACAAAAGACATTCAAGGCACAAAGTTACAAAAAGTACCCAATCTGCCTTGCCGATAATACAAAATGGCCAGAAACAACCTGTGGTTCTCCTAGGGATAATCTCAATCTTATAAATTATCCATCACATTTCAAATATGGTGATAAATCATGGGGACAACACATTTTCCCCTCAGCTGAAATCAGAACCAATAAATGGCGGTGTGGAACGGTGACCCTGACCCTGTCCAAACCTCGTGGGGGTGCAGAGCTAATTATTAATACGCTATCACTGCTGTTGGGTCCCATTGGAGCTATATATTTGTTGGCGGTAATTAACACCGTCATTATGCGGGTGTCACTCTAACGCCGTCTTTGGTGTCTTCCAAATTGGATCATACAGAGCATCCCTTGCCACAGTAACTTGGAAGCTCAAGATGTGTTATATTTGTGAGAAATGGCTATCCTAATGTGAGAGGACTGTTCGGGTTGGTCATGAACAGCTATCACCAACACTCACGAAATCTTCATGCCATTGAGCTGTCAGATGTTTCACTTAAATGTAGACCTGCAAAGATCTGGGTCTTCATTAACACATGCTTGTTGTAAGAGGCGACTAACAGGATCGGTGTCAAGCTCGCTGGCTTGGTTGACACTTGTCATCGGTTCCCAATTGCGCAGATCGATGCTCATGCTGTTGATCACTGGATTGTCTGGTCCAGACTCTATTATTTACAGACCGCCGCCATATAGCTGGAATATTGCTGAGTATGGTGTAAAACTAAACTCACTCACTCACTCATAAGAGGCAACTAATGGGATCGGGTGGTCAGGCTCGCTGACTTGATTGACACGTCATCGGTTCCCAATTGCGCAGATCGATGCTCATGCTGTTGATCACTGGATTGTCTGGTCCAGGCGTGATTATTTACAGACCTCTGCCATACAGCTGGAATATTGCTGAGTGTGTTGGAAAACTAAAGTCCCTCACTCACAAGGATGTGAATGTGGATGTGATTGCCCATGGGATGGCGTAATACATTCAGCACAATTTAGAACTGGACTCCCACTTGAAATAGCCTTATAATCACATATGTTGAGCATCCCTTTGCAATGAGAAAAGTCTCCTGTCTCAATTATTTACAGACCACCGCCATACAGCAGGGAACAAACAACAAACAAACAAATAAACAAACACAGTAAGCAAATGGTACTAATCACTGTCTTCAATGAGGGAGTGAGAATGGTTACGCCACTTGAATCTGGCATTAATTACAAAAACCAAAAAACAGGTTTGAAATGAAAATTTTATGAAAATAAACTTGTTTGACATTAGTAACAAGGCAGTTAAACGCTTCTTCTTTTCTTCTGTTTTCCGTCAAAATAACTCGACTAAAGAAAAGAAAATACAGACGTCACATACATTTCCAATCATTGAGGCATTTTATAAAGTGCATTACATACTGGTCTCGAATGTGATCATAGGGGACTTATTCCAGCAGGGAAATCTATACAGTGAATATGTTAGATCACACAAAACCCTTCTGATAGATAATGTTGAGAAAGTACTGGTTTCAAACAATCAAAGGAATAATCAAAACTAAGCTTACGGAGGTTCACTGTAGCACTGGAGCCACTTGTGGTTGAAGCCCCAAATTGCCACCATTAACCATTTGAGTACTGCACAGGGATTAATTATCTCAACTTGCACCAAAACACTCATTGTAACCTCTGCATTCGCTGCACTTAATACCAGAGAATACTGAAGGCATTTTAGTACTAGTGGATCATTGGATGATAAATCATACTTGAAGTATTTTCATTGGATGGGTGTAACTCTATCATTCTCTCTGTCAGTCCTTTTTCCTGGATTTCACCATTTGTCAATACAGCAATACAAGGCTTTAGTCTCTTGGTTCATATAAGGTATTGCTGACCCAGCAATTTCTGCACTGATCCCAACTCACTGAAGTTCAAAAGATGAAGCCTGGATGGTGTGTCAGAATACGATTACTTGTACTCCAACCAGAGTTGCTGCTTCATCCCGCTGTTCTTGAAGGCCAAAGTGTTACCACCAAAGACAAACTGTCTGTTAGTAATTAAAGCTGGACTTCTTTAAGCTGCATGTGGTCAATAGAGTTAAGTTCACGAGAGCTGAGGCAGGTCAGCCAGGATGGAAGTATTGATGTTACATATAAATAACGACAAAACTAATGTTTGTGTATAGAAGCCTGCGCCTGCCAACCTCTGCTTATGGTGGGGCTTGAGTGATCTGCAAACTATGGAAAGGTCTTTATGGCCAGAGCAGATTTATATGCTGTGAGACGTTGATTGAAGAGAGGCACCATGTGAATTTGAATCGTTAAAGACTCAGGTATATTGATCATTTAGTTTTTTTTCTTATTTTAGTGGCCACCCTTGGTCATGACATAAACATTTTTATGAAAACTTTGAGATAAATTATGATCACTGTTATTGATAAATTTGTTAGAAAATACTAAGTTTATTTCTTACAGGTTATATATGATTATGGCTATTGATAAGATATTATTGTTACAAAAACTATGACTGTTTTTCTCAACATATATGTCCCTTCCTAGATTGAAAAGAAAATATGTCACTAGTACTGCAGGTACAAAAGAAAGCTTGAAATCCTTAAATTACTAATGAAACTTATGTTATGCTTATGTAGTCTGTCTGGAAATAAATTATTAAACATTTTTTCCTGATTTGTGTTCAACTCACCAAGGCAGTGCTTGACATTTCAATAATATTCTTTTTGCTGATGCTCACAAACAGGAAAACAATTTGCTGCAGTTTAAACAGTTTTGTTTTTTAATTTTGGTATTCTGATAGAATGATATTAGTATTATCCCTGACGGAAGTCAAAACATTTTTCATGTTTCATTTTTAAGATGATTATATTTCATGTGTGATGATTTATTTGATTGTAAATGTTCTCTTGATTACAACTGCATTTTCTCAAGCTGATGTTTATTCCTCATAAAAATATAAGTAATTTAAGTGTTTTTTTTATGGTGCTTGAAGTGGACGTTTCAAACAAACAGGCTGATGAAAGCAACTTTAGAAAAGAAATATTGATCAGAAATGCATGTGACTTTGTGAGATCTGAAGATTGTGTCAACCCATGAAGGTCCGGGTTAGAATGTACCTTAAGTAACCCATGCTTGTCGTAAGAGGCGACCAACGGGATTGGGTTGTCAGGCTCGCTGGCTTGGTTGACACATGTCATCGGTTCCCAATTGTGCAGCTCGATGCTCATGCTGTTGAACACTGGATTGTCTGGTCCAGATTCAATTATTTACACACTGCCGTCATATAGCTGGAATATTGCTGAGTGTGGCGTAAAACTAAACTCACTCACTCATTTACTTTAACGTTGCCGAGTGTAGCATTAAAATACACGCACATGCAAACAGGATGAGTTTAGTTTTGTGATGCTTTTAGCAATATTTCAGCAATATCACAGCGGGGAACACCATAAATGGGCTTCACATTTTGTACCCATGTGGGGAATCAAACCCAGATTTTCAGTGTAATGAGTGAATGCTTTAAATACTAGGCTACCCCACAGTCCCTCTGAAAACAGAGCCTCTGGCACGAGATGTGAAGCTGTTTCAAGCAGGAGGACCTTGTAGTTGTTTGATGGTTATAATTACGAAGTGGCCTCTTCTATCAACCTGAAAACAGCCAGACAGGGGTGTCGGTTCAGTCCCAGCCAGAGACTGTTTGGTCTCTGATTGATGTCTGCATTGTCATATCTAAAGGTTGGAACCATGCATCAAGGAAGTTACTACTTGGATCTTCTTCTTAAAGTGTGCTGGTGATGGCCTCTATCACGTAATTTGAAAATTGTGAAATCCCCAACCCATAAACAATTGTCTTTCTTCACAACATATATCTATTTTATTAAATAAGGTGTTTACAGACTGTATACCTGTAAAGATCCTGGTTAGAATTGGTCCTTAGCAACCTATGCTTGTCTACCTGTAAAGATCTGGTTTAGAATTGGTCTTCAGCAACTTGTGCTTGTCAAATTGGTCTTGTCAACCTGTAAAGATCTGGGTTAGAATTGGTCTTCAGCAACTTGTTCTTGTTTACCTGTAAGATCCTGGTTAGAATTGGTCCTTAGCAACCTATGCTTGTCTACTTGTAAAGATCTGGTTTAGAATTGGTCTTCAGCAACTTGTGCTTGTCTTCCTGTAAAGATCTGGTTTAGAATTGGTCTTCAGCAACTTGTGCTTGTCTTCCTGTAAAGATCTGGTTTAGAATTGGTCTTCAGCAACTTGTGCTTGTTTACCTGTAAAGATCCTGGTTAGAATTGGTCTTTATTAACCTATGCTGGTCTACCTGTAAAGATCTGGATTAGAATTGGTCTTTATTAACCTATGCTTGTCTACCTGTAAAGATCTGGATTAGAATTGGTCTTTAGCAACTTTTGCTTGTTTACCTGTAAAGATCTGGGTTAGAACTGGTCTTTAGCAACTTTTGCTTGTCAACCTGTAAAGATCTGGGTTAGAATTGGTCTTTAGCAACTTTTGCTTATTTACCTGTAAAGATCCTGGTTAGAATTGGTCTTTAGCAACTTTTGCTTGTTTACCTGTAAAGATCTGGGTTAGAATTGGTCTTTAGCAACTTGTGCTTCTCTACCTGTAAAGATCCAGTGTTCACGAAATGCTGGTTCAAAGTAACAGGACACTGGGTCCTGTAAGTTTCAGATATCGGCCTGACCCATTGAAAATTCACAGGACCCATACAATATAATTGAACAAACATTTCAGATTTAACATTTCTCATAATTGGCATTGAAATTATTAACAAGTATAAGATTTATGAACAGCAAACAGGTGTCACATGTCACATATAACAACTTCAGTCAAAGTCATTGTGAAATATACAGTCAGACACTGGGGCCGGCGGGTTGTAGACTTCCATCAGACCATTGGTGGATCTGCTGGATTTATCAGAAGATCAGATGCTATTCATGAACACTGAAGATCTGGATTAGAATTGGTCTTCAGCAACTTGTGCTTGTCTACCTGTAAAGATCCTGGTTAGAATTGGTCTTCAGCCACCTATGCTTGTCTACTTGTAAACATCTGGATTAGAATTGGTCTTCAGCAACTTGTGCTTGTCTACCTGTAAAGATCTGGGTTAGAATTGGTCTTCAGCAACTTGTGCTTGTCTACCTGTAAAGATCTGGGTTAGAATTGGTCTTCAGCAACCTGTGTTTGTCGTAAGAGTCAACTAACAGGATCGGGTGGTCAGGCTCACTCAATTATTTACAGACCGCCAACATAAAGCTTGACTATTACTGAGTGTGGCATTAAACAGCAAACAAACAAATACAGAATCTGAGGAGACCCAGTTGCTGATGTTCCGGAACACTGTCTTCAAAGCAACACCACAAGGCAGTTGTTCTGGTATTTCCAGTAATGGCCAGAAACAAGACTGTGAAGGCACAAAACAAAGCCACTATATCAAATGTAACTAAAGAGCTGGCCATTTTCATTTGAATAATTCACAGATTGTAAGCGATGTTATCAGGGTTGACATTCTGCCTGTCTTCTGAAGGGGAACTGTGTATTGTTCCTGCAGAGATGATGGCATTAACTCTTAATTTCAACTTGGGTCGGTCCTCACATATTCAGTTATGTTGCCTTCAAGTTATGAATAAGTCATATTGTCCTTTGTGGTTTGTGGGTTTGGTGTCACTGATCTGTTTCCATTGTTATTTTTTCCCCGACCGCGTCATACCAAAAGACGTTAAAATATGGTACTTGTTGGTCCCTGCCTGCCGCTCGGCAATAATGGGTACAACAAGGACTGGTCGGCTCGGAGTCAGTATAATGTGTCTGAGTGGGGTATTCATGCTTCACTGTGGCATGGTATCTCAGTGAGCTAGCACTAGAAAACCAGCTTGAGTCTTGGCTAGTACAAGCAGCCGCACATACACATACACACGCATGCACGTCGTCATATGAGCGAAATATTCTCAAGCACGACGTAAAACCCAATTTCACCTCACCTCACCTCCATTGTTATTTGATTGTTGGTGTGGTAGAGAAGAAGGAATCTGGAACTGTGAGTGAGTGAGTTTAGTTTTACGTCACACTCAGCAAAATTCCAGCTATATGGCGGCGGTCTTTAAATAATTGAGTCTGGACCAGACAATCCAGTGATCAACAGCATGAGCATCGATCTGCACAATTGGGAACCGATGACATGTGTCAACCAAGTCAGCGAGCCTGACCACCCCATCCCGTTAGTCGCCTCTTACGACAAGCATGGGTTACTGAAGGCCAATATTCTAACCCAGACCTTCACGGGTCGGTACTGGAACAGTATTTGTTAGCGAGCACTTTATCCCTGATCCTTGTCTATAGACTATTGGTGTGGTAGTAAGGAAGGGCAACTGGTTGTCATTGTCAAGAGATGTGCCTGTTGGTCCAGTGTGTCATACCCCCGTGAAGATCCGGGTTAGAATTGATCTTCAGTAACCCATCGTTGTCGTAAGAGGTGACCAAATGATCGGGTGGTCAGGCTCGCTGACTTGGTTGACACGTCATCGCATCCCAATTGCATAGATCGATGCTCATGCTGTTGATAACTGGATTGTCTGGTCCAAATTCGATTATTTATTGAACTAAAATTCACTCACTTGCTCCAATGTGTACATTGTCAAGATATGTGTCTGTGATATTAAACTTGTGGCAGACTTGCACTACCTTGTGAGAAGACTTTTTGGTTGGGCTTCTCGTTTGTTCATGATGCCAATCACTGGATTGTGTGGCCCAAACTCAAATATTTAGAGACTGGTTTTATTTTTTTGGATGGTATCTTGAGTAAGTGAATAAGCAAAATGCACCTGTCATATTACAGAACACAAAACGTTACCTCAAGTCATGAAAAAAATGAAGTATGATATTTGTTTCTGAGTGTGATTGCCAAACGTGTGATTTCATAATGACTGTTTCAGCTGGGTTTTTATATCAAATATCCCTTGACAGAACATTTGGTAATCGAAGTTCTTAAACATTTTTTATATTGTCATGCAAAACTCTGTGGGAACTTTAAGATATTAAGTCAGTTTTTGTAATCATTCAAGAGCATGTCGGAAATATCAGATATTTTTTTGTGTAGAGTACCAAAGCCAGTAAATATCAGCAAAGATTGAAGTACTGTGTTCCCAGGCTAATGCATGGATTACAAATCTCATCTTGAGAAAAATAAATCGCTGAGACGCAAAGCACGAATCATTCATTTGATTATATGCTGTTTGGGAGAGACTCCAAAAGAACTGCATGGTATAATTTTTCCTCGACCGTCAATATGCTTTTTCAGAGTTCCCATAATTCATCTTCCTTTTTCTCTAAGTTTTTTTTCTGCCTTTTTAGGATATTGTCCACGTGGTCTTTACGATTCCATGAAGTGCCTTGTAAATACTGTGGTATGTCGCACACAATAAATCTCTGTATTGGACGTCGGGTTCTTAGGAGAGCTCAGTGTTCTGTGTGCATGTTTTGGACTCGAGGAGAGTTTTATATAAATTTGATTTCTGAATTTCATTGATTTTTGGTAAGCTTGGATGTACAGAGTGTTCTTGCTCGTGTGTGTACCAGTATTGATGTCAATAATATTTAATAGCTTCCAATCTTGGGAGAAATATTACACTGCATGTTGAAGATTATGATGGAACTAGCTTGACTTGTGTTACACAATGTTTAATGGTCGAGGGGAAAAAATAAAGTGAAACTGTCAAGGTTTTAGGAGATTTGTCAGTTTTGTAGATTGAGTAAATAACATAGATGTTGATTGCGGATAATGGGGAGGCTTTGAATTATGAAGATGTATTTTCTTAGGAAATGAAAATGTGATGACTTTGTTTTATTGATGATGCAGTGTTGGGGACTTGAAGTTGCAATAAAAGGTGCATTCTTTATAGATTTGGTAGGATTTTGTAATTGTTGGATTGCTTGCTCTCTCTCTTTCTCTTTCCTTCTTTTTCTACCTCCTTCCTTCTGTCCCTCCTCTATCTCCTCTCTCTTTCATTGTCTCTTTCCTTCTTTCTCTCCATTTTTCTGTCTCTTTCCCTTTTTCTCATGCATGCTCTCTCTCCCTCTCTTTCCTCTCTCGCACACCACACACTAACTCTCTTCTGACACTCACATGCACACACTCACTCACTCACTCACTCACTTACTCACACACACAGAGTGTGATTCCACCAGTATTATCACAGGGTGTCTGAGCTTAAGGCAGCAGTGTGTGCCACCGACCAGCACAGGTCATAGGGCTGCAGGATCCTTGACTTCTAATCACCTCCCGGTCACCAAGGCCAATAATATACCATAGAAATATTGTTGTAAAACCTAGATTTCATGATGTGTTCTTTTCATTACTGCATGGAGACTTAAATTTTCTTGTTCTTCTATTGTCAACATGAAAAAAACAATTTAGGAGCCAATCAAGTGTGATCTTAAAGAATTACGTTTTTGACTCGCAGACGGTTATGGATCTCCGAGATCTGAAATATCAGACCCAAGTCAAAAAACATTGTAGATTGTTTGCGTACAATATCCCGAGCCAGGACAAGATCTATTTCTCTGTTTGAGGAGTATTCAGGCCTGTTTGTCCCTGAAGGATCGATGGTACTGTCTATCAGTCGATCAAACCTGCTGAGAAAGTTTCAATACAATTATTACGTTTATAATGGCCCTTCCCCTACGACCCTGTCAGCCATGTTTGATTACGAAATTGAATTGTGCTAACATGACCACATTTTAGTACGCTGTTATTTGCCGTCTTCATCAGTGTATGTCCATGACAGCATGGGGCGGTCCATGTCAAATTGCCATTCTTTGCCGTGACCCTTCATTCTCCAAGTTTGTTGGGGCAACACAATAGGCTGATGGTGGCGTTTCATCATCGACTTAAGGACAACTGCCTATAACCTACCTACCCTATAGCACTCACTGACTCAAAAAACCAAGGCATTTTTCCAGATTAACTGCTGGATCTGAATTCATTTCAGGACCAGTTTTGGTGCTTTGTGAATATGGATTTTATTTGTCATGTAACGACTGATGACATGTTGACACTAGTTCTGTTCTGAGATGAAGACCTTTCTGGGTAAAGAAATATTTTCGTTTCATTACTTGGAAGTCTCTTACACAGATAATGAAACAAAAATATCTAGAAAAATAACCAGCTAGTCTATAGCATTCTGGAAGTCTGGATGTCTTCAGTTTCTGTAGGAGCCTTTTATTATATACAGGGGTGGAAATAACCCATTGCCTGACGTCCGAGTCCAGTGTTTTTTTCTGTTGGGCAAGCAAATTTGTATATCATGCTGTACCGGTGTCCAGTTGACTTTCCAATGTTAATAATGTTGTTTATTTAAAAAAGGAACAAGAAAACGGCCGGTATTTTGGAAATATGATCAGGGCAAGTGATTTTACATGTGCCACTGTACCGGAGTACACTAGCAATTTTAAAGTTATTTCCACCCCTGACGTAGCAGAAGACAATTTGGAGTGGATCAATGGCCATGTCATCGTACTCTGGCGGCGCATGTCACTGTCATGATTTCAGTCACTAGTCTGGTTCATACTGCAGTCAACCCATGAAGATCCGGTTAGAATTGGTTTTTATCAACCATGCTTGTCGTAACTGGCGACTAACCAGATCGGATGGTCAGGCTCGCTGAGTTAGTTGACACATGTCATCGTATCCCAATTACGTACATTAATGGTCATCCTGTTGATCACTGGATTGTCTGGTCCAGATTATTTACAGCCTGCTGCCATACAGCTGGAATATTGCTGAGTGTGGCGTAAAACAACCAACCAACCAACCAATCATACTACAGTCTATATCACACTTTGCAATATTACAATATTTGCCCACAGCAGTGTTAATCAGAGTTCCCTCCCCTGTTGCTTAGCTACATCTGTCTCAGCCAATGAGGAAGGGAGGGGTAGTACCTGACATCACCAAGGTGATGTGATGTATACATGACTAACCCATCTACCAGACGATGGAACCAGGTGTTGTATCAATTCAATGCACAATGCATCAAACAAGGGAGAATGATTCTGGGGCATCAATTCCTTCAGTTTAAAAAGGGAAGGAAACTATTGTAGTTTTAAATTAAAGATTAAAACATACTTTTAATGCCTGTAAATTTCAATAGAAATTAGATAGTTTTCCAGAGGTTTCAAGTTTAAAGGTTTATATTTCTTCATTGTTGTGGAATATATTACTTCCTCAGTTCCTTGTATGGCAAATCGGATACTGCAATATTTACTTGAAATGTAAGTAAAAGTAGCAACCATTTGAATTTTCAGAGAAACTATTTCTGGTGTGGTCTCAACTTCATTCTCGTTAGTTCTTGATCATCACTGGCAGACAAGTAAGAATTGGTGATTTTTAAATGCCATGGCACAATGGGTTTTCTTAGTAATTAGTTCTCAAATGGCTCACATTTACCAGCGTAATTTTAGTCATTTCAGGAGAGAAAGAGAACTATTAGCACTAATTGCCTTGCAGTGATATTCATTATCTGTTATCATTTGTCTTGCTGGAAGTTGAACATGATGTGAAGAGTTATGTCCCTTACCTTTGACAGGATTCACAGTCTGGTATAAATCCCATTATTTCAGTAGTTATTATCCGTAGTCATTCATCAATAAACTTGAAGATCCAGGTTAGAATTGATCTTCAGCAACTCATGCTTGTCGTAAGAATCAATGGGATCGGGTGGTCAGGCTCGCTGACTTGGTTGACACATGTCATCGGTTCCCAATTGCACAGATCGATGCTCGTGCTGTTGATCACTGGATTGTCTGGTCCAGACTCTATTATTTACAGACCGCCGCCATATAGCTGGAATATTGCTGAGTGCGGCGTAAAACTAAACTCACTCACTCAATCAGATTCACCACAGGAGTCCTTGTCATTTTTTGAGTTTCTGCTTGCATTCCGGTGCAGAGTTGCCTCCCCTTGGAAGGTCAAGGATCCTGGTCAATACTGATTTTGTTTCTTATTTTGTCAGCACCAACTTATGCTTGTGGGTTTTTAACAAAGTTGTTAATGTCTTAACACCAAAATTACTGAAATTTATTCTGCTTTAAGCGGTGCTAATCGCAAGTCCCTAAATCTCACTTGGAATTTAGCATTTCATCAGTACAAGAAATAACAAAATTAACATGGACACTTCATTGTTTTTGCGGCAGAAAAGTAGAAACAACTCCAATGACCTGCGCCATTTGGGGATTTCCTTCACTATGATGAAAGTCCAGTGGTGTTCTAAGCAACCCTACTCATTCTGTCATTCAACATTAATGAAAAGCCCACTTTGAGAAAGAAAGATCATGCTCCACAAGTCGTTATCCTAAGATTACGAATGGTATGAATTCTACTCTGAGGTAAACCTGTTCGGGATTACTGCCTCTCGATGGCCATGAAGACTCACTGTAATGGCATTACTCGTATCCTGTTACCCACACAACTAACCGGACTAGTGTCCTGGTCTAAAGACCCTCAACCAGATCGGCTTGGAGAATTGGAACAAGCTCATTAAATTACATCTGAATTAGTTTTTTAAGCAATAGCTTGGAAGGGTTTTGTCCAGAATATCAATTTGCTTAACTCTTCTTTAAGGATTAACTTCAACATTGTATCCAGCCTTCAACAAATCTGTTTAATTCCTCTCAAAGTAGATGTCCATCCGAGTCGCCAGGGTGTTTAAAGGACTTATGGTGAAGCTCCGACAATGTTAGTAGTTCCATTGCCTTCCTGATGCTGAAATAAGGAAGGATTTTTGATGGACCTGTTCACCACTATCTGATGGTTCATCTGTTTTGGCATGTACTTTCCATTTTCTCGGTGATTTAAGTCACATTTGCGATCCCTGCAAATACAGCCTTGATTCCACATGCCCCTGGGAAGCAGCTATGAAATCGTATTGCTACACTTTATTCAATATTCTAGATAATGCTTCTTGATAATGACTTTGGGGATTAAACAGAAAAATCTGCTGTATTCAGCTCATTGTCTTTTAGGAAAGGCCTGCATGTAACACTATATGAAGTTGAAGGAAAGGATTATGGGTCACAAGTCGCCTTGACCTTCACCTTGGGGTGAGAAACTCGGGAATCTGGGCCCCTGGAAGAGTGCAGAAGCTGTCACTCTTTGACATATCGGAAATCTCCGGCAGTTAATGTCTGATGCTTGACATTGTTTTGGTTGGGACTGAGACACAGTTTGGTGGAACTGGGATGTTCGGGAGAGCTTTGATAATTCTTTGAACTCTATTTTTACTATTGTGAAGTAGGGAGGCAGCCAGATAGGTTTATGAGCTTGAGGCAGTTTTGATGGAACTGATGAGGGAGACGGAGGATGCTGACAAGGAGGCGACGTTTTAGATAAAGATGATTCTACTGAGGAGTGAGTTTGGTTTTATGCCCTTTTAGCAATGTTCCAGCAATATCATGGCGGGGGACATGAGAAATGGACCTCACACATTGTACCCATGTGGGGAATCAAACCCGGCCTTCAGCAGGACGAGCGAATGCTTTAACCACTTGGCTACCCCACCGCCCCTGATACTGAGGCTGACAATGGGGAAACTGATGATTACTATAACAACAATGTTGTCAGTGACGTGCATGTTAATCATGATGATGATGATGATGATGATGATGATAACAAATGCTGAAGATGATGTTGATGGTGTTGCTGATGAAAATGTCACATGTTGACAATTATAAAAGTAATGGTGATGGTGACACTGAAGATGGTGATGAGGATGGTGTTGGCAATCATGTTGATGTCAATAAATGATTCGGATTAGGATCGGATGAATAGTGAATTTGGTAAAAAAACCATATATGTTATTACAATCATGAAAACGGTCACAAATATTTTCACATGTGTGCTGGCAATTAGGCACCTGACTCTGAGGGTGTGGGTTTGAATCCCGGATGGGACTCAACCCAACGGAAGTATTAGAATCTGTACTTTATATTACTGGGAAAGTGTAGTCCAAAATATAACATGTTACATTTTACCACTTTCTAAATGGCATTGTGAATTCAAATATGTTCACATGTTAAAAGTTTTTAGGAAGATAGTACCCTTCAATCAGCCAGTGGCCCTTCAGTGCAAATGTCCGCCATGCATCTGTGTGTCACAGTTTTACTCATGTATATTCAGACAAGCACAATCAATACAGACAAGCAACCCATGTGTTCCACGACATATGGAAGAAATATGTCACCATCTACACTCATAGTTTTGCAATAGCAGTCACGGATTTCGACCAACATTACCCTCGACGTATATAAAGTGTACCTAGACAATGAGGGTGCGAAGGAAGCCTCGACAGTCAAACTTCAACATTTGGGTTTAGGAGTGTGATCAGACCGATGTAAGCCCCTCTATACATAAAGATGATGCTTGGTTAAGGACATTCCTCGTGCTGTGGGTCTGCGGATTCTAACAGATTGCTTGGCACTCTTAATCCTTGAGACTGGCTTGCTGTATAGATTGATGCGGATCAGGATGTATCGATTGGGCATTTTAGTATTGCGGTATCGATTTATGATAAGTCTGTTAGTTTATGTGTGGATTAAAAGTACACATGTATAATCAATTTACTGCTAAATATCTAGTCTGATCATTTTATGTTTAGAATATGTGTATATATTTCTCTTTGTCGATCTTCAGAAGAAGGGGCGATGGGTAGCCCAGTGGTTAAAGCGTTTGCTCATCACGCTGAAGACCCGGGTTCAATTCCCCACATGGGTATAAAGTGTGAAACCTATTTCTGGTGTCCCCCGCCGTGATATAGCTGGAATATTGCTAAAAACAGCGTAAAACTAAACTCACTCACTCACTTGATAATTAACGTATGTAAAAGTGTCTCTGGCATTCAATTATAAATTTACTTTCAACAATTTGTAAAAATACCAATATTACATTTTGAAATAAACATTTCTCGCTTTTCTAAAAAATATACGTTATAATTTCAGTTTCATGTTGAAAGGCTCCCTTGAAAGCTTTTTGAAAATTTTCATTATTTATCGTGAACAAATAGCATCATGATATTGCATGAACTCCGATTCTTGAAGAGGATGTTATATTTTTGTATTTCATCACTCTTGTCACGTTCAGGGTCATTGTTGTAACTTTTGCAGAAATATGTCAGAGGGTCATTTGAATTATGACTTACTCAGAACAACAGATTTTCTGTCCCTCATGAATTAATGTAATAATACTGAAGACTCAAAATACATGCAAATTAATTTTCTTGCAAAGTCTAATCTGCAGTTTCGTTTGTTCATTGGGCTTTCTTATATTTAGTTGTGACAGTCAGTGCTAGAATTGCCAGACTGTTAACGTGGTATTCTGCCTCCTCTGCAAACATTTCTAAAGATGCAGAAAATGCAGCTGCATAGGTCAGTGCTCATGGTGGATTGTGTGGCCCAGACTCGATTATTTACAGATTGCCGCCCTATACCTGGAATATTGCTGAGTGTGGTGTTAAACAACAATCTGTTGTAAATCAAAACCTTTTCGGGCGGTGGGGTAGCCGAGTGGTTAAAGCGTTCGCTCATCACGCCGAAGACCCGTGTTCGAATCCCCACATGGGCACAATGTGTGAAGCCCATTTCTGGTGATCCCCGGAGTGATATTGCTGGAATATTGCTAAAAGCGGCGTAAAACCATACTCACTCACTCACTCAAAACCTTTTCGGGCGGTGGGGTAGCCGAGTGGTTAAAGCGTTCGCTCGTCATGCCGAAGACCAGTGTGAAGCCCATTTCTGGTGGTCCCCGCAGTGATATTGCTGGAATATTGCTAAAAGCGGCGTAAAACCATACTCACTCACTCACTCAAAACCTTTTCAACTAGGAGCTCCACAAGCAACACATCCTTGGTAGTTATTCTTGTTGGAGGAGTCTACCATGATACCCGTATGTTGTTCCAGGTGCAACAAAATGATATCTTTTGTCGACAGATACTGTGACAAGTGTCACCAGGGTCAAGGCCACAAACTTTGTAAACCAGTTCTATCTAGCTGTTCATCAACAGGACCATTTGGGTCCATCGCCAAGATAATCTAAGTCAGCCATCTTGATTGTAAAAAGCTTGATACGAGTCCCATGTGGCAAGAAACTATATGCTTCCAAAACGATGTGATCCTTGGCGGGAGATTGTGCCGTCACTGATGATGGAGACATGATTAAGGCTCTGCTTCGTAGCAAAGGCCTGATTGGTTGCGTTTGACAGAAAGTAACTCATCACAGCAAATTTTCAGACATTTTCTGAACGGAAATGGATGTGCTAAAGGTGCTCCTGTCATTCCTGGCAGATGAGGGAAAGACACTGACAAGATATTTTTTTGTCTGTATGTTCACTGAGAGCAGGAAACCATGAAACATTGTTGGTCTGATTGGCACATGATCATTGAGATTAGAAAAGAAACTTACAGTTTTGGTCTCATTGGCACATGTTCATTGAGAGTAGAAATCTCGCTTGGTCTCATTGGCACATGTTCATTGAGAGTAAAATACAAACTTACAGTTTCGATCTCATTTTCACATGTTCATTAAGAGTAGAAATCTCACTTTATTCGATTCCCTACATGGGAAAGTAATGCAATATGTGCCATCATAAGAACATAGTGCAATATCTGCCATGACAAGAACATAATGCAATATCTGCCATGACAAGAACATAATGTAATATATGCCATGCCAAGAACATAATGCAATATCTGCCATGACAAGAACATAATGCAATATCTGCCATGCCAAGAACATAATGCAATATCTGCCATGACAAGAACATAATGCAATATCTGCCATCCCAAGAACATAATGCAATATCTGCCATGCCAAGAACATTATGCAATATCTGCCATCCCAAGAACATAATGCAATATCTGCCATGCCAAGAACATAATGCAATATCTGCCATGCCAAGAACATTATGCAATATCTGCCATCCCAAGAACATAATGCAATATCTGCCATGCCAAGAACATAATGCAATATCTGCCATGCCAAGAACATTATGCAATATCTGCCATGCCAAGAACATAATGCAATATATGCCATGTCAAGAACATAATGCAATATATGCCATGCCAAGAACGTAATGCAATATCTGCCATCCCAAGAACATAATGCAATATCTGCCATGCCAAGAACATAATGCAATATCTGCCATGCCAAGAACATAATGCAATATATGCCATGCCAAGAACATAGTGCAATATATGCCATGCCAAGAACATAATGCAATATATGTCATGCCAAGAACGTAATGCAATATATGTCATGCCAAGAACGTAATGCAATATATGCCATCCCAAGAACATAATGCAATATCTGCCATGCCAAGAACATAATGCAATATCTGCCATGCCAAGAACATAATGCAATATCTGCCATGACAAGAACATAATGCAATATCTGCCATGCCAAGAACATATCTGCCATGCCAAGAACATAATGCAATATCTGCCATGCCAAGAACATAATGCAATATCTGCCATGCCAAGAACATTATGCAATATCTGCCATCCCAAGAACATAATGCAATATCTGCCATGCCAAGAACATAATGCAATATCTGCCATGCCAAGAACATAATGCAATATCTGCCATGCCAAGAATATTATGCAATATCTGCCATGCCAAGAATAATATGCAATATCTGCCATCCCAAGAACATAATGCAATATCTGCCATGCCAAGAACATAATGCAATATCTGCCATGCCAAGAACATAATGCAATATCTGCCATGCCAAGAACATAATGCAATATCTGCCATGCCAAGAACATAATGCAATATATGCCATGACAAGAACGTAATGCAATATATGCCATCCCAAGAACATAATGCAATATCTGCCATGCCAAGAACATAATGCAATATCTGCCATGCCAAGAACATAATGCAATATATGCCATGCCAAGAACATAGTGCAATATATGCCATGTCAAGAACATAATGCAATATATGCCATGCCAAGAACATAATGCAATATATGTCATGCCAAGAACGTAATGCAATATATGTCATGCCAAGAACATAATGCAATATATGCCATGCCAAGAACATAATGCAATAACCGCCATGCCAAGAACATAGTGCAATATATGCCATGCCAAGAACGTAATGCAATATATGTCATGACAAGAACATAATGCAATATATGCCATGCCAAGAACATAATGCCATATATACCATGACAAGAACGTAATGCAATATATAAGTCATGCCAAGAACATAATATAATATATGCCATAACAAGAAGATGACACTGTACATAACACCTCAATATGCATGTCAGAGTTAAATAACATTTATTCTGAAACATTTTTTGTCCAGTGCTCCGTAACACAGTCATGAATGTGTTTTTCAATCTAACACTTATTCATAAAAATGGTCATCAGGATGAAGTTGCTGGTGAAAGCACAGGAATTGAAGCCTGACTTATAAATATTTGATTCTTAGCTTCTTGGAGTTAAAAAAAAATTCAATTAAGCTCATTTAGCAGGAAAACCCCTGAAGAGGAACTGTGGTGGGTTGTTAATCATAAAGTCGGAGTGTTGGCAGATGGGTAAACACTTCAATCAGCGGAAGACCCTCGTGTGAGCTGTGTGACCGCTGAGAACAGATTGTAGCTGTCGGCCGTTGTGTATCTTCTTCATCATATGCACCATTGTGAATTTGGGTGTGTATAAGTGAGGCGGGGTCCTCTCCGCCAACTTTTAGTTTTCACTTTGAAATCACCAGGACATGGGGCTATTGTGTTTGGTTTGTGCGAGTTTGTCAGGAGATAATGTTTTGGACATGGAAGAGTAGGGGAGCGTTTGTATCAGGTCCTTCATTATGTTTCTTGTGTTTTAAGGATATAATTAATAAATATCAGTGTTCACACAGACATTGCAGTACATGAGAGAGAGTGAGAGAGTGAGTGAGTGCACGTGACGTGTGCGAAGAGAGTTAGTGTGTGGTGTGGGAGAGAGGGAGAGAGAGAGAGAGCATGCATGAGAAAAAGGGAAAGAGACAGAAAAATTATGGAGAGAGAGAAGGAAAGAGACAATGAAAGAGAGAGGAGATAGAGGAGGGACAGAAGGAAGGAGGTAGAGAAAGAAGGAAAGAGAGAGAGCAAGCAAACAAGCAATCCAACAATTATAAAATCCTACCAAATCTATAAAGAATGCAACTTTTATTGCAAATTCAAGTGCCCAACACTGCATCATCAATAAAACAAAGTCATCACATAGAGAGAGAGAGAGAGAGAGAGAGAGAGAGAGAGAGAGAGAGAGAGAGAGGAGAGAGAGAGAGAGAGAGAGAGAGAGAGAGAGAGAGAGAGGGGAGAAGGGGAGAGAGAGGGGGGAGAAGGGGAGAGAGAGAGAGAGAGAGAGAGAGAGAGAGGGGAGAGGAGAGAGAGAGAGGGAGGGAGGGAGAGAGTGGAGAGGGGAGAGGGAGAGGAGAGGGAGAGAGAGGAGTGATAGTGAGAGGGGAGGGAGGGAGAGACAGAGAGGGGAGAGGAGAGAGAGAGGGAGGGAGGGAGGGAGGGGCTTTGTGTAATATTCATCCACATCAAACCTTTTGAAGAATGTACAAATGTAAAGGGGCACACACACACACACACACACACACACACACACACACGCAGACTTTGTGTCACATTCCTCTACATCAGACACATGCATGTACAGACACACAGATATGAGTTTTTAGATTCCTCCAAGGCCGACCTGCTGTAGAGTGTATATTTGCCACTGATGGAGAGTTCATTGACACAAGTCCTGGGAGATCAGTCTGACAGCTAGCCATCAGGTAGCCACTGATCTCACTCCTGCGACAAGACATAAAAGGTCAAGTCAGAAGGAAACAGAATGTCAAAGGATCAAATTTCTTTTCACCCAAATTGAAAGCGCTCAACACAGGAGGCGGTGAGTTCCGAAGGACGGAGAAATGTCAGGAAGGAACTGGAGTTGATGCCAGGAATCCCCCCTGCTGCCTTCAGTGGACAGTGGGAGGCAGGGACACCCTGGTGTCTGATGGAGGCAGGGACACCCTGCTGGCTGGTGGAGGCATGGACACCTGGTGTCTGGTCTAGGGGCATCATTCTTCAGCACTATGTAAACCTGCGCTGCATTAAGATGGTGTTGGAGTAAGTACTTCAATATCAGTACTCCAGGCTCTCGAAAGCAGCAACATCATGAAGTGGACAGTGAGAGCATGGACACCCGGTGTCTGATGGAGGCAGGGACACCCTGGTGTCTGGTGCCCAACATGGGGCAACTTGATGGAGTCGTATTGTCCCACTTCACCCTGGGGTGGTTTCGCCCCACTTCACCCGAGGGGATCATTCCATCCCACTTCACCTTAGGGGGTCATACCATCCATCTTCACCTTAAGGGGTTATACCGTCCCACTTCACCTTAGGGGGTCATACCATCCCACTTCACCCTGGGGTCATACCATCTCACTTCACCCTGGGGTCATATCGTCCCACTTCACCCTGGGGTCATATCGTATAACTTCACCATGTCTTCCCTCCATGTATGCCACCATTCCAGGGTTATATAGAAATTTTCTGTCTCAGTCATAACATATATTGATCAGTTGGTATTTGAGGTTTGGTCAGTTGTCTTAAACTTCTGTTACATTGTTGCTCCGATCATAATGGAAACATTGAGGGTTACAACTGAAAATATATCTTATTGCCATTTTGAAATCTCACAGACATAAGTGACTCTGTGGCATCTCCACAATGACACTGATAACACTGTGCTGCTTGTTGGAAGGAGTATGTGTCCACCAGCTGTTCAGGAGAAGTGCCAGTTTCAGATAACTGATTGTAAACATTATTGCATACCTGTCATGTCACACCGCTTTGCCCCTGGCGCTGTCATTCTGATGACCACCTTCCAGTGTGGTCTTGATATCTGACTCAAATACAAGTATTACTGAAGATGTCCGTAATATCTGTCTACTCTATCAGGTTCTATCCATTTCCACCTGCTTCCATCCATTTCCATCTAGTTCCATCCATTAATATTTGTTCCCGCCCGTTCAATGCAGTTCCCTCTTCTCCGATCCAGTTCCATATGCTTCCATCCAGTTCCATCTATTTCCATCTGCTTCCATCCACTTCTATCTTCTTCCATCTAGTTCCATCCATTAACATTTGCTCCAGCCAGTTCAATCCAGTTCCCTCTGCTCACATACAATTCCATTCACTTCAGTCATCTTCCATCTGCTTCCATCCACTGCCATTTGCACGAGTTCAGTTCCATCTTCTTCCATCCACTTCCATTTGAAGTGGAATGGTTCCATTTCAGTTCAATTCCAGCTTCTCTACTGCACTCAGATCCTCTACCATTTGCAACCATCTATATCATCTCGTCCCATTTGCTAGAAAATGTAGGACCATCCATTTCCACCAGCTCTAATCCAGTTACATCCGCTGATCAGGAAAACTTTGTAAGCAAACCTAGAATGTTCATGTGCGTTTTTGTTTCTGAAATATGAACATTCGCACAAACGCTGTTTACATTGTAATGCTGTTTACTTCGCGGAAGTTTTTACTGCGTGAAACACGTGGACTGCGTGAAACACATGGAATTAAAGCTACACGAGGTTTCTCCCATAACAGTTTTGAACAGACTTGTTAGAACTTAGGACTTGAGCATTCGTGCTTTCAATAGCCTCTCCTAAAATTAGTGTTAAAACTTGACTGGCGAGTGGTCGTATATTCAACGGCCTATCGTTACATTCGAATTTGCAACACCTATCATTAGTGACCCGTGAAGATCCGTGATAGAATAGGTTTTCAGCAACCCATGTGCTTGCCATAAAAGGCGACTATGCTTGTCGTAAGAAGAGGCGACTATCAAGATCGGGTGGTCAGACTCCCTGATTTGGTTGACACATGTCATTGGTTCCCAATTGCGCAGATCGATGCTCATGCTGTTGATCACTGGATTGTCTGGTCCAGACTCGATTTTTTACAGACTGCCGCCATATAGCTGGGATATTGCGGAGTGCGGCGTAAAACTAAACTCACTCACTCACTCACACTCACTCACCGATCATTAGTTATGTACATGTAGTCACAATAGGGCTATGTCGTTGTGAACAGTGTACCAACTAAATACATTTATGAAAAACAAAAATAGAATTAAAATGAATATAGATCAGTCACAGTGTTGAGGGTTTAATTTATAGAACAGCATACCATCTGCTACCATCTGCACCAAACCACTTCCATGTGTACCTATCCAGGCTGCCATCATCTTGTTATAGTGGACTATCCCTTGTGGTTGCCTCAACATATCCTTCAACAGACTTTCCACAAATCAATTTCCACTGAAATGAGATCCTAGATATTAATCTCACTCTCGTAAAAATATTTCTTTTCATCTGTGAACTATATTCATATCTAATCAAATACAAATGCTAATACAATAGCATTAAAACATCCTGTTCAACCTTTGCAATTCAGTCAGACTGACTGTAAATTGTTTTGTCATTTAGTGCAATAACTGCAACAAAAACTTTGTATCCATGGGAACAACAATAGTTCTATTACAATGTTTGTCCTGTTTGTATACAAAAGTTTTATCTTACGTTCAGCAGTGGTTAAAGTTCGATTCCCCCCCATATGTGAAGCCCATTTCTGGTGTCCCCCCTCCGTGATATTGCTGGAATATTGCTAAATGCAGCGTTAAACCAAAGTCACTCACTCACTGTTACAGGTCTGCAGATAAATTTTCAACATGAGTACGTACTCCTTATTTTTTTCAATACTGGAAAACCTTAAGAGTACATTTAGAGTACTGAATGGAATTTAATGGCATATCAGTAATCTTGTGTTTCGTTTCATATATGCACCACAACATTGCTAGTCTTGTGTAAACAGGTCAATAAACAATAAAACAATACTTTTTCAGATAAATACGTCTGTAAATGATTCTAAGACCGTACACCATCGCCGTGGTGCGTATCTGCTACATTTTCTAAATTATTTCCTACCGTATCGTGCATATTTGTTATCCGTACATACGCCGTTACAGCCCTTATCTGGAGCCCTGCTCTTACATTCAGTATTTTAATGAGGCAGGCTGATGATGTAAAGATTGGATCTTAATGATTGATTAGAGTATTTATCAGGACAGTCTATGAAGAGTGTGTTCTTGGTGTGATGAAAATGTTGATAAACAGTGTTTGCACTCACTCTCATCCACACCAGAATGGCTATCTGAACACCAATCCCACCAATCTATTGATGTTAACCACAAAGAATATTTGTTATGGGGTGTCTGTGTTTGAATATCTTAACTTCAATTTCTTAACGTCGGCATTTCAGTTGGCTAAAGTGTTCAGTCCTTGAGGGCATGTGCACTGAGTTGTTTTAAATTTTGGATTTTGATTCCAAGACAGCTCGTGCCAATGTTGAACATCCTGGGGCAAGGCTCCTACTGGGAGAAAATAATGATCTGATATTCAACACTGCACTGTTTGGCATGCAATCATTATCTGGAGCTATGGAACCAACATTTTCAACACACCTGACAGAGTGGTGGACCACATGCTTCATTTGGTTGATGCGAAGTGTTGCACGTCTTGTGGCTGTCGGAGATGACAGAAAGAGGATTGGTTGGCAGTGGCAGACACACCTGATTGGCTGTTGGACCACGTTTCATTTGGTTGATGACTCTGTATGGGATGAACTGTGGTTATCAGATCTGCTCTAGCAGTCGCTGTATGAAGTAGAATGTGATTGTGTGGTTACTGAACAGGAATCTGCGAGGAGTGAGTGACTTGAGTTTTAACGCCGCACTCGGCAATATTCCAGCTATATGGTGGTGGTCTTTAAATAATCGAGTCTGGACCACACAACCCAGTGATAAACAGCATGAGCATCGATCTGCGCAATTGGGAACCGATGACATGTGTCAACCAAGTCAGTGAGTCTGACCACCCGATCCTGTTAGTCGCCTCTTACAACAAGCATGGGTTACTGAAGATCAATATTCTAACCCGGATCTTCACGAGTAGAATCAGTGAGGAGGTTACCTAAACATTTTATGTTCTTTGTTTCTTCATTGCAAGCATGTAAAATCCCCCTGAAAAAAATAAAATAAATAATAATAATGAAAGCAATCCTATAAAGAACTTTGCATCTCTAGAAAAAACTCACTCACTCACTCACTCACTCACTCACCAAAGATGTATCCTCTTCTTCCAGTGATCAATTATTCCTTAATTACCAATCTCAAACAAGGATATGTTTAGGATCTTTACCCAGAATGCCCTGTCAAGGGGTCGACTCAATTACGGCAACGAAGCCCCTGTTAGTATTATTAACCCTTTTAGCTCTAGTGTATGAGAGACCGTTATAGGCTTGGCAGTCTAGTGAGATATGGTTGGAAGTCAATTTGGCCATAATGGGATTTCGGTTGAAACAAATTGGTAGAATTTCCTCCATAATTACATGTAGTTCTTTGATGTCAACATGTCATATATTGTCTGCCGGAAACATACTTTGTCAATGTCATCCAGGCATTATTGCGGAGGTGAATGGCAGGCCAGTCTACTGGCTATATGAATTGATTTGGTAACGATCTACAGACTCTTCTCACAAACACCTTTTGCTCAGAAGATTTCATGGCAGCGTCTCGAGTCAACATCTCAGGATATTCCTTTCATTTGGCTCGACTACTATCTACGTACAAGTCAGCAAGCCGCCTCATTATTTTAATTGTGGCGGATTTGAGGGTCTGAGTGCAGTGATTCGTAGAATTCAAGTGGAAAATGGTCAATGACGACGTCCTCGAGGTTTTCCGATTGCACTACCCACTGAGGCATACGTCTATTTCATTAGTTCAGCACTGCCTACAATTACTAAACCCGATTGGTTAAACCCAGGCGAGGGCTATGTTCGGGCAAGACGGTGGTAAATTTGTGTTTCCGCCTGCCCTCTAGTGAGTTTTCGGTCAGGGTAGGAAAGCTGCAACCAGATATCAGTCAATTACTGGGGAGATATTTCACAATTGAGTCATATTGGTACCATTACAGGAGCACAACGACTAACAACATGAACTGGTTATTTCCAACATTGACGGCCATCTTCTCAGCCGATATTACCACTCTAGAACAGGATATTGTTTATTCCGGCAGCCATGTCAAGCATGAAATAACATCTGCCATTAGGGTATATTCACCAACGACAACAGTAATGGCAATTTCTTAAGTCCCATTTTCATCGGCGTGAATAAATGGAGCTTCTTGTTGGTGTAGGATTGTGTGACATGGCGATTATTGCTATGTCCGACACACTGGCAGAACGAAAGTGGTAGGGTAGGTTACATATCGTAATGACTGCTATCCAGCCTCCGCGCTGATTATTCGAGATCATGATATCGGCGCTGATGGAAGTAATTCTGCCAAGTCGGTATTGGATTCCACGACAGTGGCGAAACAGGTGAAGATCCTTCGTAGCTCAAGGCGTGAATTTCAAGTGTTCGTTAGTGGATAGCGGACTGCGATGATTTGACTCCAAGACACGGCTGAACACAATGAGACGCATGTCCGCACATCACTTTGCCAAACTATCAGCTTTTGTCTCCTGCTTTTGTTCAGCCAGGAGAAGGATTTGTCTCCTGGTCACACTTGGCCCTTGTTCAAATTATTGATAAAACTTTTTTCCTAATGTGAGAATCTGAAGCATTTCTATTTGGACTGAGTACTACACGTCTCGTTATGAAACAGCGGTCTTTTTTTTTCGCTCTGTCTACGAAACAAGCATATCATGTCTCTACATTTAAAGTAGCCATTTTTTTTTTTATCCTTCCATGGCTATGAATGGCTTTTTGTCCTTGTTTCATGTCTAAAGATATAGTGCTTGAAATCTGTTTAGTCCTGCATGGTAACATTTGAACGTTTGTTGTTCGTGACATCATGTTCTCCATACATACATCCTCCCGCACACACACAAATATAGGTGTCTCTGTGTACACAGCCATCCATATCACATTGACATTATTTGACATTAGCTTTATATCACATTGACTTTACATGACATTAACTTTATATCACATTAACATTATGACGTTTACTTTATATCACATTGACTTTACATGACATTAACTATATATCACACTGGCATTATGTGACATTAACTTTATATCACACTGGCATTATGTGACATTAACTTTATATCACACTGGCATTATGTGACATTAACTTTATATCACACTGGCATTATGTGACATTAACTTTATATCACATTGACATTATATGACATTAACTATATATCACACTGGCATTATGTGACATTAACTTTATATCACACTGGCATTATGTGACATTAACTTTATATCACACTGGCATTATGTGACATTAACTTTATATCACATTGACATTATATGACATTAACTTTATATCACATTGACATTATATGACATTAACTTTAGATCACATTGACATTACATGATGTTAACTTTATATCACATTGACATATGGCAATAACTTTATATCACATTGACATATGACATTAACTTTATATCACATTGACATTATGTGACATTAACTTTATATCACATTGACTTTATATGACATTAACTTTATATCACATTGACATTATGTGACATTAACTTTATATCACATTGACTTTATATGACATTAACTTTATATCACATTGACATTATGTGACATTAACTATATATCACATTAACTTTATATCACATTGACTTGATATCACATTGACATTATTGTATCACATATATATATTCTCATATCGCATTGACTTTATATCACATTGAGTGGAAAGTCATCTGGTCTGGATTATATAATACCAGAATTACTAAAATCATCACTCAAGTATATATTGCCTTACTTAGAAAATCTCTTCAACAAAATCCTTGATATAGGTGTTTTCCCCAACGGCTGGGGAAGCAGGATTCCGTCAGGGCTACACTACTAAAAAGAAAAGATCGCTTATATGTTGCTCTAATTGACTTTAGGAAAACATTTGATTCTATCAATAGAACAAAACTGATGGACGTACTTCGAAACATCAACTTGAGTGGGAAAATGCTTCACATTATTGAATCTATGTATTCACGAGTGTCAGCTTCTGTTAGATGTAGTGGAGGATCGTACACGCAAGTCTTTGATTGTCCAGTTGGTCTCAAACAAGGATGTGTTTTTAGTCTGGTCCTTTTCTCTCTGTTCATAAATGGACTCGCTGATATGATATTACAGTCTGACTGACTGACTAAGTTTGGTTTTACGCCGCTTTCAGCAATATTCCAGCAACATCACGGCAGGGGACACCAGAAATGGGTTTCACACATTGTGCCCATGTGGGGATTCGAACCCGGGTCTTCAGCGTGACGAGCTAACGCTTTAACCATTAGGGTACCCCACCGGCCCTATGATATTACAGGAGTGCAAAGGCGGAGTACAGCTATACCCAGATCTATACAAACTATTTCTACTGTTGTTTGCTGACATTTTACTTTGATATGCCCTTCCCTTGACACAATCAGAAAAGCTATTCTACCAAGTTATGTGATCAGGAACCCATCAGTACAAATGTTCTCAAAACTTATGTCAACAACTTCACACTCTGTGCTTACAAAATTAATGGCATTCATTCATGTTGCTTTAAGAAGCGAAAATGATTATTTATAATATCACCCATATTATTATTATTGTGTCATGTATTTGGGCCTATGGCCACACATGCATTATGGAAATAAACGACATTATTGTAGCACATATATATATTCTCATATCGCATTGACTTTATATCACATTGACATCCTCATGTCACATATATTTTCTCATATCACATTCATTTAATATCACATGTGGGGAAACCAACACAGACTGGCAGCTATGGGCTGATAGTGTGAGCTGCAGGCAAAGGTTTAGATTACACACATGTTGAATTGCAGGTTCACAATCATTATTATCAGCGAAACAGAACAACTCCCACCACTTCAGGTTTTCCCTAGATTTTTGGGGATATAATCCCACCTGTGTCGGCACTAATTGATAGTTTTCTGAAGTTATGAGATCTGCTTAGGTGTTTAGACATTCCTCACAGTCACTCACTCACTCATCTGGGCCATGATGTTGCCTAGTGGTTAAAGCATTAGCTCATCATGCCGAAGGCCCAGGTTTGATTCTCCACATGGGTACAATGTATGAGGCCTGTTTCTAGTGTCCCAACAACCCGTGAAGGTCCGGGTTATAATATTGATCTAGTAACCCATGCTTGTCGTAAGAGGCGACTAACGGGATCAGGTGGTCAGGCTCGCTGACTTGGTTGACATCTAAAGAACTCCAATGCTGAAGCGCTGTACTACCAGAGCAGCACGACTGCAGGCACCAGGGTCTGTTGACTCTGCCAGCAGGCTACTTAACCTGGCAAATACACACAGACAAATACTGACCCTTTTTACACTGCGAGGTCCAGTTGTTTCAATCATTACAGACAGGTTCTATTTGGATGTTTCAGACTGATCTTGCACTTAATATGGAGAGTAGACTGCCCAGTGCAGAACACGTAAGGGTCCGTTACCACACAATAGAGAGTCGGTACCACTCAGATGAGAGGGTTTAATTTCAGTCCATCCATTCACTCATCTGTTCATGCATTCGTACACCAACCTTTCCATGCACTCATCCATCTATTTGTCCATCCATCCTGCCACCCTTCCATCAGCAATCAATTGTCCATTTATTCATCTGTCTGTCCATCTATCTATCCATCCATCCATCCATCCATCCATAGGGGCGGTGGGGTAGCCTAATGGTTAAAGCGTTGACTCGGTACGCCGAAGACCTGGGTTCGAATCCCCACATGGGCACAATGTGTGAAGCCCATTTCTGGTGTCCCCCGCCGTGATGTTGCTGGAATATTGCTAAAAGCGGCGTTAAAACCAAACTCACTCAGTCAGTCAGTCAGTCAGTCAGTCAGTCCATCCATCCATCATCCACCCTTTCTGCCATTATCAATTATCCCTTCTTTCTGGTAGTGTAATGTTTCAGTTTCTACAGAGTTGTTCCATTGTCTGTCACTGGTCATTGTTTAACTGTTACATCTCTCTAACCTCTTCTTGAAGTGAGTTTGTTAGTGTTGTCATAGCAACCCACAAGGGACATCATTTGTTTGAATGGACACTTAATTCCGAAGGCCAATTATGCTGTAGCCCTGACATGTTTGTATCTAGAATCACTTAATTGCCGGTACTTACAAAATGCTTATCCCAGGGGTACTCCTCGGACAAGGGTTTAAAGTCACTTGGGGGTTAGGTTAATGTGGTGATCACACCGAAGACCTGGGTTTGATTCCCCACATGGGTACAATGTATGAAGCCCATTTCTGGCGGGACATTGCTGGAATATTGCTAAAGGCTGTGTAAAACATACTCACTCACACACTTAATGTAGTGACTATCTAACTGATCACGTTGAAGATGTGTAATTTAGCAAATTTTATCTGTAGTCATGGTTAGGGGTGGGTATTGCAGAGAATTTTCATATTGCGATATATTGCGATGCGAAAGCATGTATTGCGATATGTATTGCAATATATTGCATGAAGTATTTTTAAACAAAAAACTACTTGAGGTAATGCTTGATTTGAGCAAATACACAGCAAAATCACTATGCTTGATTAAGCTTTAATAACAACTTTTATTCATGATTAAAAATAAAAATGTGAATAATATTTGGCACAAATGAAAAAAAGGAAATATCCGAAGAATTCCGAGTGTTACGAAGTTTTCCAAATGCAAGTCAAAATACCGGTTTTCGATTAGCGTATCGCAATACGTATCGTTTTCATGTCTGAACCGGTAAATACCGGTAAACCGGTTATATTGCGTAGCCCTAGTCATGGTGCTCCCACAGTGTACTATCGGCTCTAATAAATGTTTGTTTGCTGTTTAACACCTCACTCAGCAATATTCCAGCTATATGGTGGCGATTTGTGAATAATCGAGTCTGGACCAGACAATCCAGTGATCAACAGTATGAGCATCGGTCTACACAATTGGGATATGATGAAATGTGTCAACCAATTCACGAGCCTGACCACCCAAACCCCTCTTATAACAAGCATGGTTTGCTGAAGACCAGTTCTAACACAGATCTTTTAGCACTTTGAACCCACTATCAGTGATCCTGGTGCTGTTAAGGGAAATAACTCCGCACAGCTTATTGCACACGTCCGATCACTTGTGCGTGTGTCTGACAGTTATTGTGTGTATGTTAACATCCTGTCTACGGAAGGATGGTTCTCTGATAAATCAGTTGCAGCATGTGAGACACATTGCAATACTGCATGCTTTCAGCTCATCAGCTCGGCAACTCTGCAGTATCTGTTTAATGTTATAATAGGACATGTCTTCTCAAGCATAAACATTGGGATATTTGCATGAAATTTTAAAGTTTGGGTTACAGGTGCTCTGCTTGCATGGTTGATTCATAAATTGAGCTTGTTACTGATCAGGTTGTTGGTTTGTTGTTTAACGCCGCACTCAGCAATATTCCAGATATATGGTGGATCAGGGCTCCAGATAAGGGCACAACGGATACAAAATATGCACGATACGGTAGCAAATAATTTAGAAATCGTAGCAGGTATGCACCACAGCAATAGTGTATGGTCTTAGACTAATTTACAGACGTATTTATCTGAAAAAAATATTGGTTTATTGTTTATTGACCTGTTTACACAAGAGTAGCAATGTTATGGTGCAAAGATGAAACACAAGATTACTGATATGCCAGTAAATTCCACTCAGTACTCTAAATGTACTCTTAAGGTTTTCCAGTACTCCTGTAGTGAAAAAATATGGAGTACGTACTCCTGATGTTGAAAAATTATCTGGAGCCCTGGGTGGATGTCTGTAAATAATCGAGTCTGAACCAGACAATCCAGGGATCAACAGCATGAACATCAATCTACGCAATTGGGATACGATGACATGTGTCAACGAAGTCAACAAGCCTGACCACCCGATCCTGCTAGTTGCATCTTATGACAAGCATGGGTTACTGAAGACCAAATCTAACCCGGATTTTGATTGGTCCAAGCCACTGTATATTGGATTTTGAAAAGAAATACATCTTGAAACTAATCCATGTTGAACTGCCAGGTCTTGAACAGGATGGATTGTTATTTCATGACCCCATAATGTTTGTTCCGTGAGGTATGTGGTTTGATTCTGACATGATCAGCTGTGATGGCCATGACCATGACTACAATGATAATGATGGTGTTGGGTGTTGGGTGTTGACAGTGGTGGTAGTGAGGATGGTGATATTGCTGTTAATGATGATGTTGATGCAGATGAAGATTTCAAGGGATGACAACTACAGCAACAACGCTAGTGATGACATTTGTGTTGACGGTAGTGGTTGTGGTGATGATATGTGATAGTGAGGATGGTGATATTGCTGTTAATGATGATGTTGATGCAGATGAAGATTTCAAGGGATGACAACTACATCAACAACGCTAGTGATGACATTTGTGTTGACGGTAGTGGTTGTGGTGATGATATGTGATAGTGAGGATGGTGATATTGCTGTTAATGATGATGTTGATGCAGATGAAGATTTCAAGGGATGACAACTACATCAACAACGCTAGTGATGACATTTGTGTTGACGGTAGTGGTTGTGGTGATGATATGTGATAGTGAGGATGGTGATATTGCTGTTAATGATGATGTTGTTGATGCAGATGAAGATTTCAAGGGATGACAACTACATCAACAACGCTAGTGATGACATTTGTGTTGACAGTAGTGGTTGTGGTGATGATATGTGATAGTGAGGATGGTGATATTGTTGTTAATGATGATGACAATGTTGACTGACTGATTGACTGAGTTTGGTTTTACTCCGCTTTTAGCAATATTCCAGCAACATCACGGCGGGGAACACCAGAAATGGGCTTCACACATTGTACCCTTGTGGGGATTCGAACCTGAGTCTTCGGCGTGACGAGCGAACGCTTTAACCACTTGGCTACCCCACCGCCCCGATGACAATGTTGATGCAGATGAGGATGTCAGTGATGTTATTCCAAGGAACTGAACCCAGGCTGGCGTCATCTAATGCTGATCAAATTCCTGTAATGATAAGTGAGCATTTGTCCTCGACACTGTCCTTAAAGCAAATTATGCTGAGTAATCAATTCTCTGCCCAAACTTCTCCCCACACTGCATCCCCCTGCAGCATGTCTACATACATATTGATTATATTCTAACATTTCACGGCATTGATTATTCCATTAAAAGTGGAACGGTTTCTCCAGGTATCTGAATGTCCCACAGATGATTGCGAGGCAGCGGAAGATGTATTTTAATGGTTTATATGTGGATTTAGTCAACTCTACTACTGGCACCAAATCTCTCTTAATCAATTATTCATAGAACGTAGTCTTGCATGCCTTGCAGACTCGTACAGCTCTCCGTATAGTCGAGTCTGTGACAGGCCTAACATGACCTACTGTGCAAGGCAGGAGTTTCGGTTAGTTTTTCAATTGTTTTTTGTAATCAATTTTCAAATGGATGTTTCAAAGTTACGCCTTTGTAGATTTCATGTAGGACACACAACAGACTGGCATGCATGCAGTTGATTGGTGGTTTGAGCAAGTGTGATTCATTAGACTTGATTTGGTGGCTAGATAAAGAAGGAAAGGTTCAGTTGGCATGATTCAGGAGGCTAGGTTCAGAAGGAAAGGTCCAGTAGGCCAAATTCAGTACCCTATTTTCAGAAGGAAAGGTCCAGTAGGCCAAATTCAGGATGCTAGGTTCAGAAGGAAAGGTCCAGTAGGCCAAATTCAGGAGGCTAGGTTCAGAAGGAAAGGTCCAGTAGGCCAAATTCAGGATGCTAGGTTCAGAAGGAAAGGTCCAGTAGGCCAAATTCAGGATGCTAGGTTTAGAAGGAAAGGTTCAGTAGGCCAAATTCAGTACCCAATTTTCAGAAGGAAAGGTCCAGTAGGCCAAATTCAGGATGCTAGGTTCAGAAGGATAGATCCAGTAGGCCAAATTCAGTAGGCTAGGTTCAGAATGATAGATCCAGTAGGCAAGGCTCAGAAGGATATTTCCAGTAGGCCAAATTCAGTAGGCTAGGTTCAGAAGGAAAGGTCCAGTAGGCCAAATTCAGTACCCTATTTTCAGAAGGAAGGTCCAGTAGGCCAAATTCAGGATGCTAGGATCAGAAGGAAAGGTTCAGTAGGCCAAATTCAGGAGGCTAGGTTCAGAAGGAAAGGTCCAGTAGGCCAAATTCAGGATGCTAGGTTCAGAAGGAAAGGTCCAGTAGGCCAAATCCAGTACCCTATTTTCAGCAGGAAAGGTCCAGTAGGCCAAATTCAGTAGGCTAGGATCAGAAGGAAAGGTTCAGTAGGCCAAATTCAGTAGGCTAGGATCAGAAGGAAAGGTCCAGTAGGCCAAATTCAGGAGGCTAGGTTCAGAAGGAAAGGTTCAGTAGGCCAAATTCAGTAGGCTAGGATCAGAAGGAAAGGTCCAGTAGGCCAAATTCAGGATGCTAGGTTCAGAAGGAAAGGTTCAGTAGGCCAAAGTCAGGATGCTAGGTTCAGAAGGATAGATCCAGTAGGCCAAATTCAGTAGGCTAGGTTCAGAAGGAAAGGTCCAGTAGGCCAAATTCAGTACCCTATTTTCAGAAGGAAAGGTCCAGTAGGCCAAATTCAGGATGCTAGGATCAGAAGGAAAGGTTCAGTAGGCCAAATTCAGGATGCTAGGTTCAGAAGGAAAGGTCCAGTAGGACAAATTCAGTAGGCTAGGTTCAGAAGGAAAGGTCCAGTAGGCCAAATCCAGTACCCTATTTTCAGAAGGAAAGGTCCAGTAGGCCAAATTCAGGATGCTAGGATCAGAAGGAAAGGTTCAGTAGGCCAAATTCAGGAGGCTAGGATCAGAAGGAAAGGTCCAGTAGGCCAAATTCAGGAGGCTAGGTTCAGAAGGAAAGGTTCAGTAGGCCAAATTCAGTAGGCTAGGATCAGAAGGAAAGGTCCAGTAGGCCAAATTCAGTAGGCTAGGTTCAGAAGGAAAGGTTCAGTAGGCCAAATTCAGGAGGCTAGGTTCAGAAGGATAGATCCAGTAGGCCAAATTCAGGAGGCTAGGTTCAGAAGGAAAGGTCCAGTAGGCCAAATTCAGTACCCTATTTTCAGAAGGAAAGGTCCAGTAAGCCAAATTCAGGATGCTAGGATCAGAAGGAAAGGTTCAGTAGGCCAAATTCAGGAGGCTAGGTTCAGAAGGAAAGGTCCAGTAGGCCAAATTCAGTAGGCTAGGTTCAGAAGGAAAGGTCCAGTAGGCCAAATCCAGTACCCTATTTTCAGAAGGAAAGGTCCAGTAGGCCAAATTCAGTAGGCTAGGATCAGAAGGAAAGGTCCAGTAGGCCAAATCCAGTACCCTATTTTCAGAAGGAAAGGTCCAGTAGGCCAAATTCAGGATGCTAGGATCAGAAGGAAAGGTTCAGTAGGCCAAATTCAGTAGGCTAGGTTCAGAAGGAAAGGTCCAGTAGGCCAAATTCAGTAGGCTAGGTTCAGAAGGAAAGGTCCAGTAGGCCAAATCCAGTACCCTATTTTCAGAAGGAAAGGTCCAGTAGGCCAAATTCAGTAGGCTAGGATCAGAAGGAAAGGTCCAGTAGGCCAAATCCAGTACCCTATTTTCAGAAGGAAAGGTCCAGTAGGCCAAATTCAGGATGCTAGGATCAGAAGGAAAGGTTCAGTAGGCCAAATTCAGGAGGCTAGGATCAGAAGGAAAGGTCCAGTAGGCCAAATTCAGGAGGCTAGGTTCAGAAGGAAAGGTTCAGTAGGCCAAATTCAGGAGGCTAGGATCAGAAGGAAAGGTCCAGTAGGCCAAATTCAGTAGGCTAGGTTCAGAAGGAAAGGTTCAGTAGGCCAAATTCAGGAGGCTAGGTTCAGAAGGATAGATCCAGTAGGCCAAATTCAGGAGGCTAGGTTCAGAAGGAAAGGTCCAGTAGGCCAAATTCAGTACCCTATTTTCAGAAGGAAAGGTCCAGTAAGCCAAATTCAGGATGCTAGGATCAGAAGGAAAGGTTCAGTAGGCCAAATTCAGGAGGCTAGGTTCAGAAGGAAAGGTCCAGTAGGCCAAATTCAGTAGGCTAGGTTCAGAAGGAAAGGTCCAGTAGGCCAAATCCAGTACCCTATTTTCAGAAGGAAAGGTCCAGTAGGCCAAATTCAGTAGGCTAGGATCAGAAGGAAAGGTCCAGTAGGCCAAATCCAGTACCCTATTTTCAGAAGGAAAGGTCCAGTAGGCCAAATTCAGGATGCTAGGATCAGAAGGAAAGGTTCAGTAGGCCAAATTCAGTAGGCTAGGTTCAGAAGGAAAGGTCCAGTAGGCCAAATTCAGGATGCTAGGTTCAGAAGGAAAGGTTCAGTAGGCCAAATCCAGTACCCTTTTTTCAGAAGGAAAGGTCCAGTAGGCCAAATTCAGGATGCTAGGATCAGAAGGAAAGGTCCAGTAGGCCAAATTCAGGAGGCTAGGTTCAGAAGGATAGATCCAGTAGGCAAGGTTCAGAAGGATAGATCCAGGATGCCAAATTCAGGAGGCTAGGTTCAGAAGGAAAGGTCCAGTAGGCCAAATTCAGTAGGCTAGGCTCAGAAGGAAAGGTTCAGTAGGCCAAATCCAGTACCCTATTTTCAGAAGGAAAGGTCCAGTAGGCCAAATTCAGGATGCTAGGATCAGAAGGAAAGGTTCAGTAGGCCGAATTCAGGAGGCTAGGTTCAGAAGGAAAGGTCCAGTAGGCCAAATTCAGGAGGCTAGGTTCAGAAGGAAAGGTCCAGTAGGCCAAATCCAGTACCCTTTTTTCAGAAGGAAAGGTCCAGTAGGCCAAATTCAGTAGGCTAGGATCAGAAGGAAAGGTCCAGTAGGCCAAATTCAGGAGGCTAGGTTCAGAAGGATAGATCCAGGATGCCAAATTCAGTACCCCATTTCCCCCGCCGTGATATTGCTGGAATATTGCTAAAAGCCGTGTAAAACTAAACTCACTCACTCACTCAATTCAGCTTTTGCAAATTTTAACCATACTCACAATTATGTGTCCTCCATTTTTACAAATACAGCAGTCTTTACATGTGTGCTTCAGTTTTACAAATACAGCAGTCTTTACATGTGTGCTTCAGTTTTTGCAAATGCTGACTCTTTATGATGCATGTGATCTTCAGTTTTGGCAAAGGCCAACCATCTTCACGATGCACACTGGTAGCCCTGTAAATATAGGTTGAGCGTCTACAAGAAATGAGATTGTCAATTAGTTTATTGAATTACTCAAATATTGTTTTCACACAAAACTACACACATCGAGTGACATTTGTGACAGTGTAACACTCCAGAAAACAGAGAGCAGCAATTTAATCTAATGCCAAGCAGAAATGCCATATTATTGGAAATAAAACCCCCAATTTCTTCAAGTTTCTCTGACAGGTTGGTTAAATTATTGATGAAACGTAACCATCTGTGAAGCCAGTGCTGATCTCTACAAGCAGATTGGATCCCTGGTTTCATGGCCAGTTGAAGAAATGACACTGTCGAAAATTTCAATATTCTTCTTTTTCTGCAACAGGCAATGAATTTAATAACGGTTTCACCACAGTTTATGGGCGTTTAGATAAAACAGCTGTTTTTCAGTTTTGGTGGGAATCTCGACTTCAACTGCGTTCCACTTCTGGAATACCATCTGTCATGAGGGGGCTTGGAGATTTGATCCCGAACTGCCTGTTGAAAGGATTTATGTTTCAAAATGTTTAAAATGGTAATGAAAATATTTTGGTTGATCTCATTTAGAAACAAGAGAATGAAATTCTTTGGGGAATGTTGATCGATTTCTGCTATCGGTCAAGGTCAGGGTCAAGGTCATTTCAAAACCTTAAAAATATGGTTTTGCAAAGCTGGAAAAAAATAATGCATTGCATAAAATTGAATAATGATTAATTGTAACTATTGATGGTGATACTTTGATGAATGGAGACAGTGGACATTGACAGGGATTTGTGCAAACACACATGACAAGCAGCAAACACACATGACAAGCATCAAACACACATGACAAGCATCAAACACACATGACAAGCATCAAACACACATGACAAGCCTCAAACAATATCATCCAAGACGCAGCTTGCAATACACATGACCCTTGAATTGACATTATTACGAATATGTGGATGCACTTTGCATCAAATATCTTGATTAAGACATTCATTTTCTGGCATGGATTATTAATTAAACTTGAAAATTATTAAATCAATTTATGCAAAGTGCATGGAAGACATAAAGAATGTTCATAAAGTGTCCCGTGAAAGTAAATCAGCAAACCGTTCCATTCGTTCAATGTCCGAAAACAGTTCTATGTTCATTGTCCGATACGATGGACAATGTACAAAATCCTAAAAATGATCCTGTGCAGCCTAGTAGATTGAGAGTCTCCAAAGAGATTGAAAGGTTGATTGTCCATCCATTGCCCATGTCACACCAAAAGTATAAAAAGTTGGTGCTTGTTTTATCCCTGTATCCATGACTGGCGACCCGGGAAGATCCGGGTTATAATCGGTCTTCAGCAGCCCATGCTTGTCGTAAGAGGCGACTGATGGGATCGGGTGGTCAGGCTCGCTGACTTGGTTGACACATGTCATCGGTTCCCAATTGTGTAGATCGATGCTCATGCTGTTGATCACTGGATTGTCTGATCCAGTTTCGATTATTTACAGGCCGCTGGAATAGAGCTGAATATATGCAGTGCCAAACCCCAAACAACATGACCCCCTGGAAGCTCTAGAGTTCATGCTTTCTGTCTTCCTACAGAAATAACACGGCAAAGTTACTTATAGATGTATTGATGCATGGAGTCGCTGAGAGGAAATGTCTACACGCCTACCAGGTCTTCTTTCTTTACATCGAACCTTCCTCCTGGGGACCTGTATATTGTCATCAAGAGATATTTTAAGATTTATTCTCATTGGATTAACTTGTGATTACGTGAGTTCAAAGCTCTTACCGTATTTGTGGATAAAGGTAGTTTTTGGATTTGACTATAGTTGTGTGGAAGATGTTATCACAGTCTGGAAGGGTATTGATTGGCTCAGGCATGCAATTACCTTCAGTGGGATAGTCAACAATTATAAAAATATAACTTTAGACATCCATTGCAGTGTAGCAATGTCAATAAGTGAAAATAATAGATGATAGTAATGGATGTGTTTGGAAATACTGAAATAGATATATTTGGATAAGTTTGAGAAAAAATAAAACTTTCTGATACTTAACAGTAAAAAATATGCTATTGTGATTTAGGAAGTCAAAATAGCTGGCACTCAAGGACTTGTATGCAACAAATATTTGTCAGAAAATTATTAGAAATCGATCTGTCATAGAGAGTGTTTTCATGGCAAATGGATTGAAACAAGGCAGTAAAGCATTTGATTTGTTATGTGGTGTCATGTATCATGTCTATTGTGTCAGTTTAGCAAATTTATTTCTCTATATTTATTAAACTTGACAGATATGCTGTTATGTGTCTAGGTGTATACAAACCGTTTTCCCATCAGCTCTACATCACATAACGGGTGATGGGCTAGCCTAGTGGGTAAAGCGTTTGCTCGTCATGCTGAAGACCCGGGTTCGATTCCCCACATTGGTACAATGGGTGAGCCTATTTAAGGTGTTGTCCTCCACAATGTTGCTGCAATATTGCTAAAAGCGACATATAAGCATGCTCATTCACTCAGATATTTTGTTCCAATCCTAAAAAAAAATATGATATTTGTAGATATTCACAGTTAGGACTTAGCTGATGTAATTAAAAACGGATCTTAATATTTTATGGTTGGTTGGTTGATTTTTTAACGCTGAACCCAGCAATACTCCAGCTATATGGCAGCAGTCTGTGAATAATCAAGTCTGGACCAGATAATCCAGTGACCAACAGTTAAGCATTGTTCTTGACCTACAGCTTGAACCAGGGTGTGGTGGGGTAGCCTAGTGGTTAAAGTGTTCTCTCGTCATACTGAAGACCCAGGTTTGATTCCAACATGGACACAATGTGTGAAGCCCATTTCTAGTGTTCCCTGTCTTGATATTGCTGGAATATTGCTAAAAGCAGGGTAAAACTAAACTCACTCACTCACTCTATCAGAACCCCAGTTATTAATCTCAAGGGTTCAGTAAAGTTATGGATCAGAGTAGAGAATTGTACTGTGAGATTTAATCATTCTTATCATAATAGAAACTTTATATGTATATAAAATTTGACTCAATGAATATTATTGAGCATCACTGAGGATCCAATTAGGGCTGTTGTATTTAATTGTGTGTGCAGGACACATTTTTGCAGTAGTTATACTCTATATTTGTTTGTTGAAAGTTGATATCTACCAATATTGCGGAATACATTGCAATCAGATCATATTGGGAGAGGAGTCTTTATAGGAAGTGAGGAAAGGTTATCACAAGTATATGTTGATATGAAATATGACCTCGGTGGAAGTAACAGAACTTTGTCAGCAAGGAGGTGAGGTGGAATTGGGTTTAGCGTCGTGCTTGAGAATATTTCGCTCATATGACGACGTGCATGCAACCCATGACGATCCGGGTTAGAGTTGGTCTTCAGCAACCCATGCTTGTCATAAGAGGCGACTAACGGGCTCGGGTGGTCAGGCTTACTGACTTGGTTGACACATGTCATTGTATCCCAATTGCGTAGATCAATGCTCATGCTGTTGATCACTGGATTGTCTGGTCCTGACTCAATTATTTTCAGACCGCTGCCGTATTGCTGGAATATTGCTGAGTGTGACGTAAAACTAAACTAACTCACTCACTCACTTACTCACTCACTCACTCACTCTGACATCATGTCAACAGATGACCCCACAAATGTCTGCAAAGCATTTTGATGAAATATTCATTGTAGTAAGACTTGGACATGCAGCTACTTTTGAAGATTTAAATCCATGCTAACAATGTGTTCACAACAAGTCACAGATCTCCGGACTTTGTAACCGAAATGTTTTACGATTCTTGACTGTTTCACGATAAACAGCTGACATTGCTCAGGAGACATAAGTGTCTATTTCACTGAACCTATCATGCTCTTTCTATTCAAGGACAACCTACTGGTATTTCAGCGTTTGAAAGTCCGGTGTCATCTCCCATGTTAAATGATCTATTGACTTTTTATATTGCCAGTTAAGTGAAACACATCAGTATGACATCCTCAAGGCCTTTAAAAATTCAGGTTTCATAAAAGCAGTTTCAAGTCAACTACCATTAAGATCAATTTGAGACCCATGGTGGCTTGTGATGCTCGGGAGGACGTAAACATGACCACAGTTAATTATCTGATATATATTTTCACAAATTTTACATCTAATTCAACAAAGTAAAGATTAGAACCAAGGGGTTATGTACACTGCGATAATAAACTGCTTGTCCTAACTAGTCATTTGCATATTAATGGTATTAGCTGGAAGGGAAGTAGTATGGGTTTTCTTAAAGGTCAAGGCTGGTGGCGGGCCATTTATAGAATAGGCTGTGTTTGGTACATGTGAGTTATACATGTGAAATACCGGCCACAAAAGACATCGTGCAAGGTGATCTTAGGATTAAGTTCGAGTCATGGACTGTAAGAAGCTTTGAATACAACTGTTTTAACTCATTTTAACTTTGCTTTTAAAGATGAGGATTTCATGAAATTGGATAAACATTTGAAAATTATTGTCTCTTTAGGAAAACATGATAGTGATGGTTTCTTTGAGAGATGAGATTAGTTTGGTTGATGGTGGCTAAGGGGATTGTTGTCCATGAGTGTCAGATAATTCCATAGATGCTGACGACAATCAGGTCTCGGATGTGGTTCCTTTATGCAGAACAACGTCAGCCATTTTGAAAGGGACATCCAATGATCACCCGTAGCAGGTCGATTGTCAATCCCAAAAATGAAGTTCTCTGAAAAAAATGAAGATGACATGGCCTTGGTAATGTGTTTAAAGACTGCTTCCACTGAATTTAATCACAGCAATATGGCTGTCAGAGTGTCATAATTATTGTAACCCGTGAAGATCCAGGAAAGAATTGGCCTTCAACAACCCATGTTTGTCGTATGAGGCAACTAACAGGATCTGGTGGTAAGACTCGTTGACTTGGCTGACACATGTTTCGTATCCCAATTACGTTAATCGATACTTATGCTGTCGATCACTGGATTGTCTGCTTCAGATTTGATTATTTACAGACTGCCGCCATATAGCTGGAATATTGTTGAATGCAGCATTAAACAACAAACAAAAATACTCATTGTGTTCTACAGAACATAAAGGGTGTTTATAATGGTCAGCATTCTCTGGTACAGAATGCATTTGATTGGTTACTTCTAGTTCGTTAAGCTTTTTCATTGTGAATTTATCATGGGAAGTCTTTGATTTTCTTGAATATGCAACAACAGAAAACTCGAGTTCATCGACACCATTGTTTTACTGAAAGACAGTTATCCTTGACCAGGACTGGCTTTAGCTGTAGCATAGATGAGTTCTAGCATATATATCAGCAGCACATTTAGGTACATATGCCTGTTGATCGATATCTATCCATGATTATGGGCTTAGTCTGCAGACCATCTGCCCTGATTGAGGATGTTTATTTGGAACTGTGGCAAAGGCTGAGCTTTGATGGTAGTTGACGAGCATGACAATTCAATTTGTATTTGTAAAAATTCAACTATAACACGAAAACCCCATGTCTGTTAGCTGATAATTGTGTTATTAACTGCAGCCTGAGAGTTTTTTCATGCATGGCATGTTGTGTCATTTTGAGATTTAAAAATTTGGAATTCTTCTGAAAATGTCAATTAGACTATAGCGACAATTCCAGGGGAATTGGTGAGATGAAAAAGAAAATTAACTGAAGACTGCTTTTGTTTGAGGTTGTTCATCAACAGCGCTGGAGAGTTTCATGACTTATCTCCCTTTCCCATACGTCAATAAAAATGAAGACATAGTTTGGTTGTTGTTTAACGCAGCACTCAGCAATATTCCAGCTATATGACTGCGGTCTGTAAATAATCAAGTCTCGACGAGACAATCCAGTGATCAACAGCATGAGCATCAATTTAAGCAACTTGGATACGATGACATGTGTCAACCAAGTCAGCGAACCTGACCACCCGATCCCGTTAGTCGCCTCTTACGACAAGCATGGTACTGAAGGTCAATTCTAACCAAGATCTTCAGGGGTAATGAGGAGATAACATAGTGTGGTGTGAACAACCAGATGAGTTGTTCTTTTACTTCTTGGTACCCACAAATACTGATAAAGGTCGTCTATGGGACTGTATGAAACCAAAAAATGTCATATCATACCAGCACCGTGGGGTAGCCTAGTGGTTCAAGCGTTGTCACACCAAAGACCCAGGTTCGATTCCCCACATTTATGAATGTATGAAGCCAACTTCTGGTGTCCCCCGTTGTGAATTGCTAAGAGCGGTGTAAAACCACTCACTCACTCACTCACTCACTCACTCACTCACTCACTCACTCACTCACTCACTCACTCACTCACTCTCATATCCTTCTGTGATAATAATGGAATATTCTTTTTCAATATATGTGCATGGAAAGAGGAGATGAAGTGAAAACCAGATATTTTATTAAAAAATACATGTAAATACTTTTTTATCATTATGACCTAAAACATTAATAATTGAGTGACTTTATTTTCGCGTTGCTAGGCAGCTATATGGGTTCTTTGTACATGGTTCCTTCTTGACCAGGAACTAATCTCTTAAACTGGATAAAATCAATGTTTGACGCAAATGAAATGTTCTCCCTCTGTGTGAGTAGATAATTGTTCTCGTCCAACGTGTAGAAAGAAGAATCTTAAACTAGATACGAGATCAGATGTATTTGTTTGAGGATGTCGGTGTCTACATGGTGAGACGAAAGTTGGAGACTGCATCACACAAAAAGATGCTGAAGGATGGTCCTTGTGGTCACTGTGAGTGCGTGAGTACATGTGTGAGTTGGGTTTTACGCCACTTCTGGCAATATTCCAGCAATATCACGGCAGGGGACTCCAGACGTGGGCTTCATACATTGTACTACCCATGTGGGGAATGGAACCCACAAATGGTCCTCATCTGGTAATGGTCTTCAGCATGACGAGGGGATGCTTTAACCACTTGTCGGGCTGTGCATACACTAATGCTATATAGAAAGTGGTCAAATGCCAACCCGGTCAATCCCCACATGGGCACTTTCTGTGAAGCCTATTTATGGTGTCCCCTAATGATATTGCTGGAATAAAGTTAGCGCATAAAACCAACCTCACTCAGCCTTTAACCACTTGTCACTGTGGGGTACCTAATGGTTAAAGCGTTGGCTCGTCACGCCAAAGAGTGGTCAAATGTACACGGGTTATATGTGGGAAGCCCATTTCTGGTGTCCCCGCCGTGATGTTGCTGGAATATTGCAAAAGTTAGCCATAAAACCAAACTCAATCAGTCAGTCAGCCAGTAAACCAATCACTGTGCCAAGTAGTGAGGGGATAAAACCACGATTGGTCTGCTCTGTGGTGTAGTGGTTATAGCGTCCGCCCGGTGAGCGGAAGGTCGTGGGTTCAATCCCCAGTCGCGTTATACCAAAAGATGTTAAAATATGGTACTTGTTGGTCCCTGCCTGGCGCTCGGCATTAATGGGTACAACAAGGACTGGTCGGCTCGGAGTCAGTATACTGTGTCTGAGTGGGGTATTCATGCTTCACTGCGACATGGTTCATCAGAGGGCTAGCAATGTATGTCTAGCATTGGGCTGGACTTGATTCTTATGTAATGGACAGACAGACAGACATGATTCTTGTGGGATGATATTCACTGCATACAGACAGAGAGACAGACAGACAGACAGACAGACAGACACAATTACTGTACAATGATGGGAATCAGCATTTATTGTATCTTAGATTAAACTGATCTCTCATTTCCAGTACAGATATTCTCACTGGAAAAAATGAGTCCGGCCTCTCTTGATTCAGACATCTTCCACTGATGTCTCTTGACCGCTCATGTTGAGTTGAATTGACCGTGGCCGGGAATTTCAGTGTAAGATTGAAGCTATCAACACTTCGCACTCTTCAGTCTTTATTTCTGCCAGATAGATGTGTCAGCAATGTGAAACTGGCAAGTCTTTTTTGTTATGATCTACAGCCACACTCTCCGTGTCCTGCAAGGCTCACAATGAACAGTATTTGCATATGTGTTTAATTGGTTTGGGTATTGGGCACATATCTGCCCCAGGTGCCGAGGAATGAGTAAGTCTTGTTTTACATCGCTTTTAGCAATATTCCAGCACTGTGAAGGCGGGGGATACCAGATAGGGCCTCACACATTGTACCCCTGAGAGAAATTGAACCCAGGTTTTGGTCTGACAAGTGAATGTGTATATCCACTACAACTACTATAACTACTACTGCTACTACAACTACTTCATCTACCAATACTACTGCTACTACTGCTACTACTGCTACTACAACTACTACCACTGCTACTACTGCTACTACAACTACTACCACTGCTACTACTGCTACTACAACTACTACAACTACCACTGCTACTACAACAACCTTTACTACTGCTTCTACAACTACTATTAGTACTGCTACTACTGCTGCTGCTCCTACCACCACTACGGGGGTGGAAATAACTTTAAAATTGCTAGTGAACTCTGGTACAGTGGCACATGTAAAATCACTTGCCCTGATAATTTGTCCACTATACCGGCTGTTTTCTTGTTGATTATTTAAATAAACAACATAATTAACATTGGAAAGTCAACTGGACGCCGGTACAGTGTGATATACAAATTTGCTTGCCCGACAGAAAAAAACACTGGACTCGGACGTCGGACAATGGGTTATTTCCACCCCTGCACTACTACTACTACAACTACTAACACTAAAACTGATAAGTACAATTACTACTGCAACTACGACTAGTACAACTGCTTACTACAACAACTACCACTGCAACAACAACTACTACTACAATATCTACACATTCAACAACAGCAGACTACAACTACAGACTACTACATTTACTTCTGACAGCTAAAACTACAGCTACGCTACTACATTTACAGCTACAACAGCTTACAGACACTGACAGCTACAACTACAGCTACTACATTTACTTCAGACAGCTGCAACTACAGCTACTACATTTACTTCAGACAGCTACAACTACAGCTACTACATTTACTTCTGACAGCTGCAACTACAGCTACTACATTTACTTCAGACAGCTACAACAGCTACAACTACTACTAACTACTACATTTACTTCTGACAGCTACAACTACAGCTACTACATTTACTTCTGACAGCTGCTACAGCTACTACATTTACTCTGACAGCTACAACTACAGCTACTACATTTACTTCTGACAGCTACAACTACAGCTACTACATTTACTTCTGACAGCTGCAACTACAGCTACTACATTTACTTGACAGCTACTACAGCTACAACTACAGCTACTACATTTACTTCTGACAGCTACAACTACAGCTACTACATTTACTTCTGACAGCTACAACTACAGCTACTACATTTACTTCTGACAGCTACAACTACAGCTACTACATTTACTTCAGCTACTACAGCTGCAACTACAGCTACTACATTTACTTCTGACAGCTACAACTACAGCTACTACAACTACAGCTACAACTACATTTACTGACATTTACAACTACAGCTACTACATTTACTTCTGACAGCTACTACAGCTACAACTACAGCTACTACATTTACTTCTGACAGCTACAACTACAGCTACTACATTTACTTCTGACAGCTACAACTACAGCTACTACATTTTACTTCTGACAGCTACAACTACAGCTACTACATTTACTTCTGACAGCTACAACTACAGCTACACCACACTACATTTACTTCTGACAGCTACAGCTACAGACTACAGCTACTACAGCTACAACTACACTACTACATTTAGCTACAGCTACAACTACAGCTACTACATTTAGATGACACAGCTACAACTACAGCTACTACATTTACTTCTGACATACTACAGCTACAGCTACTACATTTACTGACAGCTACAACTACAGCTACTACAACTGCAGACTACAGCTACTAGATTACAGCTACTACTACAACTACAGCTACTACAGCTACATTTACAACTACAGATTACAACTACTGACAGCTACTACATTACAACTACTACAGCTACAGCTACAGATTTTACTTCTACAGATTACAGCTACTAGATTTACTTCTGACAGCTACAGACTACAGCTACTACTACAGACAGCTACACAGCTACTACTACAGCTACTACATTTACTCTGACAGCTACAACAGCTACTACATTTACTTCTACAGACAGCTACAGACTACATTTACTACATTTACTACAGACTACAACTACAGACTACAGCTACTAGATTACAGCTACAGATTACAGCTACACTTGATTACTACAACTGACAGCTTCTGGACTACAACTACTAGATTACTACAACTACAGTTACTAGACTGACAGCTACAACTACAGACTACAGCTACAGCTACATAACTACAGACTACAACTTCTGACAGCTACAACTACAGCTACTACAGATTACAACTACAGCTACAACTACAGATTACATTTACTACAGACTACAACTACAGACTACAACTACAGACTACAACTACAGACTACAGCTACAGATTTACTTCTACAGATTACAGCTACAGACTACTACATTTACTTCTGACTACACAGTTACTACAGCTACAACTACAGCTACTACATTTACTTCTGACTGACAGCTACAACTACAGCTACTACATTTACTTCTGACAGGCAACTACAGCTACTACATTTACTACAACTACAGACTACAGCTACTACAGATGACAGCAACTACAGCTACTACATTTACTTCTGACTACAACTACAGCTACTACTACACTTCTGACAGACTACAACTACAGCTACAACTACAGCTACTACACTACACATTTACAGACTACGGCTGACAGCTACAACTACAGCTACTACAGCTATTTCCTGACAGCTACAACTACAGACTACATTTACTTCTACAGCTACTACAGCTACAACTACAGCTACACTACAGCTACATTTACTTCTGACAGCTACAACTACAGACTACTGGCTACAGACTACTACAGACTACAACTACAGCTACTACTACTTCTGAGCTACAACTTACAACTACTACATTACTGACAGACTACAACTACAGCTACTACATTTACTTCTGACAGCTACAACTACAGTTACTACATTTACTTCTGACAGCTACAACTACAGCTACTACAACTACTTCATTTACTTCTGACAGCTACAACTACAGTTACTACTACAACTACTACATTTACTTCTGACAGCTACAACTACAACTACTACATTTACTTCTGACAGCTACAACTACAGCTACTACTACAACTACTACATTTACTTCTGACAGCTACAGATTACTACAGATTACAACTACAGACTATTACTACAGCTACAACTACAGACTACTACAGATTACAACTACAGACTATTACTACAGCTATAACTACAGACTACAGATTACAACTACAGACTACAACTACAGCTACAACTACAGACTACTACATATACTTCTTTCATATGGATTGAAGAGCTGAAAGTAATTTCCTGACAGAAAGTCTGTCTCAGAAGAATTGCAACACTTGAGACCACGTCAAGATCAGTCTGAAGGACAGTGTAATCTACAAATGTCAAGTGACATGTAGCCAAAGAAAACAAACATTGTAATCCTGATCAAATTTATCCTTCAAGTTTCTTTGTAGAAATAAGGGCAAATGTGGCTGCGTTGGCAGTTGTACTTTGACTTAAGTGTGATTGAATCCCATTATAGCACTAACTCATTCTCAACTTTTTCCAATATATCTCAATCCAGATATCTTGATAACTTGATTAGACAACAGAAGAAATAAGCCATTCATTCCATGAATCTGTATCATCCCAGCTTGGAGGTTGTGATTCTTCTGTGGTCCAAATCTGGATCACAGGGAATCGACAGAACTCCCACTTTTACACGGACGATTACACGACCATTGGCAAACCACTTCAGTTGTAGTCCGACTTAACTGCTGGAAACACCCCCATTTGGTTGATTCTGTTCAGGAAATAACACAAATGAAAGCCTTCCTTGCACTAAATGTACGTCGTGACCTTCACGACGCTGTTGTAAGGCCATGTCATTTTACAAATGTGCAACGTCTATTGCACAGAGCCATCATTCACTGCAGCGGAGCAGAGATGGGCGTGAGGTACGAGCCTACGGCATCGCTATATTGAAGTTCATGGGAGTCTTTGCAAAAACAAATCCTGGTTTGTGCGGTTAGTTTATTAGAACAGGCTTTGTTTGTGCCATGAGGTGGATATTTATCAGAATGTTTTATACGAGGAAAATCCAATTTCCTTGCATCTTTCAATTGCTTGGAGTCGGCCATATTGAATCCATCAAAAGAGTCAATTCTGAATTTCCGATGACAATTTTCTAGGTCTAGGATGCAGCATGATCTAATTTTGTGGCCACCAGTCTTTTATTTGTTGGTTTGCACAGCTTCACCAACGGAGTTTAGACGGAAGACCCCGAACAAATACACAAATGTTGAGAAACACAAAATGCGTGGCAAAGAGGGGATTGCGGTAATTGGTTACACAGTTCGTTACAAAAGATTTCAGACTTTTCCTGAAGAAAATGAAAATCCCATCCCCCATTTCCTTCATGTTGATTGAAGTTTACTCCGTGGAAATAGTCGCTAACAATCGGCGATTGCCTTTTCAATTTCAGCCTGCAAATTACTTTAATGGATCATGGCCGCTATCTGCTGTGTGTTTTGCGACTTTTCCCTTTGTACCACATGCCGGGCGCCGTCTTCACGATGGCGCGCTGATAGTGGAACAGCAGTCACCTGGAACTGAACAAATGGTTGTTGATTAAAGAAAGATTCCATGTCTAAAGACGGTCACATTTTCCTGTTAACGGATCATATATTAGAAGGTTAATTGTCACAGTTTCTTCCTTGTGTAGGACAACATGCATATGAAACACTGAAATAATTTTAGGAATTCATGACAGATGATGTTATTTGCAGAATAATGATATATAACAAATATTGTTTATAGATGACATGAATTGTGTTTGAGATTGGGGTCACAAAAATTCGCAACTTTGCTTAAAAGTAGATTTATAATTTGAAATTGTATCCATTTAAAATTGGATAAATAATGATATGGTAACACATCTTTAGGAAAACAGCCACTTTAAGCTAACTGTATGCACTTGATACATGAGTAACCATAAAAAATGGTTTTCATGGCACCAATCAACCATTTTGCAAATCATGGCACGGGTCATTGACAAGGATACAACACCTGTCAATAGCAGGTATGGGATCCACAAGATGCAGTGACATACTGAAAACTGATCTGATCCATGCTTACAAGAGGCTTTGATTTAAACCAAATTTGACCCCACATCATAGTTTTCTGTTGAATCCTGATTCTGAATAGGAAAATTAACACCAGGAAGAGTTGGCTGTATTAATAATTAAGAAAATTAACAAGAGGTGAGGTGAAATTGAGTTTTACGTCGTGCTTGAGAATATTTCGCTCATATGACGATGTGCATGCATGTGTATGTGTATGTGCGGCTGCTTGTACTAGCCCAGACTTAAGCTGGTTTTATAGTGCTAGCCCACTGAGATACCATGCCACAGTGAAGCATGAATACCCCACTCAGACACATTATACTGACTCCGAGCCGACCAGTCCTTGTTGTACCCATTAATGCCGAGCGCCAGGCAGGGACCAACAAGTACCATATTTTAACGTCTTTTTGGTATGACGCGGTTGGGGAACGAACCCGCGACCTTCCGCGCTCCCGGGCGGACACTCTAACCACTACACTACGGACAAGAAGTGTACTGCTGTACAAAACAACCCTAGTGCTGTGACTGTTGTAAGTCTATGTTTAGGTATGCGACTTACCATTACCTTAGCGCTAAGGCTGTTTTGTACAACGGCACCAACAGGATTTATCTATGATAATAACAAAATCAACAATATGATGATTTGCCTGTATTAATAAGAAAATTAAGAAAATGATTTGGCTGTGTTAATAAAAAAAATAGCAACAAGATGATTTTGTGAAAATGGATTCCCTGCTTTATCATGTGAATGTCATTGTGCATACTTTGATCTGTAAAGTTTAAAGAATGAACCGACTCACTTGGGAAATCATTGTTTGGGTGGAGCAGTAATCTTTCATGTGGACGACCTTCTGACCCTCGTGCATCTGTATATTTTCATCTGTATTACATTTATAAAAATTCTAAATCTCTGCGGCAAACACAACCAAAATTTCATGCTCTTTGTTGAATATTAACACACTCCGATCAAGAGAATTGAAATAAAAGTAATCCAAAGATTGCTTATAAGAATTAATATGAATTATAACACAAATACCCGTTGTTTCTCCAGCATGCCATTTCCTATCTGCTTTGCCATGTTTTGTCCTGATGTATTCCATTAATTGGGGTAGTGGGGTAGCCTAGTGATTAAAGCGTTCGATTCCCAAGTGATTAAAGCGTTCGATTCCCCACTGTGAAGCTCATTTCTGGTATCCCCCGCCATGATATTGCAGGAATATTGCTAAAAGCAGCGTAAAACTAAACTCACCCTAAACACAATTTGTTATGTTGCATCTCACTCACTCACTCACAAACTCACTCACTCACTCACTCACTAGTTACAGGTTTTATGAAATACAGTTGCGCACCGTTGTGTCGAACTCTGATAACTCGATAACTCGGTTGTCTTGATATAACATCTCGGTCCCGGCAAAATCCTTCATGATTCATCATTATTCAAGCTCTTTTAACTCGATACGGATGTCTCGATATTTCGGATATCTCGATATAATTTCATGGTCCCCACAAGCAAAATTACCCTTTTAACTCGATATCTGCAAAGAAACTCAGTATTAACCTACCTTTGATGGGCAAGTATCCCTCTGAACTGAGATTGTTTCCACACGTTTCCACACGTTGCATCATGAATCAAAGGGACAAATAGGGTTAACTGAGTTGAAGGCGTCACTTGTTTGGTATTTAATTAGGAAGTACTCACTGTTACGACTAAACACTACTGATAACGGATTATAGTTTCGAATCAAAACATTTCTTTCATAGTGATAAGTGATGATATTTCCTGGTCGGATGTCTCGAAATTCGGATAACTCGATATTTTTTCTTGGTCCCGTGAATATCGAGACAACGGTGCTCGACTGTACAAAAGTATCTTGTTTAAAAACTAAAAAAAAACACACTTCCTTGGTTGATTTTTATTGTGTTTTCCTCCCAACATTTACTCTGACTATTGTCATGCCTGCGAATCTCAGTTTTAAATGATAATTATGCATATATCAAGATGCCTATGAACAAAGACGGTGAAGAAGTACTTTGATATAGATACGGACTTCTGTGGTCAGCTTTTTCAGAAGTAGTGATTGTCTGTTGATACCTCTGTTGGACCAATCAGAATTGAGTAATATTAAAGTTCATGGTAGCATCTACATTGATTGGTGAAAAAAACAACTTCATGTTTCATTATATTAGTGTTTTCATCATGTCTCCATTTTTATCAGTTTTACATTTATTAAATAAAATTGTTGTCTGTTCTCTCCTCATAGATTTGATCTCATCCATACATGGAGTGAGTGAGTGAGTTTACCTGAAGAAGGGGCAAGAAGTAGCCCAGAAACGTGATATACAATAAACAGAAGTTGCCATCCATATACTCATCTTATTTATATGAGTGAGTTTAGTTTTATGTCGTACTCAGCAATATTCCAGCTGTATGGCGGCGGTCTGTAAATAAACGAGTCTGGACCAGACAATCCAGTGATCAACAGCATGAGCATCAATCCAGGCAATTGGGATACAATGGCATGTGTCAACCAAGTCAGCGAGCCTGACCACCCGATCCGTAAGACGCCTCTTACGACAAGCATGGGTTACTGAAGATCAGTTCTAACTGGGATCTCATATACAGTCAAATCCCCATGAGTCGAATGCCGGTGTCTCGAATATTATGCATAACTCGAAGTACCTGTCGGTCCCGACCATTCCCTGTTATAGTTGTCATCATTTGAATATCGGTTACACGAATTCGCCTCATAAATACACATGATGACTCGAAAAGGAAAGTTGGTCCCATGAGATTCAAACAACAGCAATCTTGTATACATAAGTCAGTCAATGAGAAGTTGATTGGTGTAGCAAACTGATCCAATTAACAAACCAGCGCGGCTCACACCTTTCCGCCTTTGATGGGTGAGTTCCAAAGGCAGATTAGTGATTTTACGGAAATCACTGTCTGTGCTAATCAGACTTGAACTGATAAGGTGCCCCTATTAGTGATATGGAAATCATTAGATAAACAAATGCTTAGGCGGAGGAATTAGGACTGGATCATCTTTTTTCCTACCCTCATAGACATACCTATGTCTCAAATACATCGATAATTCGAATTTATTACTTGGTCCCCAGCGATTTGACTAATCGGGATTTGACTGTACATGGAGATTGAAGGTCTAAAGTATATAACAACTAAAATAATATCCAGATGCTCATGGTATCAGCCATTTGTTTACCTGGCCTGCACTTTAGTCCTACAGATTTTCATTGCATACAGGATATCATGTTTTCGCAGAAATTGGACATTATTGCCTTCAGACATAACTGGATAGACTGTCAAATGTCATCACTTGCATCCTGCATCGCATGCAGAAATACACCTTACCACATCCCCATCTGTAACTCCATCAGCCCCTGACAAAGATACCTTGTTTAAATGTGTGTCGGGGTAACTAGTTTACTTATCACAAGTTGATACAATCAGCTTCACACCACGAGAGACCCACAGGCCTTTGTCCAAAGTCGGCCATCTTCCTCTGACGTTTGGTTTTAGCTCGCGGAAATCCCCTTTTAGAAATGTGATTAGTGCTGACCTATACGACATGGTTAACTTGGACGCAGTTACAGACCTTGCCAGATGTGTGTGTTTGCTGACAATGTACGCATAATGAAACAAGAGCCAATCAATGTCATACCTTAATATCCATTTTCCGCAATATGCTCGAGTGTTATAGGCTTGGATATTAGTGGTCTGATTGGCACAAGTTGTTGGGATAGTATTGGGTTTGTTTTGAAAGACCCAATCAATGGAATGCAGGGAGATATTAAACACATAAGGGTTACTGTGTTTGTATTTCATAAAACATGTGATTAATGGAATACATCAGTGCAAAACGTGATGAAACAGATGGGAAATGGCATGCTAGAGAAACATTGGGTATTTTTGCAATAATTCATATTAATTCTGATTGGCATACTTTGGATTATTCTTATTTCAATTTGCTTGATGGAAGTGTGTCAATATTCTTTGCGGAACTTACATTGTTGTGTTTAGAAATCCCGCAGGTTTTTTTATAGCTGAGTGCTCTGGTTGACATGGCAACTATTTTTGATTGACATTTTGAATAAAAATGAAAACTGGTTGATTGTTTTGTGATCAAGATGAGTTTGGAAAGTGGCTTAAGAGCCATGTTGTTCTTCAGTTCTGGAGGTTGTGTAAGAAACGTTATTGCCCCCCTACTCAAACACAGGTGTCAGTTATGTCATTTAGGCTGAGACAAAAATTGCTGAAATTTTTGTGATCCTTCCCCACAATTTTTAATACAGATGTTTTAATGTGTTACTTGGCATGGACAGAATTTGCTTTGTCAGTATTAAATGTTTTCAGAGGAATGTGTTTTGATGCGTTGTGAACTAAACAAAGTGTTTTACTGATGAGGCCATGTCTGCATTCATTGTGATTAGTACATCGTGTACGAGTGAGGAAGTGAAATATTACTAAAATATGCGTAAAACTACACTCCCTAACTCATTCTTTAGTGAGTGAGTGAGTTTACTTTTATGCCGTTTTTAGCAATATTCCAGCAATATCATGGCGGAGGACATCAGAAATGGGCATCACACATTGTATCCATGTGGGGAACCGAACCCCGGGTCTTCGGCGTGACGAGGGAATGCTTTAACCACTAGGCTACCTGACCACCCCTTGTGTGCCAGTGGTTGATATTGACTTTATTATGGTGGCAGTTGTGTCATTTAGGGATGAAAGCTGACATGATTTAGGGATTTGCGTGATGCAGAAATGTGCGCCCAGTGCACACAAATGTATAGAATGAGTCGGGGTAGCCTAGTGGTTAAAGTGTTCACTTGTCACGCCAAAGACCCGGGTTCGATTCCCCTCATGATGACCATTTCTGGTGTCCCCCTGCCGCGATATTGCTGGAATATTGCTAAAAGCGGCATAAAGTAAACTCACTCACTAAAGAATGAGTTAGGGAGTATAGTTTTACGCATATTTGAGTAGTATTTCAGCAATATCACAGTGGGGACCAGGCGGTGGCTCGTCACGCCGAAGACCCGGGTTCGAATCCCCACATGGGCACAATGTGTGAAGCCCATTTCTGGTGTCCCCCGCCGTGATGTTGCTGGAATATTGCTGAAAGCGGCGTAAAACCAAACTCAGTCAGTCAGTCACACTGGGGACACCAGTAATGGACTTCACACATTGTACCTATGTGGGGAATCAAACACGGGTCTTTGGTGTGACTGGCAAATGCTTTAACCATTAGGCCCAGGTTAGCTTATGTCGGCAAGGTAAAACCCTCCATGATTTAAAAAAATAAAATTATGAAATTCAGAAATGTTTGTAATATGTTTCTTGCTATAGAATAATGTCATTCACATGTACTCAGTCACTGATTGTCAAAGTGTATAAACTGCCAGAAAGAATCACAATCATGCACAATCAATTATTCCGTTTTCGTGAATCATCATAAATCGTAACCGTGAATTATGATATGTCAGCAGTTTATTGGTCCCCCCTGAATCAATTATCATACAAATCAAACATCAATATTTTGTGTTAATTTATTGGATAGAAATAAAAAGGATCTCATATTTGCCCTGTCTCATTAACACTGCGACTGATTGTCACGTTTGTTGTCTGGTTTACGACCTGTCTGTCGACGGTTGCCGGAGGACGTTATTCCAGAGAAGTGGCGATATTAAAGATGTGTAATGTAACATAGTATCTATTGGCTGACAAGCGACATCTGACGGTGTGACAACACAGGGATAAAGAGGCAGTCAGGTGCTGCTTCTGTGTGTGTTAGTTTTATGCTGCTTTTAGCAATATTCCAGCAATAGCTCGGTGAGGGGGGACACCAGGAATGGCCTTCACACATTGTACCCATGTGGGGAATCTAACCTAGGTCTTCAGCGTGACAAGTGACCACTTTAACCACTAATCTAGCACACCATCCCGTGCTGCTTCTGAACGCTATCCGTGATGCTTATTAACATACTGAGGGTGGTAGGGGTAGCCCAGTGGTTAAAGTGGTCGCTTGTCACGCTGAAGCCTCAAGTTTGATTCCCCACATGGGCACAATATGTGAAGCCCATTTCTGGTGTCCCCTGCCATGATATTGTTGAAATATTGCTAAAAATTGGCACAATACTAACTCACATGCACAACTCTTGTGGTATGGATATAAGGTATGGACGTATACGGTAGGAAACAATTTAAAAACGTAGCCCTAACCACAGCAATGCCTCGGTTTCGATACATTTACAGCTGATTTATCTGAAAAGTATTGTTTTATTGATTACTGACCTGTTTACACAAGGTAGCAATGTTGTGATGAAGAAACCCAGATTACTGGTGTTCCCAGTACTCTAAATGATATTGCAGGAATATTGAAAAAATAAGGAGTAAACCATATCTGGAGCCCTGCTCACTCATGCACTAAGGTATGGACGGTATAGTCTATTGCACTATGGTATGTGGAACTGCTTTAAGTGGCATTTAGAAGCTGGTATGACAAAGAGGAACATGATGCAGACAATTGCAGTAAAGAAATGTATCCATAATTTGTGGAATGTGACGCAGGGCGACCTTGACTCACAACACAGGAAGTGATCCGTAACAGTGGGTCACCTTCCGTAATGATGACTCACCTTCATTTTTGTCACAAGCACAAACCTTCCGTACTACATGACTGGTGAATAAATGTTTTACTGTCATGGTATCCCTCCAGTGGTTTGATATAACCTCTGATGACTTTGTGAAACTATACACACTCCCAGCAGTGGAGACCTGCTGGCAAGTTGATAATTGAAGGTCACTAGCCCATGGCAAGTGCTATCTTCCAGAAAAGATTTTTCAACCATCTCAAACTTTAGGCAGATTTTCTTTACTTATTCATGAAAAGTTTTTTAGAGAATGGATTTGATGAAGCTAACTGAATTTGAAATAAACACAGGGGGACATCAATATATAATCATTATCATGAAAGTTCAAATTGGCATATGATGAAGTAAAAGGCAATCTTGAAACAGATCTGGCTTCTACACTTTGGTATTAATGCAATGTCATATTGTCATGACAACTAATTTTTCTTGTAATATCATATGGCTGCATGCCCAGAAGAGCTAGGGAGATATTATATGAGTGAACATGAGATGAAAGTTGCATTAATAGATCAGTTTCAGGAAAATAGCAGGATGATTTATCCATGTATATAAACTTGAAGAGACAGCTCCCTAATTCCTAATTTGTGGTTAGTTGTCAGAATATAGTATTTTTACTTGTAGGTAATTGAACATGACTTTGATCTGCGTGGACTGGGTTGTAATATAGATCTGATGTGTTTTAGGGGAAATAGGCTGGCAATGAGTCTGAAGATTGACTGTATACATGAAAGATAAATCATTACAGAACTTTGTTTGGTTATAAACGTCGAGTCTGCTCGTGGTAAGTGTGGTTGTTCTTCAGCAGCAGTAGAACAGAAACAGAATTAGGAGAGAACATTGTTGTCTAGAAAAAGAACTGAACATTTCTATCCTGATATTGGACAGAAGATTGTTGTCCCCGATAATGGACATTGCATTGTTGTCTCGATATTGGGCCGAAGATTGTTGTCTCGATATTGGGCCGAAGATTGTTGTCCCAATATTGGGCAAAAAATTGTTGTCCTAAGATTGTTGTCCCGATATTGGAAAGAAACTTGTTGACCTGATATAGGATAGAAGGACAGAAGATTGTTGTCAAGATATTGGACAGGACATTGATTGCCCTGATATTGAGCAGAACATTGTCCTGATATTGGACGGGATGTAATGAATGGTTGTCTTGCAAGCCAACATTTGCTCTGTTGTCACGCATTGCTATTTACATTCTGATATAAGAGCCTAGTTTTGGAATATACCTTACATGTTGGGTTTCTTTCCAGATTGTTGGTTCATCAGAAGACTTGTTGTTCACTTTCCAATGTAAGAAGCCTATTTCTGAATAAACCTAAGATGTTGGTTTTCTTGCAGATTGTTGTATCAGCCAGAAGACTGTGACCATCAGAAAGTCGGCCAGCCTTGGGGGACAGCAGAAGCTGGACTGTGACCTCCGGTATCCCCGAGGTCAGCCTGTCCCCTACATCATACAGTGGAAGAAGGATGGCCTCCAGCAACCCATCTTCATCAAGTACGATGGCTACCCAGCCCAGGTGCCCTACCAACAACACCCGAGGCCGCATCGAGCTGGCCGACATCGTATCTCTTGAGATCAGTCACATCGAGGCGGAAGACGAGGGATGGTACGAGTGTAATATCATATTCATAGATGGTGCTGAAGAAACGACGGTCAATGGATCATGGATCTACCTTACAGTGCATTGTGAGTACAATTCATTTGGATTATGGTAGGGGCTCTTTGAGTGGAGGGGCGACGGGGTAGCCTTATGGTTAAAGTGTCTGCTTGTCACGCTGAAGAACCGGGTTCGATTCCCCACATTGGTCCATTTCTGGTGTTCCCTGCAGTGATATTGCTGGAATATTGCAAAAATCGGCCGTAAAACCATATTCATTCACTCACTCTTTGAGTAGAATAACATAAAGGCATACATTCCAGTGCATTGGGTGATATATGATATATTAACCGAGCGTGGGTTCTTTTGGCATATATTGCTCTGTTTAGTCACAGACATTTGAAAATTTGGTGTACCGAAGGGTCATCTGTTGTTTTTGTTCTGAAAGAAATGGAAAAACCTTTGTTGTTATAGTTGTTACACAGTTACAATTATATTCTTACATTAACGGGGCGGTGGGGTAGCCTAATGGTTAAAGCGTTGGCTCGTCACGCCGAAGACCCGGGTTCGAATCCCCACATGGGTACAATGTGTGAAGCCCATTTCTGGTGTCCCCCGCCGTGATGTTGCTGGAATATTGCTAAAAGCGGCGTAAAACCAAACTCAGTCAGTCAGTCAGTCTTACATTAACAAGTGATATGAGCAAGCGTCGTATCAATTACCATATCATAGTCGATGGTGTTTAGTTTTGTCAATGTCTGATTTGAATAGATTGTGAAATTTTATTTTATGCTGTGTTAATGAGTAATCTGATTTCCTGGAAGTTTTGCCAGTTTAGTAGATCTACTCAAAGAGTCCCTACATTGCATGCAACTAGATCTGTAGGTGTTGACCATCTTGACCATCTCAACAGACTTACTGTTGTCCGGAGATGAAAGCTTTGAGCGATGGTGACTTCATTTCAGGAACTGCAGATTAATTTGGCATTACCATGGTAACAAATACACATACACACCACAGTCCATGTATTTAGAACTGTCTGCTAGTTCTGGAGGTGTTGTCCATCTTGACCATCTCAACAGACTTACTGTTGTCCCGAGATGAAAGCTTTGAGTGACAGTGTCTTCATTTCAGGACCTGCAGATCAATTCAACATGGCTAGGTTAACACACAGACACACACCTTGTATTTAGAACTTTGAACCATCTGCTAGTTCAGGAGGTGTTCTTGACCACCTCAACAGACTTACTGTTGTCTGGTGTTGAAAGCTTCCAGTGATAGTGTCTTCATTTCAGGAACTATAGATCAACTCAACATGGCTAAGTTAACACAAAGCACACACCTTGTATTTAGAACTTTGAACCATCTGCTAGTTCAGGAGGTGTTCTTGACCACCTCAACAGACTTACTGTTGTCTGGTGTTGAAAGCTTCCAGTGATAGTGTCTTCATTTCAGGAACTATAGATCAACTCAACATTGCTAAGTTAACACACAGACACACCACAGTCCATGCATTTAGAACTGTCTGCTAGATCCAAAGGTGATCCATCTTGACCACCTCAAAAAGAGTCACTGTTGTCTGGAGGTGAAAACTTTGAGTGATAGTGTCTTCATTTCAGGAAGTGCAGATCAACTCAACATGGCTAGGTTAGCACAGATCTCAGACCATGTGTTTAGATTTATCTGCTCGGTATAGAGGTGTTGTCCATCTTGACCACCTCAACAGACTTACTGTTGTCCAGAGGTGAAAGCTTTGAGCGATAGTGTCTTCATTTCAGGAACTGCAGATCAACTCAACATGGCTAGGTTAACACACACCACACACCTTGTATTTAGAACTTTGAACCATCTGCTAGATCTGGAGGTGTTGACCATCTTGACCATCTCAACAGACTTACTGTTGTCCGGAGATGAAAGCTTTGAGCGATGGTGACTTCATTTCAGGAACTGCAGATTAATTTGGCATTACCATGGTAACAAATACACATACACACCACAGTCCATGTATTTAGAACTGTCTGCTAGTTCTGGAGGTGTTGTCCATCTTGACCATCTCAACAGACTTACTGTTGTCCCGAGATGAAAGCTTTGAGTGACAGTGTCTTCATTTCAGGACCTGCAGATCAATTCAACATGGCTAGGTTAACACACACCACACACCTTGTATTTAGAACTTTGAACCATCTGCTAGATCTGGAGGTGTTGTCCACCTCAACAAACTTACTGTTGTGTGGAGTTGAAAGCTTCCAGTGATAGTGTCTTCATTTCAGGAACTACAGAGCAACTCAACATTGCTAAGTTAACACAAACCACACACCTTGTATTTAGAACAAAGAACTGTCTGCTGCTAGATCTGGAGGTGTTGTCCACCTTAACAAATCTCATCAGACTCACTTTTGTCTGGAGGTGAAATCTGTCAGTGATCGCATCTGTCTAGACAGACAACTCTACGTATTGTATAAGGTACCTACACCATAGTTCATGTATCTAGAACTACTCTCATGAAGCTAATTTATTATTAAATCTTATTTTGTACATTTGATCACCAAATTCGTTGAATTCCACTGTTTTGTACGACAAAGACAGACGTGAGACTGGAATCTTGAGATGAGCAGGATATAGCCTGTCCAGACAGTCATTGGCATATACAGCCAAGGTATTACGGCTGTTTATCAGACTGACATGCTGTAATAGACTATTGTCTACAACCTACAGCCAGGGTATAACTGTGCTGTACCAGTCTGACATGTGACACAGACAGGGTAGAAGTATTGTTATTCCATGCCCCCATACCATCAGTAAAGTCTTGCGTGTTGCAATAAGGAATGACATAATATATATTGCTTTTTGCTGTATCAGCAGTTTCTGGCTATTTGCAGTACTTCAAGCCACCAGAACTGGTATGGAAGAAAATCAGTGCGTCTGAGACTCGTAATGATCACACAAGTTCAGGGAATAACCTGTATGAAGCAACCTCTGAATATATCTGCAGTTACGTATGTCTTTAGAGATTAAGGAACTAGTCATTTCTGGGTGAGACAATGGGCCCTCTGATTGGGTCAGTGACCTCTGTCTGTAGAATACTACTCAGTATTGCCCAAGATGATAGACCATTGGAATAATACGACTGGGCATTGCTGCAACCCTATGTGTAACTGGTAATATTACCGTAAAATGGTGGTTGGATGGATGCGATGCTTGAATATTTGTAAGGCTCAGCAAAAACAAATTGTCCTCGTCTAGAGTTCTTGTTTTTTAAGTTAACCAAATTATGCCCCCCAAATTTAGATTGTTACATTGAAAAAAGAGAGACAAATACATTCAAATTATAGTTTTTAGTTCCTGGAAATATTAAGATGGTGGGAAAAGATGGTTAGACAAGAGGAATCGGGGACAAAACAAGTTTGGAGTTGCTACAGACATGTATCAGTTATGATTTCTCATTGTGTAATGTTTGAAGTTTTTATAATATTATTTTAACAGGGTTAAATGAGAGCGCGAAAATGAAATTAAATGTTGATGGTATAAATATTTGTGGATGTTTCTTTTTAAATGTGTTATTTATGATTGAAAGAATTAAAATCTTTTTTTCATAATTTTATGAACATTTTAAAATTTTGTAGATGACAGATTAGTAAATCACGCTTAATAACAGATCTGGGCTTACTGACAATTGGCTATTGTCTGGTCTCAGGTGTGAAGAGCTTGGACAGAGGCCATCTGTTGCTACCCCTGTAGCACAGCCATGATTGGCACAGGACATTGGGGCAGTGGGGTAGCCTTGTGGTTAAAGCGTTGGCCTGTCACGCTGAAGATACAGGTTTGATTCCCCACATGGGTGCAATGTGTGAAGCCCATTTCTGGTGTCCCCCACGGTGATATTGCTGGGACATTGCTAAAAGAGGCGTAAAACAATACTCACTCACTCACTCACTGGTACATAACAAACTGAACCATTAGGATGTTGATACTGAGGCAATTTGATGAAGTCACTGAAAACAATGATTGGAATGGGACAAGAGGTCTTTGAACAGCATTTAGAAGTGATACACATAAAGGCGCTAATGTTTGGAGGGGCAGTGATTTGAATGGGAATGGGACTTGTGCAAAGTCCTGAATCCCCCCATAGAGATGTGCATCTCCTACTTGTAGCAACTGATGGAAGAGTGGGGCCAGTTTGCTGACTTGGCAGATAGGTGTCATCGTAATGTAATGACGCAGATCTTAACACCTGCTTTCAGTCACAGGTGTTTTCTGGTAAAGAAAGAATTATTTTAGAAAACCCCAGATATTTACAGCTGTATACCACTGACAGTGGTGGTTGCCATCACTCACTGCAAAACAATGACTGCTCCCTTGAACACTGACTGCTCCCTTATTGACTTACCCTGAGGAAGACCGTGGGTTATGTGTACATACATATGACAGAAGGGATCAATACTGTTGTCCTTGACGACCTCCGACAGGGACAGGATGGATGGTCCAGATGGAGTGGAAGACGTTACTGTCGACACCTGCCAAAATGTATGGCAAATTTTGAACTTTCTGTCCACTCAGTCTTTGTGAGGCTTTGGGCCACAATTTTTCTTATGATGTGAAAGAACCAATAATTAATACCAGTCATCGGCTGTTCTGTTGACTCACCTGCTACTTACCACATAAACAAATAAATTCTGCCTGGATCAGCCATCTTAGAAGTAACTCTTACTGTTGAAAATCATTACTTGACAGTTTTAGCTGATGCATGTGTCAGCCTTGAATTTTGGGGTCAGACCCTTTGAAGCTGAAGTCATCACCGTGTCCAGATTGTGGAGGGCGGTGGGTAGCCTAGTGCTTAAAGCGTTGGCTCGTCACGCCGAAGACCCGGGTTTGATTCCCCACATGGGTACAATGTTTGAAGCCCATTTCTTGTGTGCCCCGCCGTGATATTGCTGGAATATTACTAAAAGCGGCATAAAACCAGATTGTGGACAACAGAAATGAAACCTTGAATTTTAGGTCAGATCTTTGGAAGCTGGTTCTGGATAAAAGAAATTCTAAATATACCAGCATGTGAAGTCATCCCATAGATGACATCCTTACCTTGTCAGCTTGCTCATGGGGTTAAGTCATGTGGATAAGCATCTGACTTCAGAAGGTCTGTGGTTCCAATCCCAGCAGTTTACACCTGACACATAAACAAAATCTGAAGTGTTATCTTTCAAGTAAGTAATTATAAGTCACTCAAAACTATGTGGCACTGACGGCACTCATTCAGAGACAGTAACAAATTCTGTTACCAGGGCATCCTGTGTTATCTGTCTCACAGTCCCTCAAACAAATTATTTCCCTATCTGCCCCACTCCTACATGGACTGGATAGGTTTTGAAAAATCTGCTCCATGGGATCAATGACAATCAAATCGAATAAATCGTACCATGATGATGCAGATCATTGATCATGATCACTCGATTGTCAGGTCTGGATTGAAATGTTTACAGGCTGCCATCATCAGGCCACACACAAGTTGCATGGGACTTTCAAACCAACCTCGCCACATGCCCTTCAAATGTGTAACCAATTGCGCAGATCGATGCTCATGCTGTTGATCACTGGATTGTCTGGTCCAAACTCGATTATTTACAGACTGCCGCAATATAGCTGGAATATTTCTGAGTGAGGCATAAAACTAAACTCACTCACTCACTCACTCACTCAAATGTGTAACTTCTGGAATTATCGCTGATATCTGATGATCCATGCATCCTTCTGATTTTAATCATTATAATTATAACGTAAACATTCCCAATGGATTCTGGTAGCCTTTATTCCTGTGGTTACATAGATACATACAGAAAATGAAATGAAATTGTAAACACTGTCATAGCTATTCCTAGTGGTATGTGTGATTTGACTACTGAATTATCTCCCCTGATCCTGACATCATGGCATTGTTGTTTGAAAGCCCTTCAAAAATTTTCTGTATAGCCTACACTCAAGACATATAGATTCTGATTTTAATCATTATCTTGTCTTTTACATCCAATGGAATCTTCTTTGTCAATTTGCAAGTTGTATATTTTCTGTATTCAGTAAAATATTGACTTAAGTGGATATTGAATCTGTTATGTGGTTTTGTTGATCTTCATTTAACCAGTGTTGAAGGGAAGCCTAGGGGCTTGCACTGTATTGTCCAGAACCCCTTCAAGGCATCTGCCGGAGATTCTTAAAAGTTAAGGAAACAGGTCGTATAGCTGGCGCTATTGGTTTGCAGAGTCCAATGGAAATCAAATAGTCAACATTTTTTGGTCCGTTTAAAAAAAATCAGAAATAGTCCAATATTCCGAATGATGTCCTACATATTCACAATGAGTTCCCCCTTCGTTCTGATGGTAGTGTGATCCCCCATCACCGGGATGTTTCTGTGAAGGAATCAATAGCATTGTCCAAACCGGGCCACTCAGGGGGAAACGTACAATGCCTTACAAATCCTGTCAGAGTTCGAAACACCACCTTATGCCTAAAACCATATACCGTATTCATTGTAAAAAGCATGCCCAGTATGGAGAAGATTTGGTAATGGGGATGCATATCAAAACAATATTTTTAATATGTTGTCCAAGATTGATGTGGTTATATATTTTTCTGTGCTGTTGTTTTCTGTGAATAATGGGATATTGACAAGTTAAAAAGGATTGTGAATTGAATATGTATTTCAACCTGTACAAGACTCCAGTCTGTACAACACTAGAATCTACAAGACTCCGGTCTGTTCAACACTTTTGTTCAACAAGCACCACCATAGTTTCCTATGATGCTGTATATAGTATTATTATGCAAGCATATTTTTCCGGCTACCTGATTGGTCTAGAGGCGGTCACGTGACCGTCGACAGAAAGTCATATTGACTCCAAGCCAGGTCCGACCAAAAGTGATATTGACCTGCGTTACTATGACGTCAAGCTATGACGTCATTCTCGTCAAGCAGTGATGTCATTCTATTGTTTACATGTCAGAGTATTGTTGACATAACGTTACTGGTTTGTAGTTAAAATAAAATTACTTTTCTTGACTAAATGGACATGTTTTGGATTTTAGAATCTTTTCTTTCGGTAATTACATAATAAAACAATTATAGACTGGCGAATTTGGTCAATACCTGTTTTTATGGACCCGCGAAAAGCAATATTGACCGAGGACGAAGTACCTGTTTTTATGGACCCGCGAAAAGCAATATTGACCGAGGACGAAGTACCTGTTTTTATGGACCCGCGAAAAGCAATATTGACTGAGGACGAAGTACCTGTTTTTATGGACCCGCTAAAAGCAATATTGACCGAGTACGAAGTACCTGCTTTTATGGACCCACGAAAAGCAATATTGCTTTTCGCAGGTCCATAAAAACAGGTACTGACGTCAACGTCAGTCTATAACTGTATATAATGGCCATTTAATCAGCGCCATCAACATTGCTGTTCAGACAATCCTCAGTAATCACCTACCACAGTCACTTACATGATGAAGAAACTCATCTTAAGTAATAGGATGTCATACACGCTACCATCTCCAAGTGATGTGATGAACCTCCCACCAGCACTATGTACCAAGCACGCTACAACAGATGGCGTCAGTCAGTAACTTTCTCCGTTAAGAACAGGTCCAAGTCAATCACTGACAGACCACAAAATAACTATTTTTATTGAGATTCATGGGATTTTTCAAAATATTTAAGCTGGTATATATTTTCTATTTTTATTTGACAAAGATAAAATAGCAAACCCAAATAATTCCGGCCTGTGTTGTATAATTTTTTTATTGATTTGTTAAATCCCGCTTTTGAATCTTCTATGTACATTTTTCATGTGAATCAAGCTGTAGTTTTTTTGGGGGGGGCGGTGGGGTAGCCTAGTGGTTAAAGCGTTGGCTCGTCATGCCGAAGACCCGGGTTCGAATCCCCACATGGGTACAATGTGTGAAGCCCATTTCTGGTGTCCCCCGCCGTGATGTTGCTGGAATATTGCTAAAAGCGGCATAAAACCAAACTCAGTCAGTCAGTCTGAATTTTTTATATATGTTGAATACAAACACAGTCCGCTGCTAATGGTGGTTTGCTGTGGGAAGCATCAAGTTTATTGTGGTACTTAATTGACGTATGACGTTAATGCCAAATATTTTAAAGTCGCTGACAGTTGAATCAGCATCACAATGGCTCCTAAAAGCACGAGTGTTGGAAATATCTTGCCATGTCAATATTACCATCAACTATTTATTCCCCACTGAAGATGTTCTATGTGTATTTACCCAGTTTTGTGTAGAATTTCAATACAATCAATAGTTTGCTCTATAGCATTGTCCAAACATTGATGAAATATACCCCGGTCTTGGCTCGTGTCAATAGCAGCACAACGGACACATTGTGGTCAGAATTGACACCGCTGACCACAATAATCATCTGTGTCCCGTAACATAATCTATAGTCTCATTAGTGCCATTGTCTGTGGAATCGGTCAAACTGACTAACAGTTGTGTTGCAAAGTACATGGAAGGTTTTATATCTAGACTCATGTGGTGCTTGACTTTGGTATATTACTTCTGTGTGTTGGTATATATAGACTGTGTGTTGGTATATATAGACTGTGTGTTTGATCTTATTCTGTGGGGGAGGGAGGGGGTAATCTTGCTTTCTTATTCTGTGTCTAGATCGTTGAACCATTAGCTCATGTTAGCCCCTCATGCCGAAGACCCAGGTTCAATTCCCCACATGGGTACAATGTGTGAACCCATTTCTGGTGTCCCCCGCCGTGATATTGCTGGAATATTGCTAAAAGCGGCGTAAAACGCAACTCACTCACTCTTATTCTGTGTGTTTGTTTATCACACACACACTCTTATATACTCACACCCTCACCGTCAAACAATCACATACACTCACCCTCAAACAATCACTCATTCACACTCACTCACTCACTCACTCACTCACTCACTCACTCACTCACTCACCCACCCACCCACCCACCACTCACTCACTCACTCACTCACTCACTCACTCACCATACAGCTTCAGAAGGTCAGAAGCTGATGTCACTCTAAGGACGATTCCTGCTCTATAACCCTGTACTTGTATCTTGTGCTGGACATTTTAGTGTCTACAAAGTCCTACTGCACATACCACCACGCCTGGTTGTCACTCTGTAGTCAGTACTGACTTCATACAGTACCAGTTCAATATCCTCTGATCATGCCTCTGCAGCCTCTTAAGGCCAACGGATCATAACGTGGATATATTACCAAGGCTTTGTGTTAATCTCAGTAGAAGATCAATGCAGTCATATTAGAGCTGGGGGCTGTTTCAGGAGTGTGGTCAGTGGCTAAGGGGTAAGGGCTGGCAGCTTGTGGTCAGCGTAATCCGAGCTCATCACGGCCTGGTCATCCTTGTGATGGATCCATGACATTAATACTCTCTAGTTGGAGGAGCACTCAGAGCAAGGCATTCATTTAACAATACATCACTTTCATGTGAACTTGTTTGAAATGGGAAAAATTATGATTCACAAATACAGTGTTTGGTTGAAAATGTGTCTGACAGTGAATATAGGCTGATGGAATACTTCTGTTGAAAGGACGTTAGATCTTGTTGTGTGATTTGACATCTATCTGTACTTTAAGTTCTCTTTTGTTAATGGGAAGCCCATTTGTGGCGTCTGAGGTATGTTGGTAATGTGGCGAAAACCCACATGGTCAGTTGCTATGAGGTCAGTGATGGTCAGTTGCCATGAGGTCAGTGATGGTCTGTTGCCATGAGGTCAATGATGGTAATTTGCCATGAGGTCAATGATGGTCTGTTGCCATGAGGTCAGTGATAGTCTGTTGCCATGAGGTCAATGATGGTCTGTTGCCATGAGGTCAGTGATGGTCTGTTGCCATGAGGTCAGTGATGGTCATTTGTCATGAGGTCAGTGATGGTCATTTGCCATGAGGTCAGTGATGGTCATTTGCCATGAGGTCAGTGATGGTCATTTGCCATGAGGTCAGTGTTGGTCTGTTGCCATGAGGTCAGTGATGGTCTGTTGCCATGAGGTCAGTGATGGTTGGTTGCCATGTGGTCAATGATGGTTGGTTGCCATGAGGTCAGTGTTGGTCTGTTGCCATGAGGTCAGTGATGGTCTGTTGCCATGAGGTCAGTGATGGTCTGTTGCCATGAGGTCAGTGATGGTTGGTTGCCATGTGGTCAATGATGGTTGGTTGCCATGAGGTCAGTGATGGTCAGTTGGCATGAGGTCAGTGATGGTTGGTTGCCATGTGGTCAATGATGGTCAGTTGCCATGAGGTCAGTGATGGTCATTTGCCATGAGGTCAGTGATGGTCGGTTGCCATGAGATCAATAATTGTCATCTACCATGAGGTCTCTTTTGTTCATGTGAAGCCCATTTCTGGTGTCTTAGGAATATTTCTAAATGTGGCATAAAATCCAACTCACTCACTTACTCATTCACTCACTCATTGTTATCTCTAATTGTACTTGCAAAGTTCTCATTTTTAAAAATTACCATTTTTCCTCAAAGTTCAAAGGAGCCTATATTTTTATCATTTTTTATTTGTTATTAAAGATTTATCATTGGCCTCCTGTGTATTATATGCATAAACAAATGGGCGACAACGCTCCTGAAGTTAGAAACAAGTAGCCTGGCTCTGAGCTAATACAGTAACCAGAACCGTACGTTTTGTACCAGCCACAGTTCATGCATCTCTCAGTGAACCACCCACCTTCATTATCACGCATATCATTACACTTATTATACCACAGATTTATGACAATGCTGCTGCTGTGGCCGAGGATGGAGCAAGATACAAGCTTCCTAGCTCCAAGCTTATACAGGAAAACAGAACCTCTGTCTGTCGTACCACAGCATCTCTCAGTGAACCTCCCACCTACATAATCACGCATATCATATACACTTATTATACCACGGATTTATGCTGCTGCTACTGCTGCTGAGATGGTCTGTGGCCGAGGATGGAGCAAGATACAAGCTTCCTAGCTCCAAGCTGATACAGGAAAACAGAACCCTCTGTCTGTCGTACCACAGCATCTCTCAGAGCACCTCCCACCTTCATTATCACATGTATCATATACGCTTATTATACCACGGATTTATGACGATGATGCTGCTGTGGACGAGGATGGAGGGTTTAGGGAAATGATCCAGCCAGGAGGAGAGTGGATAACGACCAGCAGGAAATTAACCCTGGTGTGTGGAACTGTCATTATGAGACTAAGTCGGAAGGAAACTTGGATTGGCTCGATAGGTCCATGCTTCTAATGAACATCTTGTACCTGTAGCAAGATAGGATTGAGTGACCTTGAGAGCAGACGTTTTGACATTTTGGTGCTTCTAACTAATTTGTGCAACATGATACGTTCTGGTGTCAAAGTTTTTAATCAGTTTTGTAGAAAACCGACATGTGATACCCGATGATATTTGTCTCTAATTTTTCTTTTAGGGTATTGTCAACCAATTTTTCAAATTTGAAAATATCAATATTTCTTCTTGCCTGTTTCAATGATAAAAGAGACTAAAAGCTGATTAGGGAAGGGGGGAGTGTTTTGTTTAGATTTATTCACCTTACTGGCATTATTTATGAAATTAGGTTAGAATATTGTGAGTTTATGATTTTTAAAAGTGAGATTAAAACATTATTCATGAGTGTGTTACAAGTGGTCCCCAGCTACCTTTGATCTGGGTCACGTATTTGGCTCAATCCAATCAGTGGATTGTCTTCAGCATCTAATGCTTGTTGTAGAAGGCGACTAACGGGATTGGGCGGTCAGGCTCGCTGGCTTGGTTGACACACGTCGTTTTATTCCAACTGTGTAGAAAATGCTCATGATGTTGATCACTGGATTGTGATCGGCTGCCAAATAGCTTGAATATTCGGAGTGTGTATTAAGGCAACCAACCCTATTGCCCCCCATTCTCTCCTTCTATCCTGGGGGCGATTGGGTAGCCTAGTGGTTAAAGCGTTCACTTGTCATGCCGAAGGCCTGGGTTCGATTCCCCACATAGGTACAATTTGTGAAGCCCATTTCCGGTGTCCCCCGCCGTGATATTAATGGAATGTTGCTAAAAACGGCATAAAACCATACTCAGTCAATCGGTCCTTCTCTCCGAACATCCCACCGCCTCCACCCCCGCCACCACACACACGCACGCACACACCACCACCACCCCCTCGTCCCCATTCACAGACACACTCAGTTGGGTTACATGTTACAAATCCATTTCAATGTGAAATAAATATATTTTTAAAAACCTCCCACTTCTTCTAACAGCATGAGAGTGAAGGGTTCCATGTCATAACAGGAAGCAAGATCAGGTAAAAAAGGAAAAAGAATCCGACAATTGATTTGATTATATTCTGAAGGGAATAATTGGTCCACAGACTGAAATACATCATAGCATGAACAGTATCATGTCCAAGACTACACTCTCAGTCGTGACATTTTGGGTGCTAAATTATCTCCCCTTAAGCGTGATTTTAATCAATTGTCAACCCATGGAATGATCACTTGTCCCCTGAGTATTGTCCGGGGAAGTCCGGCAACAAACTGCTGACCAGGGTTTTATTGTGCTGCCCTTCTCCCCTCACTTGTCAGAAGAGTCATTAAGGGGAGATAATAAATAAGTACTCACGACAGCACTGGGTCCTGCAAGTTGAGATAAGCACTGCCTGATGTCTTTGTAGCACTCCTAACAGGGTTGTAATGGAATGGAGGAAATCTCAGCACGGTCATCAGGAGGTGCTGCAGTATGAAGTATCGGTGTACTTTTGTCTTGAGAGAAGATAAGGGAATTATGTACGCTAAATGGGAGGAATGGCTCGTGATGAGGTTCATGAAACAAGCAGCGGTCCGAGATATGTATTTCCAACATGATGCGAACAGTGACAGGTTTAGGCGGGTTTTGTGGGGAACAGCCATTCTGGTAACTAAGTCTGTCAGACTTGTTTCTATTAATATTGAAAAAGTTGCTGTAGATCTAGGTCTTCGATTGTCGTCACTTGTACTGGCTGGAATTCAACATTGTCTCAGTTGACTGTGTGTTGGGGGCAAATGGGGAAAAGTGATTTGGAATGAGTTGGTGATGATGGGTTGCCATGAGGTCAATGATGTCAGTTGCCATGAGGTCAGTTTGGTTTCTGTTGCCATGAGGTCAATGATGTCAGTTGCCATGAGGTCAGTTTGGTTTGGTTTACGGTTGCCATGAGGTCAATGATGTCAGTTGCCATGAGGTCAGTTTGGTTTCTGTTGCCATGAGGTCAATGATGTCAGTTGCCATGAGGTCAGTTTGGTTTCGGTTGCCATGAGGTCAATTATGGTCAGTTGCCTGGATAAGGTCAGTGATGGTCAGTTGCCATGAGTTCAGTGATGGTCAGTTGCCATGAGGTCAGTGATTATCAGTTGGCATGAGGTCAGTGATGGTCTGTTGCCATGAGGTCAATTATGGTCAGTTGCTATGAGGTCGGTTTATTTTCAGGTTGCCATGAGGTCAATGATGGTCAGTTGCCATGAGGTCAGTGATTATCAGTTGGCATGAGGTCAGTGATGGTCTGTTGGCATGAGGTCAATGATGGTCAGTTGCTATGAGGTCGGTTTATTTTCAGGTTGCCATGAGGTCAATGATTGTCATTTGGCATGAGGTCAGCCTGGTGGTTAAAGATATCGCCTGTCACGCTTAAGCCCCAGGTTTGATTCCCCACATGGGTACAATGTGTGAAGCCCATTTCTGGTGTCCCCCCACCATGATATTGCTGGAATATTGCTAAAAGCAGTGTAAAACTAAACTAACTCACTCACTCACGAAAATAGAAAATAGAAAATGGACTCAATTGAGTACTCTGTGAGTCAGAGATAATAGTTGCTTCCTCCAGGGCACCCCCCAACGTGGATACATTGTGTGATGCCCATTTTGTTGAAGGGAAGTGTCATCTGTCATGATTTGCGGGATGTTTTGCTTGAAGCTTGCTACAGTTGTGGCTGTATTGTTTGTGGATTATTGCAAGAAGTGGTGTAAATCCATACCTATTGTCCTGCATGTAGTTTGACTTATTCTTGGTATTGTACATAGTCATTGTGGAATTTTAATGAACAAAGGTAATGCTCCTTACCATTCATTTTGTATGGAACATTGTCTATAAAATCAATTTACCTGAGACCACAGACGTCACGATAACAATGTCTGTCTACTCATTCAACACAGTGGGCCCTCTTCAACAACGAGGTGTTAAAGTACAAAGTTGCCAGAGGCAATCTTCAATATATTGATGCTAATTACCAAAGCTCACAACCAAGCCTTAATGCAGTTGCCAATCACCAAACATGCAAAGCTCAGGTAGATCATGTCCTGGGCCCCATTCCTCAAAGCAATCGTAGCGCTACGACAGTCGTAAGTCTATGTTGAAGTATGGGAGTTACGATCATCTTGTAGAGCTACAGCAGATGTAAGTCTATGTTGAAGTATGGGAGTTACGATCATCTTGTAGCGCTACAACAGATGTAAGTCTATGTTGAAGTATGGGAGTTACGATCATCTTTGCTCTACGACAGTCGTAAGTCTATGTTAATGTATGAGAGGTACGATCATCTTGTAGCGCTACGACAGTCGTAAGTCTATGATGAAGTATGGGAGTTATGATCATCTTGTAGCGCTACGACAGTCGTAAGTCTATGTTGAAGTATGGGAGTAACGATCATCTTGTAGCGCTACGACAGTCGTAAGTCTATGTTGAAGTATGGGAGTAACGATCATCTTGTAGCGCTACGACAGTCGTAAGTCTATGTTGAAGTATGGGAGTAACGATCATCGCTACGATTGCTTTGAGGAATGGGTTTACATCCTCTCCACCCTTCATCAGCATCATGGACATCGTATCATCCTCAGCTACCACAACATCCGTAAATTCAGCTGCGATTTCAAATATCACATCCCATCATCTGATCCATGAGAGTAATGCTATCACAGATTTATGTACAATGTACAAGAGATCAAAGTCTTTCTTCAGTACACAGCCTTATAGTCTTTCTTCTTCGTCTTTGATTCTGAATCCTGGAGACTTACTGTAGGGCTGCGCGACGGATCCTCCCCTCCGTATACAGCCGCAGCGTGGATTGATGTTGGCAGCAGCATCGACTGCACTTCATAGGTTCCACATAATTAAAGAATAAAACAAGTTTTCAGCGAAAGATAAAACAGCGCTAAACGAAAGAGTCTAATTGTACAATGTCTTTATGTAAGCCAGACTTAATTCTCAATTTCCTTTCATCGGCAACAGGGAAGAGAACATGGTCTTAGTATTGATTCGAGCCATTGAAATGAGCGTGGTTTGATACATTTATCGGGTAAATAAGACCGTGGTTTGATTCATCGCCTCGAGGAGTTTGTTTTGCTCGTGCATTGTGGCTCATTTCAGCTTTTCTTTCAACTGAAGTAGGTAGTGAGGTGCATGATGGGAAGGTGATTTCAGTTTCATATGGTCGTCAATATACGTGGTTTCTGAGATCAAGTAAACGTTTACTGAAATTGTTGATATTTATGTTTAAATGGCGACATGTAGTTCAGTGAGTATGTTGTTATTGTGTATGTAACTTTGTGAGTGAGATTCATGCTGAGGAAAAGGTTAATGGCGAATATATGTGAGATGTTGAAGAGATAACTGGCTGGAAACTGCTGTCAGCACTAGTTGGAATCAATAATGGAAACTACGCAACCTTAACGGGATGCCGAAGTAACAACTGTGATAGCTTCTGAATCAGGCAGGAATTGATGAACGACAATTATGTTCTACTCAAAAAAAGCAAGGGATGTGCTATTCTTTCATATTGCTGTAGTCAATCTGTGAGGGCAATACTCAGGACAAGCTTTAGAAAACCAGAGTCTTTCATATCATATTCAGTTAGTGATCAATGTTCTATTTAAAAGAAATTAAAGAACACACAGTTCTTTCATTTGACTATTGTGACCAGTCACGCCACTATTCAAGAGAAATTAAAGAACACCCAGATCTTTCATATCACTCATGTGACCGGTCAGTGTTCTATTCATAAGAAATTAAAGAACACCCAATTCTTTCATATCACAACAGCATGACACTTTTTCTATAGTAATATGAGGGGTGGTAGGGTAGCCTAGTGGTTAAAGCGTTCGCTTGTCACGCCAAAGGCCCGGGTTCAATTCCCCACATGGGTACAATGTGTGAAGCCCATTTCTGGTGTCCTCTGCCGTGATTTTGCTGGAACATTGCTAAAAGCGGCATAAAACCATACTCACTCACTCACTCACTCGCAATAGTAATATGAAAAACTCTGATGTTCCTGAACTTCTTTCGTTGAATATATTCTCCATGTTGATAATTATATACTTTTTTGGAAAGAATGAAGACAGGAAGGAACTGTTACACCAGCTAAGTTGTTTTAAAATAGATGTAAGTCCAGCTTTTTAAAATATGTCCAGCTCAGTATCTACTTCCCATTCGTTAGACATCAGTGACTTCGTCTCCGTGTTCTGCACTCTGCAGGAAACACCAGCAGGTGTGCTTGACCTTACATTCGAGACGAGTTGTGCCTTTCATATCATAAGATAATAACACTGGAATGAAGACGGTTATTGCATGACTATAATCATTTGGCGGCACACACGGGTGTCACATCCCCAGCCGTGGTCATCATCGTTACGTCGGTGTGACGGGGGACGTGTGGCCAGCGTGGGTTGACCTGATCCTCTCCCAGAACTGTCACGGAGAGATGGCATGGAACTTGGTGAGGTGAACTAAATGCTGGCGCAAGGTTGAGAAATTAATGGTGAACTTTGCCGATGGTTATGATTGTTTTTCTTTTCTTAAATTGGTTGTTGAAAAAGGTATTTTTTCATTTAGATTGTGTATTTTATATTTTTGTGTGGTCAGAGGTTCATCATTACAATAATAGCAACAGCAACAATCATCATCATCATCATCATCGTCATCATCATCATCACCTGTATCATCATCATCATCATCATCATCATCATCACCTGTATCATCATCATCACCTGCATAATCATCATCATCACCTGTATATCATCATCATCATCATCATCATCACCATCATCATCATCATCATCATCATTATCACCTGTATCGTCATCATCATCATCATCATTATCACCTGTATCATCATCATCATTATCACCTGTATCATCATCATCATCATCATCATCATCATTATCTCTATCATCATCATCATCATCATCATCTTCATTACAACAACAGTAATGATCAGCATCATCATTTTCAACATCATCACCACCACCATCATCATCATCATCATAATCATCATCATCATCATCATCATCATCCTTCTCATCAGCACCAGCACCCTCAGCACCAGCAGGCATCATTTGATAACATCTGTACTTTTCCAATGCTCATTTCAAGTCAACACTTAATATACATTCAACAGGGTCAAGGTCATTCCTTGAAGTGATTTATTTTTGCTCTTTAAAAGGAAAAAACGCTGAGTCCTGTGCAACTACGAGCAGATTGTGAGAACAGGTTGTTGTATGCAGGGCGAACTTCAAAGGTTCCAGTTCTTGATGAATGTGCATTGAAGATGCCTTGATGTCGGGTCTGTTGATTACGACCGTTGCGTGTGGACAGTTGCACATCACCGTCATGTTTCCCCAGGTCGAAATGGATAACAGAGTTTAACACTATAATTTACCAATTCGGTTAAAAGTTGGCAGCAAAAAATCAATTTCTGAATCATTATGACTCTCTACCTGACCTTTTTTCTATCTGATTTGTACGTTTTTTATAGTTCCATGTGTAAAGGAGTCGTCACGTATTGGTTACACAAGTTGAAGCATTAAAAGAAACATTTTGATTTTCTTGCTTAATTTAGTTTGATAGTTGTGTTGGATTGACAATTGATTTGTGAAGCTGATTCTGATTGGCTGTTGCATGTTACACAGGCTTACAGGACAGCGGAGGAAGCTGTCATGTTTTTTCGCCCGGCTACAATTTGCCTTATTAAGGCCTCTTCAGTCTGCCGAGTTGACGATGCCCGGTGTTTTTTCTGAGTAGCTGCAGAGGTGATTCCTTTTCAATCGTATTAGCTTGAACTCCGCGAAGAACAGATCAGGGCTGAAAAACGCCCTGTGATCATTTACAAGGCTAAATGAGGATTGGGAGAGCCCCAGCTTACGTGAAAAGAGGCACTGTCTAATGTACAAGTTTTTCTGGTCCTGATCACTGGGAATAACGGTCAAAACTTGGCCATACGATCCATCTTCCCTCGCCTGAGGATTTTTCAGGATTTTACTGTTAGTTCCATTAGCCCTTTCACTCTGAAAGTGATAGTCTAGGATTTGATCGGGACTGGTGGTATTTTTGACAATTCACATAAAGTCCTTAATGCATTGGTGTCTCCTCACATGTAACGGCCATCTTTAGCAGGATTAGCACAGAAGTCTTTTCAGGTGTGGGTCCCATCTGTAAAGAGCAGACAACAATGGCGGCCATATTGATTCTGTCTTGTTTAACGATTCGTCCATCAAATCGAGATGGGCTCACATTGAACACCAGAGGGCGCTAATTGTCATCTTAATCACTGCGCTGACGTCTTTGCGTTGTTTTAAATTGAAATGGGGAGCACTAAAAGGTGGCAGGGGATCGTGTTAATTTTAAGAAAGTAGAGACATCTTCTCATCGTTGCCTTTATGCTGTGTGGACGGTTCCTGTACCTCTTAGACACCGGCAATGTTCTCTGGGTAATGATTTACTGGACGGGATGGAGTGACATTTGTTTGACCAGCCCATCGTAAGAAGCAACTTACTTTCAGTCCAGGCGATCAAACTGAGTGTAAGGAGATATCTTCATATTACTATTGCTGGTTTGTAAACACGCAGGGATTGGGAGGCTTCTTTATAACCGTATGGTGGCTGTGGCCAGGGCTGATGAAGGATGAGGTGGGCCTTGGGATGAAGGATGGTGTGATGAAGATGAAGAGGACTGAGTGTTTGATGAAGGTTGGATGATGGAGGTGGGTGTTTGGTGAAGGTGTTTTATGAAAGTGTTTGTTTCATGAAGGTGGTAGATGAATGTGTATGTTTAATGAAGGTGGTTGTTTGGAGAAGGTGGGTGTTTAATGAAGGTGGTTGTTTGGAGAAGGTGGGTGTTTAATGAAGGTGGGTGTTTGGTGAAGATGGGTGTGTGGAGAAGGTGGGTGTTTGGTGAAGGTGGGTGTTTGGAAAAGGTGGGTGTTTGGAAAAGGTGGTTGTTTGGAGAAGGTGTTTGTTTCATGAAGGTGGGTGTTTAATGAAGGTGGTTGTTTCATGAAGGTTGTAAAGTGGTTGTTTGGAGAAGGTGGGTGTGTGGTGAAAGTGGGTGTTTGGAGAAGGTGGGTGTTTGGTGAAGGTGGGTGTTTAATGAAGGTGGTTGTTTGGAGAAGGTGGTTGTTTGGAGAAGGTGAGTGTTTAATGAAGGTGTTTGTTTGGAAAAGGTGGGTGTGCGGTGAAAGTGGTTGTTTGGAGAAGGTGGGTGTTTGGTGAAGGTAGGTGTTTGGAGAAGGTGGATGTTTAATGAAGGTGGTTGTTTGGAGAATGTGGGTGTTTAATGAAGGTGGTTGTTTGGTGAATGTAGGTGTTTGGAGAAGGTGGTTGTTTGGAGAAGGTGGGTGTTTAATGAAGGTGGTTGTTTGGAGAAGGTGGGTTGTTTGGAGAAGGTGGGTGTTTGGTGAAGGTGGTTGTTTGGAGAAGGTGGGTGTTTAATGAAGGTGGTTGTTTGGAAAAGGTGGGTGTTTAATGAAGGTGGGTGTTTAATGAAGGTGGTTGTTTGGAGAAGGTGAGTGTTTAACAAAGGTGGTTGTTTGGAGAAGGTGAGTGTTTAATGAAGGTGGTTGTTTGGAAAAGGTGGGTGTTTAATGAAGGTGGGTGTTTAATGAAGGTGAGTGTTTAATGAAGGTGAGTGTTTGGAGAAGGTGAATGATGAAGGTGCATGTTTCATGGAGGTTGGTGTTTGATGAAGATGGATGATGAAGTCGAGGAATGAAGGTGACTGATGAAGGCAGTTTAGGTTGGTAGAGCTGGTCAGGTGGCCAGCTTTGTTGAGGTGAAATTTGGTCGGGTTGAAAAGTGATAGGGAGATGGTAGCGAGATGAATGGATGTGGGATAGGTAATGAGTGATTGGTGGGGAAACATAGGACGCAGCACTGAGTGATCAATGGCAGGGGTGGAAATAACTTTAAAATTGCTAGTGTACTCCAGTACATTGACACAAGTAAAATCACTTGCCCTCATAATATTTCCACTATACTGGCCGATTTTCTTGCTGATTTTTTAATTAAGCAACATATTTAACATGGGAAAGTCATCCGGACTCCGGTACAGCATCATAAACAAACTTACTTGCCCGAAAGAAAAAAACACTGGACTGGGACGTCGGGCAATGGGTTATTTCCACCCCTGCAGTGGACGTGGGAAACACTTAGGTTCATGGATGGGGAGTGGAAAATGAAGACCAGTGACATCACATGGGTGGAATGCTTGCTGAGTGAGTGATGGAATGGGTGGGTGGGTTTGGGCAGTTGACCTCTAGAGTAATTCAGAGAGTGATGAGAACAGTTTTCAGGAAAAGTAGGTGGGCACTCGCTCACTCACTCGCTCACTCACTTACTTCACTCACTTACTTCACTCACTCACTTCACTCACTCACTCACTCACTCACTCACTCACTCACTCACTCACTCACTCACTCACTCACTCACTCACTCACTCACTCACTCACTCACTCATCAGAACAAACAGCACTAACATTCTGCTCAACATAAACAGAGACTTCATTCAAGATTTAATCTTCTGCTTCTAAATAAGAGTATGATGAATGTATGTGTTTTGAAACCAAAACTCATGTCCATGGAGGCAGACTTATTCTCATCACTATATATGGCTGAAATAATTCCGATGTGACGTAAAGCCCAACTCAACAACAACTATTATCCTTTAATGTTTAATTTATAAAGTGTTAAAAGTGCTTTAGGAGGCAGCAGCAACTATCGAGGAAATTTCATTTCAATAAAATAATATTTCACTGTGGATATGTAATGTGAATCCCCAATAACACTTCCTGTTTGCTAAGTTTCAAACCACAGTAATGAAATTTCTTTGTGTAAGCTCTGGCATGACCCTGAGTCATAGATAAATAACGTTGCCATACCTCAAACTACGAGTGGGCTTTGACGCATGCAGACAAAAGCCCAGAGTGCCTGTCAGTTCATCTTTTTGCTTCTACTTTACCCATTCTTTATGCATTGTACCAATATCCTGGTTAGCGGAGAGGAACTTTTATCAATACCAAGACATGTTTCATCTAGGTTTTGATTTAACACATATATTTTGTCCTGTCTCTGAGCATTAACCTCACCAGTGGACCATTGGCGTCGTTCTCGCGGTCGATCTGCGTCGTTCTGCGTCGATTCTGCGGTTAATAGATGCCACTGCTCAGGTGCTAGAGTGTATCAGATCCATCTATGTAATGGACCAGTTTTGGGGCATAATTTGTCGCTTTAATTTTTTTTAGATGTACCCGTGATTGACGAAAGCAATCTTCAACCAAGGGATTTTTTCGTAAGAAAGGTATAATGAAATATATGAGTGGTCAGCTGATACAGACGTTTATCAAGCTGTTATGGCGTAAAATTTATATGGCACTTGTGACACTGCTTCCTGAACGCAGGCACGTGGATGGACACTTCAAACGAGATAGTTTTTGTCGAATTTCCATGATCTGTCTTCATGGTCTTCAAATTGAGGCTGTTTTTGCGAAAATCTCGCTGAAATGATAGCCGTTTTATGATCATCGGATGGCGAGATTGCATACGAATTATTGATAACTTGGGTATTATCAGATATGGCAGATAAATCATTTCACGGAACAAGATCAATGCCTTCTGAATTTGGCATAGATTGGGTATCAGTTTTTGTTACTTGAAATGAAGAGATTTAAGAATGATGTTTGTTTAATTTCTACTTTCATTTGCGTTGATGAATAAACATAACGAGCTGTATTTTTTAAAAGAAAACCTGCCATTTTGTCTTGTTTGTCGAGAAAGGGGATTAGTTAGAATCTAACAAGCATCCATGTATTTATGGACGTAAATATTTGGCCACATGATGCAAGTTATCGAATTAGTTCCATGCCAATAGTCTTGAGCAATGGATGTCAGAAACCTAATTGTGATTGTTTGTGGTAGGAAAACGTTATTTTTTTCTAATGGCCAGCATTCCGCAGAGTTACCTCCCTTGGTTTTAGCACCCTGATAGGCAGAATACTGAATCTCTCACTGTAATCAGCTTCCTGTAATACATGAGGCCTGGTGAATCATCAAACTGTCATTAGAGGACTGGGCAGAAAGCATTAATTCTAGCTGATGTGGAGTTATATCCCTTGATTAGCACCACAAAGTATTCTATTAATTAAGTCTATTACGTTCAATCAGTTTGCTTTTCATGAAAGTAACCAGTTTGTCTTTGAAAGCACCATTCAGATTCATCAGGTATATGAACTTTTTACTCAAGTTCCTGAAATGCTATGGCTGAAAAACCAATGATACTGCGATACAGTACTGTATCCTGATACAAAACACCATTTACATCCCCTTTATCGTGATACATTACGGTAAACATGATTATAAGCACAAAGGCATCACTAATTTTAATTCATTATAACAATAGTTTCCATTTCTACTAAAGTGAACAGCGATGTTAAATAAACATTATACAGTAGAACACGGATATAACGAACTCCAAGGGACCAAGAAATTTAGTTCGCTATATCCGGTGTTCGTTATTCACATTTGACCGCCATCTTGGATTGTAGAGATGTAGAGACACGTATATGCTGAGGCTACAAATCTTTATTCTTGTACATGTATATTGACATAACATTAAAATTCTGAATTGATTATTCACAGACATTAGCTAGAACATGTTTAACAATCTCAACAATATGTTGATTCGCCGCCAACAAGGTTGATGTATACCGCTAAGTGGCTGAGCTGACACTGAGTGAGTTCGCTAATCACGTCGTTAATTGGGCTTGGGGGTAGTAAATCAGTTCGCTATAGCCGTTAATTCGCTACTCACGAGTTCGTTATTCGCGTATAATTCTAATGATATCATAAAGGATTGTTGACGGGACTTTAAAATTTGTTCGCTATATCCGTTTGTACGCTATATCCGTGTTCGCTATATCCGTGTTACGCTATATCCGTGTTCTACTGTAGCTAACAATACTTTGTACACAAAAACACCTATACTTGCAAGCAGCAAGTGAGGGCCAAAAAATCTAGTTTGTTATATCCATGTATGATAATTTTATGAGCATGTTTGTTATAAAAATACAGTCAAATCCTGATGAGTCGAATGCCGGTGTCTCAAATATTATGCATAACTCGAAGTACCTGTCGGTCCCGACCATTCCCTGTTATAGTTGTCATCCTTTGAATACCGGTTACACGAATTCGTCTCATAACTACACACGATGACTCGAGAAGGAAAGTTGGTCCCATGAGATTCAAACAACAGCAATCTTGTATACATAAGCCGAAGTCAGTCAATGAGAAGGTGATTGGTGTAGCAAACTGATCCAATTAACAAACCAGCACGGCTCACACCTTTCCGCCATTGATGGGTGAGTTCAAAAGGCAGATTAGTGATTTTACGGAAATCACTGTCTGTGCTAATCAGACTAGAACTGATAAGGTGCCCCTATTTGTGATATGGAAATCATTAGATAAACAAATGCTTAGGCGGAGGAATTAGGACTGGATCATCTTTTTTTCTACCCTCATAGACATACCTATGTCTCGAATACATGGATAAGTCGAATTTATTACTTGGTCCCCAGCGATTCGACTCATCGGGATTTGACTGTAGTATATTCTGGTACCCAGCACAAGATGTAAGATGGTCCTTGTTGTTGCCCTGCCTGGTGCTAAATACCTTGTACAGAAAATATAATGAATGTTATTGTCAGGCTGATGTTGATCCGTGAAGGTCCGGGTTAGAGTTGGTCTTCAGTAACCCATGCTTGTCGTAAGAGGCGACTAACGGGATCGGGGGGTCAGGCTCACTGACTTGGTTGACGCATGTCATCGGTTCCCAATTGCGTAGATCGATGCTCATGCAGTTGATCACTTGATTGTCTGGTCCAGACTCGATTATTTATTGAACTAAAACTCACTCACTCGCATCCTTTCTAAATGTACCCATGAAGATCCGGGCTAGAATTGGTCTTCAGGAACCCATCATATCCCATTTGCATAGATCGATGCTCATGTTGTTGATCACTGGATTGTCTGGTCCAGACTCGATTATTTACAGACCACTGCCATATTCCTGAAATATTGCTGAGTGCGGCGTAAAACTGAACTCACTCACTCACTATGGGGATAAAATATGGACTTGTCGGCTCAGGGTCTCCATGTGAAGGCTAGTACAGGCATCCACGTCTCTATATAAGGGCAATAATCTTGGAACCCAATTTCACTGCTGCTAGAATAGGAAGAGGGATGATGGGTAGCATAATGGTGGAAGCGTTTGCCAGTTGCGCTGGAGATTCGCCATGGGTACAAAGTGTGAGGCCCAATCCTGCCGTTAAAACAACTCACTTACTCACTCACTCACTCATTCAATCAACCACTCATTCACTCACTCAATCACCCAAACACTCAATCACCCAACCACTCAACCACTCAATCACCCAAACACTCAATCACTCACTCATTCACTCACTCACGGGGCGGTGGGGTAGCCTAATTGTTAAAGCGTTCGCTCGTCACGCCGAAGACCCGGGTTCGATTCCCCACCTGGGTACATTGTGTGAAGCCCATTTCTGGTGTCCCCTGCCGTAATATAGCTGGAATATGGTTAAAAGCGGCGTAAAACTGACTGACTGACTGACTGACTCACCTTCCTACCCACTCAAGCAGGAAGAGTACAGTCTTCTGAATATTAACTACGTGATGCTTAAATCTTTTGCCTCTTATGGAACTACTTTTATCTTAAAAAAATATACTCTTTTACTGCTATAAAGTCATATGCATCGAAAGCAAAGAAACTTTCAACATTGTCAATTTTAAAGAACTCTTATGTTTTATAACATTGTTTAAAAGAGCAGAAAACTACTGGAATATGTCAATGTACACAGAAGGCAATGTTAGGTTATACCAAATAGCAGTTGTTTGTTCCGAGCCCAGTGGAAAGCGAGAGTCAAGTATCTGTTTCCATGTATTATGGTGGTTGATGGATGGTAGGTCTGTACTTTTCATCGTGTATGTAATTACCGACACTGCGGAATTATGCTCGGTCGACAGATACATCTGGTTGCAGTCCGATCTCAGTGTCTCTCGGCGCTGATTGATTTATGAAGATAAATGGCCACAGAAATCACCTGACATTAATGACAGACGATATGAAGAATTGTTCTACAAGAAAATTGGAAAGACTTGACGGACATATAAACTATTCCTTATAATAGTCATTTCCTAAAGGCATGGTTTTGGAGACGAAACCTATGTGATTTATGAATGACCTTGTCTCCAAGTGAAGGTCACCAATGGTGCATTTTAACTGCATGGCAAACAATATTGTTATTGACAGACTTCGGAAACAAAACAGGTGCACACTTTGGAATGGTGGTAGATGAATATTGATGTGATTTTTCATAAAAGATAGGACTGTGATTTGAAATTGAAATTGTGAGAATACGTGAGTTCATTGTGATCAAAAGTTATGTTTTAATGTCATTCATAATTATCATCTTTACATGAGTGAGTGAAGTTTTAACAGCTGCACACTCTAGAATAGTGATATTCTTTTATTTATTTCTTTTTTTTATGTGAGAAATAAGGATTGCGATTTGTAATTGAACTTTTCAGTGAGAATACATCAATTCAGGATCATCTGTTATGACTTTCCCAATGGTCTTCTTTATGTGAAGAAGTGAGAATAGTTTTATGCATTATTACTAAAATATCAGCAATAACATGGTGAGAAGGCATTGGAAATTGGCTTCAATTATTCTACCTATGTGGGGAATCGAACCAGGGTCTTCAGCGTGACAAGCCAACACTTTAACCAGGGCTAGGCTGCGCCCCTGCAACACTTTGCGAGCCTGCCCTACTCGTCTTTAGAAAAGAGTTCCAAATTCCACATCGGTGAAAAAAACCCAAGTAATTACTAATGTTTCCAAAAGTTGTGAAAGAGACACAAGATAAATTTGTTATCGCTAATGGTTTCAATTATTCATCGAACAAGTCAACAAGTTAATTTTTGTTGAAGAAAATAATCCATTATGATTTGTTGAAATACCAGTAAGACATTGTATCCCTTTGCGGGCATCTTCCAGCCCTCTTTCAGGCAAATCCAAAATTTCAATAAAAAGCATTATCGTTCAGAACGGAATGTTTCCAGCCATCTGAGACGACAAGCTGGTGACAAAAAACTATAAAGTCATGCAAATGATCTGTATGTTCTTTGAGGGATGCCTTCGGCAATTCCAGCGTATAAATTTGCTCAACGGAAGCCAAAGAAGGTTTTTATTGGTGGACTAACATTTGGCAGTTTGCAGAGCTTGACTTTAAACCCAGTTATCAGTTAGCAGTGACATGGAGCCGAGCGACGGGACTCTCTCAAAGCTTAGTTTTACCATGTCTTTTCTTGGTCTTTCTATATATTTTTTTAAATCAGTAAAATTTGAGAAAATAGCAGTTTGGTTTATAGATTATGTGTGTATTCATGGAGCGCTACACGATTAGCTTCCCCGGGTCAGTCTCTCAATGATCTCCTGTCATCCATGGAGGGACAATAAACTCGATAATTGCTGAATCAACAGTTCTCCACAGCGCTCGTGTATTTAAAGGAATTTTCAGTCTTAGGATATACTTTTGTTTAGCTACATATGAAAAAAAACATGATTTTCAACAATTTTCACCAACTTCCGAAAGTCATGATTTTCAAGATGAAGATCTTCTCTATGGTTCGAGCTAAAAAGTTACAGAATTTTTCAAAATTGCTCAAGTTTTAAACTTTACTCTTTTGGCGAGGCAGTTAACTTCTTCAATTTGATTTCACTCATTTTCAAATGAACCAATCAGAATTGTTTATAATGTGCCATGCCTGTGTCCTTTAATTTTATTGGCTGATGTTTCTGACAATGCATGGATAACATACACCATAAGTACTTTCTTTGCTTGGGGGCAGTTGGGTAGCCCAGTGGTTAAAGCGTTCGCATGTCACGCGAAGTCCCGGGTTTGATTTCTCACATAGGTACAATGCGTGAAGCCCATTTCTGGTGTCCTGGTGATATTGCTTCAACTGACGTAAAAGTAAACTCACTCACTCACTCACTCACTCACTCATTTCACTCACTCATTTCACTGCTACTAGAATAGGAAGAGGGATAATGGGTAGCATAATGGTGGAAGCATTTGCCAGTTGCGCTGAAGATTCCCCATGGGTACAATGTGTGAGGCCCAATCCTGCCGAGTAAAACCACTCACTCACTCACTCACTCACTCGCTCGCTCTCATTCATTACAGAACTCTGTTCAGGTATGTTCTGTGAATAAATATCAAAGCTATCCATTCCCGTGAAGTCTTTTACTGTACGTCATTGAAGCATGAATTGTTGATAGTTGCCATTATTGTTTAACGATAACGGCATCAAAATACCATCATATAAAGTATCCCGCTCTCTTTTCAGCATGTCGTCATGTTTCTCATCTGAACAGAACACTTTGTTTTTGTTCAACTCGTGAGAAATGCTTGAATGCTGACACCATTGAGTAAAATGACCTTTTATTGCCTCACACAGGTATAAAACCCTAGATGCGATACGAGTGTTAATTGTTGCAGGTGGGGCTGGGTTTCACTGTAGTGTAGGCTGTTGCTCGCTTAGATATCAGGTATTGGTTTGTGTGGAGACTTGTTAACGTGGCATTGTCTTGGAGAAGGTGGCAATACAATGGACTCACTCAGGCTTGTAAACAACGAGAGTTGACATAGGTGGTTGAAGACATCGGCACAGGTTTCGCTGGGTATTGTTTGTTTAGCGTTTCTGGTAATGTTGACATGACACTACGGCGGCAAGTTTACCATACGTTCATCTCGACTTGAAACAAAGGTAGGCCCATGATCAATGAGCCGGATTTGATCCAAGTCGGTCGATTTTCTTTCTCAACAAACATGCTTCTCCTGTAGAGGAATAATTAAACTTTCATTTGTTGTGTCGAGGGTGGATCGTAACTGTTAACCCCATACTGGCAATATACGGAAGTAGTGAGTGTGTGGGGGAGGTGGGGGTGGGGGGTTGATTGGAAGTAGTAAGAGGGGTTGGAAGTATTGAGGAGGTGGGAGGTGATTGGAAGTAGTGATGGGGTGGGTGGTGATTGGAAGTAGTAAGAGGGGTTGGAAGTATTGAGGAGGTGGGAGGTGATTGGAAGTAGTGATGGGGTGGGTGGTGATTGGAAGTAGTGAGGGGTGGGGGTGATTGAAAGTAGTGAGGGGGGTGGGTGGTGATTGGTAGTAGTGTGGGGGTGGGTGGTGATTGGTAGTAGTGAGGGGTGGGGGTGATTGGAAATAGTGAGGGGTGGGTGGTGATTGGAAATAGTGAGGGGTGGGGGTGATTGGAAGTAGTGAGGGGTGGGGGTGATTGGAAGTAGTTAGTGAGTGGGTGGTGATTGGAAGTAGTGAAGGGGTGGGGGTGATTGGAAGTAGTTAGGGGTGGGGGTTCAGTCTGATGACCAATCATGTCCTAGTGCTGTGTATAGACAGTGTTATCACCAATGGTTCAGTCTGATGACCAATCATGTCCTAGTGCTGTGTATAGACTGTGTTATCACACAAGGTCCAGTCTGATGACCAATCATGTCCTAGTGCTGTGTATAGACAGTGTTATCACCCAAGGTTCAGTCTGATGACCAATCATGTCCTAGTGCTGTGTATAGACAGTGTTATCATCCAAGGTTCAGTCTGATGACCAATCATGTCCTAGTGCTGTGTATAGACAGTGTTATCACCCAAGGTCCAGTCTGATGACCAATCATGTCCTAGTGCTGTGTATAGACAGTGTTATCACCCAAGGTTCAGTCAGATGACCAATCATGTCCTAGTGCTGTGTATAGACTGTGTTATCACACAAGGTCCAGTCAGATGACCAATCATGTCCTAGTGCAGTGTATAGACAGTGTTATCACCCAAGGTTCAGTCTGATGACCAATCATGTCCTAGTGCTGTGTATAGACAGTGTTATCATCCAAGGTTCAGTCTGATGACCAATCATGTCCTAGTGCTGTGTATAGACAGTGTTATCACCCAAGGTCCAGTCTGATGACCAATCATGTCCTAGTGCTGTGTATAGACAGTGTTATCACCCAAGGTTCAGTCAGATGACCAATCATGTCCTAGTGCTGTGTATAGACTGTGTTATCACCCAAGGTCCAGTCTGATGACCAATCATGTCCTAGTGCTGTGTATAGACTGTGTTATCACCCAATGTCCAGTCTGATGACCAATCATGTCCTAGTGCTGTGTATAGACTGTGTTATCACCCAAGGTTCAGTCTGATGACCAGTCATGTCCTAGTGCTCTGTATAAACAGTGTTATCACCAACGGTTCAGTCTGATGACCAATCATGTCCTAGTGCTGTGTATAAACTGTGTTATCACCGAAGGTCCAGTTTGCTGTTTTATCCGATTCTGTTTGTCACCGACAAAACCAACTCACCAGGAAGCGATCAGTTGTTTCTCTTTCCTTATTGATTTATTTCAACTTCAAAGGATTTCCTTTCTCTCACCTGCCTGATGCTAACGAAGCAGAAATTGACGACAATTTCAGCTGAATTATTCACATGTTTAGCTGCTTGTAACGGGGATGCACATGCTGGCAGTAACAAGACACATCCATCAGGCCTAATCTACCTGCATCTAGTACATGTGCCTGTCATCAGTAACAGTACTTGCATTGTTAACAGTACTTGCATTGTTAACATTACTTGCATTGTTGACATTACTTGCATTGTTGACAGTACTTGTATTGTTGACAGTACTTGCATTGTTGACAGTACTTGCATTGTTAACATTACTTGCATTGTTGACATTACTTGCATTGTTAACAGTACTTGCATTGTTGACAGTACTTGCATTGTTAACATTACTTGCATTGTTGACAGTACTTGCATTGTTAACAGTACTTGCACTGTTGACAGTACTTGTATTGTTAACAGTACTTGCATTGTTAACATTACTTGCATTGTTGACAGTACTTGCATTGTTGACAGTACTTGTATTGTTGACAGTACCTACAGTACTTGCATTGTTGACAGTACTTGCATTGTTGACAGTACTTGCATTGTTGACAGTACTTGTATTGTTAACAGTACTTGCATTGTTGACAGTACTTGTATTGTTAACAGTACTTGCATTGTTAACAGTACTTGCATTGTTGACAGTACTTGCATTGTTGACAGTACTTGCATTGTTAACAGTACTTGCACTGTTGACAGTACTTGTATTGTTAACAGTACTTGCATTGTTAACATTACTTGCATTGTTGACAGTACTTGCATTGTTGACAGTACTTTCATTGCTAACATTACTTTCATTGTTAACACTGGTTTCATTGTGAACATTACTTCATTTTTAACATTATTTAATTGTAAACATATTGTTAACATTATTTTCTTTCTTAACATGATTTTATTTTAAACATTTTCAGTGTTAACACCACTTTCATTGTTGACATTTCTTTCATTGTTAACCTTATTAGCATTTTGAAGTATGAGTGAGTGAGTGAGGCAGTGAGTGAGAATGACTAAATGAGGGAGAAGTATGGTTTGTTTGCTGGTCAGTGATCAAGGTGTTGAATGAGTGAGTCAGAAACTGGGGTTGACGCACTTTGGATCATATTTAGCGAGAATGTGTTGCATTCAGGGTGATATTCACAGATTGGGATAAAAAAACCTCTGATGCAAGTAAAAATATCCTCAGTAGGCCTCCAGTATTTGTAATTTATACCAGCCCATCTTCATAATTTACTAAGGAAAACACTGATATTCTCTGTGTTTTAAAGGTGAGGGGAATATCTGGGATATCATGCTTCTTTGCTGTCTTCCATGTTTTCAGCATCGACACGGAAACTCTACTTAATGACTTGAATATCTAATAGCTGCAGTTCAACCTCAGCTTTGAGTTTCTTCCATGGCTCATCCATCTTCATTCCAGTTTCCATGGAAACACATAAATAAACAGGAATATTGCTGAATATGAAACCAATAGCTAAATTTATGAGTATGATTTTGATTGTATAGTTAAGTGAACAGTTTTTCCTATCCAGATAATTCTATGTCTAAGTGTTGAATACTTCGAACTTGACATTTATGATGTGGCAGTTGAACAGATCCGTGGTTACACCCATCAATGGTGTCATTTTCTCTTATCACATCTTTCACATCAGTTCTTGAAAAATCTGTGATGTAGAGGTGGACTTCCTGACCTATACTTTGTTGCCATAGAACTAAAATTTGAGAAATTGACTATAGCCCAAATTTCAAGACATTGAAAATTCCAAATGATTTAAGTGCAAACTGATATAGAGGATGGAAGAATTGGTAATTGATGGGGGAATATCACTGACGAATGGCCATGTGGTTGCCACGGCAGGGGTAATTATTTGAAAATAAAATGATTAATGACAAGGGGGATGCTTTGGGGACTTTTCCCATTACTCAGTGGCATACATTCCAGTTCCAATACCTTGAGTTGAGGATGTGGACGGAATGGCTCACAGAATGTAGTTCTTGTAATGTGTCCTTTATGCCATAGTTATTTGAAATGTTCATTCAATAATTAAAGAAATGTTCCTCTTTCTATATATTTCATGCCATATTACTGTTATTTGTCCAATAGTTCTTGAATTGTTCGTGTTATCCAATAGCTCTTCCAATATTCCTGTTATCTGATAGTTCTTGAAATGTTCCTGTTATCTGATAGTTCTTACAATATTCCTGTTATCTGATAGTTCTTGAAATGTTCCTGTTATCCAATAGCTCTTGCAGTATTCCAGTTATCAGATATTTCTTGCAATATTCCTTTTATCCAATATTTCTTGCAATATTCCTGTTATCCAATAGTTCTTGCAATATTCCTGTTATCCAAAAGCTCTTGCAGTATTCCAGTTATCCGATATTTCTTGCATTGTTCCTGTTATCCAATAGTTCTTGTAATATTCCTGTTATCCAATAGTTCTTGCAATGTTCCTGTTATCCAATAGTTCTTGCAATATTCCTGTTATCCAATAGTTCTTGCAATGTTCCTGTTATCCCAATAGTTCTTGCAGTATTCCTGTTTTCTGATTGTTCTTGCAATATTCCTGTTATCCAATAATTCCTATAATTCAATATATTTTGCATATATAAACGATAACGATAATAATAGTCCATTTTCAGTGTGCAAATCTACATGCACTATGACTTTCAGGAAGGGCCAACTGGAACATTTCTAAAGATAGGCTTGGCTGAAAACGTGTAGAGAAAACAGGACATGTTTTGTGTTCAAATAGTCGCTGGTATTTCAATAGCTTCTGTTATCCAGTGGTAAATATGCTTTTGTAGCAACCCCTGCAAGCAGCCAGGGGCATTGTAATGTGTAGGATGAAGGTATGCAAGAGAACTGAAGGAGGCCCTTTAAGTGTGTGGCATTGTAATGTGTAGGATGAAGGTATGCGAGAGAACTGAAAGAGGCCCTTTAAGTGTGTGGCATTGTAATGTGTTGGATGAAGGTATGCAAGAGAACTGAAGGAGCCCTTTTAAGTGTGTGGCATTGTAATGTGTAGGATGAAGATATGCAAGAGAACTGAAGGAGGCCCTTTAAGTGTGTGGCATTGTAATGTGTAGGATGAAGGTATGCCAGAGAACTGAAGGAGCCCCTTTAAGTGTGTGGCATTGTAATGTGTAGGATGAAGGTATGCAAGAGAACTGAAGGAGGCCCTTTAAGTGTGTGGCATTGTAATGTGTAGGATGAAGGTATGCCAGAGAACTGAAGGAGCCCCTTTAAGTGTGTGGCATTGTAATGTGTAGGATGAAGGTATGCAAGAGAACTGAAGGAGCCCCTTTAAGTGTGTGGCATTGTAATGTGTAGGATGAAGGTATGCATGAGAACTGAAGGAGCCCTTTTAAGTGTGTGGCATTGTAATGTGTATGATGAAGGTATGCGAGAGAACTGAAGGAGCCCCTTTAAGTGTGTGGCACTGTAATGTGTAGGACGAAGGTATGCAAGAGAACTGAAGGAGCCCCTTTAAGTGTGTGACATTGTAGAGTGTAGGACCAAGCTTGATGGGAGAACAGAAAGAACCCCTTTAATTCTGGCATTTTAGGGTGATGACTTAGCGATACTTTCCACAGTCTCTGCTGTATCTACCTGGCCAGTCTCCCATCTCCCCCTGAAACTCTTGCATGAAGCTGCAGGCCCCTTGGGTTCCAAAGCCTACCCAGACTCTCTTGCCAACCTTCTCTGTCTACCTTTATCCAGTTTTACAAACTGAGACCCGCCAGTCCCTTAAGTCTCCCCAGACACTCCCTAGCCAGTCTCTGCAGACTCTCTGACCGGCCGAATCTCTCCATGCTGTCATCTCCACATCAGCCCATCCTCACACTCCCTCCCTCCCTCCTAGCAAACAGATTCCTCCAGCCCCTCCATGGGAGTTTTTTTGATGGATATCTTCAATATCGACTTCTCTCCATGTCAATTGTAGCACATTACTTGATTATCAGTGAGCCAGTGTTTTTCCAGTTAATTTTGGAGTGCTTCATTGATTCTAGCGTAAGATGTTTTTGTTGGTTTGTGGCGGGCTTTGTTCGTGTCAAGGTAGATGCAGCTCAACTGACTACTCAGGCTGTGGTCGCGGTGGCTACAAGATGGATGCAACAAGCTCCTCACCCGCTGAAACAAGAATGTTCTTCGTTATGTTTCTGTGTCTTCTCTGATAGGGTCTTGTATTCCAGGGGTTTACTGTATGCTGTGTGCAGTGTTCTGCTTTACACAGTGTTCTGCTTTACACAGTGTTCTGCTTTACACAGTGTTCTGCCTTACACAGTGTTCTGCTTTACACAGTGTTCTGCTTTACACAGTGTTCTGCCTTACACAGTGTTCTGCCTTACACAGTGTTCTGCCTTACACAGTGTTCTGCTTTACACAGTGTTCTGCGTTACACAGTGTTCTGCGTTACACAGTGTCCTGCTTTACACAGTGTTCTGCTTTACACAGTGTTCTGCTTTACACAGTGTTCTGCTTTACACAGTGTTCTGCTTTACACAGTGTTCTGCTTTACACAGTGTTCTGCTTTACACAGTGTTCTGCCTTACACAGTGTTCTGCTTTACACAGTGTTCTGCTTTACACAGTGTTCTGCTTTATACAGTTGTTGGGGTAGTCTAGTGGTTCGCTCGTCACGAAGGCCAGGGTTTGAATCCCCATATGGGTACAATGTGTGAAGCCCATTTCTGGTGTCCCATGCCATGCTTTTGCTGGAATATTACTAAAAGTGGCGTAAATTTCACTCAATCACTAGTATATGTTGTGTGCAGCATTCTGCTTTATAGAGTGGTGGTTGGTTTACTCTTCACTGTGTACAGTGTTACACAGTGTCAAGTGGTTTACTGTACACAGTGTCAAGTATTCTCCTTTCTGTGGCATGTCATTGATTAACCAAGTTTTTTGATGTCTGTGTTTCCTTGTACAGTGAGTGAGTGAGCGAGTTTAGTTTTACGCCACACTCAGCAATATTCCAGCTATATGGCGGTGGTCTGTAAATAATCATGCCTTGACCAGACAATCCAGTGATCAACAGCATGAGCATCAATCTGCGCAATTGGGAACCGATGACATGTGTCAACCAAGTCAGCAAGCCTGACCAACCGATCCCGTTAGTCGCCTCTTGCGATAAGCATGGGTTACTAAAGACCAATATTCTAACCTGCATCTTCACGGGCCCTTGTACAGAAACTAATGTGAACCCATGTCTTTTATGATAGATTACTGAGTGGCAGACAGTGGTACTGTTAGGTTGATCTTGTACTGTCGTCAATAGTTGTTTCGTATTTAATAATGGCGTAATACTGGGTATACATCATGTGCACAGTTCCCGCATCCTCTTTACTTTATACCACGTCTTGTCAAATACTTACTATTCTAAGCACATAGTATGAACTATGTGTAACTTTGAGAGGCAATAAGAAGTTGTTGCACTAAGGAAGGACAACATATGGATGAACAACTCACTCCTACTGTTCTAAAGAAGTTGTCATCCTCACATTCCCTCCCTTCTCGCTAACAGATTCCTGTAATTTCTTTGAGAGCCATTTAGAAGTTGGGGCACTAAGAAAGGACAACAATATATGTATGAACAACTCACTCCTACTGTTCTAAAGAAGTTGTCATTCTCACATTCCCTCCCTCCTCACAAACAGATTCCTGTAATGTCTATGAGAGCCATTTAGAAGTTGGGGCACTGAGAAAGGACAACAATATATGGATGAACAACTCACTCCTACTGTTCTAAAGAAGTTGTCATTCTCACATTCCCTCCCTCCTCACAAACAGATTCCTGTAATGTCTATGAGAGCCATTTAGAAGTTGGGGCACTAAGAAAGGACAACAATATATGGATGAACAACTCACTCCTACTGTTCTAAAGAAGTTGTCATTCTCACATTCCCTCCCTCCTCACAAACAGATTCCTGTAATTTCTTTGAGAGCCATTTAGAAGTTGGGGCACTAAGAAAGGACAACAATATATGGATGAACAACTCACTCCTACTGTTCTAAAGAAGTTGTCATTCCTCACATTCCCTCCCTCCTCACAAACAGATTCCTGTAATTTCTTTGAGAGCCATTTAGAAGTTGGGGCACTTAGAAAGGACAACAATATATGGATGAACAACTCACTCCTACTGTTCTAAAGAAGTTGTCATTCTCACATTCCCTCCTTCCTCACAAACAGATTCCTGTAATTTCTTTGAGAGCCATTTAGAAGTTGGGCCACTAAGAAAGGACAATAATATATGGATGAACAACTCACTCCTACTGTAATAAAGAAGTTGTCATTTTCACATAACAACTCGCTCCTACTATAATAAAGAAAGTGTTCATCGATATAGTGTTATCCTTTCTTGAAGTCGTAGTTGAGTCTTATATGAACTGACACAAAACACCCACTGCTGCATCACGACGAGGATGAACAAGTAACACGACAGGGATGAACAAGTAACACGATTTTCTTTGTTCTCAAGCATTGCATCAACTGGTCATATGAAGCTTGGCTGTCACAGATAAAAAAGCAGCATATTGTGTTTTAGAACAATCAATTTACATTAAGTGATTGAAGACCAGGATACATAGCGTCATGCGCTATCCTTCCTCCATCAGCTTCGGCAACAGGCGTGCCGATGCGGCTGATATCTACCGCTTTACCATGCGATATCTACCGTTTTACCATGTAGATTTAAATGGTTTCAGCTGTGCGGTGGATATGTCTATAGATCTTCATCCCGGTCTGTAGAATGATTGCAAGATAAGACAAACTACCGTGGGACTTTTAACATGATTAACAAATAGATTTCCAGTGCACAAATCGGCAGCAGATATACTGTTTTCAACAGTCTGCGTTTTGTTCTCTGGTAATGAGCTCTTCTAATCAATTTTTCCGCACCAGTTAACGAAGAAAATGTCTGTGATTGCTACAAGTGTGGTCCTCGTGTAGACACTGTGGCTAATTGCTGGACAAAGGCTAGACTGTAGTGGTTCTCTTGTACTCTGGCATAGTCACCACACAACTACAGTAATTGCCGACATGCTTTAGTGGTGAATTGTCTTTGAGATGATTTTGTCCAAAGTTGAATGTTGATTAATTTCCAGTAAACCAGTGATTGGGGTAAACAGATGCTTGTCGTTTTGGACATGACCTTGTTGGATGATAATTTGGTAAAATAAATTATGTGAATTTTTGTGTGTGTAAGTTTGGTGAGATTCTTGACTTAAGGCTATAGTTACCCCTGAAATACATGATAATGATACATGGGTGGTGGTGAGGTGTGGTGTTTTGTGATGATGATGATGATGATGATGATGATGGTGCTGGTGATTGTGATGGTGATGATGATGACAGTGGGAATAAATATGACATTGCTTCTTGATAATGAGTGAGTGAGTGATTTTTGTTTAATGCTGCTTGTAATAATGCCATCAGTTTCTTGTGGGAGGAAAGCCTTAAGTGATACGTGATGAAGATGATGATAAGGATGACAATGAAGATGATGCTGATGATGACAATGACAATGATGATGTTGCTTGTAACAATGATGGTGACGGTGGCGCTTGCAGTGGCGATGATGACATCGACGATGATGGTGATGGTGGCGACGATGACGATGGCGGTGGTGGTGGCAATGATGATGATGGCACTTGCAGTGGCGATGATTACATCAACATTGATGGTGATCATGGCGATGATGATGGTGATGATGATGATGGCAATGATGATGATGGTGGTGATGATGGTGGTGGTGGCAATGATGATGGCAATGATGGTGATGGTGGCGATGATGATGGTGATGATGATGGTGGCGATGGTGATGATGATGGTGGCAATTAGATGGTAGTGATAACGACAATGATACCGACGGTACTAAAGACGTATTAAGATGTTGCTTGATAATTCCCTCATTCTATCACCAAGAACAACTGGAAGCTAATGGCACTTGACGTGTGAGTTTGTTGTGTGTCTACAGACTGTTATTTGTAAGACACTGTCCTATTATCACACAGTCACACAATACTGATGGACATTAAATATTTATACCATTCCAATCTGATCTTCAGCCCCCATGTCAAACACATTGTTCATCAAGTGATATATCAAAGTCGTGTCCCAAGTAGTGTTATAACGCCAGCAGACATGGCCATCAATCATTGTTGTACGCTGTGTTAATGTGTGGTTTTATTACACCCAACATTGGGGTATATAAGCAATAAACACTACTTGTACTCCATGGCTGCTGATGTAGGGAATCGGCGCCATAAATCAACTGATAAATTGTACACATTTGGGATTTGTGAAACTGGGCAGTAGAAGAAGGAGATGCTGTGTAGATTTCATTGTTTTACACTCATGAGAGGAGCTGAGTACAGGCTGGAGAAGCACATCAACAGAGACTGCGCAGGCTGGAGGTCATGGTGGACAGTTGTCACATCTCTTGAGGAAATGTCTGTGTTGGTGTCTAGAATCCACTGTCTACAGCCACAGTGGGGGATGGAAGGGGTGGGTGTTGGGGTGAGTGCGGGATTGGTGGATGAGTGATGAAGTGAGTGAGGGTTGAAAGAGTTGGGTGAGTTAATGAGTGATGGAAGTGTTGAGTGAGTGATGGCATGAGTAAGGGATCAAAAAGGTGAGTGAGGGATGAGAATGAATGAGGGATGGAAGAGTTGAGTGAGTGAGGGATGGAAGAGTTGGGTGATGGAAAGAGTGAGGATGGAATGGCTTGAGTGAGGGATGGAAGTGCTTATGGATGGAGTGAGTGAGTGAGGGAGGGATGGAGGAGTTGGGTGATGAAAAGAGTGAGTGAGGGATGGAGTGAGTGGGATAGAATGGGTGGAGGGATGGAGTGAGTTAGGGATAAAAGGGTTGAGTGATGAGAAAGTGAGTAAGAGAGGCATAGTGTGAGAAAAGGATGGAACTGTTGATTGATGGAGTGAGTGAAGTATGGAATGGCTTGAGTGAGTGAGTGAAGAAAGGACTGAGTGAGGGATGGAGTAAGTGAGGGAAGGGTTGGATGAAGTCAGTGTGTAAATTGTTTTCTTGTTGCAACTCTACAACTAAGCTCCACATACATGTATTTATTAACTGGCTGGAATTTGCACATCATCTTTAACGCCAAAATTCCTTCTCTGAAAATAATTTCTTGCCAAGCATGTGCAGAAACAATGACATCATACGAACACACATCTGCATCACCAACAAGAATGGATGAACTTGTGTATGTTTAGCAACAGGCAGTGAGGAGAATTCCCAGACATGAAACTGTTATCCATTGAATATATCTGAAATAAGTGTCAGTAATAGATGGCATATTCATTCTGTGCTGCAAAACTCCCCGTCTTTTTCATCTCATGAATGTTGAGATGTGAAATATTCTTGTGTGGATGTGCAACAGAGGAAGATGAACACACTCCACCATTGATGTGATGAGATAAACATGGCATTGAGCAACAACGTACCATCTCTCTCCATGACATTAACGTTGATGATGTTTAAATATGACATTAGCCTATATTGGATCCTATATTGCTTTGTGATGCCAGACAGTCAAGATGGCCGCCTCGGATTACTTCTATCCAAGTCACCAGTGTCGTATTTCGAGCTCGCATTTCTGATCTCTCTGCATCCAATGTGTCATGGCCTTTATCAGTTTTCAATGAACATTTCTTAACCAAATAGAATGAACACAGTATTAATTTTCATGTTACGTCTTTCACGTATTTTGCTCACAACTTCTACAAAAATATTTCCAGCATTAGTATCCGACCACTGTATGTTGTCATATGTTTCTGAGGGGTGTTATGCCACCTGGGCGGTGGGGTAGCCTAGTGCTTAAAGCGTTTGCTCATCACGCCGAAGACCCGAGTTCGATTCCACATATGGGTACAATGTGTGAAGCCCATTTTTGGTGGCCCCTGTCATGATGTTGCTGGAATATTGCTACAAGCGGCATAAAACCAAACTCACTCACTCACTGTAATGCCACGTATGATTGAAAAATGGACACAAAACTAACTCAAATTCCTCAAGTGTTCCAACAAAAGGAAGCACTGTTGGTAATTCTTTGATGCTATGCTATCAGACGCTCAGAGAAATGTCCTACATGGTCTACTCCTAAACTACAAGACGGCTAAAAAAAAGAAAGTTCTTCAAAAGTCTGACGCCTTTGTAAATTTGAAAGATAACTTTCCACTTGATTTACGTAAAAACTTGACTTCTATTTGTTGGTGGTAAAATGGATTTGTCATATGAGAAAGGTCTACTTCACGAGCTCGGACCTGCAGCATTGAAAGCGATAAATGCTATTAACCTGTCTCAACAGTTAAAGCGCCGTGAACGCACCACATTATTTATCTAAACACAATATCCGACTCAATTTAAGAATTTGACGAGTCTATTGTGAGGAAGTGGTGGTATTTCGTGGGAGCCAAGTTATGTCTTCCCATGTTCAAACACCTTGTACAAAGCAGCAGTAATAAGTCCATCTGCAGGCCGCCATGCCCGACTTGATTAAAATCCCCCCACCATTGAAGACGCGTGTTCCACTGTTGTAACTGTCGCAGCGAAAAAGACTTCTTTCAGCTGCCATGGAATTGATTTTTGGTGATCATTTGATTTTAAGGTAATAACTGTCGTGTGATGCATTGCGAATGACTTGTGTAGGCGCAGAGTTTGGCTGTTTCTTCATGGTGGCGATACCGTACCCTTCCTAGTTGAGGTCAGTCCGTTCGATGGGATGTGATTACATGGTACAATTTACTTTGTCATTTCTCTAGAACCCTTTGAAGAGGGAGGTCTGATCTTGTGAACGTTATTGAAATAAATACGCTTTTCTCTTGGTTCTTTTGTGGAGGAAGTTGGCCCCAAACCCAATAGAGTTCCATGCCCTCCGTGAAGCTGCTCACAGTGTCAAATCAGTAATATCGTTACTAGCCGAGAGAGAAATACCAATAGATGGCTTTGGATGAAATTCAAAATTGTACTGCTCTTTTCTGAAAGAAAACAGTCCCCAAAAGCACCTCTTACCTTCAACGTGAGTAATAGGGTTACTCTGGTCGTGTTGTGCCGAATTTAGATTTACTTTACATGATTAAACATGTGATTTATTTCTTTAATTTGATTGGTTTGAGTTAATTTGATTGTGACATCACATCTGATGCACTCCAGTCTTCGCTGACGCAGAGCTTTTCAGATGGACAAGGAACCTTCGTGTCCGAGATATAACAAAGATCTATTGCTTTCATACAACAGAACACACTATACAAATGGCTTTCTATTGAATACATCTTCGGTTTGATTGTTCCATGGCTGAGTACAAAATAACATTCATCACGAAAAAATTTGATTTCATGGAACTGGTTTGTGGGAAGTTGAACATGCTGTTTGTTCCGTTTGGCAGCACGGCGGAACATGGTTGTGTTCTGATACAGTTGGTGGAATGTCGCGTTCTGGTTCATGTCTGTTTATTGTGTAGAGGTACACAGCATAAATCATCATTATCCAATCAGTTTTAATGATCACAATGTTCTGTAATACATTCCCAGAGCATCATCACACTGTTTTGTACTGCACCCAGAGCATCAGGTGAGATTCAGTGATAATGTTCCGTAACGCCTACCCAGAGCATCATCACACTGTTTATTACCCTACCTAGCAGAACGGGGACTGCCTCCGTGGTGTAGTGGGTAGAGCGTCCGCCCGGAGAGCGGAAGGTCGCAGGTTCGATCCCCGACCATATCTTACCAAAAGATGTTAAAATATGGTACTTGTTGGTCCCTGTCTAGCGTTCGGCATTAATGGGTACGACAAGGACTGGTCGGCTAGGAGTCAGTATAATGTGTCTGAGTGGGGTATTCATGCTTCACTGCGGCATGGTATCTCAGTGAGCTAGCACTATAAAACCAGCTACAGTCTGGGCTAGTACAAGCAGCCACACATACACATAACACATACACACGCACACATACACACGCATGTACGTCGTCATATGAGCGAAATATTCTCAAGCACGACGTTAAACCCAATTTCACCTTACCTCACCTAGCAGAACGGTGGGGTAGCCTAGTTGTTAAAGTGTTTGCTCGTCACGGCGAAGACCTAGTTCAATTCCCCACATGGTTACAATGTGTGAAGCTCATTTCTGGTGTCCCCTGCCGTGATATTGCTGAAATAATGCTAATAGCCGCATAAAACTCAACTCACTCACTCACTGCACCCAGCAGTTCACCCACTCACTCACTCACTCATACCCACTCACTCACTCACTCAGTGATCACATCAAAGATGAGAGACAGGGGAATATTCTCCTTTCAACTGCTGATGTAAGCAATGACGGACCTCCAGCATTGCCGTGTCTAGCTGCATGCTATGTGATCACTACACTGCCTTGTATTCATCTGGGAAAAGTAACCTCACCCATTTCACCAAATCAACATCTAAATGGATTAATTATCAAAATAAGTAAAAAAATACACCGAAATAACTGAATATCAACTTTTTGGAATTCTATTATCTGCGGAATAACTAATTTATATTAGACCTGTAGACTTCATCAAAACTACATTTTCTCACATGACCATCAAAAGAATTGTGATTGTCCCAGTCTGACTCTCTATACATTGACAGAATATTGTGAGGAGGCCAGCTACAGGGGCAGATCAATGAATTTTATGAAAAATATCCATGTTCCTAATTCTTTTTACAGGAATTGTTTCAAAACATAAGATTTCAGTCTCCATGTTGAACAGTTTCTGTGACTTGAACTAAAAGGGTTTTGTGTTTATATTAATTGAAGTTTAGATTGATGAGAAAAATGATTGATCTGAACTTTCAGAAAGTCTGTATTAGTGTCATTTGTTTGTGTTTATGAAGCAACTTTGATTGATTTCCAAGACGTTAATTTCAAGAATGCTTGACATTTGTGCTAAAAAACTTTCTTGATTCCTTTCCACTTGTCTGTGAATGTCGGCTGGTGTGTTGAGGCTGGCTTGTGATTCCATTTACTGGATGGTGGTGGTGATGATGATGATGATGATGATGATGATGATGATGATGATGATGATGATTGTGGTGAAGTTGGTGCTGGTGATGAGTTGGCATCAGGGGTTGTTGTTGGTGGTGGTGCTGGTGATGGTTATGTTGGTGGAGGTGGCGGTAGTGATGGTGTTGGTGGTGCTGGTGATGGTTATGTTGGTGGTGATGATGATGATGAGAATGAGGATGACAATTGTAATGAAGTCAGTGGTGGTGATGATGTTGGTGTGGGGATGTTATGATTGGTGGTGATGGCGGTAGTGATGGTGTTGGTGTGGGGATGTTATGATTGGTGGAGGTGGTGGTGGTGATGGCGGTAGTGATGGTGTTGATGATGTTGGTGTGGGGATGTTATGATTGGTGGAGGTGGTGGTGGTGATGGCGGTAGTGATGGTGTTGATGATGTTGGTGTGGGGATGTTATGATTGGTGGAGGTGGTGGTGGTGATGGCGGTAGTGATGGTGGTGATGATGTTGGTGTGGGGATGTTATGATTGGTGGAGGTGGTGGTGGTGATGGCGGTAGTGATGGTGGTGATGATGTTGGTGTGGGGATGTTATGATTGGTGGTGATGGCAGTAGTGATGGTGTTGGTGTGGGGATGTTATGATTGGTGGAGGTGGTGGTGGTGATGGCGGTAGTGATGGTGTTGATGATGTTGGTGTGGGGATGTTATGATTGGTGGAGGTGGTGGTGGTGATGGCGGTAGTGATGGTGTTGATGATGTTGGTGTGGGGATGTTATGATTGGTGGAGGTGGTGGTGGTGATGGCGGTAGTGATGGTGGTGATGATGTTGGTGTGGGGATGTTATGATTGGTGGTGATGGCGGTAGTGATGATGTTGGTGTGGGGATGTTATGATTGGTGGAGGTGGTGGTGGTGATGGCGGTAGTGATGGTGTTGATGATGTTGGTGTGGGGATGTTATGATTGGTGGAGGTGGTGGTGGTGATGGCGGTAGTGATGGTGTTGATGATGTTGGTGTTGGGATGTTATGATTGGTGGTGATGGCGGTAGTGATGATGTTGGTGTGGGGATGTTATGATTGATGGAGGTGGTGGTGGTGATGGCGGTAGTGATGGTGTTGGTGATGATGATGATGATGATGATGATGATGATGATGAAAATGAAGATGACAATTGTAATGAAGTCGGTGGTGGTGATGATGTTGGTGTGGGGATGTTATTGTTGGTGGAGGTGGTAGAGGTGATGGTGGTAGTGATGGTGTTGGTGATGATGATGATGATGATGATGAAAATGAAGATGACAATTGTAATGAAGTCGGTGGTGTTGATGATGTTGGTGTGGGGATGTTATTGTTGGTGGAGGCATTGGAGAGCATGTTTCTGATAGAGGTATTGATGAATGTGATGATGTTGCTGGGGATGATATTGTTATGGAGTGCCTTGTTCATGATGATGATGATGATGATGATGATAATGATGAGGAAAGTTTTAGGAGGATATGAAGATGAGGAACAAATGGTCAAATGATGATTACATAAACCTAACTTTCACAGAAATAGGATTGATTGTATTGACAAAAACAAAGACAATCCCATTTGTTGGGATGAATAACGACTTCCCTATTAATAACAATACAATTAAAATGTTTCCTCCAAATTGAATAAACAATAGAAAGTGTCTTTATTGAATAATGTGAGGATAAAATATGGCATAGTATTGAATTTATAACCCTTAGGCTTCACAACCTCAATCAAACAGCAACTTTGGCAGACTAAATAAATTTGTTTCTACGCAATTTTATCAGCAAACCTCATTGGTTTTCCTGGTGTTAGGGTCACAGAGGCAGTGCCATTGTTTATACTGCTTTCCTGAAAGCTGCCTTGGATCGAAGGTGCGAGACAAAACGTCACTGCCTGACTGTGTATCTGTCAAGTTAGCTGGAGCCCTTACACCTTAAGGGTAATCTTGTTCTGTGAATATTCTCTAATTTACACGATCACTTCGTTCTATCATCCAAATTTCAACACGTAAATCAGCAGAAAAGATATTGACATTTCATCAAGCACTTGATAATGGAATTTGACAGGGAATTTGGTTTGGTTTGTAAAGTCTAGCTGAATCTAAGAGGATCTGGGATAAATATTGACAATTGTTGTCTGGAAAATGGTATGATATGAGCTGAATAATGTACAGTTATGAGCAAGCTCCTGACAGCTGCATCGAACTCCGATGACGGAGGACAAGTCGATGACGTTCAGAACATTTGTCCCAGAGTTAAGATCTGACAGTAACAGAGCTTAAACATGACTGTAACAGACCTTCTGTATGGGCTACAGTATGTTTTGTCCCAGAGTTAAGATCTGATGGTAACAGAGCTTAAACATGACTGTAACAGACCTTCTGTATGGGCTACAGTATGTTTTGTCCCAGAGTTAAGATCTGACAGTAACAGAGCTTAAACATGACTGTATCAGACCTTCTGTATGGGCTACAGTATGTTTTGTCCCAGAGTTAAGATCTGATGGTAACAGAGCTTAAACATGACTGTAACAGAACTTCTGTATGGGCTACAGTATGTTTTGTCCCAGAGTTAAGATCTGACAGTAACAGAGCTTAAACATGACTGTATCAGACCTTCTGTATGGGCTACAGTATGTTTTGTCCCAGAGTTAAGATCTGACAGTAACAGAGCTTAAACATGACTGTATCAGACCTTCTGTATGGGCTACAGTATGTTTTGTCCCAGAGTTAAGATCTGATGGTAACAGTGTGAGTGAGTGAGTTAAAATTTATCGTCACATCGGCAATAGATGGTAACAGAGCTTAAACATGACTGTAACAGACCTTCTGTATGGGCTACAGTATGTTTTGTCCCAGAGTTAAGATCTGACAGTAACAGAGCTTAAACATGACTGTATCAGACCTTCTGTATGGGCTACAGTATGTTTTGTCCCAGAGTTAAGATCTGATGGTAACAGAGCTTAAACATGACTGTAACAGAACTTCTGTATGGGCTACAGTATGTTTTGTCCCAGAGTTAAGATCTGACAGTAACAGAGCTTAAACATGGCTGTAACAGACCTTCTGTATGGGCTACAGTATGTTTTGTCCCAGAGTTAAGATCTGACAGTAACAGAGCTTAAACATGACTGTATCAGACCTTCTGTATGGGCTACAGTATGTTTTGTCCCAGAGTTAAGATCTGATGGTAACAGAGCTTAAACATGACTGTAACAGACCTTCTGTATGGGCTACAGTATGTTTTGTGTGTGTGGAGGTAGAAACTTTAATTATTGTGTGAACTGTAAATCTGTCTTGCATTTAAAGGTTAATATACAAAAAACATGTCAAAGTCAATTCTTAAAACCAAATGCATGAATAATAACTTCACACACTGCTTAATTAATCATTAAAACACTGAGAACTGGAGAAAACACTTTGAAATTATTGTATTCATGCAGCTCAGGGAGCTGTGGGGTCTTTGTCATGCTGAAGACAAGGGTTCAATTCCCCACATTTCTGATGTCCCCCAGACGTGATATTGCTGGAATATTGCTGGAATATTGCTAAAAGCAGCGTATAACCATACTCACTCATACAGCTATACAATGTCAACCCTGCCCATTCTGTTATCACCAATCAGAAAACAGTCGTCAGCCAATAAGCATGCTGATAAAGTTTACAGAAACACAATTTGTGTGGACACCCATTATCAAATTCTGGGATTCTCTAGCAATATAGTTAGTGCCCATGTATATGGATTTGAAGGGTTTCAAAGCTGATAGTTGTTTTCAGATAATTGGTAATTGAAGCTGCTATGAATGAGTGAGTGAGTTAGTTCAGTTTTGTGCCGCTTTTAACAAAATCACTGCGGGGAACACCAGAAATTTGACTTCACAAATTGTTCCTATGTGGGGAATCAAAGTCGGTCTTCGGACCAACGAACCAACGCTTTAACCACTGGGCTACCCCACCACCCCTTGAAGCTGCTGACCCGTGAAGATCCGGGTTAGAATAGGTCTTCAGCAACCCATGCTTGCCACAAAAGGTGACTATGCTTGTCATAAGAGGTGACTAACGGGATAGGGTGGTCACACTTGCTGACTTGGTTGACACATGTCATCGGTTCCCAATTGCGCAGATCGATGCTAGTGCTGTTGATCACTGGATTGTCTCGTCCAGACTCGATTATTTACAGACGGCTGCCATATAGCTGGAATATTGCTGAGTGCGGCGTAAAACTAAACTCACTCACTCACTCACTCACTTGAAGCTGCTATGAATGGTGATGATATGTATTATGTCATGGTGATATGACATCAAAACTGCAGTCTGCAACAACAGATAGGTTGGCTTCAATGCTGGTTACATCGGAACAAGTTGGGACCCATGAAGGTCCGGGCTAGAATTGATAATCATTAACCCATGCTTGTCGTAAGAGGCGACTAACAGGATCGGGTGGTCAGGCTTGCTGACTTGGTTGACACATGTCATCAGTTCCCAATTGCGGAGATCGATGCTCATACTGTTGATCACTGGATTGTCTGGTCCAGACTCGATTATATACAGACCGCCGCCATGTAGCTGGAATATTGCTGAGTGCGACGTTAAAAGAGAAATCAATCCAACCTTAAGCTGTCGAGTCCTTTCGTGGGCACTGACATTCTTTAATCGTTCTTGTTCTTTCATTCATATGCCATTTATTTGTATTTTGAACTTTCTTTGTAACATTTTGCTCTTTTCATAAAGTTTGACTATTATTACATATGTTTGACCTTTATTTCAACCGACATATACTTCAGCAAATGCTGCCGTATATAATATATCTGATTAACCCCCATCGGCTGTGTAATAACCCTTCCTACACACCAGTCAGCCAGCCTACATAGGTTTACGTATTGCTGGACTTACAATGGTGTCGTTCTCCGTATGTGGTCAGGATATCATTATAGAGTCGTCTGGGCCTGACAGAGATCGGCCGCGCTGATATCTAAGGTGACGTGAAGACTTTTCTTTTCGTATGAACTGTCTGACCTACGTGAAATTGACAGTACGTCAAATATTTTCGGCAGTTGTCAATTACTAATGCAGTGACGATGTCTCAAGTTTTGACAGCTCCAGTAACAAGTCCGGGACAGGTGTCCTTTAATCAATATGTTCCCTGTGACTTTCATGGATACTCCGCGGGAATGACCACTTTTGTGTGGTAGATGTGTCAGATACTTAGCTGTCATTATAGAACTATTGAAAAATTATTAAAAAATTGCAAAAAAAGAAGGTTTTTTTATCATGTAGACTTTTTAACGATTCATGTTTAACCTAGTTTGGAATAAGCGATGTAAGTTCCTGATGATTTTCAAATGGTTGGTATGTAGTTTATTTCAACCTTCTAATGTCTGACAGTAAATGTTTTTAGATCATCAGTTAAATGTATAATCTGATTGTTAAACTGTGCTTCTGAGTCTGAATACCTCTTATTCTGCAGATTATTTAATCAACATAGTAATGTTATAATGTGGAGGATCCATTATTCACGCTGAAGGCCCAAGTTCGATTCCCCACATGTGAAGCCCATTCCTGGGGTCCCCCTCCACGATACTGCTGGAATATTGCTAAAAGCAACATGAACTAAACTCACTCACTCACGCCGAAGACCTGTATTCGATTCCCCACATGTACAATGTGTGAAGCCCATTTCTGGTGTCCCCCGCCATGATATTGCTTATATGATATTGCTTAAAGCGGCATAAAACTAAACTTACTCAAACACTCCCCCTTTATTTAACTTTCTTTGTTTTGAATGCTTTAAATGTGCAGATAACGAAAACAGTTATCTTTGTTGATAGATGTACAAGCTCACTCAGGGAATGTGAGCCATATACAAACACGTTGATGGATTAATAAAACAAACATTTACAGTTGTGCTGTTTTGATAGCAATAAGCAGCTCTCTGTTTTATACCCAGTACATCAATAATGCACACACTGTCAGCAGTGGTAAGATGATCAATAACGAATTAACTCTTATCTACCTTTTGTACATAACGGTAAATATACCCCCCTTGGGAGCTGCTGTGTGGAAGGTCTCAGCTGAGGCATTATGGAATGTTGTCATTGAATATTACCTGAAATCCTGGGTGTAGAGAATGAACTGTGATGATGCTCTGGGTAGGCGTTACGGAATGTTGTCACTGAATATTACCTGAAATCCTGGGGGTAGAGAATAAACTGTGATGATGCTCTGGGTAGGCGTTACGGAATGTTGTCACTGAATATTACCTGAAATGCTGGGTGTAGAGAATGAACTGTGATGATGCTCTGGGTAGGCGTTACGGAATGTTGTCACTGAATATTACCTGAAATCCTGGGTGTAGAGAATAAACTGTGATGATGCTCTGGGTAGGCGTTACGGAATGTTGTCACTGAATATTACCTGAAATCCTGGGTGTAGAGAATGAACTGTGATGATGCTCTGGGTAGGCGTTATGGAATGTTATGACTGAATGTCACCTGAAATCTTGGGTGTAGAGAATGAACTGTGTTGATGCTCTGGGTAGGCGTTACGGAATGTTGTCACTGAATATTACCTGAAATCCTGGGTGTAGAGAATAAACTGTGATGATGCTCTGGGTAGGCGTTACGGAATGTTGTCATTGAATATTACCTGAAATCCTGGGTGTAGAGAATGAACTGTGATGATGCTCTGGGTAGGCGTTACAGAATGTTATGACTGAATGTCACCTGAAATCCTGGGTGTAGAGAATGAACTGTGATGATACTCTGGGTAGGCGTTATGGAATGTTGTCACTGAATATTACCTGAAATCCTGGGTGTAGAGAATAAACTGTGATGATGCTCTGGGTAGGCGTTACGGAATGTTGTCACTGAATATTACCTGAAATCCTGGGTGTAGAGAATAAACTGTGATGATGCTCTGGGTAGGCGTTACGGAATGTTATCACTAAATATCACCTGAAATCCTGGGTGTAGAGAATGAACTGTGATGATGCTCTGGGTAGGCGTTACGGAATGTTGTCACTGAAAATCACCTGAAATCCTGGGTGTAGAGAATAAACTGTGATGATGCTCTGGGTAGGCGTTACGGAATGTTGTCACTGAAAATCACCTGAAATCCTGGGTGTAGAGAATAAACTGTGATGATGCTCTGGGTAGACATTACGGAACATTTTCACTGAATGTGTCACATTAACTCCTGGGTGTAGAGAATAAATCTGTGCGATGATGCTGGGTAGACGTTATTCACTCACTCACTCACTCACTCACTCACTCACTCACTCACTCACCTCATCAAGCTCCATTCATTTACTAAGAAACAAATATTTATCTATGTGAGGCAGACGTCTGAGTCAAGCCAAATGCAGGATATAAATCAGACGATATGTTAGCGGATAACTAGGTATAGCATTCTTATCCTGCTGCCGTAATGTGATTGGTCAAAGCCATGGTCTTTCCGAAGTCTGGCCTGTGTTCTCAATGTATTCAGATATAACCCTGTAAGCTAGCTGGTGCCCGAATCTCCATCACTCTCATCAAAGCCAGGAAACAACGAGATCAACCAACAGTTGACTTTTTCAACACAGCAGCAGACACTTCATGCCAATGAGGAAGGTTAATTCCATATTTGGTAAAGTCATATTTGATAGCTGTGGAAAACTGTCTCATATATACAGACAAACTTTATGGATAAAACAACTTCTTTGTTCGGATGATGCAACGTTGTTTCATACTACCATCCGTTTTATTGCGGTGCACTTGCACGTGATCAGATACATAAGGAGAGGTAATATGAGTAAAGGAAACAGTTATTTGAGTTTTAAGAGAAAGGCTTCATGTGAGCAAGTTAGTAAGCTGTGAGCTTTTTTACGTTCCAACTGTTTTTATTGCCAACTTATATTGAAGTGAGTCAAAAACTTGTTCATATTGAATATTTGAAAAATGCTTCTTGAAAATGTCTAAAATAAAAAAATCAATAAATACACAAAGCCTGATACTCATTTTTAGGGACACGTGTCACTTTCATGAAGATTTATACCAGCATTCCTCTCGTATACTGTGCAGGGGTTTGTGGTAGCCTAGTGGTTAAAACGTACACTTGTCATGATGAAGTGCCAGGTTTTATTCCCACTTGGGTACAATGTGTAAAGCCCAATTAAGTGTCAATCGCCATGATGTTGCTGGAATATTGTTAAAAGTGGTGTTAAAACTCACTCACTCACTCTTAAACTAGCATATCTTGTAAGCCACACATGTATGTGTATCTTGCCCTTCTTCTTTGTGTGGATATCATTGATATCATGCTGTTTTATTTCACTGATATCATTCCGCTCTATAAGCCAATGGTAACAATGATACTGAAAGAACAGAATACTCTCTGACTCGCTCATATCCAAGAGGATCGGAGACTGAAATAATACCCCTATCTCACTGGGTTTGAGACTACTGGGCATAGATTTTCAAAGCTCTCTTAGCTCTACGATAGTCGTAAGTTAATGTTAAGGCATGGCACTTACGACTATCTTAGCGCTAAGAGCTTCGAAAATATTAGGCCCTGGATCTGAAATTACAAACATACTCTCTGACCACTTAGGTCATACTACTCATTCCATTTTATAGACCTGGATCAGTGACTTCAGATATACTCTTTAACCCCGGAGGCTGTAGAAATACTCTCGGGTCTTCCCTGTTTTTAATTTTAAATAAAAGTTCAGAAATACTTACTGGCATCCAAATTTCCAACTTGATCTGAGACCACTGAAATACTCTCTAACGCCAAAGTATCTAACACAAAAGACAACGCATATACTCTCTATTTCCATGTATTCGACTTCTACATGAAGATTCAGAAATACTCTCTGGCATCCAAATGTCCAACTGGATCGGAGACTACAAAAATACTCTCTAACTCCCAAGCATCCATCTGTGTTTGTTGCAGTGGGTGGTCAAGGAGTGAAAGCATGGGATCCAGACCTTGGTTCAATTCCCCACATGGGTACGATGTGAGATATCTATTCTTGGTGTTCCCTGCGCTGGTGGGGCTATAATTAGCGGAAAACAAGTTTAGACAGCATAGCTGCCTATTTATGTAAGAAGACTCGTAGAAAAACAGACATTTTGTGTGGTAAATGTTTAGTTACAGACCTGCGAGCTAGATTGTGCGGCAGCCGCCATCTCTTCACAGAAAGTATCCATAGATTTGTTTCTTCTGTTTGACAAATATTTAGAAATCAATCTGCTGCCCATTTTTAAACGCTAAAGCCTTACAAGAAAAACTGTCTCAGAAATTATTACTTGCTCAGCCTAATGTTAAGTTTTTCAAGGAATTATCAATTAAACATAAAAAGCAAAGATGAAGTAAAAAATGTATTCCTGGGAACTACACAGAACATTTACAGCCAAAGATTTATACATGCCAACACTTTTTTGTTAAACTGTCAAGGGAATTTCAAATCGCTTGATAATTTCTCTGAAATTATATAATAATCAAATTTCTTCACTTTTTGCACTTAAGCATTCCATCTTAAAAGGCTTTTTTCTCTTGAAAATTGCAAAGATGTAAAAAGGTTTCAAAATTGGATTGATATTCAGTGTTTTTTGTGGTGCGACCTCTTGACCCTTTTGAACCAATCTGGTAACGCTATCTTAAACAGATTTTATTTTCATCTATCAGTCATAAAGCCGATTTTAATTGATTTAGTACTCATACATTTCAAGAAAATCCGTAATTGTCAATTGCAGCTGTCATTGTAACAAATGTGTTGAGTAGATGGGATAACAATGGTAGATCGTATCTGTGGGTGAAGCCGAGAAATGTGCATTACAGCATCTATGGTAGAGTCTCGGGGGGAATACTGAATGTCTTCGTCGACAAAACTTCATCTCTCACGTGCCATTTTGGGAATAATCTAAAACAAGCTATTACCAATCGATGCATCTGGAATTGTTTCTAATGTGTTGGGTGAGAGGATGGAATTCAAGTTTTTTAATTCGTTCTCTTGGGGAACTTCCTTATTAGCGTCCTGATTTATAAAGTTGGGCTGGAATCGAGAAATGGTGGTACTCTGCCGGTACTATTATTGCTCCTGCGGTTTTGGATTGTTGATAGATAAGTTGGTTAATCACAGTTAAAAGCTGAGATTCTTACAGCTAAAAGTTCAGCATATAGGTCTGGGTGATTCAGAGTCTTGTGAGCAATATGTATCCAGCGGACAGAATCTCTCTGACAGTCATGGTTTAGTGTTTTCTTATTCGTTTGAGGGGCTGTGGTGTAGCATAGTGGTTTAAGTGCTGGATTATCATGCTAAAGACCCAGGATACTGTTTCACAAAGCTCTCGTAAGCCTAAGATCTCGTAACTTTTCTCGTAGCATTCATACCTCCTATACTGTATCCTATACTTGATCTTCATATGAACCAGCCTTGATCTTCGTGATCTTCAAATGAAAGAGTCTTGATCTTCCAATGAACCAGTCTTTATCTTCTTGATCTTAATATGATCCAGTCTTGATCTTCTTGATCTTCAGCTGAACCAGTCTTGATCTTCATATGTACCAGTCTCGATTTTGTATATCTTCAAATGAACCAGTCTTGTATGTCTTCAAATGAACCAGTCTCAATTTTGTATATCTTCAAATGAACCAGTCTCGATTTTGTATATCTTCAAATGAACCAGTCTCGATTTTGTATATCTTCAAATGAACCAGTCTCGATTTTTTATATCTTCAAATGAACCAGTCTTGGCCTTCCAGTGATCTAATTTTGATCTTCTTGACCTTGAAATGAACCTGTCTTGATCTGGAAATGAACCAGTCTTGATCTTTTTGATCTTCAAATGAAAGAGTTTTGATCTTCATATGAACAAGCCTTGATCATCAAATGAATCAGTCTTGATCTTCAAATGAAACTGATTGAACTGAGTGTAACAGTTATACTTCTGTTGCCTCATCTCCGTCTTGAATATTCCAGCCAGCAAGTCTTCATCAAGTCTGGATTTGATGTCACTGTCTTGCACCTGGTGAATGTCAATGCTGTAAAATCATAAATAATGATCTCTTGCTGAGAACAGATTTCATTAAATCATTAACATCCAAGTTTGAAGCCAGATCTTCAGTCTCCACTCTTCTTGTACAGCATTGAAATGTTATGTCAGAGAGGTGAGTTTCCTGCCTCCAATCTAATGATTAGTGGGGACGCATTCTCACCCACTGGTCCATAACAGATCACCGATACCACGAGTGTCACTGTGAAGGTGATTTGCAATTCAGATCACACTTTTCTTGATGTCTTGCACTAGATTCCAGATCTTCTTTTGTTGGTGTGTTTCGCGTGAACAATGTCGCCATCAAAAAAGTATTTGCCAGATCATGTGACTTATGATTTGCTTGACTTTCATTGTGAGGCACCTTTTGGAAATGTGACTTAAAATATTAATTGTTTGGGTTCATGGTTTCCGTTCCTTACACCCTTTAGTGTCAAGTGTACGACAAGACAAAGTGACTTACCATAACTAGAGATGACAGGAATGAAGATGTATGCTCTTAGGTTTGTCAAGGTCAAAGATTCTCTTCAAGGTTATGTCTTCATCTGGCTTCGTCTTGAAGCCGAGATTGTTGGAAAGAAGCTGGTTTCATATTTGTGCGAAGTTTTCTTTTAATTTCAAGCATTTAAAGTTTTTTTGTCCCCTGGTTTCCAGGATGACGATTCCTTTGATGTGTTGGTTGTCGTGTTGTTTTGCTGCGGTCCTGAGGTTTCTAGGACAATGTTTCCGACAGCTAACATTCCGAATTATGTTCTGTATATGTTTTCATCTGTTTCACATCTATGTGATATTTGAAGGTGTTTTCGATCTTGTTTTGGCTATGACCATAACCAGTGTACGTTGTGTCTTTGTTCAACAACTAGGAAACCATTTCTGATGTCCACAGCCGTGATATTGCCGGAATAATGCTACAAGCGGCGTACCACACACTCACTCACTCACTCACTCACTCACTCACTCATGAAGGTCTGGGTTTGAATATTGATCTTCAGTAACCCAAGCTTGTCGTAAGAGGCGACTTACGGGATCGGGTGGTCAGGCTTGCTGACTTGGTTGACACATGTCATTGGTTCCCAATTGTGCAGATCAATCCTCATGCTGTTGATCACTGGATTGTGTGGTCCAGACTCGATTATTTACAGACCGCTGCCATATAGCTGGAATATTGCTGAGTGCGGCGTAAAACTAAACTCACTCACTCACTCACTCACTCACTCACTCACTCACTCACTCACTCACTCACTCACTCACTCACTCACTCACTCACTCACTCACTCACTCACTCACTCACTCACTCACTCACTAACTCTCTTTCAGAGGCAGTATTAGTAAATGAAAGCAGTTAGGACATAACTCTAAACCAACACAGTCACAGGGACGAAGCCATGCCTATCGCTTCCTTATCTAGCCTGATGCATGTAGTGCAGAGTTCACAGCTGGAATGTCCCAAATCTATTTTTAGCCACGGGTGTAGCTTGGATTGTTATATCAACCTCTTGCGACGTGCCGAGGTTGACATCGCTTAGCGTCAAAGCTGTCATGTGACCAAGTTGTCCAATCAGAAGGGCTGAAATGTACCCGTCATATAATAAATACACATGTATATATACAACATAAATTGTCTAATTTCTTCCCATTTATTTGATTCACATTCTTTGAGACAATGTGTTGTATTATCTATAAATAGATTGCAGGATCTGACAATGCCGATTTTCTCCTGGAATGACACTTTTGACAAAGATAATCAATTTGATGGCTTCATTTGGCAGTAAATGTGAAAAGCAAACGACAACTTTGATCAAGATGTTTTAATAATCTCGAAAATCCAAAATAGCATATTGAGCCTCACAGTGTCACTTGTAGATCAAACAACGCTGTCATCGATATCTGCACTGCCTCAGAGCTACAGGAAAATATACGCCCACCCATCACATCCTTAATCATTTGCAGTGGGGATGAACGGCCTACTTGGGTTTTGATACGCTTTTTCAACCTCCATGGGATTAGTGTATTGAATTATTGAGCAGTGCCTCTGATCCAGTCAGCCATTTTTTTACCCATAATGCTTGTCTACTTCCATAAGTCTCCACGTTTATTGCCAGACTTTACTCTAGCTGGATCTGTGCGACAATTTCCGCCTAACTAGGTTTGATGAGGACCTGTGCGTCACATCAAACGGCAATGACGACTTCCATTAGATGACAAAGAGCTAAATGGCAAACAGAAAACGGTCATCCAATGTAATATGGAGTCAGTAAAGTTTGAACCATCTGTAATTTATCAGTTCCCCAAATAAGAATAAGTGGTTTAAGACTGTCTTTAAGGGCTATGTATGAGACTATTGTTTGAAGGACATTGCTAGTTTGTTGTTGGCGTTTCCATGCTGCATCGCTGTTTGGGAGTCTTTCTTTCTGTGTAATAACATTTCTGTGGTTTGGTGAGTCCGTAATTATAGTCTGTTTGCAGTGAAAACATACCGATGAATTTCACTTTAAACAAAAAGGTAAATCAAATAAAGTGAAAATAAGATTGCAAATCCTCATAATTTTACCTTGCCATTTGAACATTTGAATCTCAGAATTTTATTCATCTTAGGATAAAAGTTGTTTAACAAACAATCATAGATTCAAATCGCTATTATTGGTTTGTATTACAAGGGGGTAAGCGCAGTAGTTGGAACACTGAAACAAATGCAGTTGCGGTACGTGAAGAGCGTTAATTTAGACCAACCCTACTTGTTCTCGGTGTTTCATTTAATGTGCATTCACCCTTGTAATACAAACCAATAATAACGATTTGAAACTATGATCAATTGTTAAACAACTTTTAAGTTTGAAGCCAGATTTTCAGTCTCCACTCTTTTTGTACAGCATTGAAATGTTATGTCAGAGAGGTGAGTTTCCTGCCTCCAATCTAGTGATTAGTGGGGACGCATTCTCACCCACTGGTCACCCACAAGTTTAATAAAATTCTGATATTTAAATGTTCAGTTGGCAAGGTAAAATTATGAGGATTCGCAATGTTAATTTCACTTTATTTGATTTACTTTCTTGTTTAAAGTGAAATTCATCAGTACGTTTTCACTCCAAACAGACTATAGTTTTTTCGATGGAGTATAACTGTTAGGGAGTCTTTCTTTGTGTGTGAGAACATTTCTGTATTTTGGTCAGCTAGTTGCTAATGTTCCATTATTTATCGACAGTTAGGGAGTCGTCCTTCCTTACAATGTTTTAGGCCCAAATGGACATCAAGTTCTGCACTCTATTAGGTAATCAGGTTTCTAGGGAAAGTATAAAAATATGGAATATCCAGCTTAGAATAGTAATCACATTATATTTTTGACCTTTTCATGACATCCACCAAGAAAAAGTATCATTGTTTTGCTAGTTTGATCTTGGAAAATAGAACAGAAAAAAAAATGATCATAGACGTAATTACAGGTACTTTTTATAGCAGGACAAGAAAAGTCTTGGTGGGGAAGCAATTTCACCAGAATCAGGACAAAGACCTCACAAGTTATTTAAATGCTGTTATTGAAAAATTGGTTTGACCAAGATTCCGGCTGTGGTTAATAAGATTTATTTTCCTGCTATTGCCATACTTCCTGTTCTGGTCCTGTCAATTGCTGTGAGGACTTCCTGTAATCTGGACAACCATATCAACAACAGCTGCAGTGTCAAAGAAGCAGTTTCATCCACAGCAATAGTATATATAGTAACAACAGCAACAGCAACATTGACAACCATAGAAACAACAGCTGCAGTGGCAAATGGCAGAAACAGTTTCATCCACAGCAATAGTATATATAGTAACAACAGCAACAGCAACATTGACAACCATAGAAACAACAGCTGCAGTGGCAAATGGCAGATACAGTTTCATCCACAGCAATAGTATATATAACAACAGCAGCTGTGGCAACATTGACAACCATAGAAACAACAGCTGCAGTGGCAAATGGCAGATACAGTTTCATCCACAGCAATAGTATATATAGTAACAACAGCAACAGCAACATTGACAACCATAGAAACAACAGCTGCAGTGGCAAATGGCAGATACAGTTTCATCCACAGCAATAGTATATATAGTAACAACAGCAACAGCAACATTGACAACCATAGAAACAACAGCTGCAGTGGCAAATGGCAGATACAGTTTCATCCACAGCAATAGTATATATAGTAACAACAGCAACAGCAACATTGACAACCATAGAAACAATAGCTGCAGTGGCAAATGGCAGATACAGTTTCATCCACAGCAATAGTATATATAGTAACAAGGACAACAGCAACAACAGCGGAAGCAGGCAGTGATGACCGTATGCAAAGGCAACAGCTGCTGGATCAACAGCCGAAACACTTAAACCACAACAGCACATATACAGTCGAGCACCGTTGTCTCTATATTCATGGGACCAAGAAAAAATATCGAGTTATCTAAACTTCGAGACATCCGACCGGGGCATATCATTTCATATCATTTAGAAACAACTTAACAATCACAGGCTAGTCACGTGATTACACAAGACCCTCATTGGATTCTCAGTATGTTTTGATTCGAAACTATAATCCTTTATCAGTAGTGTTTAGTCGTAACAGTGAATACTTCCTAATTAATTCCTTCTTAATTAATCCTAATTAAATAACAAATAAGTGACACCTTCAACTCAATAAGCCCTAATTAGTTTACACTACCGCATCCCTTTGATTCATGCCGCACCATGTGTAAACGTGTGGAAACAACCTCAGTTCAGAGGGATACTTGCCCATGAAAGGTAGGTGAATATCGTGTTTCTTTGAAAATATCGAGTTGAAAGGGTAATTTTGCTTGTTGGGACCATGAAATTATATCGAGATATCCGATATATCGAGACATCCGTATCGAGTTAAAAGAGCTTGAATAATCATAAATTATGAAGGATTTAGCCGGGACCAAGATGTCATGTCGAGACAACCAAGATATCGAGTTATCAGAGTTCGACACAATGGTGCTCGACTGTAGCACTAATGACAGCAGCTTCAACAGCAACAGCAGAATCAGTAACAGTGACATTCATAGCAATGTAAACAGCAACAACATTAGATACAGCTGTAAAAAATGCATACACAACACCATCAGTAACAACAGCAGCTTCAACAGCAACAGCAGCAGCAGCAGAACCAGTTATATGTTATGGTAGTCCTTAGCTCATGAGTCTACAGCTTGAAAACTGTAGAATACTTCAGAACCTCCATCAATTCATATCGGGTCGCAGGTTTGATCCCTGGCCGCGTCATACCAAAAGACGTCAAAATATGGTACTTGTTGGTCCCTGCCTGGCGATTGGCATTAATGGGTACAACAAGGACTGGTCGGCTCGGAGTCAGTATACTGTGTCTGAGTGGGGTATTCATGCTTCACTGCGGCATGGTATCTCAGTGGGCTAGCACTATAAAACCAGCTTCAGTCTGGGCTAGTACAAGCAGCCGCACAGACACATGCATGCATGCATGCATGCATACTGTCATACGAGCGAAATATTCTTAAGTGCGACGTTAACCCCATTTCACCTCACCTCACCTCACCTCACCACACCACACCACACCTCACCACACCTCACCACACCACACCTCACCACACCTCAACTCATCACAATTCATATCAGTGATTGTTGTGTTTTCTGAAACAGTTGTGCGGGTCCAAGGTGGGTCTGTCATCTTAAAACACTTTACTTCTAAAGAGACAAATCAACAGTGCAGAGTTGTGTCCTTTGAGCATGCCAGGAACTGCTGATTGTGGGTAAAAATCCCAGTTATCCCCTCCATCATTCGGTCTTCATTTAGACAATAAGCTGACAACCTATAAAATAACTCGAATAACATTCAAGGCAGGGTTAAACCCAACTCACTCACTCACTCGCCAACTGGTAAACAATGTAATGATCTCGAGGTCATGTAATCGATCGATCAAGGTTTCCGGAAACCCAAACATTTGTTTCGATGATATTCCTTGAATGACATGGAAGCTGGAGGTTTGCACCATGTGGAAGAGGCTGTTGGGTTTCTTTGCTTCTGTCTGTGTGACCTTTCATTCCGGTGATCTGTCTTCAAGACAGCAGTTGTTTTTCGAATCTGGAAAAACACACACATTATCGATAGTAGCTGTTTATGGTTGAAAATGAACTTGTTTATACGGTCTGCTCTTGTCTGCAACAAAAAGTAGGCTACAATTGTATTTGACAGAGGATGATCTGTGGCTCCTTGTGTCAATATTCTTCGACACTTTTTACGATCCGCTTCTTTTTCATGATGAAGTTACGACAACACCAGCGGCTATTAACCAGCGCCCAAGTTGCAACCTACACAACATTTTATTTTCCGTTAGGAAACCAAGGATTTCAATAAATCGAAATGACGCTTTTTGTAAAAACAACAGAGTTCCTGTAGCACCTATTGGACGGAAGCGTCATGTCGAGGATTTGCGAAGCTTGTCAGGTTTGCCGATCATCTGTCTCTGACAGGTCATTGATCATCATGTTATTTGCAACAATTAGCTTTGTGCGCTAGTGCCGCCAGAATATTTACTCCGATAGGTAATTGGCGGATGAGAAGGAAAATGACTTGAGAAGAAATTAGGTGACAAAATTAGACAAGCGTCTTCTCAAAATGGCCGCCACCTAATTCACAAACAGACACAGTAAGCAAAATCAATTACCATTTAACCCCTGTCGCTTGATGGTATTTTGAGAAATGGCATTTACAAGACTTTAACTCATATTAACTTTTCATTCAAATAAAACTGTTTCAGGTGTAAATCTATTGATTTGTAATAATTGAAATGTGCGATCTGGTATATTTCAGAATCCCATATATTTAAGTTTGCTCGCTCTTGTGGCACTTGAACAATGCTCGCATGTTATTGTGGGCTCGATACAGTGTTACTGGGTGATTGATGATGCAGAGTTTTAACAAGAACCTGAGCCTGTTTGAGATATGGTGCGGACAAAAACGATGGACAAGTTCTTGTCTGTTTAAACTTGTTTTTCTAGATATTTGTTTTAAATTTCAGTTGAATTTTTAAGAAAATTTAAAATGTGAAAAGAATACCTACTTTTTTATTTTACTGTCAATCTTACTTGCCCTTTCACTTGTATTCTTTCATTCATTTGTTCTCAATAACTTTCTCTCGCTCACTCCTTTACACAATCGCTTTCACTCTAATGTTTCTTTCACTAGATTTGTTTCTTTATTTGATCTCATAGTAATTTTCATTCACCACCATATAGCTGGAATATTGCTGAGTGTGGCATAAAACAAAACTCACTCACTATTAATTTTCGTTCATTCATTTACTCACTCACTCCAGAATTCAGCCGCAAGATTGATCAGCAGAACAAAGAAAATTGACCACATTACCCCTGTCATGAAAAATCTCCATTGGCTCCCAATCAAATTCAGAATCCAATACAAAGTATTGCCTCTTGCTTTTAAATGCATCCATGGACTGGTTCCAGGGTATCTTTCACAACTTGTAAAACGCTATGTGCCAACCCGATCTCTTCGCTCCAGTGACCAATCTCTTCTGCAAATTCAATGTACAAGAACAAAGTCTTTTGGTGACCGAGCATTCTCTTCAAATGGTGCAAAACTCTGACTCATCTTTTTACCAAAGCTTACCTTTAGCTCCAGCATGGACTCAGAGCGCCTTTGGGCGATTGCATCGGATTCTGGCGCTATAGAAGTATTTGTATGTATGTATGTATTAATTTCCATTCACTCACTCACTCACACTCACTCACTCAGTCACTCCCTCACTGTTGATCTCTCATTCCATTGATTCCCCCCAATGGGCACAATGTTCGGAAGCAGATTTCTGGTGTCCCACCGTGATATTGCTGTAATATTACTAAAGTCACTCACTCCCTCATTCCTTTGTTCCATCACTTGCCAACTTTGTCCCTCTATCGTGCATTCCTTCCCAGTGTAAGGCAGTAACTAATATTATCACAAACAAAACTACAAAACTGAAAAAACAAACACTTTAAACTTTTTTTAGTACAAGTGAGCCAAATGGTTTCCTGTTACGACTAAGACAGAATTTGCCTGTAGTCCACCAGCTGCTCTACAGAATGTCAGTTTAGTACCAATCATACAGAAAGCTTGCACTAGCTCCCTTGTTTATGGTACCTTCTGGCAAATTGAGGACACTTGTGAGTCCTACTGAAGACTTTTATTGTGACTCTATAGATAAAATACCCTTCTTCAAAGAGGATGGGTATTTATCACGCTTACAAAAAGATCCTCTAAGATACTGTGTTCTTTCCGGAGATATATTTCTTTGCCGTACTTCGGCGCTGTAAATGCACCGTCTAAAGCTTAAGCAACACAGATGGGTATTTTATCACAGTGGAAGAAAAATCCTCTTTGGAAGTTTTTTGTCCTAATGTCTTCAGATTGAACTTGTTCCCGAATTGTAGAGATGTACAAACTCAGAAATGTCACATGGCAGCATCTTTAAGAAGATTTATCAACTCTTTGTCCGAGCCACTTCGATATAGAAGGACCAGGATTGATACAACATTAGCACTCGATTCAGCATCGATCTCTCGGTTTCTTTGTTTGAGGGTTTGGCTTTGACTGTGGCGAGAGCTTGTTTATCGACTGTCATGGAGATTTAATGAAGTAACAATGCTTTTATGCATGGCAATGTACTTGCACCTGAAAACTGTGGCTTTGATCTGATCGTTAAGGGCAGGTGAGCTGCTACACCTCCACTCGTTTCTTTGACTTCTATTGATATTGCCTTGCAACTCTCGACTTGTAACACAATGACTTAACTCGGGGTGCTTGTTCCCTGCAATTGACGGTCATACTTGGCTAATGATTTCTGGATGCATCCCCAGGGGACCATCTCAAAAGTGTAATGTGATTTAATTTTCGGGTCATGTTTTGCAGTCTTTGTGCTCTGACTTTAATCTCTTTTTTCCTGGCTTTGTAAAGATTAAGGGTCGTTTGAAAATGGGAAGATCGATTTGGATTGTGTTTGGTAATTACTATCAGAAGACATTTTGATATGTTTTTGATGCTGCAAGAATTTTTGACTGAAAAAGCTTTTGATGTACATTTGCTATTCTCATAACTGCTGACCGAAATAACAATTTTCTAAAGAGAGGAGTTTGGGAGAAGTATGGGTAGTTGACTCTTCTTGTTGAAAATGTCGTTTCATCCAGAAAGTACCTGAAAATTATTTATATTAAAGAATATTCAGTGGACTGTTTCTGAAGTTGTTTTTACTTCGTTGAAGTACAAGATGTATGAAGAACAAGATGTAGTGGTTAAAGTGTTCACTCATCATGCTGAGGACCCGGTTCGGGTCGACATGGGTAGTGGTTAAAGTGTTCACTCATCATGATAAAGATAAAAGTGGGACCCCGGTTCGCCAAAGTTCGACTGAGACTTGGGTACTTCTGCAATAGCTGTAGGAGCACATTTAAGGTGTCAAGAGCAGCACTGAACCCAAATCACTCACTTGTTGAAATATTGATAAAAGTGTGCTTAGAGCGCCCACCCGAAGCGGAAGGCTGTTCGATCCCACCAATACCAAAAGACGCTAAAACATCTGAGATGTTGGTTCCTGCCTGGCGCTTTGGCATTCTGCAAGGACTAGCTCGAGTCAGTATAAGCTGGAATATTGTTCACTGCAGCAGCAGTGAACTATAAAACCACTTCAGTCTGGGCTAGTACAAGCAGCTGCACGTACACATACACACGCATGCCTGTCGTCATATGAGCGAAAGATTCTACAGCGCGACGTTAAACCCAATTTCACCTCACCTCACTTGTTAAAGTATGTTAGCTAGTTAGTGTAAAAACCTATACAAATTCACTGTCAGATTGTGTGGAGGTTTTTATGTCATCATTTTTTATGGGATTGAGTTTAGTTTTATGCCGCACTCTATCAGCAATATTCCAGCTATATATGGCAGTCTGTAAATAATTGAGTCTGGACAGTGATCAACAGCACAGTATCAAGTGCTAATTGGGAACTAATGACATGTGTCAACCAAGTCAGCAGCCTAACCACCGATCCCGCATTTTTATGTGGTGTTGTGTGCTTGTCATGTCAATATTGATGGTGTTTAGTATTTAAGTGGTCACAAGTGAGTAAGTGACTTTAGTTTTATGGCTCAGCAATATTTCTATATTGTGCATCGAACTATAGGGATCTGATGATATCAACCAAGGCTGACCATCTGATCCCCAGGAGTGAGTAGTAAAATTACTGCTTCTTTGTATTGAGCTGTATTCCAGTAATGTTACTGTGTGGAAAGGAAGCTGAGTGAGTGAGTGAGTCAGATTTACTGCTTCTTTTAAGCTGTACTAATGGTGAGGAAGCAGAATAATACGCCTTTCACTACCATACCTGCACCTAACATAACCAGACATTTAGAGTGTCAAATGCCATACCTGACTTGGTGCTGGGTAAGGTAGTGAGTGAGTTGTTAGTCTTAAATAGGTGCACTCCATACCTTAACATAGACTTGAGTAAAGCGCCATACCGTTAAGGTTGTTTGTACATTGGCAACCTGGTGATTATGTGCCTGACCCTCAGCGTGAGGGTTTGAATCCTGGATGAGACTCAACCTAACAGAAATTCTAGAATCTCTACTTAACTAGAAAAGTGTAATTGTTTTAAACATATTTTATTCACAGAGAAAAGGATTAGGAACAAGTTCTCCAACTTAGAATATCCTCTCCTTGGTATGTACATAGGTTCAGTCAAGCACCGTTGTGTTGAACTCTGATAACTCGATATATCGGATATCTCGATATAATTTCATGGTCCCAACCAGCAAAGTTACCCTTTTAACTCGATATTTTCAAAGAAACACGATATTCACCTACCTTTCATGGGCAAGTATCCCTCTGAACTGAGGTTGTTTCCACACGTCTACACACGGTGCGGCATGAATCAAAGGGATGCGGTAGTGTAAACTAATTAGGGCTAATTCAGTTGAAGGTGTCACTTGTTTGTTATTTAATTAGGATTAAGTAAGAAGGAATTAATTAGAAAGTACTCACTGTTATGACTAAACACGACTGATAACGGATTATAGTTTCGAATCAAAACATACTGAGAATCCAATGAGGGTATCGTGTGTGATTGCGATCCCCCTGTGAGTAAAAATGTATATACAAATAAATATACATGAAATCTACTTTTTGTTTTGTTAACTTTCATAGTGATATGTGATGATATGCCCCGGTCGGATATCTCGAAGTTCGGATAACTCGATATTATTTCTTGGTTCCATGAATATCGAGACAACAATGCTCGACGGTAATTTAGATTCTCGCAACTAAAGATGACAGATAGTGGACAAGAAAGTAGTATAAGTAAAAATGAGATTGAGCTTATATAGAATAATATCACTATGCTATACACTTGTTTTGTCTCACTAATGAACGATTGCACAAACTTGAATACATTTGTATTTTCACATGATGATATGTCTGCACTTCCTTCTAACTAAAGTTTGGGGCGGTGGGGTAGCCTAGTGGTTAAAGCATTCGCTTATCATGCCAAAGGCCTGGGTTTGAATCCCCACATGGGTACAATGTGTGAAGCCCATTTCTGGTGTCCCACGCCGTGATATTGCTGGAAGATTGCTAAAAGCGGCATAAAACCAAAGTCAGTCAGTCAGTCTAACAAAAGTTTTAACATTCATCAGAAGCAGGTATAAGAAGTGTTATAAATAACAGGTATGACAAATTTTATTTAATCGTGATGAAGTGGTCAGTTGAACAGGTACGTGTTGTTTTTGACCCATGTCGGCCTACAGCAGTTTGTACAGTACAATGCTAACTGAATAGATGACACTGGTTGTCATATGATGAAGCAAATGATTTGATCCAACCTTTTGGGGTCAATTTTCCTTTCACTGAAAAGTATTGTTACAACATGTGGTATGTATAATTAGGTACAAACACACTTTATGGGTAACAACTTCTTTATTTCATGAACCCACTCACTCACTCACTTACTCATGAAGGTCCGGGTTAGAATCTTGATCTTCAATAACCCATGTTTGTCGTAAGAGGCGACTATGGGATCGGGTGGTCAGGCTCGCTGACTTGGTTGACACATGTCATCGGTTCCCAATTGCGTAGGTCGATGCTCATGCTGTTGATCACTGGATTGTGTGGTCCAGACTCGATTATTTACAGACCGCCACCATAAAGCTGGAATATTGCTGAGAGCGGCATAAAACTAAACTCACTCAAACACTTGTACCATTGTCAAGCGTTTGGTGTTATATTTACAAGCAGACATTTCAAATGGTAGCTGAATTCACGATAATAGGAGGGAACTTTCTTTTGTTTGGAGGGAAAATGTATAATTATAAAAGTAACTTTTGGGATGACCCCTATGATTCGATGCTGTGTTACATGTATTTGAAATTTGTCCGTTGTTTGAAACTCAAAGATATTGTTCGTCAAAGATATCAAACGATTATTCACATAGTTAAATCTTAGTTCTCGCTTGCCACTAGGGGGATTATTTCAAGCAATGCATTGATCCCACTGATTCATGCATACATGTCCCCGCTACCAGCCATGCACTATGCTTTAAGCAGTTGCTGGCTAACAGCCAGCGTACTGTCGACAACAGGAAGTATACATAGACAATGTCAATTGTGTTGTCTATCGACAATTACAGTGGAATCTGTCAAATTCTGACTCTTTCTAAACCGGTTTTCTTCATAATCAGGACTAATCTTGGAGTCCCGGCAAAACTGTTCTTAATTTATCATTAACGCTTGCTTTATAATCTGGACTCTTTTAATTACAGGGGGGCGTTGGAGTAGCTTAGTGGTTAAGGCTTTCGATCCTCGAAGACTCGGGTTCGATTCCCTACATGGGCACAATGTGCGAAGCCCGTTTCTGGGTTCCCCCACAAATATATTGCTGGAATATTGCTAAAAGCAGTGTAAAACTAAACTCGCTCACGGATTACAGACTAAAATAACAGTCCTGACAATCAACTTGCTATGAGAACAATGCTTTGTAATCCGGACGTAACAGACTAAAATAACAGTCCTGACAATCAACTTGCTATGAGAACAATGCTTTGTAATCCGGACGTAACAGACTAAAATAACAATCCTGACAATTAACTTGCTATGAGAACAATGCTTTGTAATCCGGACGTAACAGACTAAGATAACAGTCCTGACAATCAACTTGCTATGAGAACAATGCTTTGTAACTAAAGACTAAGATAACAGTCCTGACAATTAACTTGCTATGAGAACAATGCTTTGTAATCCGGACGTAACAGACTAAAATAACAATCCTGACAATTAACTTGCTATGAGAACAATGCTTTGTAATCTGGACTTAATGGACTAAAATAACAATCCTGACAATTAACTTGCTATGAGAACAATGCTTTGTAATCCGGACGTAACAGACTAAAATAACAGTCCTGACAATTAACTTGCTATGAGAACAATGCTTTGTAATCCGGACTTAATGGACTAAAATAACAGTCTGTTGAATAAACATCTCCGTTACTTCTGTTCTCAGTGGCTAAATAATTCTACAAACACAAGCCTGCCAAGCTTGATTGGTGATTATGAGATGGAGAATGTGTTCAACTGTGACACAACTGGACTTTTCTTTCTCGCCTTACCCGACAATACACAGTCTGACAAAGCACAAGCTGCAAAGAGTGGAAAAGTTTCCAAAGAGAGACTTACAGTGTTTTGTGTGGTAACGGACTAAAGTTGACTAATCCAGTCTACTTTATAAATCGGACAAATGAACGGGCCCCAGGCAAGTTCGTAATAGACAGGTTCCACTGTACATCACATTTAATTGTGTATTTCGTATTCATCAGAAACATTGTAATCTCAAGTTGTTTCCTTGCAGTAATGTCATTTCTTCCTTTAAAATTTCAAAACAAATCAATTGAATGTGTTTAGATAGCGAAATACAGTCCTGTTATCGTTTAGATAACAATTTGATGTGTTTGTGCTCACTGAAGTGTGTGTTCAGCTATGAATGTTTCTCAATAAACCTTTATGAGATATAATTAAATTCAGTAATATTGAGTAATAATTGATAATTATGTTTCAAATATTGGCCAATCTTGTCAGCTGCAGTTACAGAAAAAAAACGTAAATTTGTACAAGGAGATGTTTTCAGGTTTTAACTGTTGGTTAGTTGTGCATGAAACGACAAACATTAAAGGTTTTCTATCTCGACCTCTGGACATCTAATATGTTGGCAGGGAAGCAGCACCAAGTGATGTCATTAGTTACATGTTTGTGGTTTTGTCTGTTCCCTTTTTGGCTGCCGTCATCAGGCATGACTGGCTGAAACATTAATCAGCGTCATCACATCGTCAGTGCACATTAATTCCTCTTACATGAAACGTTTACTCAATCAGAGAAAGATTGTTTCGATATCGTCTTCCTTCTGACACAAGTCGTGCATTACTCCAAGTCTCTGTGGCGTCCATATTGCACAAGTGAACGACTATGCAACGATGCAACAAAGTAACGAGATGCTGTAACGGAAGATGAAGTGAGTGTGCCACTTTTTGCCAACTGAACGATGCAAGTAGGGTCAGTCAGCATAGGCAGATCCAGAGGGAGGGGGTGGGGGTGCACCCCCCTTTTGCTCTGAAAGTTTATTAAATGACCATTGAACTCGGGTGAAATTGAAGTGTGCACCCCTCCTTTTCTCAATAGTGTGCACCCCCCCCCTTACTCAAAAAAGCTGTTTCCGCCCCTTGTCAGACACAAGGATGGTGGCACAGGCTGGAAGAGGTCCGAACTTTGGGTGCCATTTTGAAACAAATTTCTTCAAAGTCTGTGTAACATTAATTCCCCATCATGAAATAGCTTTTTCATCTTGAAAACACTTTGATATTAGATGCCTCGTCTTAAAAACACGAGATCGGGTGGTCAGGCTCGCTGACTTGGTTGACACATGTCATCGGTTCCCATTTGCGCAGATCGATGCTCATGCTGTTGATCACTGGATTGTCTGGTCCAGACTCGATTATTTACAGACCGTCGCCATATAGCTGGAATATTGCTGAGTGCGGAGTAAAACTAAACTCACTCTGAAAAGGGCCTTGAATTTGAATGTCGCCTCTGTAAAAAAAGCCATGAATTTGGATGCCTCATCTTGAAAAAGGCCATGAATTTAGATAGATGCCTCATCTTGAAAAAGGCCATGAATTTAGACAGATGCCTCATTGGCCTTGAACTTGAAAAATGTGTCACTCATATTCAACGTGAAAAAAATATTTCTTCAAACAATTGGAACCTTGAAAATGTGTTAAATGACATCTTTCAACTTGTGCTTGATAATAGTTCTCTCTGCTGGATTCTGACCAAGGATCTCATCTCAAACAAAGCAACAGTAGAACCAATTACCCACTTGCTCCGTGATTTGACACACTGGCCGAGAGGCTGGATTGATCAGAAACACCAGGAATTCTGAAGATTTTGGCGTCCATGACTCTCTGCATTCACGTTGTTAGTGACAAAATTTCTAAAAACATTCACTTGTTAAGGGTTAGAATTTGACAATGTTTGCCAACAGGTAAGCTGCATGCAGTGGGGAGACATTCATAAACCAAATCTATGTTTTCATTCCCGTGGAATCAATGCAAGGTTTCTTGGTCGTTAGGTTTTTTTGGCCACAGCCAATTTTCACCAAAGGAGAGAATTTTGCCAATTTCACAATTCAGAATCCTGTGATTATGTATTTGAGAAAACTATCCGTCAGCGTGAGACAGTGTTATGGGGATCACATGGATTGCACGTCGTCATTATCTTTTAGACTAATGAAAGCAGGCTTTCACAGGGGGAGAGAGGTTGTATGAATCCTGAAGACAAAATATAGGCTTAATGGAACTTCTTTAATGCATTTATGAAATATTGAATGGGCTGATTGTTGAAGGGAAGACCATTCCAAGTAGAAGATGGAACCATTAGTCCAAGAACACTGGCGCTTCTGTCCTGTAAATGCTGTGTCCTGAGATTCTGGGTGATGATGCAAGTTATTGGTTCTAGTCCTTCTTGGAAAGTGCCCAAAGAGTAAGTGTCGACCACAATCTTGCCCAGTCTCCCAGGGTACAGAGTTTTCTGAAAGTGTTGAGTTGGTGAGTTTAGTTTTACTCAACTTTTAGCAATATTCCATCAATATCACAGCATGGACAGGGGCGGTGGGGTAGCCTAGTGGTTAAAGCGTTGGATCGTCACGCCGAAGACCCGGGTTCGAATCCCCACATGGGTACAATTTGTGAAGCCCATTTCTGGTGTCCCCCGCCGTGATGTTGCTGGAATATTGCTTAAAGCGGCGTAAAACCAACTTCAGTCAGTCAGTCAGTCAGACACCAGAAATGGATTTTCACACATTGTAACCATGTAGGGAATCGAACCCAGGTCTTCAGTGTGATGAGGGAACACTTTATCCAGTAGCTTACCTCCACTGCCCCAAGTGTTGGAGGTGCCATAATAATCTGCAGAGTTGTATCTGATATTGTGGGTTGAAATCCCAAATGTTGCTGTTGTCCCCATCTTGGTCAGCGTTCCCTGTCGTAGGTGAGGTGAGGTGAGGTGAGGTGAGGTGAAATGGGGTTTAATTTCGTACTTAAGAATATTTCGCTCATATGACGACGTGCATGCATATGTATGTGCGGCTGTTTGTACTAGCCCAGACTTAAGCTGGTTTTATAGTGCTAGCTCACTGAGATACCACGCTGCTGTTAAGCATGAATACCCCACTCAGACACATTATACTTTCTCCGAGCCGACCAGTCCTTGTTGTACCCATTAATGCCGAGCGCCAGGCAGTGACCAACATGTACCATATTTTAACGTCTTTTGGTATGACGCGGCCGGGGATCGAACACACGACCTTCCTCTCTCTCTGGGTGGACACTCTAACCACTACACCACAGAGGCGAACAAACTTGTGACTCTTCCCTGTAATGTGTGAAGCCCATTCCTGTTGTCCCCTGCCATGATATTACTTGAATATTGCTAAAAGTGGCGTAAAACTAAACTCACTCACTCACCCACTTTTGTATTACATATTATGGTATATTTGACAGTGTATCCATGGCTTATATATTAGATATATATTGGTCTAAATTTCATATGACTCAAGGCAGTTCTAAAGCCTAAGAATTTATGCACATTTTAAATCTATTGCATACCTTGACAACATACCTTGACAATATACCTTTGATGACATATCTTTGACAACATATCATTGATGACATGTCTTTGATGAAATGAACATCTTTGATGTTTCGTCTCCTTTGCAAAATAATATTTGGTCCTTCAATTAATTGTTGATCATGATTTTTTTTAGAATGATTGACTATTTCATGAAATACGAGCAGTTTCCCAGATCTATATGTCCGTGCTAATCAAGTCCGCGGTTCTCAGTATGTATAAACAGCAGGCGGATTGGCCAGGGATGAAAAAAAAAACTCTGATAGTAATCACTGGCATTATGATCTCGGTAATGGCTTGTGGCATTAGGACTGAGTGCAGTCTTCAGTTGTCATTCAATCATTTGAAGAATCTCACAAAACTTGCAAAGCATTCCATCTAAATATATTGACAACTGATAGTGTGACACGCCTCTTCAAGAAAAATTATTCATACAGTTTTGAACTTGCTTGAAAGGGGTGGGGGAGAAAAAATGGTTATTAATACATATTGGATCTGGTGCAGGTTGTACGTTGTCGAACTATAAATATCCCGTTGATGACAAACCACGACGTCACGCGGCATGATCAGGGGGATAATTCTGCAGTACATGTTACTAGTGAAGTCAGAGGTTGCAGAGACAAGGATGGAGGTGACTCACATCTTCCTGCTGTCCTGTATCCCTCTGTATTGATGGATGGTATAATTAATAGCGTGGAGTGAAAACACACGGAATGTTTGGGGAGAACTTCATTGATGTCAAAATAATGGTCCTGGAAGAAGGAGTGGGTCGTTTTTGATATTTGTTGAAATTGATGGAATTAATTGTTAAGTTTTCTTGTAATTTGAATGCTTGTCGTTAGATGTATGGGTTCGGGTAGTGCAGGTTGGGCAAGTGGGTCAGATGGTTGATTTTCACCACGGATGATAGTTATCCTGGGTATTTTGTTTTCTTTTTAAATAACACCAATGCTTTACAATCAGAAGTTGGAAATTAGAAACGTGCAATAGCATAAATATACACATTTTAAGGAAGGTAGTTGAATATTAAATGTTTTTTAAGTGACACAAAATGTAATGATCAGAAGTTGAATATTGAGAATCTTTTCAGTGGCATGTAAAGCCTGTGTTTTTAGACATCAGGAATATTGTCAAAGACAAGATATATATTTTTTTAGAAGCAGTATAATTAGAATTTTTTCTATGTCCAATATTATAAATGTCTTTTTTTAGCAAAAGTTTCATTAAAATATTTTCTTCTGTGAAAATGAACAGATGGTTTCGTTATTTTATGAAATATGAGATATATTTCAATGAGTGAACTCTGAAACAATAGCTTCTTGTGTTGTGAATCCGTGAAGACAATACATGGAGAGTTTTTTTGTTATCAAAGGACTTACATGAAACTGCAGATACTTCCCAAGAACTTTCTGATACTTCTTTTTTCCCATTAATGCAACAATTTCTAAATGTATTGTTATGAAATGATAAAAGCAGTAAACATTGATTTGTGTGGACTGTGTGATGTTGTTTTAAGTATGTTCTCATTTTGTATCAATCCTACAACCTTTGACTCAAATCTACCTTATTTGTTCAGTGTCCAATGTTAAGATATCACTTTCTCTCTCACTCACTCACACTCACTCTCACTCACTCTCACTCACTCACTCACTCACTCACTCACACCACTCACTCACTCACTCCCACCCACCCACCCACCCACTCACTCACTCTCACCCACCTCACTCACTCACTCACTCAGTCACCCACCACTCCTCACCCACTTCCTTTTATTCACTCACTCACTCACTTGTGTTTCCAGCCCACCCACCCAAACTTTGTTCCTTTCCTTTTATTCACAACTTTTCTATTTGTTTTAATTTCAGTTGTGTTTTTAAGGAAATGTAAGATGCTTTATTCTGTCACTGTCACTGTCACTGTCACTGTTACTCACTCAGTCACCCATGCCCTTTCATTCATTTGTTCTCAATATCGCTCTCTCTTCCACATCGGATGGTCAGGCTCGCTGACTTGGTTGACACATGTCTTCGGTTCCCAACTGCGCAGATCGATGCTCATGCTGTTGATCACTGGATTGTTTGGTCCAGACTCGATTATTTACAGACTGACGCCATATAGCTGGAATATTGCTGAGTGCAGCATAAAACTAAGCTCACTCACTCACTCATTCTTCTCCACACATTCGCTTCCACTCCTACATTCATTTGCCTGTTCAGTCTCTTTTCATTTACTCTCATTCATTCATTCACGCGCGCGCACACACGCACGCACGCACACACGCACGCACACAGAGTCTGTGTATCTCTTACCTAGTATAATACTCCACACAAACTGGTATCTTCAGCACCTGCTCATGAATTTCTTTAATTTGAATTTATTTGAGACCTGGCCACTGTGTAGTTCAGTGTTATCCAGGTGAGCTATGTTATATGTCTTGGGTTGTATGTGCTTTTCCACCATAGTGCACGGTATCTTCACCATGTTCTAATTTCACTTCTACCAATTTGTGTCTCTGACAATGCAATATCTGGCAAGATGCGTCCAAATTGACATCTTTAAAACAGGAATGGTTTTATGTTTACAGCTTTTGTTTTTATTCGAGCATCAGAAGATTGGAAAACTGGCAACAAAACACCTCCATGACGCCAGGACAGCAATATCCCGCCACGTGACCCCCCCAAATCACAAGACCAGAATGCACAAAAAATGTTAACAGCAGTGAATTTGGTTATATTGTTTTCTGAAAACACGTAAAACTGTTCCACAAGTGTATTTCCGTCAACCATGTGTTCACTGGGATGGATTGTTTCAGTAAATCTGCACAATCATGTTAGTTTTTTCTTTCTTTCAACAGCAAAACAAAGCAGCGTAATGAAAGCAGTGAACTGCTCTGTAATGCTTAAGTAGAGCCTGGAAATAGTTCGAGACAGATTTCTCTCAAATGTAATGCTTTTCTTTCCATCAACGCGGTAGATTCCGGATTAAATCTCATTTCCCAGGTCCACGGCTGACAGAAGGTCGAACGAATTGTTTTCCACAGATTACCCAACACTGCGCTAATGACAGTGAGAGGAAAAAGATGGAAGATCGTAAAAATGTTCCTAGGCTCCATCCAATTCTCTCCATAATCCTTTCATCTGTCTCTTCGCGGCCAAGGTGACAATGTTGCTGGCCCACCTCGGCTAATACCCAGTCAGACACTTCGTGAGGCTGCCTCCTATCTCGCCAATTTATGCCAGGTTTTTCCTGAGGATCAACTTTATAATCATGGCAGACACGGGTCTGTCTGGTGACGCCTCGAGATGATTCCAAGAGATGAATTTGGTTAAAGAACAACTAATGAAACGGGGGCCTAAATTTGGCGATTTCTCTCTCCCATTGCTTGAAGGGGGGCGTGAGTTAATGGTTATTGGTAAAGTTATTGGTGTAGCAGTGCAGGCTTTGGTGATTGATGATGCAAGGAATATGGTTCGGATTAATCTACAATTTGTATCACCTTGTGTTCTTCTCGTTGGGATGGAGCGTGACAGTTGAGTCTTGAGTAAACACTTTCACTCACTCACTCATCAATATTTATTGAAAATATTATGCGCTGATTAATTTATTAATCTTTGTAATGATCTTTAGTCAATGTGCACTCATCAATATGATGAAACACTCTGATCAATATGATGAAACACTTATCAATATGGTGAAATGCTCACTTATTATCAATATGGTGAAATGCTCACTTATCAATATGGTGAAATGCTCACTTATCAATATGGTCAAAAATGCTCACTTATCAATATGGTGAAATGCTCACTTATCAATATGGTGAAATGCTCACTTATCAATATGGTGAAATGCTCACTTATCAATATGGTGAAATGCTCACTTATCAATATGGTGAAATGCTCACTTATCAATATGGTGAAATGCTCACTTATCAATATGGTGAAATGCTCACTTATCAATATGGTGAAATGCTCACTCATCAATATGGTGAAATGCTCACTTATCAATATGGTGAAATGCTCACTTATGCTCACTTATCAATATGGTGAAATGCTCACTTATCAATATGGTGAAATGCTCACTTATCAATATGGTGAAATGCTCACTTATCAATATGGTGAAATGCTCACTTATCAATATGCTCACTTATCAATATGGTGAAATGCTCACTTATCAATATGGTGAAATGCTATGGCACTTATCAATATGGTGAAATGCTCACTTATCAATATGGTGAAATGCTCACTTATCAATATGGTGAAATGCTCACTCATCAATATGGTGAAATGCAATATGGTGAAATGCTCACTTATCAATATGGTGAAATGCTCACTCATCAATATGGTGAAATGCTCACTTATCAATATGGTGAAATGCTCACTCACTTATCAATATGAAATGCTCATATGGTGAAATGGTGAAATGCTCACTATCAATATGGTGTGAAATGCTCACTTATCAATATGGTGAAATGCTCACACTCATCAATATGGTGAAATGCTCACTCATCAATATGGTGAAATGCTCACTCATCAAATGGTGAAATGGTGAAATGCTCACTCAATATGGTGAAATCAATATGGTGAAATGCTCACTCATCAATATGGTGAAATGCTCACTTATCAATATGGTGAAATGCTCACACTGGTGAAATCAATATGGTGAAATGGTGAAATGCACTTATCAATATGGTGAAATGCTCAATTCACTCATCAATATGGTGAAATCAATATGGTGAAATGCTCACTATCAATATGGTGAAATCAATATGGTGAAATGCTCACTTATCAATATGAAATTCTCACTTATCAATGAAATGCTCACTCATCAATATGGTGAAACTCACTCATCAATATGGTGAAACACTCACTATCAAAGAAATGCTCACACTCACTGCTCATTGGAGACAAGTGCTCCTCCTTGTGGTCTCTCATCCGATATTTCCAAGCTTCAGTTTCAGCTACAATCCCCTCCTCATCCCAGCATTAAAGAAGCATTGCTAAAACCCTCAAATGGTTGCAATGAAGTGTCACCCTAACATTTGATAAAGCTAATTGTGCATAGACAGTATAAATACACAATTCCCTGGGGGCTGTGTAAGATGGATTAAGCCAAACTGATGTGCAGTTTTCTTACAAAGTGATGATAATTGATGGAATGTGTGATGTGTTATTGTAAATCCCGCAGTGTTAGTGGTTAATCCTGTCTGAATTCCTCCGTCAACTCGGCACCGGAGATACCAAGATGCTGCCTGTACATGCAAACATCCCTTCCATTGTGAAAGACAAATTATTTGGGGGCTGCAGCAATGTGAACCAGATTTTCAATGTTTTAACTTTTTTAATCAGATTCTAAGACACTGTGAACTAAAGGTTATTTGATTCTGTTTATTCCTGAAACAACTGGGAACAATTTAATATACATGCTTTAGAGGGATTTCCACAGCTCTAGGAGAGTGCTGTTCCATGTTGGGGATTTATGGTATGCGTGGAATTTAATTGCGTGGGGATAATTTGGATATGGACCTCCTCAGCTACTACTGGGAACAGTTTCTTCAACATTTGTACTGATTGTCAGTATTTCAAAACATTACCAGCTTACTAGGTCAGCTGTATTGTTTTGTTGTGTTTTTTGTTTTTATCAGAAACATGCTGGATGTTGTTCTGGATACAGAAGCAGGTTGTTTTGTTTTTGTTAGGATTTAGGTCATAATGGTTGGGTTTTTTTGTCCTGGTCGTCAGGGTAACCAGTTATGATGAATATATGGTCGCACTCTCGACCACTGGTTTTAGGATTTGTTTTTGTATTGAATGCCAAGAGTTTTGTCCCTTATCAGGACATGGATCCACTACTGATCATGTTTTGTCAGCACAAATATAACATGTCCATGAACAGTATCGCTGCTGTTTGCAAATTTGGTAGATGTGATATGACTGAGATACTCTTAGATATAGTGTACAACTTCACTCACTCACTCACTCACTCACTCACTCACTCACTCACTCACTCACTCACTCACTCACTCACTCACTCACTCACTCACTCACTCTTCACTCTTCACTCACTCACCCACCTTCACAGCCACTCACCCATTCACTCTCACTCACTCACTCACTCACTCTTCACTAACTCATCCACCTTCTCAGCCACTCACCCATTCACTCTCACTCACTCACTCACTCACTCTTCACTCACTCACCCACCTTCACAGCCACTCGCCCACTCACTCACTCACTCACTCAGCCATTCACCTACTCACTCACCCACTCACTCACCCAACTACGCATCCACTATCTGCCTACATAAACTTATGATCTGTGGATGACTGACCCATCCCAAGACGAAGCTCAGCTTTATGTAACAGACACCCCATACAATATATGTTTTGGGTTGACACAAAGCGGATTATTTCTGAATCAATTCCTCCAGGACATTAAGGCCATATGGTAAGATCTAGTTACGCAGGCATATGGCATCAGTGCGCCAGCCCTCCGAGTCAGCCTCCGTAACCTCGTTGGGATCATTTGCCTTCTGCATATGGCAGTAATGGCAGCAGTAACGGCGCCTCCGAGAACCAGAGTCTTCCAGGCATCAGAGCCTGTCTTTGAACCTCGAAGATATTCTTGTCGCCAACACCATTTTGGTTAGATGTTTGCGTACAGATATAGAAAACTTAGAATGGATTTCATTTCATAAAACCTAAAGATATGAAAGCATTGAAATTTTGATATGTTTTTTCTTGGTGCTGGTCAGATCATGATGAGGGTAGCTTCAATTTGGTTCTAAACATGGAGCTGATATTAACAATATTAACCATGTTTTGGCAGTGATATGAACATTTATCTACTGGAACGAACCATAATTATAGGCCTACACATAGTAGCACTGCTCCAGTGAGTTGAATTAAGCCATGATATCTTGTAACAATTTTCGGGGCGGTGGGGTAGCCTAGTGGTTTAAGCGTTGGCTCGTCACGCCGAAGACTCGGGTTTGAATCCCCACATGGGTACATGGTGTTAAGCCCATTTCTGGTGTCCCCTGCCGTGATGTTGCTGGAATATTGCTAAAAGCGGCGTAAAACCAAACTCAGTCAGTCAGTGTAACAATTTTCATGTTTTCTCGACATTTTCCAGAATAGTTTTCTTATTGTTTGTTGTAGCTCAATAGCTAATCCTACAAATATTTCACTCAGTATTTTATAAAAATAAACGTTATTTCAGTATTCAAAGTACTGAATCAACTTACACATTATTATCACCAGCATCAGACACGACTATATTCAATGTTCATTCTCGAACACGAACAATCAAGTGTATTGTCTGTAATTATTAGTAAACTTACCTCTGGGTTGTGATAGCCTTTTCCTCCGTCACTTGGTGATGTGTTACAGACTCCCTTAGATAAAATATGACATCACAACCAGTTCCATGACCTTAGTTTTGATTGTGTGTCATCACTTCCGGTTGTTATGACGTCACTTCCGGTTGTTATGACGTCACTTCCCGGTTGATATGACTGATTAGATAACCCTTACTCAACATCATTCCCTTAAGTAGGTGTAATACATTGATGCACAATAGGAGAGCCACAAACCGTCACCAGAGGGGAGGATATGTTAGTACCGGAGTCCTTCACCTGAATAGGGATGTCTCACAATATCTCACCTCCTAATCCATAGATAGGTTGAGTGTTGATGAAACTTTATCGAATCCTGATTCCCTTGCCACCCCTCCTTTTTCTTGCAGAAGGATCATTGCTGAGTGAGCAAACAATAAGAAAACTATTCTGAAAAATGTCGAGAAAACATGAAAATTGTTACAAGATATCATGGCTTAATTCAACTCAATGGAGCAGTGCTACTATAGGTTTATCATCTGCTGTAAGGTGAGACCTGTGAAGATGCGGATTAGAATTGGTCTTCAGTAGCGACTAACGGGATTGGTTGGTCAGGCTTGCTGACTTGGTTGACACATGTCATTATATCCCAATTGTGTAGTACCCGTGAAGGTCCAGGTTAGAATATCTATCTTCAGTAACCCATGTTTGTCGTAAGAGGTGACTAATGGGATCGGGTGATCAGGCGCACTGGCTTGGTTGACACGTCATCGGTTCCCAATTGCGCAGATCGATGCTCATGCTGTTGATCACTGGATTGCCTGGTCCAGACTCGATTATTTACAGACTGACGCCATATAGCTGGAATATTGCTGAGTTCGGCATAAAACTAAACTCACTCCCAATTGTGTAGATTGATGCTCATGCTGTTGATCATTGGATTGTCTGGTCCAGACTCAATTATTTGCAGACCACCTCCATATAGTTGGAATATTGCTGAGTGCAGCATTAAACTAAAAACAAACCAATGGAGGTGAGCTCCGGTACCTGTGGTAGCCTGTGCTTTTTTTATGGCAATTTGCACAAAGTTGAAGTATATAGTGCAGGTGGCAATGGCATTGCTGGGAGACAGGACAGATATAATGGCTGCAGAAACAAGCAAGAGTTTTACAGAATTTATTGATGTACATTTGGGCACGGGTCCAAAACACAGCATCGTATGACATTGTGATTAATGATAATTAATGGTGCTTGAAGACCGATGCTGGATACAAAGGTTGATGCTGCTGCCACAGGCTGCAGCGGCGGCATCAGGGGAGATAACTCCCGTTCTACCCTCCGGACAATATGAACAGATATACTTAGGTCTAAGAAGGTAGATAGGTTACCGCTCACTGGAACTCAACACACCTTCAGTGAACTAAAGTGGCCTGCTTACGTACATTGCCAGAGGGTGATTCCAGTATGGTGGCTGTCAATATTGGAGATGTAGCAGGTATCGCCTGGTGTCATCGTGTAGAGAAATCCTGCCTTTAGCTCCCCATGATCAAAGATCTAAATCAGCTTAAGGCTGCTCTGTCATCTGTTCGTCCATCCCTTGTTTTAAGGTGTATTGTCTCGTATGATTCTTCAATGAAAGGATAAAGGGGGATTGTTGGTAATTGTGTTGACAATTTGTGAAAGGAGCATTAATACGAACACGTAGGATGCTGCCTTACTTTGATGTAACTGTATCAAGATGCAGCTGATGGATGCATCCGTTTCAGAAACATTTCAGTTCAGTAGGTATGAATAGCTTGGAGCTGAACTAAAGTTACAACAATAGGCTGGCATTGTGTGGAGGTAAGGGTTTCACTGTACTGTGTTAACATGGGTTGATGTAGTCACCAGTGTAGCTCCAGTCAGTAGTCTTCAGGCTGTATACATTCTGGTAGTCCAGGCAAACTTGTTGTCAGTAGTCTTCAGGCCTGTACATATCTGCTGGGTAGTCTTCAGGCTGTCTGCTGGAAGGTAGTCTTCAGCCTCTATACACTAAGCTATGGTAGTCTTCAGGCTGAAGATACAGGATACTAGAGACCTGTTTTGTCATGAAGCTGAATGTTGAGACCAGCTTTAGGTACTGGGAATTGGTTTTGGTACTGAAACTAAATGTTGAGACCAGCTTTAGATACTGGGAACCGGTTTTGTACTGAAACTAAATGTTGAGATCAGCTTTAGATACTGGAACCTGTTTTGGTACTGAAGCTAAATGTTGAGACCAGCTTTAGATACTGGGAACCTGTTTTGGTACTGAAACTAAATGTTGAGACCAGCTTTAGATACTGGGGGCCTGTTCTGTCATGAAGCTGAATGTTGAAACCAGCTTTAAATACTGGGAACCTGTTCTGTCATGAAGCTGAATGTTGAGACCAGCTTTAGATATTGGAGACCTGTTCTGTCATAAAACTGAATGTTGAGACCAGCTTTAGATATTGGGGACCTGTTCTGTCATGAAGCTGAATGTTGAGACCAGCTTTAGATACTGGGGACCTGTTTTGGTACTGAAGCTAAATGTTGAGACCAGCTTTAGATACTGGGAACCTGTTTTGGTACTGAAACTAAATGTTGAGACCAGCTTTAGGTACTGGGAATTGGTTTTGGTACTGAAACTAAATGTTGAGACCAGCTTTAGATACTGGGAACCGGTTTTGGTACTGAAACTTAATGTTGAGACCAGCTTTAGATACTGGAACCTGTTTTGGTACTGAAGCTAAATGTTGAGACCAGCTTTAGATACTGGGAACCTGTTTTGGTACTGAAACTAAATGTTGAGACCACCTTTAGATACTGGGGACCTGGGGACTGAATGTTGAAACCAGCTTTAGATACTGGGGAACCTGTTTTGTCTGAAACTGAATGTTGAGACCACCTGTTTTAGATATTGGGGACCTGTTCTGTGTTGTCACTGAAACTGAATGTTGAGACCAGCTTTAGATATTGGGGACCCTGTACTGAAGCTAAATGTTGAGACCAGCTTTAGATACTGGGAACCTGAAACTGAATGTTGAGAGCTTTAGGTACTTTAGATAACTTGAGACCAGCTTTAGATACTGGGAACCTGTTTTGGTACTGAAACTAAATGTTGAGACCAGCTTTGAACCTGTTTTGGTACTTTGGTAAATGTTGACCAGCTTAGATGTTGAGACTGAAACTAAATGTTGAGACCAGCTTTAGATATTGGGGACCTGTTTTGATGAAACTAAATGTTGAGACCAGCTTTAGATACTGGGAACCTGTTTTGGTACTGAAACTAAATGTTGAGACCAGCTTTAGATACTGAAGCTGGGGACCTGTTTTGGTACTGAAACTAAATGTTGAGACCAGCTTTAGATATTGGGACCTGTTCTGGAACTGAATGTTTACCTGTTCTGTGAAGCTGAATGTTGAGACCAGCTTTAGATACTGGGAACCTGTTCTGTCATGAAGCTGAATGTTGAGACCAGAGATAGACACCTGTTCTTTGAAGCTGAGACCTGTTCTGTCATAAAACTGAATGTTGAGACCAGATGTTGGGGACCTGTTCTGTTCATCATAAAACTGAATGTTGAGACCAGCCGGGGATAAACTGAATGGGACCTGTACTTGTCATGAAGCTGAATGTTGAGACCACCTGTTCTTTAGATATTGGGGACCTGTTCTGTCATGAAGCTGAAACTGAATGTTGGAGACCAGCTAAATTTACCAGCTTTAAATACTTATTGTCATAAAACTGAATGTTGTTTTGTGGGACCTGTTCTGTCAAACTGAATGTTGAAACCAGCTTTAAACCAGAACCTGTTTAGATGAAGCTGAATGTTGAGACCAGCTTTAGGGGACCTGTTCTGTCATAAAACTGAATGTTGAGACCAGCTTTAGATATTGGGGACCTGTTCTGTCATGAAGCTGAATGTTGAGACCAGCTTTAGATATTGGGGATAAAACTGAATGTTGAGACCAGCTTTAGATATTGGGGACCTGTTCTGTCATGAAGCTTTGAATGTTGAGACCAGACCTTTAGATATTGGACACCTGTTCTGTCATGAAGCTGAATGTTGAGACAAGGGTTAGATAATGGAGACCTGTTCTGTCACAAAACTGAATGTTGAAAGAAGGGTTAGATGTATGGGACGTGTTCTGATCTGGAAGCTCAAGGAGAAACAAGGTTGAGGTACTGGTGCCTTGTGTCCGACTCCTCCGAAGTGACAGGCATGAGGTATGGGAGACCTGTTCCAGCCTAGAACCCACATGAGAGACAAGCAGAAGGTGCTGAGGTCCTTTTCATTCCTCGAGTCCCCAGGAGACACAGACATAGGGAGATGAGGATGGGGATGCTCCCTGCCCCGGAATCACCTCGGGGTGTCCCCATAAAGACTTGACCTCATTGTGCATCTGAGCCTGTAAGTGACCTGTTCGCCCATGAGTCATTATCGTGCCTGGGGGTAACATGGAGCTGCTTATCTACCTTCATCTTCAGACAGACGGTGAATGTAACTGTGAAGGTTTGGACATCCCCAGACGGGTCGAGACATAATTCAATCCTCACATTGAGCAATTCTATGTTGATTCAAAGTGACCACTTGCCCTGTGCCATAATTAGTGGGGTGTAAACCATTTACACATCTTTATTGATTTTAATTAGTCTACATGGGTCCAGACTTGCGTTTATTTCACACGAGCTACTGCTTCTAATCTTCAAGAGAAACTGCAGACCCTGAAAACAAATTTGGTATTAATGTTTAATTAAATAAAAATACAAATCCCCACCACTTTGATACAGAAAGAGAAGACTGAATCAAGGCTGATACACTTTTGATCAATTTGATCTGGCCTCTTCCGGAGCGATATGATGGAATTGAGCGTAGAGAGCAGTGTTGGACAGGGGCATGCAGCACACGTACCATGAGATCAATGCATATTGCCGCAGTGTCCCGAGCGACCAAGTCCTCCGTGCGCGTTAACTAGAGTCGCTGGCAGTATCGTCACGGAGAAAGACGGAGTGGGGACTACAACCTCCTCTTTTTATTATTGGGCTGAGATGTGTGATGACTGCTACCAGCGATGTTGTGATGCTGTGGTAGCTGTTGCGGTGGTGGCTCCACTGTGCTGCTGATGCTGTACAAGATTACGTCGTTGCTGCACCTAGTCTAGCAAGAGGATTAGACTCGGTGACAAGTCAACATTTCAAATAAGGAAGACATTCTGACTCCCTGTGACCTTGTGATTTCATTAGACAGACTGTGCTGCCGGTTTTAAATAAAAAAAGACATTCTGATTGCTCATGACCTAGTGATTTTGTAAGATCTAGGCTCTGCTGCAAGGTTTTAAATTAAACAAACTGACCTTGGACTTTTATTGTGTAAGATTATGGGTGTGCTTAACCAATTTTCGTCTTCAAGAAGCAGTCGGAATGTTCCCAAAACCAGTCATTGGGTAATTAGGAAAAAAAGCTGGAGGCACGGGGTTGACAGTGCTTGATTTGATGGGGTAGGTGAATGAAGTCAGTTCCATTGGAGATTGATAGCCATGGTCCAGGAAGTGTATTCTACAGATTTAATGGAAGGTCCTTTGGTTTATGGGAGTTAGTTACACCCTGTAATTACAGCTCCAGTAGGACGTGTCAGCCTTAGTGGCTTACTATTACACCTGATATCTATAGTTCTATATTCCCTGACGATTTGTGAAACAAAAGTATATATATATTGAGAGTGAGTGAGTTTGGTTTTACGCCGCTTTTAGCAATATTCCAGCAATATCACAGCGGGGGACACCAGAAATGGGCTTCACACATTGTACCCATGTGGGGAATCGAACCCAGCTCTTCAGCGTGACGAGCGAACGCTTTATATAATTAGCCACTAGGCTACCCCACCACCCCCATATATATATATATATATATATATATATATATATATATGATGGTGATGATGATGATTTTAGAGTTTGATGATCTTTAGTTTTTGATGATGATGATGATGATGATGAGTGTGTGATTTGATGATGATGATGATGATGAAAGTCTTGTCCATAAGAATCAGTCATTGTGATTTGGGTCCATGAGGAAGAATGGTAGTGAAAGTCTTGTCCATAAGAATCAGTCATTGTGATTTGGGTCCATGAGGAAGAATGGTAGTGAAAGTCTTGTCCATAAGAATCAGTCATTGCGATTTGGGTCCATGAGGAAGAATGGTAGTGAAAGTCTTGTCCATAAGAATCAGTCATTGTGATTTGGGTCCATGAGGAAGAATGGTAGTGAAAGTCTTGTCCATAAGAATCAGTGTGTGATTTGGGTCCATGAGGAAGAATGGTAGTGAAAGTCTTGTCCATAAGAATCAGTCATTGTGATTTGGGTCCATGAGGAAGAATGGTAGTGAAAGTCTTGTCCATAAGAATCAGTCATTGTGATTTGGGTCCATGAGGAAGAATGGTAGTGAAAGTCTTGTCCATAAGAATCAGTCATTGTGATTTGGGTCCATGAGGAAGAATGGTAGTGAAAGTCTTGTCCATAAGAATCAGTCATTGTGATTTGGGTCCATGAGGAAGAATGGTAGTGAAAGTCTTGTCCATAAGAATCAGTCATTCAGATTTTGGTACATTAGGAAGAGTGGTGCTTTAAGTTTTGTCCAGCAGTGAAATTTATCTGGAAGAATGTCAGTGAAAGGCTCTTCCATCAGGTTAAGTTGAAACAGAGGCAGATGTGAACTTAAAATGAAATTCAGGTTTCCAGATTTGATTTGATTTCGCAAATGCGACCAGTTTGTGGCATTAAGAGCCCTGTATATGATTTACAGATGTTCAAGCTTTTGGTGAGGTTTTTGTACAATTGTATGTGATGGTTCTTTCCTGCATAGCAGCTACTAGTGACCTTGTTCTGTTCATGTCAGTACTTGTAAAATTCAATATTTTCTGCATCAGAGGATGGGGAGAATGATTTACATGATTAAAGCATTTCAAGATTTGTACATTTGTCACATACTGACTGGAAATTTAATTTATTTTACGGCAATGTTTTTCTTCATTTCTTCTGTTTATTTAATTACTGTGGTAATAAATTCCAGATGTGCAGTTGGAATTGTAACAGAAGAAGGCTGTAGATCCATATGCATTGAAACAAATTATATATGGAAAATCGGATATGGTTTACCTGTTGACATATGTAATGTATCAGGCATTTACCTCTCTAGTGTCAACATGATCTATAACCCAGACAGATGCTCACCTGTATACAGTCTTAGTTTACCTGTGTAGTGTCAACATGATCTATAACCCAGACAGGTACATGGCTCACCTGTATACAGACTTAGTTTACCTGTCTAGTGTCAACATGATCTATAACCCAGACAGGTACATGGCTCACCTGTATACAGGCTTAGTTTACCTGTCTAGTGTCAACATGATCTATCCCAGACAATGGCTCACCTGTATACAGACTTAGTTTACCTGTCTAGTGGATCTATAACCCAGACAGGTACATGGCTCACCTGTATACAGACTTAGTTTACCTGTGTAGTGTCAACATGATCTATAACCCAGACAGGTACATGGCTCACCTGTATACAGGCTTAGTTTACCTGTCTAGTGTCAACATGATCTATAACCCAGACAGGTACATGTCTCACCTGTATACAGACTTAGTTTACCTGTCTAGTGTCAATGATCTATAACCCGGACAGGTACATGTCTCACCTGTATACAGACTTAGTTTACCTGTGTAGTGTCAACATGATCTATAACCCAGACAGGTACATGGCTCACCTAAGTACAGGCTTAGTTTACCTGTCTAGTGTCAACATGATCTATAACCCAGACAGGTACATGGCTCACCTGTATACAGACTTAGTTTACCTGTCTAGTGTCAACATGATCTATAACCCAGACAGGTACATGGCTCACCTGTATACAGACTTAGTTTACCTGTGTAGTGTCAACATGATCTATAACCCAGACAGGTGCTCACCTGTATACAGGCTTAGTTTACAGGCTTAGTTTACCTGTGTAGTGTCAACATGATCTATAACCCAGACAGGTACATGGCTCACCTGTATACAGGCCTAGTTTACCTGTCTAGTGTCAACATGATCTATAACCCAGACAGGTGCTCACCTGTATACAGGCTTAGTTTACAGGCTTAGTTTACCTGTGTAGTGTCAACATGATCTATAACCCACACAGGTACATGGCTCACCTGTATACAGACTTAGTTTACCTGTCTAGTGTCAACATGATCTATAACCCAGACAGGTACATGGCTCACCTGTATACAGACTTAGTTTACCTGTGTAGTGTCAACATGATCTATAACCAACACAGGGGCTCACCTTCAGACATTCTTATCTATTTCGCCTGTTTGATCTCCCATCTGTACTTACTGCGAAAGCCTACCAAAGGCTGGCCACCATTAGACAAAGTTATTTTACCTGTTCGATCGCCTCGCACCGCTTCCTGTGCAAGGCCAGTAAAGGCAGACCAGGCGGAACTCTCCACATTTTAATCAAAGCTCCATATGTCAGGGTTCCTGAGTCGACCGGGAAGCACCGGTCAATAATTTGTCACGATTCCTGCACAGATCCCCCAATTTTCTCCGATTACAAGTCACTGGCTAGTGTTTTAACAGAGGGTGTGGAACATGATGGGTCTGCTCATTTGTGCAAGTGATCTTGTTGTTTGGTGGTGCTTCTGTTTTTGCCTGATTGTTAAATTGAGTTTATTGGGTGGGATGCCACGTCAGGTCATTTGGGGAGATTAGGGCAGGGCTGCGTGGGGATGTGAGCAGAGAACAAAGATTGGATCACATGATGAGGAAATGGAGCACAAAGACCTTACTCCACTTCAATCAGAAGAATGTTTTTTATGGATGTCATCAATGGATATGGGGGAGTCTGGCCTGATGGAGTAAATGGTTGTTTTAGAGCTGCAGTGTATGGCCTCGATTTACCTGGGGAAGTGTGTAGACGTGGTCGCCTTGGTTGAGAGTTAGTTGTTGTAGCTTCGTAGACGTGGGTCAGCCTTGGTTGAGAGTTGGTTGTTAGCCTCTCTGGGAAGTGTGTGTGTAAACATGGTCCTGTCTTGGTTGAGAGTTGGTTGTTGTAGCTTCTGGGAAGTGTGTAGACGTGGTCGCCTTGGTTGAGAATTGGTTGTTGTAGCCTCTGGGAAGTGTCTAGACATGGTCGCCTTGGTTGAGAGTTGGTTGTTGTAGCTTCTGGGAAGTGTGTAGACGTGGTTGCCTTGGTTGAGAGTTGGTTGTTGTAGCCTCTGGGAAGTGTGTAGACGTGGTCGCCTTGGTTGAGAGTTGGTTGTTGTAGCTTCTGGGAAGTGTGTAGACATGGTCGCCTTGGTTGAAAGTTGGTTGTTGTAGCTTCTGGGAAGTGTGTAGTCTCTGGGAAGATGTGGTTGGTTGAGAGTTGGTTGTTGTACCTCTGGGAAGTGTGATGTGATCGCCCTTGGTTGAGGATTGGTTGTTGTAGCCTCTGGGAAGTGTGTAGACATGGTCACCTTGGTTGAGAGTTGGTTGTTGTAGCCTCTGGGAAGTGTGTAGTGTAGCCTTGGTGAGAGTTGGTTGTTGCAGCTTCTGGGAAAGATGGGCCTTTGGTTGAGAGTTGGTTGTTGTAGCCTCTGGGAAGTGGTTGTTGTAGTCTCTGGGACATGGTTCAGTCTCTGGGAAGTGTGTAGATGTGGTCACCTTGGTTGAAAGATGGTTGTTGTAGCCTCTGGGAAGTGTGTAGACATGGTTGCCTTGGTTGAGAGTTAGTTGTTGTAGCCTCTGAAAAGTGTGTAGATGTGGTCACCTTGGTTGAGATCGTTATAGCGTCTTTCAGGATTATCTTCACTTCAGCTGATGTTTTGGGAATGGTCAACTTTACCGTTCTTCGTACAATGCTGAAAGGTTTATGGGGAAATTTGTTTTAGAAATACTTACTAAATAACTTTTTCCCCATTACCCTAATAATACCTTATCATCATCATCATTGCCACCACCATCATCATCATAATCATCATCATCATCATCATTGCCATCATCATGGTCATCTCCAGAATAATGACATAATAATCATCAGTACTCTTATGGTTATCTAACAGCTCTGCTTACAAGATACAATAATCGGAATATGCATTTCATATAAAAGGTCAGTCGAGATAATGAGGTATGACATACAATATGAGCCTGGCGGTAACTGCAACAAATACAGATAATATATTGATCTCAGACTATTAACTGAAATTTTATCTGAATTTTTTTCTCCCAGGTAGTCCCTGGCTGACATCAGATTTCTTTGTCGATTCTTTATAAAAATGGGTTTGTGTGTTATTTCCAGAGAAATTTGTTTCATTTAATTTTTGCAGATTTGAAAAAAGTTTGATTACAAATCAGTGATTTGATCTCAAAAACATTATCTGTAAATCTGAAGTTCTGATTCAATAAATAATACTGCTATTTTTGTCATCTGCTCATTTGTAAGGGGGCGGTGGGGTAGCCTAGTGGTTAAAGCGTTGGCTTGTCACGCCGAGGACCCGGGTTCGATTCCCCACATGGGCACAATGTGTGAAGCCCATTTCTGGTGTCCCCCGCCGTGATATTGCTGGAATATTGCTAAAAGCGGCGTAAAACTAAACTCAGTCAGTCATTTGTAAGGTTCAGAGGGGCGGGTAGGCCTAGTAGTTAAAGTATCTCCTTGTCACGCCGAAGACCCTGGTTCAATTCCCCACATGGGTACAATGTGTGACGCCCATTTCTGGTGTTCCCCATTGTGATATTGCTGGAATGTTGCTAAAAGCGGCGTAAAAATACTCACTCACTCAAGACTCTTATTACTGTTTAGAAACTGAAAAAGTAGGAAGAAAGAATTTGGATGATAAACAGAATCTGACCCTGGTGTCATCACAGATCAAACAGATTGAGACTCTTTGACAGAAGTCAAAATATCCTTGAAGAGCATTTGTACCCTTCATCAACTCATCTTGATATATTTGATCTTGCAGGAATCTTACAGGAATCAGCTAACCTGTTTGTACTAGGAGTTGCCTTGAACTCTCTCAGCCAAGAAACCTTTTCCTTTTCCAGAAAGCTTCCGAAACCATTTGCCAGTGGAATCCTTATCAATCGTAGAGTTTACCTGCCATTGTGTAAGATATGTAGTAATTTTTATATCCTGTGCTTTGCATTGTGGGAAAGGCGGCAGAAATGTGCAATAACATGTTTATGTGCAAATGAGGGTCCGGTCCCATCGGGGTACAGAGTGGGTCAGTGGCTCCCTCTAGAGGTTGATTGTGTAGATAGTCGTATGATTGATTGTGCTGTCACTTGTCCATAGAAACATGGACAGCTCCGAGGTTCCTTCCAAGATTTGTGACTTTCTCCCTGAAGATCAATAGTGAAAAAACCCGGAAAGTGACAGCCATGTATGTTTTTGAAAATTCAAATTGAACGTTTTAAGCACTCAAAGTCTGATTTAGGTGACATGAAATCTTGGTGCACATTGATTAGCATCTGATCTCGTTTTTGTGTGTTTAGATTGAACCAATTTTTGCAATCTATGTGAAGGTAAGGTCAGTGAAACGTTAGGATGCATGTGCGCTTGAAGTTGAATTGTGTGTTGGGTTGGTGGGATTTTATTAAAGAGTTTTTATCATCATCATTGCTACAATTGCCATCATCATCATCATCATCATCAGTACCCTAATAATACCTTATTATCATTGCCATCATCATCATCATCATCATCATCATCATCATCATCATCATCAGTACCCTAATAAGACCTTATCATCATTGCCATCATCATCATAATCATCATCATTGCTATCATCACCACCACCATCATCATCATCATCATCATCACCATCATCATCATCATCATCATCATCCCCTGTGATGATCATGGTTAGAATTGGTCTACAGCAAACTGTGCTTGTCGTATGAGGTGCCTCAGTGATCACATGATCATCGTATCACAGTTGGGTAAATCAATGCTCATGATGTTAATCACTGGATTGTCTGGCCCAAACTTAATTATTTACAAAATGCCACCATGGAACTGGAATGTTCCATCATTTTAGCATTATTCCAGCAACATCATGGCGGGGGACACCAGAAATGGGCTTCACACATTGTACCCATGTGGGTAATCGAACCCGGGTCCTCGGCGTGATAAGCGAACGCTTTAACCACAAGGCCACCCCACTGCCCAATGAAAGATGAATCTGTTACAGTATATAAAACTGACAATGGAACTATCTACCCAGGAATTTGCACATGAAACCACAGGCAAATACTGGCCAACCATTCAATCCAGGTATCTCATGCAAGAAACCTTGACAAAGAAAGAAACAGTTTATGATATTTTTATCTGGGACGTCATGATTGTATGTGACTATTCTGAAGCATCATCCCAACAAAGACGTTAACAACCCAACACCAGCAAGAACAGATTGTGTTGATGATCCATGCGTGCCTGATACACGACCACGTGTTATTGGCCTCAGCTACGAGAAGTCATGTAAACTTGCGTATGAACTCGTGTATCAGAGAAAGGAGGAGGGTAATAATGGAATATGTACTCCCTCATCACAGATTCTGATTCTGTTGCATGGATGAAGAACTGTTTTCCAGAATCCTGTCGCCTAGGTTTTGCAAGACAGATGTGTGAATGATCTGCTCACAAAAGCCATTCTGCTCAATCTTGTCTCTGTAGGATGAGCTGCACTTCCCAGAAGGGCTTTTTTTGAAATTTTGAAATTTTTCAAACACAACCATCTTGGCTTCAAGGTAAACATGTCACCCATTATTTTGCTTCAATTACTGGGTTTTATTATAGAATGTCATATTTTGTCAAACGGTAATATTTACTCACGTGCATTTTCTGGTCGTAGATGGGACAGTGAAGAGATTTCACTGGACTCAATCAATCAACTCTCCTGAAAAATACTTAAAAAATCAATGTATCAGATGAAATGTTTCGGAGAGTGTGGCCATTTTTGTCAGCACAGTACGTGATCATGAGAAATCGTGGAAACCAGAAATATTGGAAACCGCATCCTGAATCAACCATTGACAATTAGTGTAATGAAATTCCATGAAAAACGTCGCTGTTGTGAAACACGTTAGTAGCAAGAGCGAAGAAGCCATTGTTTGAGATTCTGCTTAGGAAAAAACACATTGAAAGTGTTGCCACTCAAATTTGACTTTTAGTTGGTTTCAAATTTCTCTTTTTTCAAATTAAAATGTTATTATGAGAAAATTACCCTGATTTTTCCGTGCGACAGTGGCCACTTCTTTTCGACATATTTGACCTTACTTTCTATGTGGGGTATAAAAACGTCTTCATGTGAGAATTAGCAAAAACCTGAGGCAATGAGTAGGATCATACTCTTACGTAACACTAGATTTATTGTAAAGTGCGTGGACATTTTCCGTGAAATATTTTCCTTGAACATTGGAGAAAGTAGAGCTACCATCGTCCACGTAATCCAAGAAATGGGGAAGCGCATCCAATGTGATCCTCATGAGTGATCAATGGTGCGATTTTGTGTGTTCAAAGCAAGGCCCTGTTTGATTCCAAGGAATCAGACCCAATGTGGAGAAGATTGCAGGGTAGGGCGGCAGTGATTGCACGCTATCGAACACAGGAATCAATATAGGCCACTAGGTCCGTCCTATCTCTACACGGTGGGGACAATTATGAACTAGTCACTCGTTTATATTCATAGTTCTAATCTACCAATAATTGAGCCATTGCAAGAAATAAGGAAATAAATCATCACCTTTACGGCAGACGGGACGTCGTGCCAAGGAAGGGTGTTCAATGTTTTCGTAATTATCACCGTGATCTCTTAGAAAACATGGTGGCCGGACTTGTTAGACGCGACGGTCTTTCTTCAAGAATCAGCTTGTCTTTGTTGATTGGTTGATAATGGTCAGCTGACACATAAGACATTGAACAGTATATTTTCCACTGTGTTGAAAGTTATAAACTTTATTCCCAGTTTTACAATGTTACAATGTATTAAATCTCGGGGAAATGTTTTCGGGGCTCGTTTTTCACTGACCAGTGGAGTTTATGATGCTGATTTTGTTGTCCACACCAGATGGAAAGGCATTATAATTATTAGTGTGGTTTGATAGTTTGCTTCGAAGTTAGTTTGTTTGATTGCTTATAAGGGGTTCTGTATCACCCACTCATTGACACATGTCATCGGATCCCAATTGCGCATGTTGATGCTAATGCTGTTGATCACTGGATTGTCTGGTCCAGACTCGATTATTTACAGACCGCCACGATATAGCTTGAATATTTCTGAGTGTGGCGTAAAACTAAACTCACTCACTCCCATAATTGGAGGCGGTGGGTAGCCTAGTGGTTAAAGTGTTGGCTTGTCACACCAAATACCTGGGTTTGATTCCCCACATGGGCACAATGTGTGAAGCCCACTTCTGATGTCCCCAGCCATGATGTTGCTGGAATATTGCTAAAAGCGGCTTTAAGCTAAACTCACTCACTCACTGTCATAATATTGCTGGAGTATAGCTTGAGGTGGTGTCAGATCTGAGTCAGTCACTAAGTTGCCCTTTTGAATTTTCACTCCATTTGGTTCTGTTTGAACAATCTTCTCTATATGTTATGAATGAATATTACAATATTGCCTTGTTGATTTGGGGTTAATTGGAATGATTATATAATCTTTGTGTCAGGCCAATATGTACATTTTATAGTGTGGTTGTTATAGATGTTATAGTGAGGTCATTACTGATGTTATAGTGAGGTCTTCGTACATATTAAAGTGAGGTCCTTGTACATGTTATAATGAGGTTATTATACATGCAATAGTGAGGCTATAACATGTTATTATACATTAGTATTAGGTTATTATACATGTTATTTGAGGTTATTATCAGGGCTGTGCAATATAACCGGTAAACCAGTATGTACCTGTACAGTATCTCACGATATGAATATCACGATATGGTTAGGAATCTGCAATATGTTGGGTCATCAAGAGTTAGCTTCCTTTGCATTATCTGCCCTTGATTTCCATAGCAACAAAATGTGCTCTAAAAGTGCCAAATATACTTTATTTCTGTTGGTTTCATGTAACATTTTACAATCAGAAGTATATTTATAAGTTACACCAAAAGAGACAAATATTCTATCAAGTTTTGTAGGTTTGAATGGTTTCACATGGTTTCACATGGTTTCACATTTTGGAGGAATAAGGTGGCATCAAATGGAAATGTTTAATTTGGACTTCTTAGTAGAGCCTCGGGCTCTGAGTGACCATTTCACAATTCCCATGATTTTGTTATTTTTGTTTGTTTCATATCAATTTATCTAAAGGCTTGAGTCTTGTAAATTTTGCAGGACTGTATAATGACGGCCAATGATATTTTAAGCTCAAGTAGTTCACCCAAATCATGTTGTTGCTTCATTTTGCAATAGTTCTTGTTAACACATGTTTATATCGGAGTTGAATCTGAATGAATCCCAGAGTTTGATCCCCGACGTGGGCATAATGTGTGAAGCCCATTTCTGGTGTCCCCCGCCGTCACGATGTTGCTGGAATATTGCTATTGCAGCGTAAAACTATACTCACTTGCTCACTCGCTCAATGAATCACTGACATGCCGTAACAATAATTACACACTACATTGAAGTGCATTCTGTTGAAGCAAACAACGCTGACCATGAAAATCATGTTATACTATTATCTTTATCATTATGTTCGCAAAACTTTGTTGTAATACAGTTACTTCAATTAAGGTATTAAGGCTCTATATACAGCCATAAACAGCCATACATACAATGGAGACAGGGAGCCTGAAAGTAGGGTGTAATAGCAACTAAGAAGATGATGTCACACACAGAGAGCTATTATGAATTTATAATGTACCCACTTGGACAGAAACCTTCCAGTCAATATACCACAATATGTATTCCAATATCTCTTAAATTATTGCAATATATCGCGATATGAGAATCAGGGCAATATCCAGACTCAGTTATTACAAGGACATGTCATTGTGCTCACACATATTATAGTGAAGTCCTACATATCACAGAGATGTAACAATTTCCTCAAACTGGCCTCAGTAGATTCATGAAACATTAAAACAGATTTTGAAATGTTTCTCTTTCATTTTTAGATTTCCTTTAACAGCGGTGGAAATAAAATGGTAGTTGTCATCAACTCTGTGGTTGCACAGTAAAGATAACGGAAATTGTTATTTATAATTCACATCAATGTCATTTAATTCCTGTCTGCTGTAAGCTAAACTGGGGAAATTAAGATTAACAGCTACATTATTAAGTTGTTCAAGTTTAACACAGTGTATCAAATGCAATTAGATCGCGTAGAACCTGTTAACAACGTGATCAAGCCAGTTTATGGTTTCTCTTCACTGATGCCATTTAGATAGACGGATAACATCCTATTAATTGGAAGTGATATCTCCAGGTAATTCATTACGATGAAAGTCAACGTCTATATGATCGTTACTTCTCTACAAGTGGTCACTCAATAACCACAGAAGCGTGAGCTGGAAAATTCATCATGTGTGTTCACAGCTGAATTAGGCCGATGGTGATAAAAAGAACATCGCATGGTCTTTCCGTAAACCTTGGTGTGAGATAAATGACAGATTCAGGGCGACATCAGGGATGGCCGTGGTTGGAGTCATTTCCCTCTCCATGGTCCATTTCTTACATATATTCATAATTTATATGTGCTTCTTTCTACAGTTGTGCTCATTTGAGTAAGTGAGTGAGTTGGGTTTTATACCGCTTGTAGTACTGTTCAAGCAACATCACGCCGGAGGACACCAGAAACGGGCTTCACACTTTGTACCCATGTGGGGAATCGAACCCGGGACTTCGGCGTGACGAGCTAACGCTTTAACCACTGGGCTGCCACACCGCCCTGTGATCATTTGACAGGTTTACAGTGTTGGGGCTCTATGTTGAAGTAGGTGTCATGCAACCTCAAGGGGAACCCATGGGGGAGTTGGTATTATTGGTTGTGTCCTTGTGTCAGCTTACCCTCACAGTGAAATATGCTCACAATATCGATCACTGGATTGTCTGGTCTGGACTTGATTATTTACAGGCTACTGACATATAGCTGAATATTATATGATAGTGTGGAATCAATCAATCAATCAATCAATCAATCAATCAATCAATCCATCAATCCATCCATCCATCCATCCATCCAATTGTCACTTCTTCAAACCACCCATCCATCAATACATTCACCCTATTACTCATCCATCCATCCATCCACAAACCCATCCACCCATACATCCACCAACCCACCTATCCACCTGTCACATGCATCCATCCACCAGCCCATCCATCCATCCACCAAACCATCCATCCATCCATCCATGGGGCGGTGGGGTAGCATAGCGGTTAAGGCATTCACCCGTCACACAGAAGACCCGGGTTCAACTCCCCACATAGGTACAATGTGTAAAGCCCATTTATGGTGTCTCTCACCGTAATATATTGTTGGAATATTGCTAAAAGCGGTGTAAAACCCAACTCACTCACTCACTCACTCACTCACTCCATCCATGGTCAGCTTGGTGTTCAAGGGTATAGTTAGTATCGGTGGTCATTCAATTTGATTATGTGAAGTGACCGTGGGCTACTCGCATTGTCATGGTTAAATTCGATGTTCCTCGTATTTCTAGTTGGTCGGACAATCTCATCTTAATCTCCATCAGAACAAGTGATTGGATTGGTCGTCAACTTGTCCCACATATCACACAGGGACAAGTCATTAAGGAGTGTTTAGGATCTACTCTAGACTAAGGCTTAGTCTCTGAATATATATAATTTTGATAGTAACAAACAAGCCCATTTATATTGAAAAGGAGCCCTAGGGAGACCTGAGATTCAGAACCTGGGGAAATCTAGACTTGCTTTATTTTAGGGCTTTAGCACTGCAGAGAGGGCTTGGCAGTAGGGAAATTAATGTGGTTCAGGGACTGAGACAAACTAGATCTACTGTGGTGGGTCACAACTTGGAGCTCATGTGGCAGGCTGCCTGGGTGGCACAGTAGGTACAGAGTAGTGTCCCTTGCTGCCAGGATCTGCTGAGTGTTGGTTCTGATCTGGCTGGTCATATTCCCAGGTATTGGATGTCTTTTGATTGTTGTTGTTATCAGATTGTGTCATTTAAAAATCATGCAAACAACAATTTTGAAGTTTTGTGTTCTTGGATGTAAGTCAGTTCAACATTTTCTGCTAATTTCCTGTGAACTGTTCATAGAACACCAGCAGTTGAATATTGAGATTCACTGCTGTTGTGTTAAAATCCCTAAAATATTTGATATAAGTTTGATGTCAGTTCTTTTACATTCCAGCTTCATTTCTAACACTGACAAGGGTTACTTAACGACAACATTTTCATTAATTTCATGTCAAAACACAAAATCAGTTATTGACCCGCGAAGATTCGGGGTAGAATAGGTCAGGATCGGGTGGTCAGGCTCGCTGACTTGGTTGACACATGTCATCGGTTCCCAACTGTGCAGATCGATGCTCATGCTGTTGATCACTGGATTGTCTGCCGCCATATAGCTGGAATATTGCTGAGTGCGGCGTAAAACTAAACTCACTCACTCACTCACTCAAAACCAGTTATTCAATCCGTGGATCAGCTATTGCTGTTTGTTTGTTGTTTATAGCAATTTCAGGGTGGTACATTCATACTTTAGTCAGGGATTGACATGACAGTCATTCATCTATGCCTTTGTGATATGATGACATGTGTCAACCAAGTCAGCGAGCCTGACCACCCGATCCCGTTAGTTGCCTTACGACAAGCATGGGGTGCTGAAGGCCAATTCTAACCCGGATCTTCATTTTGCTGTGAAACTTAAATATTTTTAAAAGATCTCATCATTTTGATAGCTTGATGACAGAAGCATGTATGTGTTTTGAAATTTTAATTTCTATTTGATAACATTTACAAACTGGAATAGCCAGTGATAGCTAGATGGGGAGGTGAGCACGAGCGTTCCTGATGAAGATTCCTTTAAGAGATGATCATACATCTCCAGAATTGACCGTAACTGTCTCCCACTAGCATGGACGGTCGCTTTCCCCCTAATCTCAAGAAATGAATGTCTTCTATATCACCTTGATGAAAATACTCCGTTGGAATAATCATTGTCGATTTTATGTCGGTGAAAACATTTAATGAAATAAGCTTTGTCAGGTTCAAATCGATGACAACAGAGGTTGTACCGTTTCTCAGCAGGTTAATTTTGAAAAAAGCCCTGGCGTTATCAGCTTCATTAATTTCTTGTTTGAAAAGAAATTGTGAAAATTAGCGTTGTTTATTTCCTAATGATGAAAAAAGTTCAATTTGTGGCGTCGTTTCTCATAGCTGTGGAATTGCATTTTTTAAGGAATATTCTGAAAAATGGTTAACATCGAAATTGTCATTGGAATTCAATGGAGCCTTATCTTATGCGGAAAGAGTCTTCTTCAGAATGTTTTAAGGAAATATAAGAAGGAGTGGTGAGCTCACATTCTGAGAGTCAGAGTCAGATAAAGTGTCAGAGTCAGATACAGTGTCAGAGTCAGATAATCAGTTAATGTGTTAGTCTCACTGAATGTGTCAGAGTCGTATAATACGTCAAAGTCAGATACTGACTGACTGAGGTTTGGTTTTACGCCGCTTTTAGCAATATTCCAGCAACATCACGGCGGGGGACACCAGAAATGGGCTTCACACATTGTGCCCATGTGGGGATTCGAACCCGGGTCTTCGGCGTGATGAGCCAACGCTTTAACCATTAGGCTACCCCACCGCCCCTCAAAGTCAGATACGGTGTTGGAGTCAGATAATGTGTCAGAATGGCTTTCCTCTTTTTGCCAAACTGCATCAGTCAAGACTGGTATAAACTATCGCAGGTTTCCATGACAGCCAATGAAAGCAGCTCACAGCAAACTACGGCACTCAGACGACTGGACCAGTCATGCCAGACACAACAAAAACAAAACCCATACCTTCTATATCTGACCATAGCCGCAGAGCATCCTTGCTGTCGTGTCACTGACCTTCATCAGGTGTTCGAAAAGAATCAAATTTCCCGGCCTACAAATCTGTTTGCCCCAGTTTTATGAAAAAACGTTAAGAGAGCATGACAGAGATGGAGAAGAAATATCACCTCCTCCCAAGATGACACTTATCTTTTCAGACACATTTAAGACTCTATGTATTTTAAGTTTCCATGGTAACACAATTTTGAGAATTTTACTGGAAGCAGTAGATTGATTGGCTGTGGAGATGATGAAGCTTAAACCATCTTAAAGTGCTACAGTTTGACAGTATCAGATTCAGCAGCTGACGGACGGATCCAATGGAGGACACCGGTATACAGCCTGCAGTAATCACTGCTGCTCACACCAAGGATGTAATATTGTGGAGGGAGCCCACACTACTGATGTATTGATGAGATATATACGGGCCTACCTTCCGGCCATGTTACAGCTGAGTTTATTACCTGCCTCTTGAAGATAACACTGTTTAATAACTATACGCTACACATTGCTTCAATACCATAGCGTGGGTGAACACATTCCACTACCGAATATTCTAAACACACAACATTAATTGTTTGTTTGTTTGTTTGTTTAATGCAGCTCTCAACAATATTCCAGCTATATGGTGGCGGTCTGTAAATTTATTACCTGCCTGGGGGTGGTAGGGTAGCCTAGAGGTTAAAGTGTTCACTGGTCCTGCCAAGGACCTGGGTTCAATTCCCTACATGGGTACAATGTGTGAAGACCATTTCTGGTGTCCCCCGCCGTGATATTGCTGGAATATTGCTAAAAGCGGCCTTAAACCAAACTCACTCACTCACTCACATAATTAACCATCCTACTATGGATGTTCCGTGCTGGTTTCTATGGCTGTGGACGGTTCTGCATCTTCCCATCTAATAATACAGATGACAACTAGGCATGATGTATAGTCTGTTTGCAGTGAAAACGTACCGATGAATTTCACTTTAAACCAAAAAGTAAAACAAATAAAGTGAAATTGATACTGCGAATCCTCATAATTTACCTTGCCAATTGAACATTTAAATCTCAGAATTTTATTCAACTTAGGATAAAAGTTGTTTAACAAACGATCATAGTTTCACATCGCTATTATTGGTTTGTATTACAAGGGGGTATGCACATCAAATGTAACACCGAGAACAAGTAGGGTTGTTCTAAGTTAAAGCTCTTCACCTTTAAATGTTCAATTGGTAAGGTAAAATTATGAAGATTCACAATCTTAATTTCACTTTGTTTAATTTACTTTTTTGTTTAAAGTGAAATTCATCGGTACATTTTCACTGCAAACAGACAATAGTATCTGGTCACAGTCAAATTAAGTCTGACCTCTCAATTTGGTCAGTAGTAGGTTTTTTGCAATGATTTACTTCAGTTTATTGGAGTGGCACCCACAAGACTGTCAAAATTTAACGCTAAGTCCTGATGAGAAATGTGATGACGAAGCCACACAACACATGATGGAATTTAAATTTCTAAATTTGATAATTAAATTAATAAACTCTGTGGTTACTGACAGGTTTTGCCAGCCCCCATATAATTAACTAATAAGTTTCCTGTTGAATATTAATTAGTTCATGGTTTCAGTTTTGGAATGAACTTTGAGAACCTGGATGTTTTTTGTGTATGAATATATGTGATAAGCAAGCTGTAACTTGTGCACAGATACCCATGACATCACAGCTTGGTGTGTGTGAGCATTACTCGGAACAACATACAGCAATATTTCGTCCCTTATGAAATGAACAAGTTATTGCTGTAATTAAATTGGGAAGTACCAGGGGTAATGCTTTGAAATTAGATTCTTGAGCGAGTCAAAATTGAACATCTCATCCACAATATTTCAGCCAAATAGCGACAGTTCAGATAGCAAACTGTACATATTGATTTACATTACATGCAACAAAATAATATCAAATGTAAAAGACTTTTCTTTTCATTGACGGATGGCAACCAAATGCCACATTCTGAAATACACATGAAGATTAATGTTGAAACTTTATTGATGTTAAATTATTTTTGTATTTTTTTATGGTAGCTGATTCTCTCTTTTGTTACTCTATATCTCTGTTCCTTTTTTATCCTTCCTGTTCTCTCTTTTTCTTCTTCCTATTTCTCTTTTGTCCTCTCTCTCTATCTCTTTTCTCTCTCTCTATTCTCCCTATCTCTCTCTCTTCTCTATCTTTCTCTCTCTCTCCCTCTACCTCCCTATCTCTTTCTCTTTTCTCTCACCCTCTCTTCTCTCTTGCTCTCTCTCCCTATCTCTCTCTTGCTCTTCAACCCTCTTCTCTCTCCTCTCTCTTTCCCCCTTTCTCTTTCTCTTTCTGTGACTCTCTCTTCTCTTTCCCTCTCCCCCTTTCAAGATGTCAAAATATGTTAAATGTAATTTTTTTTAAAGCAAGAAAAATTTGTTTTAATCTGATTTGATTGTATGTAAGAACAGGGAATGTTTATGACCGCGAGCCAACTTCACATTGTGGAAGGTTCGTTCATGATATGAGACACCCTCAGATTAATATCTCCCAGCGATCTTGCAATACCATGTTCAAGAGTACGCAGGTTAATTGTCAGGACTACAGGTAGAACTGATGTGAGACAGATGCATGACCAGCTAACGCTGACCACAAAGCTGACCTTAAACCTTTAGTGCTGACAATCTGAAAAAGTTAAAACCCACCATCATCATGAGCAGCAGCACCACCACCACCACCACAGCAACAGCAGCAGCATCTTCCTGCTAATTACACCTATCCCATCAGTGGTATTTTCTTCCAATAATTTATAGTCTGCCAACTCGGAGCGATGGTTGGTGTTCATTATATGACGCTAACTTTATGACGGGACATTAATACAAGGGGGTACGCCTGTGTGTGTAAATCTGGTAAATTACCTCCTAGTTTCCGCTGTGGGGCTATACCCCTCTGTGGGCAGCACCAGTGGCGGCATCAACCCCTTTATTGAAGCCACATCAGGATTTTATGACTGGCTAGGCTTTATGATTTGGGCTAATGAAGCGAGCAAAATGTTGGGTCATTCGTGATTGAGTCGGTCAGTCCTTGTCTGTAGGCCCTGGTGGATTTATGAAAGCAATCATAGCTAGATTCTGACGGAGAATTCCTCATCCAAGATCTGAGGGAGGGACGAGATTTAGGTACGGGAACATGGGTATGGCTGTCAGGATGTGTTAGTCGGTAGTGTTGGGAGACCGGGGGGGATAAGAAAGCTATGATATTTTATGGATGACGACTTCTTTATATATATTATGATGCGACGTTTCAGTACAGGCAAGGTTCTTTGGCAAGAGTGACTCTTACTTGACATTGGTATAAGAACCCATACCAAAACGTCACAGCATAATATATTAAAGAGTTGTCATTCATACAGTATCTTACCTTTCTTGCTTGACAATGGTATAAGAACCTACACCAAAACGTCACAGCATAATATAATAAAGAGTTGTCATCCATAAAGTATCTTACCTTTCTTGTCTGTTACAACACTCATTCTCTCTTGTTACAACGCTCATCCTCTCTCTTACAACACTCATTCTCTCTGTTACAAGACATAGTTAAAACACTCAATCTGTCTCTTACAACACTCATTCTCTTGCTTATGAACCCAGGCGTGTGCGTATCACCGGAGCTACATCCGTGGAAGCTGAATCCTGTCCAGTTTATCTCTCAAGGATCACTAATGCAGCATTAAGCAGAAATCATTTACTCCCAACTGGATAATAAAAATATGCCATGAAAAATCATAATGTTGCCCCTTGTGTTGTCAAATTCCAATCTTGAGGCTATTTTCTCTGTCAGCAAAAGTGCACAAACGTGTAATTAACACATTGATTTTTGCCAGATAATGCAGATTTTAACTGAATCGTCCAAAACACCCACAGAGCGGGAATACTAGCTCATATTTGTTGTAATTTCTTCTCATTCAACGCTGATAATGTAATTTGTTTCCGACTTGATTTAATAAGACTAGCACCCTACGAAGCCATACCGGACTCGCTTACTTAGACGTGAAATGAAATTTACTCGATTCATCATCAGTATGCTCGCAGTATCAGTTGTTGTTGACACCCATGGCGGTTAGCTCAAACCAACAACGTTTCTGTCACTTTTTACATGCAAACATTTCTTGTGGATAATCAGTTAAATTTGACGAGTTCTATAGTTACATTGCAAATATTGATGTTTATGAACAATAGGGCTGCACGGTATTACCAGAATACAGGTAAGCTGCAATACATTTCTCAAACGATATGTATTGTAGTAATTTTTCTGAGAACCAGTGTATTGTAGAAAACATACAGTCAAAGCCTGATGAGTCGAATCTCTGGGGACCAAGTAATAAATTCGACTTATCAATGTGTTCGAGACATAGGTATGTCTATGAGGGTAGAAAAAAATATGATCCAGTCCTAATTCCTCCGCCTAAGTATTATCTAATGATTTCCCTATCACTAATAGGGGCACCTTATCAGTTCCAGTCTGATTAGCACAGACAGTGATTTCCGTAAAATCACTAATCTGCCTTTTGAACTCACCCATCAAAGGTGGAAAGGTGTGAGCCGCGCTGGTTTGTTAATTGGATCAGTTTGCTACACCAATCAACTTCTCATTGACTGACTTCGGCTTATGTATACAAGATTGCTGTTGTTTGAATCTCATGGGATCAAATTTCCTTCTCGAGTCATCGTGTGTATTTATGAGACGAATTCATGTAACCGGAAATCAAATGATGACAACTATAACAGGGAATGGTCGGGACCGACAGGTACTTCGAGTTATGCATAATATTCGAGACACCGGCATTCAACTCATCGGGATTTGACTGTATGTGAAGTTTTGGGATTATCTTTATGGTTTAAGTTAATATTTACACACACTTTAATTCACAATAAATGTTTCCTTCGTTATTCAATGACAAAACTGCATACTGTAAAACTGTTTATTGACTAAAAAGAAAATAGAATCCCTGACTATTCAACCTAATTTTGAGACTGCTGTTATCAGAACCAGAACATATATGTTTGGAGACTCATAATGTAGAAAATAGGATTGACATGCACAATTAGTGTCACTTACTGTCAAACACGTAAGTTCCAAATATATCGCAATATGGGTACCTGAATCGCAATATATTGCAATACAATTTATTTGCCAATACACAGCCCTAGTGAACAATCTCTGGGAAATTATTTGACATTAAGTTGAGTAATGTGAGACAACTGACCAGCTAGAAATTCTTGCACACAGTTCTGTTACTTCTGTAGCCTTAATGTCAGATCTCATATGTAGTCTTAGAACAATCTGTGGATGCTCTCCATATCCATTTCTAACTTTTTGCATGAAACGTTTTTTGTCAAATACTGATAACAAAAATAGCCAGCAATGTTATCTATTCCTTAAATTTATCTGCAAAATACTGAGAAAAATAGCTTTCATTTTCACCTTTTCCTTAAATCACTTTGCAAAATATTGATTAAAAACAGGTAGATTTTTACCTTTTACGTCTCTTTGCAGTTTACTGATACTGATTAATATTGGTAGTTTTGCCTATTACTTGTCTCATGAAGATCCAAGGATTGCTCCAAGGACTTGTTTACCAAACCAGTCTTACAAGTTACTGAAATAAAAAGGTTTTAACCATTTACAGACCACCTTTTTACTGCTTGCATATTATAAAAGTCGCAAGACTTGTTTACCAATCCTGTCCGGTAAAAGTTACTGAAATAAAAAGGTTTTAACCATTTACAGACATTTATACTGCTTGCATATTATAAAAGTCGCAAAATTGTTTACCAATCCGGTACAAGTTACTGAATAAAAAGGTTTAAACCATTTACAGATGACATTTATGCTGCTTGAATATACTGAGATTAGGATTAAACAAAGAAGCAAATACCTACAAATGCCTATTGCTTATATTTCTTTGCCATCGATTGCTTAAGCCTAGAAAGCATTTTTTCCAATTGCTTACCGGTAGATCTATATACAAGAACTTTCATCAATATACATGTCTCGCATTCTTACTGGATCAAAAGATTCCCATATTCAACTCAACGTTTCCGTGTCTCAAGAGGTCTCATCTGTTCAGAACCTGCGGTGTCGTATGTCTTCCCCAACATGCTTCCGCAGTATTGCAACAATGACAGTAACTCGGAATTATGGGATAAATATTTCGGTTGCACTAGAACAAGATGATATTGGATGACTTTATTGGAAGTGGTTGTGAGAGTGAGGTGTGCAGTGGCATGTATTGGGAGCAACTGATTGGACAAGCATATCGGAGAAATTGATTTCATCTTGGTTTTATTAGTTTTACTGTGCTAAACAAAATAACCATTCATAATGAATTAGATTGTATATTATAATACATGAATACTTGATCATGTGTTCAACGAGAAACTGGTTTAATGTCATTTCAGTCAGTCAATCAATCATTCAATAAAGCCTCCCTTTCTCTCACTCACTCATTCAATCATTCAATAACCCTCCCTCTCATTCAATCATTCAATACAGCCTCCCTTCTCTCACACTTACTCATTCAATCATTCAGTAACCCTCCCTCTCATTCAATCACTCAATCATTCAATAAAGCCTCCCTTTCTCTCACACTTACTCATTCAATCATTCAATAACCCTCTCTCTGTCATTCAATCACTCAATCATTCAATACAGCCTCCCTTCTCTCACACTTACTCATTCAATCATTCAATAACCCCTCCCTCTCTCATTCAATCACTCAATCATTCAATACAGCCTCCCTTTCTCTCACACTTACTCATTCAATCATTCAATAACCCTCCCTCTGTCATTCAATCACTCAATCATTCAATAAAGCCTCCCTTCCTCTCATTCAAACTCATTCAATTGTCCAGTAACTTCTACCTGATTCTCACACTAACTCAATCAATCATTCAATAACCCCTCCCTCCATCCCACACTCATTCAATCATTCAATAACCCCTCCCTCCATCCCACACTCATTCAATCATTCAATAACCCCTCCTTCCATCCCACACTCACTCATTCAATTCAACTGCACTCACTCACTCATCTGATCCAGAAAGTCAGATTATTCCATCATTGCAACCTAAATTGGAAGTAAAACCTACCTTTTTTGCAACTATGTTATCGACTCCAATCCCAATCTGGTTGTCGTGACAACACGTCTTAGCTCTGTGGTATTGGTCTCTGTCCAATTGCTCCATGTCAAACCCATGTCACAGCAACACGTAGGGCAAGAACACAGCGCCGTGGAAACCAATGACATAAACTCAACAAAGAATAATTCAGTTGCCGGGAAAACAAGAAGAATTTTACAATTTCATTGCTCAGAGAAAAGCCCTTTTTTGCATGCGAGTTTAATTTCTACTGTAAAGAAAGCCACGTGAATTAAACCTTCTCTTCAAAAGGGATTATTGGAAGGAAAACTTTTTATCAAAGCAACTTATCCCTGAATAACATTGATCCAAATAGTTGGACTGATTCCATTGCTGGGGAGGATTTCACATGAAAATTGTAGCTGATTTAATGCTGAGGTGTTGCTAAGCGGATTTAGACTCCAATAAATAAGCTCGCGGCCAAAAGGGCAAATTTAGTTCACAATAAATCGGAGGATTCACTTCTGAATTGGCTCGTTTTGAAAGAAAATGTTTGTCAAAGGAATTGAAAGATTTTTGTTGTGTGTTGAGGAGTTTAATGGAAAAAAATGTTGTGTGATCGGGAAGGTAATTGGGATGTGGATTTGAGAAAATCAGCAAAGGGATCTGACGAATACCTGGTCGTCAACTCCTATGAATGACTTTATATCTGTTTCCTAATTCTGCCACTTTGTTGGGAGGACCACAGATAATGGCTGTCAGCTGATATACTTTCAAGTACTCTAAACTGTCGATTGGGACAATTAAGTTATTTTTGGATGAAGGGAAAATTCACAAGTCATCTCTTAGTATGACGTATCATCATCATTACAAACAAAAATCATCATGGATGTAATAATCAAATTATTTGTTGTAATCATCAGGAATTCAACACTGGATTAAAATTAAGTCTTTGCATCGTCGTCATCATCATCATCATCATCACCATCATAATCATCATCATCACCATTACAAAAATAAATCATCATGGGCGTAATAATCAAATTATTCGTTGTAATCATCAGTTGTTCAACACTGGATTAAAATTAAGTCTTTGCATCGTCGTCATCATCATCATCATCTTCATCATCATCATCATCATCATCATCATCATCATCATCATCATCATCATCGCCGTCATCACCCACTGCCTCTGTAGTTTAGTGGATACAGTGTTGGCCAGTAGAGCAAAAGGTTGAAGATTTGATTCCTTGAGTCGTCATGTTGACGTTAAAACATGGTATTTGTTGTTTACCCTGCCTGGAACACAGTGATGAAACAAGAATTGCTTGGCCCACCATCCCCACCATATCATCATCATCATCCTTATCAATAATATCGCTGTTGTTTTCATCATGAGTGTTGATTCCACCACTGCATCCACTACCACAATGGGGCGGTGGGGTAGCCTAGTGGTTAAAGCGTTGGCTCGTCACACCGAAGATCCGGGTTCGATTCCCCACATGGGCACAATATGTGAAGCCCATTTCTGGTGTCCCATGCCGTGATATTGCTGGAATATTGCTAAAAGCGGCGTAAAACTAAACTCAGTCAGTCAGTCAGTCCACTACCACAACAACTGCCACCACAACCACAACAACTACCATCACATCACCACCACAACAAATGCAACAACAACTACCACAACCACCACTTCATGACAACATCATCACCACCACCACAACCAACCATCATTATCACAACCAACCATCATCACCACCACTACCTTCGTCAGTTGCCAACAGAGATGACAACGTCTGTCGAGAGATGTAAGATGCACTGATGAGGTACCTATTGCATTAATCACTGAATAACATGGCTGCCATCTGGAGTTACTGAGGACGTCCCAGTTTTAGAAAAATTATTTGGTTCATTCAAGCTGCTGGCATTTTTGGCACATACCGCCAATTAATGACAAGAAGTTTTGCTTCCAACATGACTCAACCTTTTTTCATCTTGGAGAAACCGTTTCTGGCGTTTTCTCATAAATCATTAAAGCCATGTTGCCAGACGAATTGAAGTAGAACTTCGCAGGCCGACCGGAGTATCCCTAATAGAATTATTGAATTGGAAGCTTCCACGATTAATTCGGCAGGTTCCCCCAAAACTTCCCCAGAGGACTGTCTCGTGATTTGAATGTCTGTTTCACTGTGTGAACTAAAATCAAATTCTTGCCAAGAATTGTAGATTCAATTTGACCATGACAACGAGCATACCCTCATTTATGAGGGTTTTCAAACATAGCATCCTGTCATCCAGTAGCTGTTGAGATGTACAGACAACCGAGTGCTGAGTCCGAACCACACTGATAGCCATCCATATCAGATTAAGTAGTGCTCGGTCGTTGGGGTCTAGTTCAATACAATAGGGGCTAGAGTCTTCCTCCATGTTGTAGGGGTCTTGTTCTGTACAATAAGGGGCGGTAGGGTAGCCCCATGGTTAAAGTGTCCGCTCGTCACGGTAAAGGCCCAGGTTTGATTCCCCACATGGGTACATGGTGTGAAGCCCATTTCTGGTGTCCCCCGCCGTGATGTTGCTGGAATATTGCTAAAAGCGGCGTAAAACCAAAACTCAGTCAGTCAGTCAGTCCTCCATGTTGTAGGGGTCTTGTTCTGTACAATAGGGGGCTGTAGGGTAGCCCCATGGTTAAAGTGTCCGCTCGTCACGGTAAAGGCCCAGGTTTGATTCCCCACATGGGTACAATGTGTGAAGCCCATTTCTGGTGTCCCCTGCCGTGATGTTGCTGGAATATTGCTAAAAACGGCGTAAAACCATACTCACTCACTCACTGTACAACAGGGTCTTAAGTTTGCCTCCATGTTGTAGGGATCCTTGTTACCTTGTATCGTGGTATGTACCGTATCATGCCCTTGTATCGTGATATGTACCATAGCATGACCTATGTATCGTTTCATCCCCAGTACACATGCACTCTGTTGCGATTATCCTTGTAACCTTGTCTTCTACTTTTGTAATTATCACGATATAGACTAGTTTTGTAGATTATGTTGAAATAGGCTTTAAACTCACACCTTGTATAAACATAAACATGTGCCATGCACAAATTTGAGGCTTGCTCAGTTTTTTGGATGAAATGTACAGGAGGCATGTTATCTATACTGGTCAGCAGAAATTCTGCACATCTGAGTGCTCTCCCTTTCCTCATTATTATCAATGGCCTCTGAGATTCATTATTTGCTCACTTTACAGAGCAGCAGGATGGAGATAGCATATTTTCTCATATTGTTCAAGTCTGTTAATAATTTTAGGATTTAGAATAGTTTGGGGAAAGTTGTATTAGCTGCAGCCCATTGATTTATGATTGTCCGAAATAGGATATTTCTTGATTTTCAAAACATGTTTTTACAATTTTCGTTGTTTTTTTCTTTTGTCTAACAACTTTACAGTTTTTTAAAAAGCTTGAACAAAATATAATGACAAGATAAAGCTTCTTGTTTTAAGATATTGTGTCGGACAGGATGAAGAGTACTGATTGCTAACCTGGAATTTCTTTTGAAATATGTGTATCTTGGTAATCTGGTATATTTGCTACTTTCTTGGCCGTGGCAGTGAAAATTTTTCTCCTTATGACCTCACTCAATCACCCACATTCCATTCCATTCCACATTCACACATATTCAGTTGCTCAAATTCACTGTCATTCACACATTCTCTCGCACATTCAAATGTTATTCACACATTCTCTCACACATTCAAATGTTATTCACACATTCTCTCACACATTCAAATGCCATTCACACATTCTCTCACACATTCAAATGCCATTCACAAATTCTCTCACACATTCAAATGTCATTCACACACTCTCTCACACATTCTCTCACACTTTCAAATGTCATGCAAACATTCTCTCACACATTTTTTCACACATTCAAATGTCATTCACACATTGAATCTCATTCACACACTTTCTCACACATTCAAATGTCATTTGCACACTCTCACACATTCAAATGTCATTTACACACTCTCTCACACATTCTATCATTCGCACATTCTCTGGCTCACGTCATCTCATTCACATATCCTCTGTCACACATTCAATCTCACGCATGCATTTAAGTTCATTCACATCTTCTCTGTCATGTATTCCGTCTCATTGACGCACACATTAACTCTCACATTCCTTTTCTTGAACATATTATATAGGTCTCATTTCAAACCCTCACATGATCCTGTATGGTATGGGTTACCTCTCTTGAAGATAGTCGCAATTTAAACAGACCAGAATTTTTATGTCCCTCCAGTACATCTGGGACGGTGGGGTAGCCTAGTGGTTAAAGCGTTCGCTTATCACGCTTAAGGCCTGTGTTCGATTCCCCAGATGGGTACAATGTGTGAAGGCCATTTCTGGTGTTCCTCGCCGTGATATTGCTGGAATATTGCTAAAAGCAGCATAAAACCATACTCACTCACTCACTCCAGTACATCTCGTGCCACCAGCATCGCCTCAGTAAAACCACCTCGATAAGAAAATAGAATATTCACTAATTCCCTGCTGTTAACTACATCAATCTTTTATTGATCTTCCAAAATAATTTGTGCAAATTTGACAAAATGATCAAATTTGTGAAACTACGTTCATCTTATCCCAGAATATCAGCTAAATGGGTTTATTAGGAGCTTCTCCCAACATGCACGGTGTGTGTTGACAAACCCGACCCTGATAAAACAGCCCCTGAGCAAATTATTTAGAGACGCTATCAAAGACGGAGTTATAATGAAGCCTTGTGTTGAACCGGTTTGGTGCCTAATTAGGGTAAAGTCTAAGCCTATGGGCTCCCACTGCGGGCATGGTAAACACGGCCTCCAACGGAATTATTAGTGCTGGGTTTGTTGCCGCGGGGAATTTGTGTCTTAGATTGAACTATCGGAAGAATATATAGTGGGTCATTTCATTTCAAATTTTGAAATATTCTGGCATTTAGTGGTTGAAATTTTGATCTTATGGCATTAATCATAGGATTATTTTTTCTCATTAAATTATGCTGCCCCCATAAAGTTTGGTTTGGTGTTTTCTGTTTTGTCCTTGTTTGGTTTTATGGTAAATGATAGAAGTCAGCGGAATATTAATAGAAAATTATTTGAGTATTGGGAATGTGGAAACTTAATCTGAAGGAACAAAGGGAAGTAACTATCACGAAGCCTGAGTAATTACGTAGCACTGGGTTCACACACATATTTCAATAGCTTCATCACGTGTTGAAATTCTTCACATTCATTACACGGAATTGAATTCATAGCTGCCGGATCATTTAATACCTCTTTGGAATCTTGATGAAATTTTGAAATTTAAATCTACAGAAATGATGGTATCAGTTAAGAGCAGTGTTTAATTTTAGCTCAGTGGGATTAATTCCGCTTGAGTTAGAAGCGAGAGAGTGCGTATTTCTCCGCCTGTGAGTGTATGTAGTTCATCAACACTGATGTGTCGTGGAGAGATATGTGTTTTTGATTAGCGTGTTATTATTCTGTTTTCGCTGCTCCAGCCCCAAGCTAGTTCGAAGCTGTCCTTGCTAATGAGACGATCAGGCTCGGGGTCGGAACACACGTGTGTTGGCACAAGCTGCTGGAACACACACCAACGACGATTGCCAAATAATTCATCGTATGTACATGTTCACAGGGGGTGTCAAAGAACAGACTTCGTTCGAAGCAGGAATTCAAAGAGTTTGATGAGACAAATTGGGAATATTTTAGCTTATTATCTTTTCAATAATTTGGAATGAATGTTTTGTTGTTTTCTGGAGGTATTGATTTGCTTTTGCAGGGATTTGAATTGAACTGTTCCTTGCTCCCTGTTCTCGGTCATTTCAAGAATTTGCAAAATTTTCTTTTTACTTCCTGCAGAAATCTGAATACAGAATTAGTGGCATTTACCATGAGCTACTTGATCATGGATTCTTCAGCCTGAATGGGCAGTGAATTTTACAAGGGGCTTCTTCATGTGAATCCAGCTGAGCTAACTCAGTGACTTGTACGTTCCAGGTTCTCCTGTACTGTTCGGATGTGGTGCTGATGATAATGACAAGAGCTGTATCTTTATTTGAAGATTTTCGCCAAAAAATGTATTGATCCATGTTTCTTATTGAAATAGAATAATGTTGAAGTTTCTACGTCTTCATGTTGTTTTATTTTCTAGGATTTAATTATTTCCTCTGAACATTTAAAATAATGTTGAAATGCATAAAACCTATGTAACTCTCTAACCTTGCATCAGAACGACTTTCAAATTGTCATGCAGGAGTTGTCATTCAGTTGAGGCAGAGTTGTGTCCCCTAGAGACATTGATCTGGGGAATGTGGGTTTGAATCTGGGGTATGTCTCTCTAACTCTGCATAAGAATCACTTTTATATTGTTGGGCAGGCATTCTGATTTGGTTGAGGTGCCTTAATTTGCTGAGCAGAGTTGTGTCCTTTTGAGGCAGGGGTCTGTGGGTTTGAATCTCGTATATATATATAGATAATGAACCTTGGTTGGTTTGTGTACATGCTGTGGATTTCATCCTGTAACTGTCGGGGCGCTGGGGTAGCCTAGTGGTTAAAGCTTTGGCTTGTCACGCCGAAGACCCTGGTTCGATTCCCAACATGGGTACAATGTCTGAAACTCATTTCTGGTGTCTCCCGCCGTGATATTGCTGGTGTAGTACTGAAGACGGCATAAAACCTCTGTCGCTCACTCACTCACTCATATTGATAAACGATAATATTTTTTATCGACAATATTTCTTCTTATCAATCTGGGCGGTGGGGTAGCCTAGTGGTTAAGCGTTGGCTCGTCACGCCGAAGACCCGGATTCGATTCCCCACATGGGTACAATGTGTGAAGCCCATTTCTGGTGTTCCCCCGCCGTGATATTGCTGGAATATTGCTAAAAGCGGCGTAAAACCAAAACTCAGTCAGTCAGTCAGTCAGTCAGTCAGTCAATTACTTCTGTCATTCCTTCACTCCATCTCTCAGATGCTCGTCTGTGATGATTTGAACCAAAGAAAAAACACAACACTCAATCCCGTTTGGAATTTGCTAAAACCTTCCCATAAAGGACATTGATGTCTAAAGATCTTTTGAAGTCAGGGTCCAGATTTAATAGAGGGTCATGTTTCCGCGAGCAGTCAAGGTACGGGAAGACGTTACGAAACCTGATGACGGACATAAACTAACCCCTTCAGATTTGTCAATTTGCCACCTCTGAATCAGGAACATTAACAGCCCCATAAAGTACAAATATTAATGGTGGAATAGCTATCCAGGGAGAGCACTGCCATTAAGGACCTGGTCATTTGGATTAGGTATTAAATGATTCACATGTTGATAAGAGAAAGTGATTTGTAGCATGTGGTATACGATACAAATACCATAGAGACGTAGCCTACGGCGGTCCAATGGATGAGAAACACGCCAGGTGTTCTAAATAAAACATTGCATCCGACTATTGAGCAAGGTGACATTTCCCATAATCTTCTGTGCAGAGGAAATGAACACCTGTTCTGAGATTGAAAAGTCTGGTGCTAGGTTATTTTCTTCCGTTGATTGCTTGTTGCAATGAACAAGAGGATATAGGTATTAATACCCTGTTATCTACTGCTGGAGGTGGCTTAACGGATTGCTTGTGTTGTCTGGTTGTGGACAAGGGGATACAGGTATTAATACCCTCTTATCTACTGCTGGAAGTGGGGTTAACAAATTGCTTGTGTTGTTGCAATGGACAAGGGGATATAGGTATTAATACCCTCTTATCTACTGCTGGAAGTGGGGTTAACAGATTGCTTGTGTTGTTGCAATGGACAAGGGGATATAGGTATTAATACCCTCTTATCTACTGCTGGAGGTAGCTTAACGGATTGCTTGTGTTGTCTGGTTGTGGACAAGGGGATATAGGTATTAATACCCTCTTATCTGCACTAGGTGTTTGGTTTAACAGATTGCTTGTGTTGTCGCAATGGACAAGATGATATAAGTATTAATACGATCTTATCCGCACTTGGTGATTGGACAGGGGTCATACAATTATTTAGATGCATATACTCATTTCAAGACATCCATTCATCCATTTATGCATCAGTTGTTAATGTATCCATTCATTTTTTTCTTTGTGATCCATCTGTCCATCTATCCATCCATCCATGTACTCATCTATTCATTGTCTTTATTTCACGTATCTTTTCATCCACCTTCCCATCCATCCATCCATCCATCCATACACACACACACATATACATGCACCTTTCCAACCATCCATCCAATCCATCTTCCCATCCAACTATCCATCCATCTATGCACCTTCCCATCCATCCATCCAACCAACCATCCAACCAACCATCCATCCAACCATCCATCCAACCATCCAACCATCCAACCATCCAACCATCCATAGCCTAGTGGTTCAAGCATCCGCTCGTCACTCTGAAGACCCGGGTTCGAATCCCCACATGGGTACAATGTGTGAAGCCTATTTCAGGTGTCCACGCCGTGATGTTGATGGAATATTGCTAAAAGCGGCGTAAAACTAAACTCAGTCAGTCAGTCCATCCAACCATCAAACCATCCATCCAATCCACTGAAGACAATGATGGTACCTGCTCCTTCTGACCAGGTGAAGTTTTATGTTCAGTTCGTCTCTCCCAGTATGATTAATACCACTTCATGGGGTACCTGCCCACATCGTACAACCCCTCTGACGACCTCGACCAATAAAACCTTCATCTACACCAGCGGCAATCACTCCCACCACATCGGCAGCAACGCTTGACTTAGCTGCTTCTTCAGCAGCATCAGACAACATCACCTCGCAGCAACTGTGAAAGAAAGGTAATGATAATGAAAAAACACTTTAAGAACATCGTAAGTCAGTGGTAGGGCGGTTAAGTGTTTTCATTGCAACGTTATGAGTTTTTGTCTGGAGAGCGTCATGGCTGCCACCTGAGACGGTGCTCCATGCTGGAGAGTCTGTAAGAAAGTGTCGCCATTCCTATGTAGATTAGATTAAACTTCATCATTGGATGGGGAAGAGTGGAAGATGAACGTCGTGGCTGTTGCATCACATCCTTTTCAACCCGGGAAGCAGGTGGCTTCAGACATCACCAATGACTCTTTTTATCCATTCCAAGGAATTAGACATATCCCCTATTGGCCATTTTTTCTCTTTTTTAATGAATGAGCCTGACCTCAGTTTCGTAAAATGTAAATCGTATTTTTTAATCACATTATTACCGATACATGTACTTTTTGGTTCAACCGGTTTTTTTTGGTGAAATTAGGAAGTCAAGACACACAATATTTTGTCTTTTGTCTCTTTCTCTACTTGAGGGCAGTTGTATATCAGAGGTACAGATAAGCTGTGTATCTGCGTAAATTACGCAAATATTTATGTGAAAACTCAATTCGTATTAAGTATATTGCGTACAAGTACGCTTCAATTTTGTAAATACTCATTAAATTTGATCTTACATGCGTACACACAAAATAGATAAAATAACTAGTACTGAGGTGAATATTAGGTTCTATTTCAGCACATGAACTTGGCAACTTGCAGTCTTTCTGATCGTTTATCATATTATAGATCAAATATAGACAACAAACATGTACCAACATTTAATCTTTATTATAGTTTCACAATTAATGGAAAATGGCAAAATACCCAATTGAGTTCGAGTTTGGTGGATGCAATTAATTTGGTCACTCAAAGCAAAATTAGGATACCCAATTGAGATGAACACAAGGGGGTACATAACTCAATGACTCAAAAAGTTATCTGTAGCTCTGGTATAGCTTACTGGCTAAAGCAGTACACCCTCACCTTCACTTCCATCTCATCGGTCACACCAAAGACCTGTGTTCCCACATAGGTACAATGGATGAAAATTTTTGGATGATAACAAAAATCTGACTCAAGCCTCTTCACAGATCAAATAGATTCAGACTCATTAACAGAAGCATGCATAAACCCAGACTCACTCACTCCACTCCGCCTCAGCCCATGGAGGCCAGAGTGTTTCAGGAAACACAATTACCAAGACATCTTCGTCATGTTCATCACAGACTGCCCCTTGTATTGTTCTTGGTTCATCACAGACTGCCCCTTGTATTGTTCTTGGTTCATCACAGACTGCCCCTTGTATTGTTCTTGGTTCATCACAGACTGCCCCTTGTATTGTTCTTGGTTCATCACAGACTGCCCCTTGTATTGTTCTTGGTTCATCACATACTGCCCCTTGTATTGTTCTTGGTTCATCACAGACTGCCCTTGTATTGTTCTTGGTTCATCACAGACTGCCCCTTGTATTGTTCTTGGTTCATCACAGACAGCCCCTTGTATTGTTCTTGGTTCATCACAGACTGCCCCTTGTATTGTTCTTGGTTCATCACAGACAGCCCCTTGTATTGTTCTTGGTTCATCACAGACAGCCCCTTGTATTGTTCTTGGTTCATCACAGACTGCCCCTTGTATTGTTCTTGGTTCATCACAGACAGCCCCTTGTATTGTTCTTGGTTCATCACAGACTGACCCTTGTATTGTCCTTGGTTCATCACAGACTGCCCCTTGTATTGTTCTTGGTTCATCACAGACTGCCCCTTGTATTGTTCTTGGTTCATCACATACTGCCCCTTGTATTGTTCTTGGTTCATCACATACTGCCCCTTGTATTGTTCTTGGTTCATCACAGACTGCCCCTTGTATTGTTCTTGGTTCATCACAGACTGCCCCTTGTATTGTTCTTGGTTCATCACAGACTGCCCCTTGTATTGTTCTTGGTTCATCACAGACTGCCCCTTGTATTGTTCTTGGTTCATCACAGACTGCCCCTTGTATTGTTCTTGGCCTGTGATCACAACCCAGCACTCATGGGTTTCACCAGCGTGGGGAACATCCAAGACCTGCTCCATACCTTCCTCCTGATTTAACCCAGATACTGTTGGTGTTACAACTAATCCCATCCTCCTCAAAGTGTCGTCAACCCACTCAAGTTGTCCTCATACAGCTCGAGTGTGTGATACAGACCATCATCTGGATCTGTGGATATACGTAGACCTGGGACGAAACACTGAGGTTAGATTTCCCTGAAGCACTTGTTCAACCATAATGATTTCAGTTGCCAGTTTGAAAGTCTGATTGAAACCGATATTTAGTTTCAATTGTTTCCAAAAGAGCTTCTAGTTATTATTGTTCAATCGATTTGCGATTTACAGCTCAACTGGGTCACGAGCACTGCTGAAAATGTGTGTTCATTTCCTGGATCTAAACAAAAATATGAATTGGATAAATTTTGTGATGTCCATGTAAATATCTCCTCGCTCATAAATACATGCAAGTTTGTTCAATAGCTCTTCCGAGGATTTTCTACGCACTTTTGACCCGAGATCTGTATTCATTATTTAGCTTAAAATGTCTGTTGATGCTGAATGGCTACTAAAATATGAGATTTGACAAATATGATTCCAAATCCCAGTATTTAGCAATAAATTGTGTTTCTAAGAGACAAATGACTGGGGCATCGTGGGATGTTATTAAAGACCTCACGATCTAATTCTGTATGAGTAATGCAGTATTATTTGGACCTGGCGATAAACCATGTCATTAAGTACCATAGGTTGCAGAATGTTCGGACAAATCTCACTACTGCTGATTGGTCCACTGGGGACAGCTCCCCCTGGTGAGGAGATGTCAATTGATCGTATTATCCCGATTTAATTGGCACTGTGTTGGGTCGCGACAAAATAGCAGACATTTGAACTTGCACATTCAGACAGAAGTACCTCACGTGTGAAGACACTGCTGCTGTTGCCGCTGATGCTGATGCCGCTGCTGCTGATGGTGGTGGTAGATTTTGATAAAGTGATGAAGGGTAGTATCTCTTTATGAACTTGCATCCGAGTTTGTTTTCAGAACATAAATATGGATCTAGAACCTCCTGGTTTTGTGCAACTCGAGGTCAAAGAGTAATGTTCAGCTGATCAAGATTGATGTTTTGGGAGCAGTATTGATGTTAGGGAAGATGTTTGCTTGTAATCATGTTAATTTCTTTTGAGGAGGGTTCAGTGTAATTATCTACATTGTCAGGTGATCGTTTTTCATGTTCTGGCCCTCTTCCGTCATACATTTACACAACCTACTTTGTGTTGATATGGTTTGAAGTGATGTGCTGTTTTAGTTATGAAGTATATGTATAGTATTTAATGTACATGAAAAAATTAAAGTTCAGACAATTCAGGCTGATTTCATTTGTCCTGACAGGCAAGACATGGACTAATTGTCTTTCTCACGCTCATGTTGAATGGACTTAAAACTATCGCTAAGCTCTGCCCCACCACCAAGTTGGATTTATTGTCATTTGAAAGCACTTTCTCATTCAGATCTCTCTCATTCCCACTCTCTCACTCTCACTCTCTCACTCTCACTCTCTCATTCCCACTCTCTCACTCCCACTCTCTCACTTCCACTCTCACTCTCTCACTCCCACTCTCTCATTCCCATTCTCTCACTCTCATTCTCTCACTCCCACTCACTCATTCCCACTCTCTCTCTCACTCCCACTCTTTCATTCCCACTTTCACTCTCTCATTCCCACTCACTCTCTCATTCCCACTGTCTCACTCCCACTCTCTCATTCCCACTCCCACTCTCTCACTCCCACTCTCATTCTCACTTTCTCACTCTCTCATTCCCACTCTCACTCTCATTCCCACTTTCTCACTCTTTCATTCCCACTCTCACTCTCATTCCCACTCTCTCACTCCCACTTTCTCACTCTCTCATTCCCACTCTCACTCTCACTCTCTCATTCCCACTCTCTCACTCCCACTCTCTCACACTCCTCTCATTCCCACTCTCACTCTCTCTCTCTCATTCCCACTCTCATTCCCACTTTCTCACTCTCTCTCATTCCCACTGTCACTCTCTCATTCCCACTCTCACTCTCTCACTCCCACTCTCTCATTTCCGCTCTCGCTCTCTCATTCCCACTCTCTCACTCTCTCACTCTCATTCTCTCACTCTCACAAGCACTCCTACTCTGACACCCTCCACATACCTCCCTGCGACAGACTCCCTGCAACTGCCTGTACAGGCTTCTGGACTTAAGCTGCTTACAAGGCCGCGGCTAGGACGCAGGATCAGTTGTCCTTAATTGTATCACTGCCACTGATGAAGCTGGATTAGTAGGCTTAATTAGCTGGACGGATCGTGGAGTATTCGCCGTCCCTGTGTCTCAGAACTTTATGCCAAGCTGGACAATGTGATGGTTTTTGTCTTGTATCATCCGATCATACTGCCTTGATGTTGTGGCTTTAATTAATCCTGTCTGTCAAGGGGTAATTTATCAAAATAATTGCATGTGCAACCAGGCTGATCTACATGGCGTGTTTCAGTGATGACAAATCATGTCAACTCATGTCATAATTAACTGGCAAACTTTCCAGTTGACAAACTTGTTATTTTATACTTTTGTCACTCAGGTTAAAAATGTTTTCACAAAATATTCACATTTGAAAATGAACAATGCTGAGGTTTCTGAAATATTGATTAAGTAACAACTATCAAGTATGTAAAAGTTACATATTACATTGATTTGTGTGGTGTAAAAATACAGATTTTAAAGGTGGTTACTTGAAGAATAGTGTGTGTGTTTGTTAATTGATGAATGCGACACTTGACAATACGATGGTGACCTATAAATAATGGAGTCTGGATGTTAAGAATCTTCATGAAGAACCGTACTTCAGAATGGTGTCACTGTACAATGTCTCCATACATAGATACCAAAGTTTCACTTCCAAGAATCTCTCTGAAGAACCGTACTTCAGAATGGTGTCACTGTACAATGTCTCCATACATAGATACCAAAGTTTCACTTCCAAGAATCTCTCTGAAGAACCGTACTTCAGAATGGTGTCACTGTACAATGTCTCCATACATAGATACCAAAGTTTCACTTCCAAGAATCTCTCTGAAGAACCGTACTTCAGAATGGTGTCACTGTACAATGTCTCCATACATAGATACCAAAGTTTCACTTCCAAGAATCTCTCTGAAGAACCGTACTTCAGAATGGTGTCACTGTACAATGTCTCCATACATAGATACCAAAGTTTCACTTCCAAGAATCTCTCTGAAGAACCGTACTTCAGAATGGAGTCAAGAACCGTACTTCAGAATGGAGTCACTGTACAATGTCTCCATCCATAGATACCAAAGTTTCACTTCCAAGAATCTCTCTGAAGAACCGTACTTCAGAATGGTGTCACTGTACAATGTCTCCATCCATAGATACCAAAGTTTCACTTCCAAGAATCTCTCTGAAGAACCGTACTTCAGAATGGAGTCAAGAACCGTACTTCAGAATGGTGTCACTGTACAATGTCTCCATACATAGATACCAAAGTTTCACTTCCAAGAATCTCTCTGAAGAACCGTACTTCAGAATGGTGTCACTGTACAATGTCTCCATACATAGATACCAAAGTTTCACTTCCAAGAATCTCTCTGAAGAACCGTACTTCAGAATGGTGTCACTGTACAATGTCTCCATACATAGATACCAAAGTTTCACTTCCAAGAATCTCTCTGAAGAACCGTACTTCAGAGTGGAGTCAAGAACCGTACTTCAGAATGGAGTCACTGTACAATGTCTCCATCCATAGATACCAAAGTTTCACTTCCAAGAATCTCTCTGAAGAACCGTACTTCAGAATGGTGTCACTGTACAATGTCTCCATACATAGATACCAAAGTTTCACTTCCAAGAATCTCTCTGAAGAACCGTACTTCAGAGTGGAGTCAAGAACCGTACTTCAGAATGGAGTCACTGTACAATGTCTCCATCCATAGATACCAAAGTTTCACTTCCAAGAATCTCTCTGAAGAACCGTACTTCAGAATGGTGTCACTGTACAATGTCTCCATACATAGATACCAAAGTTTCACTTCCAAGAATCTCTCTGAAGAACCGTACTTCAGAATGGAGTCACTGTACAATGTCTCCATCCATAGATACCAGAGTTCCACCACCATAAGGTTTGCACTTTCATGGAATAGTATGAAATTTGGACATTTTACCCCAAAAAGGCCCTACGTTCGTTTTACATTGAAACGGCCATAATTGCCAGTAATTTATCAAGAAAAGACCCTAAATCTGACGAAACTTGTCAAGCTATGATTTCACATAAAGTAGATGCACAAACAATACATTGCAATGATGATGTGTGTTAATTAGTCTCCATTGAGAAGCAAACCTTTCCCATCACAGCGATTGTAGCTACGAATTATTTCCCTTCCAAGACTGGTCCAAAATTTGGCCAACCTCATGTTTGTTGAAGTACTGGCAAACAAGGATATGTTGAGCACCGACCTGACAATTGACCAGTATTAGCAGGCATGAGTGTCACCCACTGGCACTTGCCATTGTTAGCGATGGGGACCCAGGGTGTCCGCGAAGTGTAGTGTGACTTGCTACACCGACGTGTCAGAGTGTTATGAGCAAAGCGTGTGCAGCTACGCGCGGAATCAATTTCGTCGTCATGCAATGCACATACACGAGCCTACATCTGCTCTACCTTTCACAAACCAAAATGGGTTTGCTCATTGCCATGCACCGCCTACTTCTGGTAAACGCGTTTTCTGCGCCGGTCCAACTTATCCTTGTTTGCCAGTACTTATTTTTTCTATTCGTGCCTTGAATGGCTGATAATTCATACGAACCATGTACCAAGACTGAAGACTCACACTTCAGCATGAAGTCATTTTTCAATGCCTCCATCCCCAGATACTCCAAGACCTACCCTGAAGAATCATGCATGACAGTAGATCCCCCCATCGATGTATCGATCATGAATGAGGAAGTAAAATATTTTTAAAGATTCTTTTTCTGTGTCAGTCTGAATCCTGCTGGCACGTGACAACCGACAAAGTTGAAAAATCTCATTCTGTCACGCGTTCCTACTGTGAAAGTGTCGGTTCAATTCCTTAGAAGTCATAAATATCTGAGTTGTCCCATGTTTTAAACTTCAAGACACAATGCAGACATTAATGCATTGTGAATTATTTTATACGTATAGATTTCTTCCCATGTCAGTATTGTCATGGCCCACCATGGCCCCAGTCTCACACGACACATGCAAATTAGATCCATTTATTGTCAAGCAATTCTCGTTTATGGTGTTATCATGTTTCAATATGTCAGATGCAATTGTGTCCTACAAATCCAATGGACGAGTGTTTTCCGATATCAATCGTCAGACTTCCAGTGTGCAATGTTTAAAAACTCAGTATTGCTTCTCGTCAGCTATTGTTGGGGTTCTGTTGGGTGATGTTTAGAAACATTGATTTGGTGTTTTGATGAATTAATTCTGATTTATGCAAATGAATTTTACTGTTTGATCAATGAAATGTCATGGATTTCCTCACAGGTTGCATGGAGGGTGAGGGAGACACACGGCATTCTTCACACATGAGCTCCAAGGGCGTAAACTTGGCTCTTGTAGAAATCATTTCTCATGGCTCTGTTCAGACTGTTCAACTTTGCCAATAAAACACCTGGTTAAGAATGTGTAAAACTTGGGTGTTTTGAAATTGAGGTGTTATTTTATGACAGAGAAAATATGAGTCTTAGCATGTCTGTTAAATTGTCTTTCGTCTTGTTTTTTGTGTGGTGATCCCAGGGCAAAAAAGGTGCCGACTATCTCGTGTCTCGTTGTGTTGATCCTAGGGAAGAATTTGGTGCCGACTATCACGTGTCTCGTTGTGTTGATCCATGGGAAGAATAGGTGCCGACTATGACGTGTCTCGTTATGTTGATCCCAGGGAAGAATAGATGCCGACTATCACGTGTCTCGTTATGTTGATCCCAGGGAAGAATAGGTGCCGACTATCACGTGTCTCGTGTTGATCCTAGGAAGAATAGGTGCGGACTATCACGTGTCACATTGTGTTGATCCCAGGGCAAAATAGGTGCCGACTATCACGTGTCTCGTTGTGTTGATCCCAGGGCAAAATAGGTGCCGACTATCACGTGTCTCGTTGTGTTGATCCCAGGGAAGAATAGGTGCCGACTATCACGTGTCTCGTTGTGTTGATCCCAGGGCAAAATAGGTGCCGACTATCACGTGTCTCGTTGTGTTGATCCCAGGGCAAAATAGGTGCCGACTATCACGTGTCTCGTTGTGTTGATCCCAGGGAAGAATAGGTGCCGACTATCACGTGTCTCGTGTTGATCCTAGGGAAGAATAGGTGCTGACTATCACGTGTCTCGTTGTGTTGATCCCAGGGAAGAATTGGTGCCGACTATCACGTGTCTCGTTGTGTTGATCCCAGGAAGAATAGGTGCCGACTATCACGTGTCTCATGTTGATCCTAGGGAAGAATAGGTGCCGACTATCACGTGTCTCGTTGTGTTGATCCTAGGAAGAATAGGTGCCGACTATCACATGTCTCGTTGTGTTGATCCCAGGAAGAATTGGTGCCGACTATCACATGTCTCGTTGTGTTGATCCTAGGGAAGAATAGGTGCCGACTATCACGTGTCTCGTTGTGTTGATCCTAGGGAAGAATAGGTGCCGACTATCACGTGTCTCGTGTTGATCCGAGGGAAGAATAGGTGCCGACTATCACGTGTCTCGTTATGTTGATCCCAGGAAGAATAGGTGCCGACTATCACGTGTCTCTTGTTGATCCTAGGGAAGAATAGATGCCGACTATCACGTGTCTCGTTGTGTTGATCCCAGGAAGAATAGATGCCGACTATCAAGTGTCTCGTGTTGATCCTAGGGAAGAATAGGTGCCGACTATCACGTGTCTCTCGTTGTGTTGATCCCAGGGAAGAATAGGTGCTAACTATCAGGTGATTGCATCGCATAAGAAAACCTGTTAGACCAACTCCAAGCTAGAAGTACACAGAATTGTCTCCAAGTTCCAAAATTTTACACATTGATAATATCTCAGTTAAATATGTCAGTAGGTGTGAAGCAATCATTTCCTTATTAAGGAAATATTAATTGTAACAGGGCGAGCTATGTTAGCATGTGCACAGGATTTAATTGTAAAGAGGGTACAAAATATGAGTATTTTCACATGAGAAGCTGTAATTAATTTACTAAATGGGTCATGGTTCATCTTAAATAAACAACATGATGTTGTTTTTACCAGTAGAGGGTGATGTATATCTATGAGGGTCAGATGTAGGCGTGTTGGTTCACCGGACTCCCTGGGAAGGCTGTCTCCTTGCACAGACGCAAGAAGCATGGGTCTGGAAGAGATGCTATTGATTTCTTGTCATATAAAAAGCAAAACTGTTTTTGTTCAATACTGCTTAAATTGATGTTTTTGTTCATGCAAAAAATGTCAGGTCCCAAATGTAAAACATTCATGATCGAATGGAAGCTAAAATGAACTTTTTCCATAGAAATATTCAAGCTTAATGTTGAAAATCATTCACGTATGAAGTTACCAACAGAAAATACCATTTATATTAAGGAGCTGTGAATAAATATTTAACATAATGCTAATATATTCTATTTATTCAATATTTTTTTAAATCAAATAAAAGAGCGTTATTGATTCAGTAAGCTTTTTTTTTTGTGCTATATTTTGGTTAACTGAAAAAAAAGAAGTTATTTCAAGGAAGTTTTCATGAGAACAATTTATTATAATTGCTTCGATCCTCTTGACAAGTTGATGAATAAAATCTTCAAAAAATTACATGACTGTCTCGGCTCAATTGAGGAAACTCAGTGTAGTTTGTTCGTCAGTGCAATTGAGGTCTAGACGTTTAAATCAGCACCTCTAGTGAAACTGACACGTTGACTTTTTCTGTGAGAGCAGTCAGCACTGTAAAGAAGGGTTATCACCGCTGTAATGACATGCATCGTAACATTGTAGTCAGCTGTCAGACAAGACAGTGTTTAATATGACCCGTTTCCAAAACACTGGGACTGCCAGTTTGCTCAGGCAGGGCGCCCCTTTAAGTGAGATTTTCTATTTTGATTTGGGGCTAGATTATCCTGACTTGATGATGATCTGTTTGAGGACGAAGCATTCAGGATGAAGACCTTGACCACCAAAACACTGGGGCTGCCAGTTTGCTTAGGTAGGGCGCCCCTTTAAGTGAGATTTTCTATTTTGATTTGGGGGTAGATTATCCTGACTTGATGATGATCTGTTTGAGGACGAAGCATTCAGGATGAAGACCTTGACCACCAAAACACTGGGGCTGCCAGTTTGCTTAGGCAGGGTGCCCCTTTAAGTGAGATTTTCTATTTAGATTTAGAGCTACATTATCCTTGATGAGAATCTATTTGGGGACAAAGTAATCAGATGTAGAACTTGACCGGAGAAGCAATGCCGGACTTTCGGAGGAGTGACCAATTTTCCATTGCCTTGACAAGCAGGTAATGCTATAGTGTCGTGACTCTGTGTACCCAATGTTACAGGCAACGCGTGCCTTTGCTGTGGTCGTAATTCAAAACAACCGCCACAGGAAACACATTTATTGAACAGCTTGTTAAATTAGAGAACGGTGATATCTTTAGTTTTGCGTTGAAGTCTTTGAAGGAGATAGCTATGTGTGTCAGTCATAGATTAGTATCTCATCTAATTCAATTCCTGTCTTTTCAATCGTCTTTTATGGCGGATTCCTCAATGCCGAGAAAGATTTCCTCGTTTCTGAGGGTGACATTATAGGTGGTGTTGAAGGGGAGCTTCTTCCCTCAGCTGAAGGAACAGTTGTGACATTTGTCTTCCAGTTGCTGTTATCATGTCCTGCTGGCATGGTCACATCGATCAGTCTGTCATGTGTGGTCGTTGGTGTAATGGCAGTGACGGGCATGTTCACATCGATCAGTCCGTCATGTGTGGTCGTTGGTGTAATGGCAGTGACGGGCATGTTCCTCGGGGGATCAGAACGCTGCGACCACGACGGTGTTCCATTCTGCTCCTCCAGTATTGATGTGTTCACTAATGGATTCAAGGAGAAAGATTTTCATCAAATCCGACAAGTTTTGAACAAAGTCCGCGTCGTCCATTCTTCTCGATCTCGCAGACAAATTGCATTTCTAGGTCTCATTGTCTCCCTTTGCTCAGCGTGAGAGTCTCCCGAAGTAAGGGTCAGAGGTCGGGCTTGGCACCGACCTTTTCTTTCACATGGAGATTTTTCAACTTGAAAGTATGGGAGTTTTATCGTCTTTCCTTAGTAATGGAAACAGCTAAGGGTTAGGCATTGATTAGGGAACAATATGACAGACGAATTAGCCGGCCCTGTAATGTGGAGGAGGAGGAAAAGGAAATGGCTGATTATATGAGTTTGCTCCAGAATGAAATATACGGCTCCATGGAAGAAGTTTCGGTGTAAATCATGGTAAAATATGACAGATTGCTGAGCCCCACCAAGCTGACTTCTGTGATCTGCTTATCCAATTTATCTATCCTTTCGAGGAGGCATTTAAAAGAATTGAAATTTATATGTGCATGATGAAGCAGACGATGTGGAGGAAGCTGCTGCAAATATCTACTTGGTGGAGGGGAGAAGGGGGGGGGGGAATTGCTTCTTGTTTTTTTACCTGAAGTCCTTGATGGATGGTAGCTATTTTTGTTTTGACACCGCCTGGTATAATGTGGAATATGTTGAGCTGCATGATGTGAATCTTCCATCACATCCACATAGATTGATCTGTAGACTAACCTTACTTCGATCAGAGTTTAAGTTGTGCATATTTGCTCATGCCATCAATCACTAGTTTCTGAGATCCAACAGAGGACACACACAGGCCACAGAGGACACATCCCAAACCACAGAGGACACACCTCAGACCACAGAGGACATACCTCAGACCACAGAGGACATACCCCAGACCACAGAGGACACTCCTTAGACCACAGAGGCCATTCCTCAAACCACAGAGGACACACCTCAGACCACAGAGGACACACCCCAGACCACAGAGGACACACCCCAGACCACAGAGGACACACCTCAGACCACGGAGGACACACCCCAGACCACGGAGGACACACCCAAGACCACAGAGGACACACCCCAGACCACAGAGAGACACACCCCAGACACACCCCAGACCACAGAGGACACACCCCAGACCACAGAGGACACACCCAGACCCAGACCAGACCAGAGGACACACCCCAGACCACAGAGGACACACCCCAGACCACAGAGACACACACCCCAGACATACCCCAGACCACAGAGGACACACCCCAGACCACAGAGGACACACCCCAGACACACCCCAGACCACAGAGGACACACCCAAGACCACAGAGGACACACCCCAGACCACAGAGAGACACACCCCAGACATACCCCAGACCACAGAGAGACACACCCCAGACACACCCCAGACCACAGAGAGACACACCCCAGACACACCCCAGACCACAGAGGACACACCCCAGACCACAGAGGACACACCCCAGACCACAGAGGACACACCCAAGACCACAGAGGACACACCCCAGACCACAGAGGACACACCCCAGACCACAGAGAGACACACCCCAGACATACCCCAGACCACAGAGGACACACCCCAGACCACAGAGGACACACCCCAGACCACAGAGGACACACCCCAGACCAGACCACGGAGGACACAACCCAGACCACAGAAGACACACCCAAGACCAGGGAGGACACACCCCAGACCAGGGAGGACACACCTTAGACCACAGATGACACACCCCAGACCACAGAGGACACACCTTAGACCACAGATAACACACCCCACAGAGGACACACACAGGCCACAGAAGACACACCTCAGACCACAGAGGACACACCTCAAACCACAGAGGACACACCCCAGACCACAGAGGACACACCTCAGACCACAGAGGACACACCTCAGACCACAGAGGACACTCCATAGACCACAGAAGACACACTCCAGATCACAGAGGACACACCCCACAGAGGACACACTCCAGACCACAGAGGACACACCTCAGACCACAGAGGACACACCTCAGACCACAGAGGACACACCTCAGACCACAGAGGACACTCCATAGACCACAGAAGACACACTCCAGACCACAGATGACACACCCCACAGAGGACACACTCCAGACCACAGAGGACACACCTCAGACCACAGAGGACACACCTCAGACCACAGAGGACACTCCATAGACCACAGAAGACACACTCCAGATCACAGAGGACACACCTCAGACCACAGAAGACACACTCCAGATCACAGAGGACACACCTCAGACCACAGAGGACACACCTTAGACCACAGATGACACACCTCAGACCACAGAGGACACACCTCAGACCACAGAGGACACACCTCAGACCACAGAGGACACACCACTGACCACAGAAGACACACCTCCGATCACAGAGGGACACACCTCAGACCACAGAAGACACACCCCACTCACAGAGAAGAGACTATAGAGTGCCAGGATAGTTGTTGAGAGTTTTATTACAGGCTGGTCACTATCTGTAGCTCCAGCTGGTAGTGTGAAGTAAGACTTGAGAAGGTTTATCACCGTAGAAAGGCCATTTGTTGGTGCTAAGAGCCTGCAAGTCTGCTTCAATTACACTTCAATTTTCTTGCCTACATATTTCAGAAAAAATGACATGATCTGCAACACTTAAAAGGAAGTTATTGATAAGAATGACAACTTCGTGAAGAAAACTTTTCAGAGTGTAATGGATTCTTGCCTTTTTAACCATTATTGTAATAAACCTTTCCTTGTGAGCTTTGTTACTCCTGAAAATTGTCTTGCATTGATTTAATGAATGTAAGAGGTCAGTGCAGACCATGGCAGGATATGAATGTGAAGGTTTAAGACTTTCAGACATCAAAAAGCCCATCACATAGGAGTGAGTGAGTGAGTTTAGTCGTATGCCGCTTTTAGCAATATTCCAGCAGTACTGTGGAGGGGGACACTGGAAATGGGCTTCACACATTTTACCCATGTTGGGAATCGAACCCAGGCCTTCGGTGTGACGAGTGAACGCTTTAACCACTTGGCTACCCCACTGCCCTCATTAGATACATATTTTTACATTCATTGTTTCTGGAGGCAAGTGTGTTTTGTTTCTTCATCTCAACGCTGGTTGTGTGAGAGAGTGGGTTTAATGCTGCAAACAGTATTTCAAAATGTCAAGGTTTAGATGACACGTTGTATGATTGATCATTTCAATGAACACCATCTCTCGTGCCTCTACAAACATATTGTTGGGAAAAAGCAGAATAAAACCCTCCATCTTTCCCCCACTCATTCCTTCCCTCCTCATTCTCTCTGCTTTTTCACACTCCCTCTTTCTCCCTCTCTCCTCTCCCATTCTCCCTTATCTCTCTCTCTCTCCCTTCCTTCCTCTCCCCTCTCCCATTCTCTCTCTCCCTTCCTCTCTCATCTCTCTCTCTTTCTCCGCACACATCACCGCGTTTACACTAACATACGGGTGAGGTTGTAGTGTATCTGTAATTCTAAGATGCCTAGCGGTTAGAACAATAAAAAAAAAATACATTATCAGACATTAAAGGTATAGTTTTTTGATGACGTAACAATTGAATGACATTATCCTGTCACTGCGCCATTCCAGTGTGCCCCCTCGTATTTGAACCATTTTACATTACGTCACAATGTAAGCGACGTCACAATGCATGTCAGTTGTCATCGCCTCGTACGGCCTCCGTCACGCAGCTAACATCACTGGTGGAAACAGTACATTTATGTTTTATGATGGTTAAAATGTGTCAATTCGACTCACAAGTTTTCAGCGACACGGTAACGTTCGCAATGTTTACATTCCCACAATGCAATCGTGGAATGTCGCTTGACTACTCAGCTTCATCTGGATGTACTGATCTAAACTTACATTGGTAGTAGAAATGCGACGTTCATATTGCCTCATATGGTTTATGTTAATGACAGATGTAATTAAAATAATTCAGAGAAGATATTTAATCCGAACGTAAACTGTCATCAAACTGTTATCATTTGTTTTTTTATGGTAACGTTCATCTTAACGTAAGGGGGCAGACACATCAATAGAACAGCGCGCCAGTTAGTGCGAGGATTCTTAATTTAGGTCACCGACACCGTCGCTTGTTTTCTGCCTTAAATTAATCGTAATTATCCTTAAATTTGGCATCTTAGAAAAGAAATACAGTTCGCTCTACCACCATGTATAGTGTAATAAAGCACACGTTCGCCCTGAACTGTTATAGTTAAAGTATGAGGACGCTTGCGAAAGTGTGCTTTATTACGCTATACATGGTGGTAGAGCGAACTGTATTTCTTAAATAAAACATATATGTGGCTAGAGTTTGTTGCTATGTGGAAACATTGTTTTCAGCCCTTCCGAGAGTCCCCTGTTGCGATAAAGCCTGATTTTTGTGAGGAGTGGTGTAAAATTCTATTCAATCTGTCATGTCGCCGTGTTCCAGCTTGTTTGAAAGCCTCCAGTGTTTACTGACGTGCGTAAGAGATATTACGATGTGAAGAAACAGTTTTGATTAATCTGCTACCATACTCCAGGGGATCATTGTGTCAAGTCTTGTGAAGTCCAACTCACAAAGATAATTTCACAAAGCTTCTGTCAAGGATTGTTTGTATGTCACTTTCTTGTTTTTGCCCTAATTTTCTCGGTATTCCCCTTTCTGAAAAGTTGTGCAAAACAGAAGAATTGCAAGCAATCATTCCTCCTTTCTCAATCTGAAAGCTTAAGCTATTGAGCTATTCATGAGAGTATAAATGAAATGCATGAATTAACCTCCTTTGAGGTTGTAGTAAATGGCAAATCTTTGAATCCCAAACAACAGCGTTTTTACTGGAACTGGGATTTTCACATGTTTTTCTCTTTAAGATTCTTCATGACAGGAGAATGCTGATTTACTTAACTCTAATTTTCCTGAAGATAACTTTACTGTCATGTGTACAAATATGTAGCTTTAATACCGTAATTTCTGCACCATTACCCGCTCCTGAATATTACCTGCACCCCAGTTTTGGAGTTACTCTCCACACCACAGTCTACACATAACCCGCACCTTACTATTACCCGCAACCTTTTGTGCGAAATTAAAAGTAAGACGCGGACTATCTTTCAGTAGCCAGGATCTAGCGTACCTTTATTGGGAGTTGCCTTCAAGAAGTTTTCAAAATCATTATAATTTGTTATCCTTCTTCTTTGTTATATCTTTTTTTCCATATTATTTGTAGTAATAAATTGTCACTATTAGTGTCGTTGACCGATTGAACATCGTATTGAAACTTACGGATCAGCGTCGCCATTTTAGAAGTAGACCGCACTGAATGGACAATATTGTAGTAAATTGTGTTTCAGATAACTTTAATAATCTTTGGGATAAATCATCATGATTTCTTCTGAATAATAAAAATAATCCATTGTCGTTATTACAAAATAAATGATAAACTTCGCTGCATACCGAGTGTGTACTGCGACCTACCACGTGCCAATCGGTCGGGGTTTCCCGCCATGAATTTGGTATAGACAAGTGATTGGCTGAAAATACCACACCCACACAAATTAAGCCAGCAGAAACAATACCTGCCACACCCACCAACATAATCGCGACAAGTTCATGGTGACCTGATGAATATTCATACAAGAACCCAACACCTCCATGGCAAAATGTCGATTGCTATTTTTATACGTTTTAGAAATGAAATAATCACGGAAGTAAATTCACAGTACCATTTATAAACTTTTGCAGTCAATAAAGTATGTATTAGCATTGCTGATTCACGTAATTAACGACAAAAAGTTTTCCCTTTTGCATACGTCCGACATTATGGCGAGCGTCCCAGCCAGTGTTGCGATTGATGTGTTGAAGCGTGCGGAATTACCGGACGGCATTGTATGCTCTTTGAACATTTTCACAACAGTTACAAGCAGGATTGTTTTATTCATAAATCAAATCTACTGTCATATTATTGATACACCGCTCGATTTGTCCATACCTGAAATTGAAAGTCGCGTTTTAAATAGCACATACAACGACTACATTCTCAGGGTATTTTATAACACTTCATTAAAAACTCTTGTTTTCTCCGTGTAAAATCCACACATAACCCGCTCTGGATTATAACCCGCACTGCCGCATAACCCGCAGTTTTAGAGGGAAAAAGATGCTGGTAATAGTGCAGGTTGGAAATACAGTGTCAGACACAGCATTGTTGCAGACAGTATTGTTTTCACAGACAGTATTGTTGCAGACAGTATTGTTGTCACAGACCATACTGTTGCAGGCAGTATTGTTGTCACAGACAGTATTGTTGCAGACAGTATTGTTGTCACATACAGTATTGTTGCAGACAGTATTGTTGCAGACAATATTGTCACAGACTGCATTTTTGCAGTCATTATTGTTTTTGCAGATAGTATTGTTGTTGCAGACAGTATTGCTGTCATAGACAGTATTGTTGTCACAGACAGTATTGTTTTTGCTGACAATATTGTCACAGACTGCATTGTTGCAGGCAGTATTGTTGTTGCAGACAGTATTGTTGTCACAGACAGTATTGTTGTCACAGACAGTATTGTTGTCACAGACAGTATTGTTGTCACAGACAGTGTGTTGTTTAACACCACACTCAGCAATATGACAGCGGTCTATAAATATTCAAGACTGGACCAGAACATCCAGTGTTCTTGAGGCAGGGCTTTACCTTGACTCACAAACTTGGGGGTCCCAGGGACTACTAATTATTAGTTTTAAGGATCCTTACAGGCAATACGAGGGTCACGTGAAGTAACGGTGTAGGGAACTGTATGTTTTCATCATTTCTTTAGAGCCTGGAATGAATCATTGATCATGTGGACTGATGGGTGGAATGATGCAAGTAACTGCTCTGCAAGAAACAACCAAATACCAGTGTAGGAAAGATGTAGAAAATCTAGCCTGTCCACAGGACTGGCAGGTCAAATTTTTTACCAGTCCTGCCAAAATCTAGCCTGTCCTCCAAATATAAATAAAACACCTTCGGCAGTAAATATTCAAAAAGGTTATAATCATTATATATATGTCATTGGTTTGCTAAAATTGACCCGACATGAGGACGGACTAGATATTTTTTTAACCTGTCCTCCACAAAATTCACCCGTCTCGGACGTTGGGACGGGCTATCTTTCCTACACTGCAAATACTTCAGCAAAGTCGTGGGTACAATGAATAATGGTGGGCGTCCCTTGGGACGCAGTGATTTTAAACCAATTTTAATAAATAAATACAAATTTTGTTGAATGAATACAAATTTTATTGAATAAATACAAATTTTATTAAATAAATACAATTTTATTAAATAAATGTATACAAATGAAATAAATAAATAAACAAACGTCTCAAGCCCCCTCAGTCACTTTATGGCTGGAAATTTGCTGATTTGACATGAAATTTAATCACTCACAGCACCAAGAAGATAAACGAAATACTATATGCCAAGCAACTATAGAGATGTACAGACATGTAGCAGGTTTGTGCTGAAAAGGCATCCGTGGGGAGAAGGTGCAGATATGGGATATTTCTATATCAGATTTGATTGTGCAAATGGAGTTAGGTTGTGACCGGAGTTGTATATGCCAAGTGTTTCATTTTCTGGAGTAGGTAGTGCCTTTCTTTGGTTCCATCCTCAGGGTGAAGATACTATTTGGGGATTGTTTGAGTTGTGGCAGGACACGTTTTACTATTGTGGTTCTTTATCCGAGGATGATTGATTGTTATATTCAGATTCAGATTCTTTTACTCACACTCAGAACTGTACCGAGCATCGGCTCACAATGCTGGTTTTAAGATTTTCACTCACAATAATACTCATTTTAGTTCTGTTACACTGGTAATATCTCTTCCACTGTCACACTTTCGGTCTCTCAATATCACTTTCACTATCACACATTCAGTCTCTCTCCCTAGCTCCCTCTTTCCTCTCTCTCTCCCCTTCCCCACACTCTCTCCCTCTCTTCATCTCTCCCTCACTCATTCCTTCCTTCCTCTTTCTCTCCCCTCTTTCATACTCCCTCTCTCTCTCTCGAGGGGCGGTTGGGTAGCCTTGTGGTTAAAGCATTGGCTTGTCACGCCGAAGACCCGGGTTCGAATCCCCACATGGGTACAATGTGTGAAGCCCATTTCTGGTGTCCCCCGCCGTGATGTTCCTGGAATATCGCTAAAAGCGGCGTAAAACCAAACTCAGCCAGTCTCTCTCTCTCTTTCCATTTCTTTCCCTCTCTCCCTGTCCCTCTCACCTCTCCTTCTCTTTCCATCTCTCTCACTCTCTCACTCTCTTTCCTTATCTTTCCCTCTCTCATCTCTCCCTCCCTCCCTCCCTCTCTCCCTTTCCGTTTCTTTCCCTCTCTCCCTGTCCCTCTCACCTCTCCCTCTCTTTCCATCTCCTCACTCTCTCACTCTCTTTCCTTCTCTCTCTCTCTCTCATCTCTCTCCTCTCTCCTCCCTCCCTCTCTCCCCTTTTCCTTTTCTCTCCCTCTCCCTCTGTCCCTCTCACCTCCCTCTCTTTCCATCTCTTTCCTTTCTTTCCTTCTCTTTCCCTCTCCCTCTCTCATCTCTCCCTTTCTCCCTTTCCTTTTCTCTCCCTCTCTCCCTCACCTCCCTCTTTCCATCTCTCTCACTCTTTCCTCTCTTCCTCTCACCTCCCTCTCTTTCCTTCTCTTTCCTTCTCTCATCTCTCCCCCCATCTCTCCCTCCCTGACAGCACATCTTATGACCTCTGTTCTAAGTGATATGTGATATTGACTCTGTTTTGTATGCGGATCAGTGGCAGACGGTCGTCCCCATCAGACATCAGGAGACCTGGCCATTAAATACCTATCTCATTATGCAAAGGCTTGTGTTATTCAGACGTGATCCATGTTGCTATGACTGTCCTAGGGCTCCAGAGTCACCAGCGTAGTGACAATGTCTGTGCCCTGAGTGTGAGAGTGATAATGAGTGAGAGAGAGTAATAATGAGTTAGTGAGTGAGAATGATACTGAGTTCGACAATGAGAGAGTGATAATGAATGTGTAAGTGGGAGTGATAAATGAGTTAGTGAGTGAGAGAGAGTAATAATGAGTTAGTGAGTGAGAATGATACTGAGTTCGACAATGAGAGAGTGATAATGAATGTGTAAGTGGGAGTGATAAATGAGTTAGTGAGTGAGAGAGAGTAATAATGAGTTAGTGAGTGAGAATGATACTGAGTTCGACAATGAGAGAGTGATAATGAATGTGTAAGTGGGAGTGATAAATGAGTTAGTGAGTGAGAGAGAGTAATAATGAGTTAGTGAGAATGATGAGTTAGTGAGTGAATGAGAGTGATGCATGAGAGAGTGATGCCCGAGTGAGAGAAAGAGTGATAACTGAGAGAGTGATGATCAAGAGAGTAATAATAAGTGAGAGAAAGAGTGATAATGACTGAGAAAGAGTGATAATGACTGAGAGAGAGTGATAATGAGTGAGAGAGAGTGATAATGAGAGAGAGTGTGATAATGAGTGAGAGAATGATAATGAGTGAGAGAAAGAGTGATAATGAGTGAGAAAGAGTGATAATGAGTGAGAGAGTGATATTGAGTGAGAGAAAGAGTGATAATGACTGAGAGAGAGTGATAATGAGTGAGAGAGAGTGATAATGAGAGAGAGTGTGATAATGAGTGAGAGAATGATAATGAGTGAGAGAAAGAGTGATAATGAGTGAGAGAAAGAGTGATAATGAGAGAGAGAAAGAGTGATAATGAGTGAGAGAGAGAAAGAGTGATGAGTGAGAGAAAGGTAGAGAGAGAGAAAGAGTGATAATGAGTGAGAGAAAGGTAGAGAGAGAAATAGTGATAATGAGTGAGAGAAAGGTAGAGAGTGAGAGAAAGAGTGATAATGAGTGAGAGAAAGGTAGAGAGAGAGAAAGAGTGATAATGAGTGAGAGAAAGGTAGAGAGTGAGAGAAAGAGTGATAATGAGTGAGAGAAAGGTAGAGATTGAGAGAAAGAGTGATAATGAGTGAGAGAAAGGTAGAGAGAGAGAAAGAGTGATAATGAGGGAGAGAAAGGTAGAGAGAGAGAAAGAGTGATAATGAGTGAGAGAAAGAGTGATAATGAGTGAGAGAAAGGTAGAGATTGAGAGAAAGAGTGATAATGAGTGAGAGAAAGGTAGAGAGAGAGAAAGAGTGATAATGAGGGAGAGAAAGGTAGAGAGAGAAAGAGTGATAATGAGTGAGAGAAAGGTAGAGAGTGAGAGAAAGAGTGATAATGAGTGAGAGAAAGGTAGAGATTGAGAGAAAGAGTGATAATGAGTGAGAGAAAGGTAGAGAGTGAGAGAAAGAGTGAGTGAAACCAGGTTTGGTCAGAATACACATTCAAAGAGTGAGTGGGGGAACATGCCCAGCTCAGTGACAATATCTGTGCACCGAGTGAGTGAGTGAGTGAGTGAATGTGGCTCTGTGTTAATGCCAGCACACTATATGAAACCAGCATACAATAAATATCAGTGCACAAGGTGGCGTTGTACTTCAGTTAACTATACATTTGAGTAGGGCTGCGCAATATAACCGATTTACCGGTTCAGATGTGAAAAGGGTATGTATTGCGATACGCTGATCGAAAACCGGTATTTTGACTTGCATTCGGAAAACTTCGAAACACTCGGAAATTTTCGGATATTTCCTTGTTTCATTTGTGCCAAATATTATTTACATTTTTGTTTTGTCATGATTAAAAGTTTTATTGAAGCTTAATCAAGCATAGTGATTTTCTTGTGTGCATGCTTTATAAATCAAGCATTAACTCGATTATAAGTAGTTTTTTGTTCAAAAATACTTCTTGCAATATATTGCAATATATGCTTTCGCATCGCAACAAATCGCAATAGGAAAATTCTCTGCAATACCCACCCCTACATTTGAGCATTCACTGTGTCATTGTTTTGAAACTATGTGATGTTTATGACATGGTAATTCTGTAGGTAATGTCCACATCCCGACTGGTGTAATGTTATTCCATTGACGTCACACACACAATAAGACTTCAGCGATTTACGTTAAGAATCCTTAAGTGTCCTCCTGAGATGAGAATATCATGTTCCTTTCATGTATACTGAAGAACTTGCTGAAGGCACATTAATGACAGAACTATCTCAAGTCAACCTGCAACAAAAACAATTTCGTGTGGCAGTACTATTGTGTATATCTGGAGGCAAATCAGTGCATGAATCAGAAATAATAGATGTCTTTAAAAAGCAGTTTTGTAGATTTTTGTAAAAAGAGACAAATTGCAAGACTGGAATGTAAGATGCTACTTGGTTCTCTAAGGTGGCTCTTGAGGGGCGGAGGGGTGGCCTAGTGGTTAACGTGGTCGCTTGCAAAACTGATGACCCGGGTTTGATTCCCCACATAGGTAGAATGTGTGAAGCCCATTTCTGGTGTCCCCTGTCATGATATTGGTGGAATATTGTTGAATCTAAGGTGCCTCAAGAGTTGAATCCCTTTAGTGTGCTAGGATTCTATGTTTTTTGTATTGGTTCAGTGTTTATCAAGACAATCAGTCCTGCTTTCCTTATAGTTCGTAAAGTGTTGTATCAAGGCATATATCTGTCCCTCACAGAATACTGTGTTGTATGAAGGCATACATCTGTCCCTCACAGAATACTGTGTTGTATCAAGGCATACATCTGTCCCTCACAGAATACTGTGTTGTATGAAGGCATACATCTGTCCCTCACAGAATACTGTGTTGTATGAAGGCATACATCTGTCCCTCACAGAATACTGCGTTGTATCAAGGCATACATCTGTCCTTCACAGATACAGAATACTGCGTTGTATCAAGGCATACATCTGTCCCTCACAGAATACTGTGTTGTATCAAGGCATACATCTGTCCTTCACAGATACAGAATACTGCGTTGTATCAAGGCATACATCTGTCCCTCACAGAATACTGTGTTGTATGAAGGCATACATCTGTCCCTCACAGAATACTGTGTTGTATGAAGGCATACATCTGTCCCTCACAGAATACTGTGTTGTATCAAGGCATACATCTGTCCCTCACAGAATACTGTGTTGTATCAAGGCATACATCTGTCCCTCACAGAATACTGCGTTGTATGAAGGCATACATCTGTCCCTCACAGAATACTGTGTTGTATGAAGGCATACATCTGTCCCTCACAGAATACTGCATTGTATCAAGGCATACATCTGTCCCTAGCAGAATACTGCGTTGTATCAAGGCATACATCTGTCCCTCACAGAATACTGTGTTGTATCAAGGCATACATCTGTCCCTCACATAATACTGCGTTGTATCAAGGCATACATCTGTCCCTCACAGAATACTGCGTTGTATCAAGGCATACATCTGTCCCTCACAGAATACTGTGTTGTATCAAGGCAAACATCTGTCCCTCACAGATACAGAATACTGCGTTGTATCAAGGCATACATCTGTCCCTCACAGAATACTGTGTTGTATGAAGGCATACATCTGTCCTTCACAGAATACTGCGTTGTATTAAGGCATACATCTGTCCCTCACAGAATACTGTGTTGTATCAAGGCATACATCTGTCCCTCACAGAATACTGCGTTGTATCAAGGCATACATCTGTCCCTCACAGAATACTGTGTTGTATCAAGGCATACATCTGTCCCTCACAGAATACTGTGTTGTATCAAGGCATACATCTGTCCCTCACAGAATACCAAGCGTTGTATGAAGGCATACATCTGTCCCTCACAGAATACTGTGTTGTATCAAGGCATACATCTGTCCCTCACAGAATACTGCGTTGTATGAAGGCATACATCTGTCCCTCACAGAATACTGTGTTGTATTAAGGCATACATCTGTCCCTCACAGAATACTGTGTTGTATTAAGGCATACATCTGTCCCTCACAGAATACTGTGTTGTATGAAGGCATACATCTGTCCCTCACAGAATACTGCTGTATCAAGGCATACATCTGTCCCTCACAGAATACTGCGTTGTATCAAGGCATACATCTGTCCCTCACAGAATACTGTGTTGTATCAAGGCAAACATCTGTCCCTCACAGATACAGAATACTGCGTTGTATCAAGGCATACATCTGTCCCTCACAGAATACTGTGTTGTATGAAGGCATACATCTGTCCCTCACAGAATACTGCGTTGTATTAAGGCATACATCTGTCCCTCACAGAATACTGTGTTGTATCAAGGCATACATCTGTCCCTCACAGAATACTGCGTTGTATCAAGGCATACATCTGTCCCTCACAGAATACTGTGTTGTATCAAGGCATACATCTGTCCCTCACAGAATACTGTGTTGTATCAAGGCATACATCTGTCCCTCACAGAATACTGCGTTGTATGAAGGCATACATCTGTCCCTCACAGAATACTGTGTTGTATCAAGGCATACATCTGTCCTCACAGAATACTGCGCTGTATGAAGGCATACATCTGTCCCTCACAGAATACTGTGTTGTATGAAGGCATACATCTGTCCCTCACAGAATACTGCATTGTATCAAGGCATACATCTGTCCCTCACAGAATACTATGCTGTATCAAGGCATACATCTGTCCCTCACAGAATACTGTGTTGTATCAAGGCATACATCTGTCCCTCACAGAATACCGCGTTGTATCAAGGCATACATCTGTCCCTCACAGAATACTATGCTGTATCAAGGCATACATCTGTCCCTCACAGAATACTGTGTTGTATCAAGGCAAACATCTGTCCCTCACAGATACAGAATACTGCGTTGTATCAAGGCATACATCTGTCCCTCACAGAATACTGTGTTGTATGAAGGCATACATCTGTCCTCACAGAATACTCGCGTTGTATTAAGGCATACATCTGTCCCTCACAGAATACTGTGTTGTATCAAGGCATACATCTGTCCCTCACAGAATACTGCGTTGTATCAAGGCATACATCTGTCCCTCACAGAATACTGTGTTGTATCAAGGCATACATCTGTCCCTCACAGAATACTGTGTTGTATCAAGGCATACATCTGTCCTCACAGAATACTGCGCTGTATGAAGGCATACATCTGTCCCTCACAGAATACTGTGTTGTATCAAGGCATACATCTGTCCCTCACAGAATACTGCGTTGTATGAAGGCATACATCTGTCCCTCACAGAATACTGTGTTGTATTAAGGCATACATCTGTCCCTCACAGAATACTGTGTTGTATTAAGGCATACATCTGTCCCTCACAGAATACTGTGTTGTATGAAGGCATACATCTGTCCTCACAGAATACTGCGCTGTATCAAGGCATACATCTGTCCCTCACAGAATACTGCGTTGTATCAAGGCATACATCTGTCCCTCACAGAATACTGTGTTGTATCAAGGCAAACATCTGTCCTCACAGATACAGAATACTGCGTTGTATCAAGGCATACATCTGTCCCTCACAGAATACTGTGTTGTATGAAGGCATACATCTGTCCTCACAGAATACTGCGTTGTATTAAGGCATACATCTGTCCCTCACAGAATACTGTGTTGTATCAAGGCATACATCTGTCCCTCACAGAATACTGCGTTGTATCAAGGCATACATCTGTCCCTCACAGAATACTGTGTTGTATCAAGGCATACATCTGTCCCTCACAGAATACTGTGTTGTATCAAGGCATACATCTGTCCCTCACAGAATACTGCGTTGTATGAAGGCATACATCTGTCCCTCACAGAATACTGTGTTGTATCAAGGCATACATCTGTCCCTCACAGAATACTGCGTTGTATGAAGGCATACATCTGTCCCTCACAGAATACTGTGTTGTATTAAGGCATACATCTGTCCCTCACAGAATACTGTGTTGTATTAAGGCATACATCTGTCCCTCACAGAATACTGTGTTGTATGAAGGCATACATCTGTCCCTCACAGAATACTGCGTTGTATCAAGGCATACATCTGTCCCTCACAGAATACTGTGTTGTATCAAGGCATACATCTGTCCCTCACAGAATACTGCGTTGTATGAAGGCATACATCTGTCCCTCACAGAATACTGTGTTGTATCAAGGCATACATCTGTCCTCACAGAATACTGTGTTGTATGAAGGCATACATCTGTCCCTCACAGAATACTGTGTTGTATTAAGGCATACATCTGTCCCTCACAGAATACTGTGTTGTATTAAGGCATACATCTGTCCCTCACAGAATACTGTGTTGTATGAAGGCATACATCTGTCCCTCACAGAATACTGCGTTGTATCAAGGCATACATCTGTCCCTCACAGAATACTGTGTTGTATCAAGGCACACATCTGTCCCTCACAGAATACTGTGTTGTATGAAGGCATACATCTGTCCCTCACAGAATACTGCGTTGTATGAAGGCATACATCTGTCCCTCACAGAATACTGTGTTGTATCAAGGCATACATCTGTCCATCACTGATACCAAATACTGCATTGTATTAAGGCGTACGTCTGTCCCTCACAGAATACTGTGTTGTATTAAGGCATACATCTGTCCTTCACAGAATACTGCGTTGTATGAAGGCATACATCTGTCCCTCACAGAATACTGTGTTGTATCAAGGCATACATCTGTCCCTCACAGATACAGAATACTGCATTGTATTAAGGCATACATCTGTTCCTCACAGAATACCGCGTTGTATGAAGGCATACATCTGTCCCTCACAGAATACTGTGTTGTATTAAGGCATACATCTGTCCCTCACAGAATACTGCGTTGTATGAAGGCATACATCTGTCCCTCACAGAATACAAGTGCTGTATGAAGGCATACATCTGTCCCTCACAGAATACTGTGTTGTATCAAGGCATACATCTGTCCCTCACAGAATACTGTGTTGTATCAAGGCATACATCTGTCCCTCACAGAATACTGTGTTGTATCAAGGCATACATCTGTCCCTCACAGAATACTGCGCTTGTATGAAGGCATACATCTGTCCCTCACAGAATACTGTGTTGTATCAAGGCATACATCTGTCCATCACTGATACCAAATACTGCATTGTATTAAGGCGTACGTCTGTCCCTCACAGAATACTGTGTTGTATTAAGGCATACATCTGTCCTTCACAGAATACTGCGTTGTATGAAGGCATACATCTGTCCCTCACAGAATACTGTGTTGTATCAAGGCATACATCTGTCCCTCACAGATACAGAATACTGCATTGTATTAAGGCATACATCTGTTCCTCACAGAATACTGCGTTGTATGAAGGCATACATCTGTCCCTCACAGAATACTGCGTTGTATCAAGGCATACATCTGTCCCTCACAGAATACTGCGTTGTATCAAGGCATACATCTGTCCCTCACAGAATACTGTGTTGTATCAAGGCATACATCTGTCCCTCACAGATACAGAATACTGCGTTGTATCAAGGCATACATCTGTCCCTCACAGAATACTGTGTTGTATCAAGGCATACATCTGTCCCTCACAGAATACTGCGTTGTATCAAGGCATACATCTGTCCCTCACAGAATACTGTGTTGTATCAAGGCATACATCTGTCCCTCACAGAATACTGTGTTGTATGAAGGCATACATCTGTCCCTCACAGAATACTGTGTTGTATCAAGGCATACATCTGTCCTTCACAGATACAGAATACTGCGTTGTATCAAGGCATACATCTGTCCCTCACAGAATACTGCGTTGTATGAAGGCATACATCTGTCCCTCACAGAATACTGTGTTGTATGAAGGCATACATCTGTCCCTCACAGAATACTGCGTTGTATGAAGGCATACATCTGTCCCTCACAGAATACTGTGTTGTATCAAGGCATACATCTGTCCCTCACAGAATACTGTGTTGTAGCAAGGCATACATCTGTCCCTCACAGAATACTGCGTTGTATGAAGGCATACATCTGTCCCTCACAGAATACTGTGTTGTATGAAGGCATACATCTGTCCCTCACAGAATACTGCATTGTATCAAGGCATACATCTGTCCCTCACAGAATACTGCGTTGTATCAAGGCATACATCTGTCCCTCACAGAATACTGTGTTGTATGAAGGCATACATCTGTCCCTCACAGAATACTGCGTTGTATCAAGGCATACATCTGTCCCTCACAGAATACTGCGTTGTATCAAGGCATACATCTGTCCCTCACAGAATACTGTGTTGTATCAAGGCAAACATCTGTCCCTCACAGATACAGAATACTGCGTTGTATCAAGGCATACATCTGTCCCTCACAGAATACTGTGTTGTATGAAGGCATACATCTGTCCCTCACAGAATACTGCGTTGTATCAAGGCATACATCTGTCCCTCACAGAATACTGTGTTGTATGAAGGCATACATCTGTCCCTCACAGAATACTGTGTTGTATCAAGGCATACATCTGTCCTTCACAGATACAGAATACTGCGTTGTATCAAGGCATACATCTGTCCCTCACAGAATACTGCGTTGTATCAAGGCATACATCTGTCCCTCACAGAATACTGTGTTGTATCAAGGCATACATCTGTCCCTCACAGAATACTGTGTTGTATCAAGGCATACATCTGTCCCTCACAGAATACTGCGTTGTATGAAGGCATACATCTGTCCCTCACAGAATACTGTGTTGTATCAAGGCATACATCTGTCCCTCACAGAATACTGCGTTGTATGAAGGCATACATCTGTCCCTCACAGAATACTGTGTTGTATTAAGGCATACATCTGTCCCTCACAGAATACTGTGTTGTATTAAGGCATACATCTGTCCCTCACAGAATACTGTGTTGTATGAAGGCATACATCTGTCCCTCACAGAATACTGCGTTGTATCAAGGCATACATCTGTCCCTCACAGAATACTGTGTTGTATCAAGGCATACATCTGTCCCTCACAGAATACTGCGTTGTATGAAGGCATACATCTGTCCCTCACAGAATACTGTGTTGTATCAAGGCATACATCTGTCCCTCACAGAATACTGCGTTGTATGAAGGCATACATCTGTCCCTCACAGAATACTGTGTTGTATTAAGGCATACATCTGTCCCTCACAGAATACTGTGTTGTATTAAGGCATACATCTGTCCCTCACAGAATACTGTGTTGTATGAAGGCATACATCTGTCCCTCACAGAATACTGCGTTGTATCAAGGCATACATCTGTCCCTCACAGAATACTGTGTTGTATCAAGGCACACATCTGTCCCTCACAGAATACTGTGTTGTATGAAGGCATACATCTGTCCCTCACAGAATACTGCGTTGTATGAAGGCATACATCTGTCCCTCACAGAATACTGTGTTGTATCAAGGCATACATCTGTCCATCACTGATACCAAATACTGCATTGTATTAAGGCGTACGTCTGTCCCTCACAGAATACTGTGTTGTATTAAGGCATACATCTGTCCTTCACAGAATACTGCGTTGTATGAAGGCATACATCTGTCCCTCACAGAATACTGTGTTGTATCAAGGCATACATCTGTCCCTCACAGATACAGAATACTGCATTGTATTAAGGCATACATCTGTTCCTCACAGAATACTGCGTTGTATGAAGGCATACATCTGTCCCTCACAGAATACTGTGTTGTATTAAGGCATACATCTGTCCCTCACAGAATACTGCGTTGTATGAAGGCATACATCTGTCCCTCACAGAATACTGCGTTGTATGAAGGCATACATCTGTCCCTCACAGAATACTGTGTTGTATCAAGGCATACATCTGTCCCTCACAGAATACTGTGTTGTATCAAGGCATACATCTGTCCCTCACAGAATACTGTGTTGTATCAAGGCATACATCTGTCCCTCACAGAATACTGCGTTGTATGAAGGCATACATCTGTCCCTCACAGAATACTGTGTTGTATCAAGGCATACATCTGTCCATCACTGATACCAAACACTGCATTGTATTAAGGCGTACGTCTGTCCCTCACAGAATACTGTGTTGTATTAAGGCATACATCTGTCCTTCACAGAATACTGCGTTGTATGAAGGCATACATCTGTCCCTCACAGAATACTGTGTTGTATCAAGGCATACATCTGTCCCTCACAGATACAGAATACTGCATTGTATTAAGGCATACATCTGTTCCTCACAGAATACTGCGTTGTATGAAGGCATACATCTGTCCCTCACAGAATACTGCGTTGTATCAAGGCATACATCTGTCCCTCACAGAATACTGCGTTGTATCAAGGCATACATCTGTCCCTCACAGAATACTGTGTTGTATGAAGGCATACATCTGTCCCTCACAGAATACTGCGTTGTATCAAGGCATACATCTGTCCCTCACAGAATACTGCGTTGTATCAAGGCATACATCTGTCCCTCACAGAATACTGTGTTGTATCAAGGCAAACATCTGTCCCTCACAGATACAGAATACTGCGTTGTATCAAGGCATACATCTGTCCCTCACAGAATACTGTGTTGTATGAAGGCATACATCTGTCCCTCACAGAATACTGCGTTGTATCAAGGCATACATCTGTCCCTCACAGAATACTGCGTTGTATGAAGGCATACATCTGTCCCTCACAGAATACTGTGTTGTATCAAGGCATACATCTGTCCTTCACAGATACAGAATACTGCGTTGTATCAAGGCATACATCTGTCCCTCACAGAATACTGCGTTGTATCAAGGCATACATCTGTCCCTCACAGAATACTGTGTTGTATCAAGGCATACATCTGTCCCTCACAGAATACTGTGTTGTATCAAGGCATACATCTGTCCCTCACAGAATACTGCGTTGTATGAAGGCATACATCTGTCCCTCACAGAATACTGTGTTGTATCAAGGCATACATCTGTCCCTCACAGAATACTGCGTTGTATGAAGGCATACATCTGTCCCTCACAGAATACTGTGTTGTATTAAGGCATACATCTGTCCCTCACAGAATACTGTGTTGTATTAAGGCATACATCTGTCCCTCACAGAATACTGTGTTGTATGAAGGCATACATCTGTCCCTCACAGAATACTGCGTTGTATCAAGGCATACATCTGTCCCTCACAGAATACTGTGTTGTATCAAGGCATACATCTGTCCCTCACAGAATACTGCGTTGTATGAAGGCATACATCTGTCCCTCACAGAATACTGTGTTGTATCAAGGCATACATCTGTCCCTCACAGAATACTGCGTTGTATGAAGGCATACATCTGTCCCTCACAGAATACTGTGTTGTATTAAGGCATACATCTGTCCCTCACAGAATACTGTGTTGTATTAAGGCATACATCTGTCCCTCACAGAATACTGTGTTGTATGAAGGCATACATCTGTCCCTCACAGAATACTGCGTTGTATCAAGGCATACATCTGTCCCTCACAGAATACTGTGTTGTATCAAGGCACACATCTGTCCCTCACAGAATACTGTGTTGTATGAAGGCATACATCTGTCCCTCACAGAATACTGCGTTGTATGAAGGCATACATCTGTCCCTCACAGAATACTGTGTTGTATCAAGGCATACATCTGTCCATCACTGATACCAAATACTGCATTGTATTACAGGCGTCGCCTGTCCCTCACAGAATACTGTGTTGTATTAAGGCATACATCTGTCCTTCACAGAATACTGCGCTGTATGAAGGCATACATCTGTCCCTCACAGAATACTGTGTTGTATCAAGGCATACATCTGTCCCTCACAGATACAGAATACTGCATTGTATTAAGGCATACATCTGTTCCTCACAGAATACTGCTGTATGAAGGCATACATCTGTCCCTCACAGAATACTGTGTTGTATTAAGGCATACATCTGTCCCTCACAGAATACTGCGTTGTATGAAGGCATACATCTGTCCCTCACAGAATACTGCGTTGTATGAAGGCATACATCTGTCCCTCACAGAATACTGTGTTGTATCAAGGCATACATCTGTCCCTCACAGAATACTGTGTTGTATCAAGGCATACATCTGTCCCTCACAGAATACTGTGTTGTATCAAGGCATACATCTGTCCCTCACAGAATACTGCGTTGTATGAAGGCATACATCTGTCCCTCACAGAATACTGTGTTGTATCAAGGCATACATCTGTCCATCACTGATACCAAACACTGCATTGTATTAAGGCGTACGTCTGTCCCTCACAGAATACTGTGTTGTATTAAGGCATACATCTGTCCTTCACAGAATACTGCGTTGTATGAAGGCATACATCTGTCCCTCACAGAATACTGTGTTGTATCAAGGCATACATCTGTCCCTCACAGATACAGAATACTGCATTGTATTAAGGCATACATCTGTTCCTCACAGAATACCATGTTGTATGAAGGCATACATCTGTCCCTCACAGAATACTGCATTGTATCAAGGCATACATCTGTCCCTCACAGAATACTGCGTTGTATCAAGGCATACATCTGTCCCTCACAGAATACTGTGTTGTATCAAGGCATACATCTGTCCCTCACAGATACAGAATACTGCGTTGTATCAAGGCATACATCTGTCCCTCACAGAATACTGTGTTGTATCAAGGCATACATCTGTCCCTCACAGAATACTGCTGTATCAAGGCATACATCTGTCCCTCACAGAATACTGCGTTGTATCAAGGCATACATCTGTCCCTCACAGAATACTGTGTTGTATCAAGGCATACATCTGTCCCTCACAGAATACTGCTGTATGAAGGCATACATCTGTCCCTCACAGAATACCTGCGTTGTATGAAGGCATACATCTGTCCCTCACAGAATACTGTGTTGTATCAAGGCATACATCTGTCCCTCACAGAATACTGTGTTGTATCAAGGCATACATCTGTCCCTCACAGAATACTGTGTTGTATCAAGGCATACATCTGTCCCTCACAGAATACTGCGTTGTATGAAGGCATACATCTGTCCCTCACAGAATACTGTGTTGTATCAAGGCATACATCTGTCCATCACTGATACCAAATACTGCATTGTATTAAGGCGTACGTCTGTCCCTCACAGAATACTGTGTTGTATTAAGGCATACATCTGTCCTTCACAGAATACTGCGTTGTATGAAGGCATACATCTGTCCCTCACAGAATACTGTGTTGTATCAAGGCATACATCTGTCCCTCACTGATACAGAATACTGCATTGTATTAAGGCATACATCTGTTCCTCACAGAACCAAATGCGTTGTATGAAGGCATACATCTGTCCCTCACAGAATACTACGCGTTGTATCAAGGCATACATCTGTCCCTCACAGAATACCAAATACTGCGTTGTATCAAGGCATACATCTGTCCCTCACAGAATACTGTGTTGTATCAAGGCATACATCTGTCCCTCACAGATACAGAATACTGCGTTGTATCAAGGCATACATCTGTCCCTCACAGAATACTGTGTTGTATCAAGGCATACATCTGTCCCTCACAGAATACTGCGTTGTATCAAGGCATACATCTGTCCCTCACAGAATACTGCGTTGTATCAAGGCATACATCTGTCCCTCACAGAATACTGTGTTGTATCAAGGCATACATCTGTCCCTCACAGAATACTGTGTTGTATTAAGGCATACATCTGTCCCTCACAGAATACTGTGTTGTATCAAGGCATACATCTGTCCCTCACAGAATACTGCGTTGTATGAAGGCATACATCTGTCCCTCACAGAATACTGCGTTGTATCAAGGCATACATCTGTCCATCACTGATACAGAATACTGCGTTGTATCAAGGCATACATCTGTCCCTCACTGCTATAAGAGAGTTGGCATCGATTACAAGGAATATGTTCTTGACAATTGCTGGGGCAACTTCAGATAAGATTGCCATAGCGACATTTGCAGCCGTGATGGATGAAATTAAAGATAGTCATTCAGACAAATGAATTCTCCATGTTGATAGTACTTGTAGTGGTAGATTGCTCTTGTGAGGATGCGATTTAGAAGCTGTAGTAGATGTCTTAGTGGTCATCACTCTGACAGATGAATTCACACACAAATTCATCATCATCATCATCATCATCATCCAGTAGCAGCACCTAGTGAAGGATAATCAAAATTCTCTTTTTGTTAATAACATTTAAGAGAAGACACTTTTCCGGCAAATTAATTTTTTTGTTTTCCTACGACGGACACGTAATTTGGAATCCTTGATACCTTTTGACCTGAGAATGATGTAATAATGATCATCATAACAATCCTCTTTGTCAAGGATTATCCTCCCCATTTACTTGTAACTGTAAAAGTGTTTTATCATTATGGCATCATCATCATCATTATCATCATCATTATTACTCTCCTACATGCAGTTGTAGCAGAACCTTGTCAAAGATCGTCATCATCATTTGACTTGTAACTGTGGATGTACTTTATCATTGTGATCATCATCATCATCATCATTGACTTTTCATCATCATCATCATCATCATCATCATCATCATCATCATCATCATCACCAGCATCGTCCCTTCTTCCCATCATTCAGTTGTAGTAGCTTTTTGTCAAGGATCATTGTCCTCGTTTGACTTGTAGCTGTAAGAGTGTTTTATAATTAAGACATCCTGACCAAAAGTAAGACAGGTAGATTGCTAGTAATTGTTCATCCTTTTCTTTTCATGTAATGATCTGACAAGATTTTTAAGTAAAAATTGAAAAATTGATTTATGAGGAAGAGCATATTGATCTCGTTATCGCTTGTCACCCAGACCACTAATTACCCAGATTTCCCTGTTGTGACGTCCACAGAGAACGCCAAGTGTAAAAGAAACCCGATAATACTTCCAGAAAGCTTTTATAGTTTGATCATGTATGAAACTACTTTCATGACAACATCCAATCAGTTTCAAAACTTTCTTATCCTACTTCCTTGACAACTTCTAATAGGTACTACATCTGCTGTGACATACCGTACTGCTTGAGAAATACATAGATGGTTGAATAGCTGCTAGAGTGTTTGTCCTTTGTACGGTGTCTGTCCTCGTAAATGGCAGCCTGTCTAAAGATACCAGTTGGCGGGAGCAGCCTGTCTAAAGATACTATTTTCCTGTGGAGTAATAGTCTTTGTGACGATGATGAGATGAAAGGAGATGTATTCAGATGGTTTTAAGCTCATCACAGCTCTGACATGGAGAATATTTTAAGTTGAGTGATTGGAGTAGTTTCAATGTCTTGTAGGATAGTGCGATAGTGTATTTACTGCTTTGTGTTGGGATGTTGCTGCAGAGGCTGGGAAGAGTTTCTCGCTTGCCGAGTATTTTCTTCCCAAACTTTGTTGCTTATATTGATTTTCTGTGAGCGTTTTTTCGAAGACAAGGTATGATTTGGCAAGGATTGTTACTTGAAGTAGGCCAGATTTCTGTTTTAGTTGGGAATGAAATCCGGAAATTCCTCTTCAATTATTTTCCCGATTTAAAAAAATGATGTTAAATGTACTTGACGTTTGATAAAAAGAAATGGTTTCATTTGACATGTGGTATTGCTATAAGGCACGGCTGTCAATTTGTTACAGATAAAATACATTAGTGCATTAGATAGCAGGTGAACTCACTGGAGATCAGGCAGTCAGTGGATTTTGGGATTTGGGGCAGTTATCATGATAAGCTTGGTCCTGAGTGAGTGAGTGAGTGGGTGAGTGAGTGTAAGTGAGTGAGTGAGAAAGTGGGGAGTGAGTGAATAAATGAGTGAGGGTGACTGAAGGATTGAGTTTGTGAGAGAAAGGGTATGAGTGAAGGAATGAGTGTGAAGGAAGTGTGAGTAAATACGTGAATGAGAGAGAGTAAGTGGGGTCAGTGAGTGAGTAAATAAATGAAAGTGAGAGTGGAATGAGTGAAGGAATGAGTGCATGAAGGAAGTGTGAGAGTGAGTGAGTAAATAAGCAAGTGAGTGAAAGAATAAGAGTGAGTAAAGGAATGAATTTGTTAAGGAAGTGAGTGAGTAGGCGTGAATAGCAATATTCCAGCAGGGTACACCAGAAATGGACTTCCAACATGGGGAATCAAACCAGTGTCTTCAGCATGACGAGAGAACGCTTTAACCACTAGGCTATCCCAGCACCACACTGAATTGGGGTGACTGGGTGGCCAAGTAGTTACAGCAGGTACTGTTTTCGCCAAACGCTCGGTGTCGATTCACCATATGAATAAGCTATGTTTCTGGTGTCCCCTTGCCTGATATTGCGGGATATTGCTAAAAGTGGTGCAAAACAACATTCACTGTCACATTGGCACTTTCCAACAGAGGTCAGAAAGGCCTCCTGTGTGAGTTTGAACCCCACACTATTTCTGATCCTTGGTTTCTCTGCTTGTCTGACATGAGTGACTCTGGGAACCATCCCACAAAAAGCTGATACATTTCTTACCTCTGTTCATAATTGCTAATGAAATCCATCAATTGATTGTCTAATTCAAAGTATATAATTTTTTACAGTCTACTGTAAAAAAGCTTGAACATTTTGTTGTAAAAATCAACGATTCTGGAATAATCAATTGTTTATTATCCCCCGCCGCGCGTTTAGTGTGAAGCAGGGGATATAGTATGAGGCTCCGTCCATCCGTCCATACGTACAAATTGGAATATCTCAAGGTCACAAGGGGACTTTGACGTTTTACTTGCATGTTAAGCTATCTCAAGAACCGCTCCCTGGATTTTCTTCATATTCAACACCAAGCTTTATCTAGGGAAGGCGCAGAGCCCAGTCAATTTTGGTGACCTTCACATAAATTTCAAGGTCATGGCGATACTTGGAAGATTTCAGCATGTAAACCTGCATGTTAAGCTTTCTCAAGAACCGTTCACTGGATTTTCTTCATATTTAACACCAAGCTTTATCTAGGGAAGGCACAGGGCCAGTCAATTTTGGTGACCTTCACTTAATTTTCAAGGTCACAGAGACACTTTGAAGATTTCAGCATATTAAATTGCATGTTAAGATATCGCAAAAAATATTCACTGGATTTTCTTTATATTTGACACCAAGCTTCATCTAGGGAAGGCGCAGGGTCCAAGAACCATTCACTTCACCTCAAGAACCATTCACTTTGAAGATTTCAGCATGTTAAATTGCATGTTAAGATATCGCAAAAAATATTCACTGGATTTTCTTTATATTTGACACCAAGCTTCATCTAGGGAAGGCGCAGGGCCCAGTCAATTTTGGTGACCTTCACATAATTTTCAAGGTCATGGCGACACTTGGAAGATTTCAGCAATTGTCAGCAAGATATTTCAAGAAGGGTTCACTGGATTTTCTTCATAGACTTTCAAGACTTCCCTTGAATGTTTTTCAATAAGCAATTTCTTTAGTACTATTTTTGCATATTTCATACACTATGACATTCATGTCAAGGTCAAAGTCAGTCTTGAAAATATTTGTGTGTTTGAACAACTAAAGAGCAAGATATCAAGAGAGGTTGACTGGTCATGTTTTTGTTGACATTTAACTTCATCTTAAACTTCCATTACTTTATAAGTTTGATTTGATCATTTGCGGCGGGGGATTATGTCACCTTAGTGACAATGCTTGTTTAAAATGTACAATTGTGCCAGGGTTTGATAATGTTGGTTTGAAACCATGTGTTGCCCTCATTCTTGGTTTGGCGGAACCATACCTGTTCTTGTGTTTCCATGGCAACATGCATCAGTAATTCGATGCAGTTCTTGTACTTCAACCTATTGCCTGTGATGTAACTGAACTTACTTTCAAGATTATTGCTTTGTGCATGTGTTGTATATTTTTAAATTTGTTCCTTTGGTCGATTTGTGTGTTGTCATGGAAACATTTCCAATAATGCTGATAGCATTGGCCTTGTTGTTGGAGGCACACTCAAAAACGTCACAAGAGTTCTTTGTGTAATGTTATACACACATCAATGAAGGAATTTTTATATACTGTTTTGGAGACTAATGTAACATTCCCATTTACGGTTGATTTGTTTCCATGGAAACTGGATTGAATTCACCTGGTCGATAGATAAAATTTTAACAATCATTCAACTACTGGATCTGTTTCTGGTAATTTAATGAAATGTAAGTTTTCCGAGATATTGAACAAAACATTTTAGCTGGAACTGATTGGTCAGTTTGTTTGGTTTTGCTAATATTTTCTCTGAGAGTTTTTGTTTTGTTTATTTCCATTTAAGGAGACTTTAACTTTATTGTTTTGTAATTGAAAGTTTGTAATTATTTAAAAATTAGGCAAGGTATTTATGGGCTATCAAGTTCATTATTTGTTGAATGCAACATTTTGGATTAACTCTTATGAATTCACCTGATGACAAAAAAGAATTAACTCAAAGAATTGTGTTCAACAGTTAAGATGAAATTACAGAAAAACACATTTTCGTCATGTTCATGCCCTTCAAAGTACAAATTTATAAAATGTTTAATTTATTTTCAGCTATTTTTTCATGTTTAGTTTGTAAGGGAGTCTTGGTAATTTATCTCTGTTTTATCAACCAAATCTGTCTGGACAAAATTGAAGCTTTCAAGTTTTAAACTTTTAAAAAAAGGGGAATACCCATTCTTTATGTGCTTTAAGTGGAGTGTTCCTTTAAATGGCTCAGTTACAAACAGGTGCCAAGGTCCGCGGTGCGAAGACTTTAAAGCCTTCCACAATACCCTGTACGGGCAATCACTCAACCTCGATTAAACTGCTCTTTGACTTATCATAGAGTAAATCAAGCGTCGTATTAGCAGCATTGGCAACAACTAAATGAAATTTTGCCAGAAGGAAAAATCGCCTAGTTCCTTAAGTCGTTTGTTTCCATAGGGAATCCCTGGTCTAAATAGATTGCAAGCTAGGCGGTACTTGGCAGGTTTTTATAATTAGCCTGACACTGAAAGATTAGAGCTGAGAAGTACTAAGCTGTAAATTGTCTACATGGCTGCGATTCTGTTGTGTTTTTTTTTGTCTGTGATTCTGCGATTGGCTTTTAGCCGTGTCGGTGCATGGTCTTGTATGGAGGCAGTGGGTGAATACCATTGAATGTGTGATGACAGGCCTCACACTTTCATTTAATCTTGTCAATTTTCGAAATATTGTGTTTGAAAAAAAAAGGAAAAAATCTTTTTCCATTTCAGCAGTGTTTCAATTTTGACTTGTTGGTAAGTAATGGCATTACTTGATTGTAAGTATGATGTGGTGGAGGGGTTAAGGCTTTGGGTCAGCAAAGTGGAGCTGGGGAAATATGTTAAATGGTTAATAATCGTTGGACCTAAAAACTGAGTAAGTGAGTATGGTTTTATACCGATCTTAGCAATATTCCAGCAGTATCATGGTGGGGACACCAGAAATGGTCTTCACACATTGTACCCATTTTGGGAATCGAACCCGGGTCTTCGGTGTGATGAGTGAATGCTTTAACCACTAGGCTACCCTACCACCCCTCAAAACTGAGTGATCGCCACGGCGAAGGTCTGGTTCAATCCCCACATGGGTACAATGTGTGAAAATCGGATGTTGCTGGAATCTTTGCTAGTGACAACATAGATATGCAGCAGATCCTTGCAGCGGCGTAAAACCAAACTCAGTCAGTCAGTCAAAACTGAGTGACTGAAATCATCGGTAATCTTTTTCACTAGTGACCTGCTTTCATCAGCAGAGAAGCCCTTGACAACATAGTAATAGGTAGGTGAATGTGCTTGCCCTGTTCACTGGACCAATGAAGCTGTTATCGTTTTGAAAAACCGACATTCTGAACATCAGGCAGACCAATAAAGTTGTTATAAAATCCCAAAAGAAACTATTGCTCTAAATGATCCCAGTCCCAAGAAATACAAGCAATAACAAGATAACTGTGAAACTGTCATCTTCTTGGTGAAGACCCGGGTACGATTCCCCACATGGGCACAATGTGTGAAGCCCATTTCTGGTGTCCCCAGCCGTGATATTGCTTGAATATTGATTAAAGCGGCGTAAAATCAAACTTACTCACGCGCTCACTTTGAATGTTGTCAAGGCATAAAACAACATCATCTCTACAGAGTTGAACATTCTCATTGATCAAACAGACCTTGACCTTGAGATATCACAAGTGGCCAACCAATCAACCCTCCATTATGACACAAGACATTAGCTCACTGAATGATCGCAAGTGCTCGCATTTAACCCACACACATGTTAACATATTTACATAATAAAAATAGTATTTATGGTGTTTGCTGATTATTTAGCTTAAGGAAAACATTATCGATGCAGGGGCTCTGGTAGCATGACTCTTGGGGAAGGACGAGATGAATATTCACGACAAACACATTCCCCGCCACCATGTTAATGGTATTGTCTTTGTAGTCTCCAGCTAATTCCAAGGGATTTCAGTAAAAAGTATATTTGATATCTTTGCAGGATGTTTGAGGTACACAATCAATATGGCTAGTTGAGTTGATCCATCCAGCTTTGAAGTGATAGATTATTTACACATGGAACAAATTAGGAGTTTATGGGAGGATTAATTCTACTCCCCGGCATAAAATGAAAATTGGCTTTCTTCATCAGTCATATCCCAAGATGCATCTCTGTAAATTCGGCAATAAACGACCACCATGTAACCTGTCTCGCGGTAATAAAGGTATATCGCACCAAACACAAAGACTTAAGGTGGATTAAAATGTAAAGCAGACGTCTCCTTGTGCTGCCCAATTCTTCTTGGCTGTCATTGTCGGAGATTACGTCCAGTGTCGATAGATGCCCTAATGGGATTATTAGAGCTCGCAGTTGTCACCTCCGTTTGATTGATTTTATCTGTGTTACAGTAGCGGTAGAATGGATAGGGATAACTTGTAAATATATGCGGGGATGTTTAAACACCCTTGCCTTGTTAATAGGGTTGTGATGGGTGGTTTTTGTGCCTTGAAACTTTCAAGCTTGTCAGATTGTGATAGTTTCGTGACTTAATGGTGGCAATGAAAATTTACATACAAATTGGTCGTGACGAGGGTTGGTTTTGCACGTCTTTCTCGTGGTATGATTAAGTTACGGCGTAGAGGGGATCTAATTCAGGTGGAGGTTTCCGCGGTCGCAACCTCTCGAGGGAGTTGCACGTATTTTGTAACCCTGTATATGACGAGGCCTTCACACACAGCGATTAATTGCATGCAGGATTTATGACCTTGGGATGGCCATTAAATATTTTTTGTCTTCACCGTGCTGTTTTATGTGAAAAGTTTTTGATGGAAGTCAGAATCATTTTGTCAGAGACTTAACCGCGGCGAACAGAAAAGTGAAGTCGCGTCAAATATTCATGTGTATCACGCCATGACGGCAGAAGACCTCGGAATTTCACACGTTAGGTATTCGATGTTTGTATGCTCGCCCACTTCATATAGGACGACATTAAAGTTTAACATGAGAAAGGAATTGTTGAAATATATGCTTAGACATTGTGGTTAATCTAATGAAAAAATCATTCAACACGTCATTTATTAGCCATCGCCATTTGCCACTTTTAGTTTTATAGCTGTGATTGAATCGGAAACATGTCCTGGGTGTAGATTTCACAGGCTATACAGCTCTTTGTTTGAAGTCCACCTTTTCCAAGAAGGTTGATGTGGTCGGTATTTAGTGAATAATTTGAAGATCAATATTTGCTGTAATAAGGCTCACTAAAGCCATACACTTGAGGCCTGAGTCGTATCTTTGATTTTGTTTTTCAGTACACATGTACATTATGTTCTAACAAAGGGAGATAGTTAGGGTTAGAAAAGCGTGTGAAGTAGGGCTGTAGCAATGCATCGAACTATCGAGTCTCCGATGGCAATTAATCAATGGTAGGAACGAAAAACTATCGATGCAGTATGTGTGACTATCGATAGTTTTGTAATTGACATCCGTTGATAAATGCGAAGCGCAAAAAACAGCAAGCACTAGATTCGTTCACTTTGATTTAAAGTTACCTCTTAAACAAACTTGATCTGGGTTTCAAGTTTATTGTCAGTTATTAAAAGAGACTGAATCTACTTCAGTTTTTCATTTCATATGAGCTATACATCCATTTGGCAAATGACTTCAAATGACACAATTCGAGGAGAAGAAAACTATTGCAATAGTATTTCAATAGTTGATCGCAATAGACTCTCACTATCGCAATAGTAAGTTGCAATAGACTATCGTCATCGCAATAGTTGTTTTCCCGTCAATAGTCACCCCTAGTGTGAAGCACATGCTTTTCATGCACACACAATACAAGTAAGTAGCTATATCAGAGAGGATAGCTCATTCAGAGAGGCCTTAGTACTGTTCGTTGATTTCTCTTTAGTAAACTGTGCCCTAACAAAGGGTGATAATTAGGGTTGGAAAAGCGAGTGAAGCACATGCTTTTCATGCACACAAAACACAAGTAAGGACGATAGCTCATTCTGTAATCTGTTCTCAACATGTGTTATGCTTGGGATCACACTTTCTCAGTAAGGACCTATGAAGATCCAGGGTAGATTAGGTCTTCAGCAATCCATGCTTTCCACAAAAGGTGACTATGCTTGTCGTAAGAGGCGACTAATGGGATCGGGTGGTCAGGTATGGCGACTTAGTTGACACATGTCATCGGTTCCCAATTGCGCAGATCGATGCTCATGCTGTTGAGCACTGGATTGTCTGGTCCAGACTTGATTATTTACAGACCGCCGCCATATAGCTGGAATATTGCTGATTGTAAACCAAAAGTCACTATGTTCTTTAATCTGATTGGTTGAAAAACGTGATCAAATGGTATTCGATTCCCGGAAATTCGCTGCGTATTAATACATACAGACATCGCTCACACCACTGTGTTGTTACGTCGTCAGCTGAGATGACGTCATTCAAATCATATTGTGACGTAAAGTCCGAATGACGTCACAAATGAGCAGTTCCAGATGCTACCATGGGAGACAGCCGAAACGTCCGGCTGATGACATTTCACTGCTGTACCCGTACTCGATGTCAATGAGAACAGACACAAAAAACGTGTGTGGACCTTTCGGTTTACTTTTGTGTTTACAATGTCGATAAATAACATGTGTTGGCCAATTTCCGGGTGTTATTGAGTATTTGAAGCATGGGAATTCATTTGGAACCGACGGCGTCAGATGATGTTTATCTCCTAAGTGTTGCGTAAAACTAAACTCACTCACTCACATTCGTCATCATCAAATTATGTCCATTGAAGCAGTGCCAGGATCTGCTTGCAGCGGTTCAGCCAAGTTCATGCTGTGATGTTCCTGATGATGTGACTCACTCACTCACTCACTCACTGTTGCTAATGATCTGACTGCATCAATGGTCACAGTAGAGTGAGTGAGTCAGCGAGCCTGACCAACCGATAGTTGCCTCTTACGACAAGCATGGGTTGCTGATGGGGCAAATATAGGAAGAACGCGTCAAAGATTTCACCTAAGAAATAGCGATTTTCATAACAACCGAGTTGTTATCCCAGTCTATTCTGAAAGAAGTACAACACCTTTTCGATTATTCGGGAAGGATGAAAGACCAACAAGTAAGCATGGGTTACTGAAGACCAATTCTATCCTGGATCTTCAGGGGCTTGTCGCAGTAGAAACAGCACCCCAGTATTAGTTAGAATTACCACATGTTTCTTCCAATGCGGAGTTTGTCTAATCCTACAGCACAGAACCAGGATCTGACAGTGCTGGTTGTTTATTGTGTTAGTTGTAGGAAGACGTTCTTCCGTGCCGTTTCTGATGGAGCGTCTGCCAACAATGATTAACGCTGCTATTTAATATCTCGTCCTTTTCAATACACAACCCTTTCAGTTAAATCAACAAAATAATTAAAAAGTATTTCCTGCACACTTTACACTCTTCAAATTTTTGTCGCAAATGAAACATATTGCTCGCCATCCATTTATTTAACGACAGGTTCATGTATTGAGTACAAATCGTTTTCAATCTTTTTTTTAAGCTCCACACAGATTATCACAGCACTAGCGATGCCCTGGAGTCTGTGATTCTTCATTCTGCCGATGTACCTCACACGTATATTCCAAACCAAATTGCATTATCTGCGTTGCTGTTTTCTTGAGGGACATTTAATTATTCGAAATTATTTTGCATTTTGGTCTAAATGTTCGTTTCGCATGTCTGTGAAAATTACTCGCCAGGCAGACTGTCTGTTTTGCTGTAAACTAATACAAAATCGAATGAGGAGCAGAATGTCCTCTTCTGACATGCTGAGATAAAAAAATTGATTTGTATGTGAAAATATCATTTGTTAACAATTGAAAGTAGGATTTTATTACGTTTATGGCAATTTTTGGATTTAGTATTTCCAATATGTTTTTCTTAATGAGGGGTCTCAGGTGTGATTTTGAGATTTTTGTTATATGAATATTTGAATTTCTGTCATTATGCAATATTTCTGTTGTTGGCTTTTTTTATTTAGACTGGAGTGTTTCAGATTTAGCTGATCTAGTAATGGAAATAGTGGCCTCACAACACAGTGTGGTTTGTCAAAGCAAAGGCTGCAACATGTATCAGGGCTGACAAATTGTTTCATGCCTCAAGGAAACTCATAAACCTGTTTGGACTTAATTGCAATACTTGGCTGTTTTGACACTATGTGTGTGCATGTTTATATGGTGCCTGATTCCCACTTTCTTTGTGTCTCTTTCCCTCATTTTCTAACCCCTTTTATTCTTTTCTTTGTTTCACGCTTTCTTTTCTCTTGCTGAATATACCATCATACTTTCAGTGTCCTCACAAACACTTGTAAACTCTTAACTCTTAACGTTTTTAAGTGACATCTGTCTGTTCATCCATCCATCCATCCACCCATCCATCCTTCCTTCCTTCCTTCCTTGCATGCAGGGGCGGTGGGGTAGCCTAGTGGTTAAAGCATTGGCTCGTCACGCCGAAGACCCGGGTTCGAATCCCCACATGGGCACATTGTGTGAAGCCCATTTCTGGTGTTCCCCGCTGTGATATTGCTGGAATATTGCTAAAAGCCAGCCAGCCAGGTACCAAAACCATACTCACTCTTCCATCCTCACTCCTTGCATGCATGCCTTTCAGCCAGCCAGCCAGCCAGCCTTCCTTCCTTCCATTCATCCTTCCTTCCTTCCTTCCAGCCAACCATCCAGCCAACCATCCATCCTTCCTTCCTTCTTTCCAGCCATCCATCCATCCAGCCTTCCATCCATCTTTCCTCCTTCCTTCCAGCCTTCCATCCAGCCAACCATCCATCCAGCTTCCTTCCCTTCCTTCCTTCCTTCCATCCATCCTTCCTTCCTTCCTGAGCCAATCATCCTTCTTCCTTCCATCCAACCAGCCAGCCAGCCTTCCTTCCTTCCATTCATCCTTCCTTCCTTCCTTCCAGCCAACCATCCAGCCAACCATCCATCCTTCCTTCCTTCCTTCCAGCCAACCATCCATCCTTCCTTCCTTCCAGCCAACCATCCAGCCAACCATCCATCCTTCCTTCCTTCCTTCCAACCATCCATCCATCCATCCATCCAACCAGCCAGCCAGCCAGCCTTCCTTCCATCCATCCATCCATCTATCCTTCTGTCCCACCAACCATCCCATCAACCATCCATCCTGTCTTGCATCCATCCAGCCATCTATCCCACCAACCATCCAACCTTTCTTCAATCCATCCTTTTTCCATCATTCCTTCCAGCCAACCATCCAGCCAACCATCCATCCTTGCTTCCTTCCTTCCTTCCAGCCAACCATCCAGCCTTCCTTCCTTCCAGCCAACCATCCAGCCAACCATCCATCCTTCCTTCCTTCCTTCCAGCCAACCATCCAGCCAACCATCCATCCTTCCTTCCTTCCTTCCAGCCAACCATCCATCCTTCCTTCCTTCCAGCCAACCATCCAGCCAACCATCCATCCTTTCCTTCCTTCCTTCCTTCCAGCCAACCATCCATCCTTCCTTCCTTCCAGCCAACCATCCATCCTTCCTTCCTTCCTTCCAGCCAACCATCCATCCATCCTTCCTTCCAACCATCCAGCCAACCATCCATCCTTCCTTCCTTCCAACCATCCATCCATCCATCCATCCAACCAGCCAGCCAGCCAGCCAGCCTTCCTTCCATCCATCCATCCATCTATCCTTCTGTCCCACCAACCATCCCATCAACCATCCATCCTGTCTTGCATCCATCCAGCCATCTATCCCACCAACCATCCAACCTTTCTTCAATCCATCCTTTTTCCATCATTCATATATCCATCCATCTTTCCATCCATCTATCCCTTAGTTAATCCATCTACCCATCCAGCCAACCATCCATCCTTCCTTCCTTCCTTCCTTCCAGCCAACCATCCATCCTTCCTTCCTTCCAGCCAGCCAGCCAACCAACCATCCATCCAGCCAACCATCCAGCCTTCCTTCCATCCATCCAGCCTTCCTTCCTTCCATCCAGCCTTCCTTCCAGCCAACCATCCATCCAGCCAGCCTTCCTTCCTTCCATTCATCCTTCCTTCCTTCCTTCCAGCCAACCATCCAGCCAACCATCCATCCTTCCTTCCTTCCTTCTTTCCAGCCAACCATCCATCCAGCCAACCATCCATCTTTCCTTCCTTCCTTCCAGCCAACCATCCAGCCAACCATCCATCCTTGCTTCCTTCCTTCCTTCCAGCCAACCATCCAGCCTTCCTTCCTTCCTTCCATCCATCCTTCCTTCCTTCCTTCCAGCCAACCAGCCAGCCAGCCTTCCTTCCTTCCATTCATCCTTCCTTCCTTCCTTCCAGCCAACCATCCAGCCAACCATCCATCCTTCCTTCCTTCCTTCCAGCCAACCATCCATCCTTCCTTCCTTCCAGCCAACCATCCAGCCAACCATCCATCCTTCCTTCCTTCCAACCATCCATCCATCCATCCATCCAACCAACCAGCCAGCCAGCCAGCCTTCCTTCCATCCATCCATCCATCTATCCTTCTGTCCCACCAACCATCCCATCAACCATCCATCCTGTCTTGCATCCATCCAGCCATCTATCCCACCAACCATCCAACCTTTCTTCAATCCATCCTTTTTCCATCATTCATATATCCATCCATCTTTCCATCCATCTATCCCTTAGTTAATCCATCTACCCACCCACCCATCCTTCCAATATCCATCCTTCCAATATCCATCCTTCCCTCCATTCATCCAAACATCCAGTCCTCCTTTCTCTTGGCACTTTCCACCGGCTACTATCAAACATTCATGTGTTCTCTGGCTAACTATCACAAATATCACAATATGAGAAAGTTAACTGTCAATAAAAATACCATGAACAAATTATTTATATAGATGTTAGACATTGTGCTATTTGTGCCAAACCATTTGTTCTAAATATTTAATACTTTTGTGATAGTGTCAAAGGTTTAGTTTTATGTTCATAATCTTGTTTGCCTATCACTGATTTGATACTGTTCAGTATTGATCAATGAATTCTGACAAGTCATTATCATTATTTAATCTTGACAACTTAAGTATTGTTTTCCGCCACTTTTAGCAATATGTCAGCAATATCACGGCAGAGGACACCAGAAATGGTCTTCACACATTGTACCCATGTTGGGAATCAAACCCGGGTCTTCGAAGTGCCAAGGGAATGCTAGGCTAACGCATCCCCCCCCCCATTATTTAATCATTTCTGGTGTCCCCCACCGTGATATTGCTGGAATATTGCTAAAAACGGCATAAAACCATACTCTCACGCATTCATTATTTAATCAAATACACGTAAATTCGAGGTAAATTCATTTTGCGTGTTAAAGGATGTTAGGTTTTCTGTGAAGTAAATATCATTGTTTCCAAATCGTGTTGATCGATTTTCATGCTGTTGATCACTGGATTGCCTGGTCCAAAGTTGATTATTTACAGACTGCCGCCATATACCTGGAATGGTGTTAAGTGCGGCATTAAACAACAAACAAACAATATGATGGCGGTCTGTAAATAATCGAGTGTGGACCAGACTATCCAGTGAAAATCAATAAGGGATTCAGTGACATGTGTCAACAAAGTCAGTGAGCCTGACCACCCGATCCCGTTAAGTCGCATCTTACGACAAGCATGGGTTACTGAAGATCAATTCTAACATGGATCCAGTATGGTACATGAAGTGACGAAAATATGTCACAATGAGACATTGATAGACTATTTCTTGTGTATTGTTGGACTTTCGCTAGAAGATTGCTTACAGTGACGTAAAAACGAAATAAGTCCTTAAGTCATTTGATGTTTCAAGTAAAAAGTTAATAGCTTTTGAGAATCAGAGAACTTTTGACATGACGAAGATGCTTGGATTGGTAAACCTGCTCCTGGGTCAGGTGTGTGGTGGTGTACTGTCATCAACACTGATAGGTTGAAAGGTCTTTGTGGTACTTACAGCAGGATTTATTGCTTTAAGTGATATTTCTTGCATCAAGACATACATCCAGCGTAAAGTTGGACAGGGACATATTTCCACCAAATGAAAGAATCAATAGTGAGAGTATTTTTGTCTTTGATTTGTGTATATCATGTGAACGAGATTTGTCAATGAGACATCGAGATGACGGTATTGATCATCTAGTATGTGGTCAGAAGTGACCTGTAAATAAGACCAGATGGCTGGACTTTGTTACAAGGTAATTAATTGATAGACAGCATGTCCTGAACGTGATCAGTAAATGTCTGGATTTTTAAGAGCCATTTGTCGTGCTTGTGAAAGATTTGAAGGTAACATTGGCGTATATGTTTCAGAGTAATGGACGTCCGTGGAATCATGTTGGTGGTGTGTGTGTGTGTGTGTGGATCATGGGTGTTGTCTGGTGTGTGGGTGGATGATGGGTGTGGTCTGGTGTGTGGGTGGATGATGGGTTTGTCTGGTGTGTGGGTGGGTGGGTGTGTCTCTGTGCAGGTGGATCATGGATGTGTGTGGGTGGATGATGGATGTGGTCTGGTGTGTGGGGTGGATCTGGTGTGTGGCTGGGTCATGGGTGGGTCGATGCGTGGGTGGGTCATGGGGTGTGTCTGGTGTGTGGGTGGGTCATGGGGTGTGTCTGGATGATGGGGGTGTGTCTGGTGTGGGTGGATGATGGGTGTGGTCTGGTGTGTGGGTGGATCTGGGTGTGGGTGGATCATGGGTGGGACTCGTGCGTGGGTGGGTCATGGGTGTGTCTGGTGTGTGGGTGGGTCATGGGTGTGTCTGGTGTGTGGGTGGGTCATGGGTGGGGTGCATGGGTGGATGGTGTGTCTGGTGTGTGGGTGGATGATGGGTGTGGTCTGGTGTGTGGATGGATCTGGTGTGTGGCTGGGTCATGGGTGGGTCGCGTGGGGTGGGTCATGGGGTGTCTGGTGTGTGGGTGGGTCATGGGTGTGTCTTGTGTGTGGGTGGGTGTGGGTGGGACTGGCGTGCATGGGTGGATGATTGGTGTGTCTGGTGTGTGTGGAACATGGGTGTGTCTGGTGTGGGTGTGGGTCATGGTGTGGTCGGGTGTGTGGGTGCATGGGTGTGGGCATGGTCTAGTGTGGATGCATGAAGCCTATGTGCATGGCGTGGGCGGATCATGGATATAGTCCAGTGTTGGTACATGAAGTGTACATGCATGGTGTGGGGACGTGAACTCTTGTATCCCCTGTCTGCGTGTCTCGTGTCTGTATGCTTGTTAGTCACAGTTAATGTAACTGTCAAGACAAACACCCAACAGAAGCTGATTGAATTGCATTAGACTCAGTCTAGGAACCCACGAGGTCCACACTTATTCAATTACCATCAGAGACAAATTAGTGGAAATTATATGAGGGTTGAGTGGGGACTCAATTCATTCCTTGAGTGAGAGGAGAGTTTTGCACATTAACAATATAATAGCCCTATTAAAGAGATTGTCATGATGAGACGCTTCACTCACACACGGTGTCTAGGTGGAGAATTCAGCCCAGGTGATCTGATGTAGACTGATTCAAGGACTTACAACAGACACCCAGGTTGAATAGGTCCACCTTATTCACTTAAAACAAAGACCGCTGGGGACCCAGGTACACTGGGAAACCTTCTAAGGTTAAGGTGTAAACTGTGATCCATACTTGTAGGACTGACTGACTGACTGAGTTTGGTTTTATACCGCTTTTAGCAATATTCCAGCAACATCACAGCGGGGACACCAGAAATGGGCTTCACACATTGTACCCATGTGGGGATTCGAACCCGGGTCTTCGGCGTGATGAACCAGCGCTTTAACCACTAGGCTACCCCACCGCCCCCCATACTTGTAGGAAATCCTCTAAGACTAAAACCTACATTCATGTGTGGCCTTCTTGATATTGCTGGAATATTGCTGTTGGAATAGGGTAGCCCAGCGGTTTAAGGGTTCATCATGCCGAAGGCGTGGGTTCGATTCCCCAAATGGGTACAATGTGTGAAGCCCATTTCTGGTGTTCCGCCTTCTTGATATTGCTGGAATATTGCTATTGGAATAGCGCCATGAAACCACTCACTCACTCACTTCTCCAAGACTAAAATATTATTTGTGACCCGTGCTTGTAGGAAATCCTCTATGATTAAGATGTCACTAAGGTGTTATTGGAGCAAATTTCATTAAAAAGATTATGAAAAAATCCCACACTTGAAATATGCCTTCAAGACAACACGTTTTGTCTTGAACCTTATCTACAAAACATCCATGGCATTTTCTCAACTTGAAGCAGCATCAGGCACTCACTGCAGCGTTTAGCACAGGATATGTTATATGTCTTTTTTCAACCGTTTTGAACTGTTTAACTACAAATGTGAAGTCATCAGAGTTTCAAGCTTCCAGCGTCAAACTTCCTGCATATTTTATAAATATCGCCATGGATAACATTGTCCTGTGGCAGCCTACCTACGTTCGAAAGCATTCACACAAATATAGCATATGTGATATTTAGGATGTTCTTTTCAGTAAAGTACAGATTCAAGTTGTTACTTGTCAATGTTAAATTGCTGACTGGCCGGGCGGTGGGGTGGCCAACTGGTTAAAGTGTTCTTCATGCCGAAAACCCTGGTTCAATTTCCAACATGGGTACAATGTGTGAAGGCCATGTCTGGTGTTCCCCTGCCATGATACTGATGTAATATTGCTAAAAGGGGGATAAAACTAAACTCACTCACTCACTCACTTGTATGCTGGCTGTTAGGTGCCACTCTCTGAGAATATGGGTGGATTGGACCCAGAAATATGAGAATTCCTGATTTATTGAGGAAATGTAATTCCAAATATATGTATGTGGTATAGAAATGAGTTTTAGATGGCACTGTGTACTCACAGCCTCCTGTGTCTGTGTGACCCGTGAAGATCCGGGTTAGAATTGATCTTCAGTAACCCATGCTTGTCGTAAGTGGCGACTAACGGGATCTGGTGGTCAGGTTCGACGTCTTGTTTATCACATGTTTATCGTATCCTATTTGCGTAGATCGATGCTCATGCTGTTAATCACTGGATTGTCTGGTGCAGACTCGATTATTTACAGACCGCCGCCATCTAGCTGGAATATTGCTGAGTGCGGCATAAAACTAAACTCACTCACTCCTGTGTCTGTGTGGGATATTAATTTTAATCTGCTGCATGGTTTGTCAACTGGCATTATGCAACCAACAGGAGTTTGAACTAATACCAGCAGTCACACAAATATGCATGCATGGAACAACCTTGAACATGATGTTAAACCGCATTTTATCTCACATCTTGAGGGGCAGTGGGGTAGCCTAGTGGTTAAGACGGGTTCGATTCCCGACATGAGAACAATGTGTGAAGCCCATGTCTGGTGTCCCCTGCCGCGATATTGCTGGAATATTTCTAAAAGTGGCGTAAAACTAAGCCTATGAGCATACCTAGTGTGGAGTTTGGCGCTATATAAATCACTCAAGGGGCAGGTAACCAAGCACCATCTGTTGTTATGTCTTCATCAAGCTGTGTGGTGCTGCCACAGTAGAAAAAACAAGCAAAACATCACATGTAAATCTATCTTTATGCGTGAAATATTATCATGACTTAATTTGATATGCATTTCTAATATAGTCTGAGTGTAAATGCAGTGTCTTCCATGAATTCACGATTAGATTCATGGACATTCTCAGGATCTTAGATATGAAAAAGAATACTATGTTCCAACACCTCATATATGCATATTGAATTTAAGGAAATAGAAATCCCTGGCATTATTAGCAACAAGCAGAAAAAAATAGAAAACCTCTCAAGTAAAATGGTAAGAACATACATTTCTTTCCATGAAATTTGCAATGCACAATATTGTAGTCTGGTAGAAATTCAGTGTTTCAAATTTGCATCATGAATGGTGATTAGCTGTGGAGAAATTGAATATGGATAGTTGTGAGATCGCAGTTAATCAAGTCTGTGCTGACAGCTTACCCTGGTATATAGATGGCTGGTAGAAGTCGTCTTGTGTTTCCAAACCCGTGTCATGGACTTCATTAGCATCTTACATCATTCTGGTATATCCGCAACATGTACAATATTCCCTGGGTGAAGCGCTTCCGATGCCGGTCGTAGCTCTGCAGTATGGCTGTACTTTAAAAGTGTGGTGTGGCCTGATGGGACAGAGTTGTCTCCCTTGTGTGCAAGGATCTGCTGCATATCTATGTTGTGGGTTTAGAGAAAAATGAAGTGTAACTGTTCTCTTACAGAGTTGTGTGCCTTGTGTACAAGGATCTGCTGTTTGTGATTTGAATCCTGTATTGGCCCTGTTCATGATTTGAGAGCGTCATATCTATGATGTGGGTTCAGAGAAATGTGAATGTCTTTTGTCTGTGACCTTTATCCTTTCCTCAAACACTAAGTAAAGAGTGAGCGAGTAAGCTTTTACATCGCTTTTAGCAATATTCCAGCAATATCACATTGGGGGACACCATAAATGGGCTTCACACAATGTACCCATGTGGGGAATCGAACCCATGCCTTCGGCGTGATGGGCAAACGCTTTAACCACTTGGCTACCCCACCGCCCCCATTAAGTAAAGATATCACTGGGAAAGATATATATATATATGAATAATTAATAGGGAATTTAATTAGAGATTGTGATTTTCATTACTGTCAGCACTCATTCACTCAAACATTCAAGTACTCACTTTCTCAAGCATTTAAGCACTCACTTTCTCAAGCATTCAAGCAATGACTCAAACATTCAAGCACTCACTTTCTCTAGCATTCAAGCACTCACTTTCTCAAGCATTCAAGCACTGACTAAAAAATACAAGCACTCACTTTCCCAAGCATTCGAGCACTCACTTTCTCTAGCATTCAAGCACTCACTCAAACATTCAAGTACTCACTCAAAAATTCAAGCACTCACTTTCACAAGCATTCAAGCACTGACTCAAACATTCAAGCACTCACTGTCTCAAACATTCAAGTACTCACTCAAACATTCAAGCACTGACTTTCTCAAGCATTCAAGCACTGACTCAAGTATTCAAGCACTCGCTGTCTCAAGCATTCAAACACTCACTTTCTAAAGCATTCAAGCACTCACTCACTCTAAGCAACCTATTCCACTAGTATTCTCAAAGGTTCAAACTGCTATTTTGACACTGTTAGTAAAACTTCCAGTGTGTCTAGACGGCTGATTGAGGATGGACAATGTAGTAGGTGTTTTCAGACACATGAAGACTTTTTAATCCGATTTCACATTGCCGCTGTGTTACTGTCATTGGAAATAGGCCCCATAGACAAACATTATTTGCCCATTGTAGACACAACAAAGATGATTAGCATTGGACAGAGGACTGGTAAGGAGATATTGAACACAGTATTCTGGCCAGCTGGGTGATGATGTTGTTGTCGCTGTTGCTGTATGACGGTGGTGATGATGATAATGAAGATGAGAATACTCATAAGAAACAAATTGAGTGGATGATTAAATTTAAGTTTTGATGACGATGACGATGATGATGATGGCAATGGCGATGATGATGGCGATGATGGTGGCGATGATGGTGGTGATGATGGTAGTGGTGATGATGATGGCGATGATGGTGGTGATGATGATGATGGTGGTGATGATGGCGATGATGACGATGGTGGTGGTGGTGGTGATGATGATGATGATGATGATGATGGTGGTGGTGGTGATGATGATGATGATGATGATGGTGGTGGTGGTGATGATGATGATGATGATGATGATGATGATGATGATGATGATGATGATGATGGTGATGATGATGGTGGTGATGATGATGATGATGGTGGTGATGATGATGATGGTGATTATGACGATGGACTAAAACTATTAATGACAATGAATATGTATATGACAGTTTTCAGATGATGATGATGATGATGGTGATGATTGTGACAGATAACTGATGACTGGTGGGAATTAAGTGAATGTTTCTAAGCATCTCAGGATGGTAATTTTATTCCTCTGGGGCTAACACAAGGCATCAAAAGGATTACAATGGTTTTGTATATCGCAGTTTGTCCTTTTATCTGAAATTCCCAGTGGACCCCGTCTGTAAGAAAGCAGACAGATTTATGTGTGATAAACTCAGGACTTAAAGGAAACTGATCACTGTCCCCATGGCAAGCTGGTTACATGTCAGAGTTTCGCATCTCGGTGGCTTACAAAGCCAAATATATGGACTTAGGAAGTAAACAACTTTAAAACTTCAATAAAACTAGGCACCATCTTTGTAATACTATCCCAGACAGATGGGATCTAGGAACCCGATACACACAGCATTCCTAGCGCTACATCATTCGAATGAATCATAATCCTATGATAAACTAAATAGTTATGATACCTTGTAACGCTACGAACACTTTGTGGATCGGAAAGTAATTTCCAGATACTATTTCAGCTCTCCAGCACAACTGGTGTCATATCTTACTTATAACTCTGTCATAATTATCCATTGTTGATTTGTAAGATAAAGTCAAGAGTTCGATTGGAATAGTTTTCAACTCTGCCATGTCGTATTAAGAGCAGTGTTATCACCAGGGAGCTTGTAATAGACTGTTATATGGTCTGGTTTCACAGAAGTTTACAGTGAATAGAGCTGATGTTAGGGGATATTTTACGAGAGCTTCCTTGAATAAAATGCCTTTTGTACTGAACATGATCATATCCTTACTTGTTAACCTTTGCAGGTTGTAGGAATCGGATCAAGATGAATACTTTGTTCGAAAATTGATTTAGGGAAAGGTTTTATACATTTTTTATTTTAATTCTATTTGACATGGTGGGTGACCTTTAAAGTATTTTGTAAAAATAACTGTCTGGATCAACCTACCAGATAAAAAAATGTTAGATTTTAAATAAGCGACCTGATAAATTAATAACCTACAATTCACATTTCAACTCCTCCTTACCAACAGTGAACTGAAACTAGGAGAGAGAGAAAGGGTAGCCTAGTTGTCACAGTGTTTGCCTTTCAGGCAAAGGGCTTGGGTTCATTTCCCAGTGTGGTACAAATTGTGGACCCCATTTATGAGTCTCCTTCAAGAAACTACAGTCATATTCCCATAAACTTTGTAAAAAGGAAAAATAATTAAAATATTGTATATTATGAAAAATTGGTGTAATTTGTGAATTTAAAGAGTTAATAACCACATAATAATTAACTCTACACAGCTAGATTGATGGTAGAAAGATGATTATGTTTTTTAAGCTTTTGATGCTGGTATGTGCAAATGAAGTACAGGTATATGTTTTCAGACCATTTCTGCACCTGCTCAAAATGTCATTGCGCCTGCCCAGGATTTTAGTCACATCAGAGTTACCTCCCTTGCCAAGTTATTTTGCAATTTGGAGCTCCCTAGTGTGGAAACATTGAAAAGTTTAGTAATATCTATAAAACCGTTCTTAATGCAATGTGTGGAACTCTATCATCAAGTGATGTGTATTGAGAAAGTTGTATTGAAACTTTAATTTTGTAAGCTTGAGTTTTTTGCATAAAAACATCCAGAGGATTAAAGGTTTTTTTTCAAGTGACCTTTGTATGAGATTTTTATGTGGTACTAATCCTAATGCCTGTCGTCACCTTGACATCATCACAGTGCTAATCTCCATGGTTACAGATCCCGGGTCTGTCAGAACCACATTTCATTTCTGTGTTCATCAGTTCATCTTTTGATTCCATTCCAGTTATTATTTTTGTGAGAAACCAATTTACGAAGCTCAACCTTTGTAAACCTAAACTACTTTGAAAAAAGGATATGGTGATGTTACTTCATCGAATCTGATCATGAGTCGACATTTGACAATGACAGAAGATATCTTTGAATATCGGGGATTGTCACGGATAATGCTGGCTCCTTTTGTACCTAGTCTTGAAAATTACACTTTGTGTTCAAGATCAAAGATGGTCGTCTGATTCTCCAGCTGGGTTCTACTGTAACTAGATTTCTTGGAAAAATGTGGAGCTTTTGTAACGGCTTTCCATCACAGACAATTTTTGTTAAATGTTTTTTTCACTTGAAAAAACGACTAGTGATCCTCGCGACCTTTCTGAAGTTTTCTGAGTGATGTTAATGTAATTTTCTAATTTGGCATTTCATTTGTCAATCAAAGAAACTTACTTGAATAGAGCTTGGAGGCTTCTCATTGGTCAAGAATGCCTTGTGTTTGTCTGCCGTTTACTGACCAATAGGTCATTATTATCCCATAATGCATCATTTAGACATGTTTAGTTAAAGGGGCAGAGCAGCTGTCATAGACGGGAGCATAATGCTCAACTGCATTGATCTACATTCTGGACAGTGTAATGACAAAACAGATGAACAACTCAGTCTGATGTTGTGCAAAGGTTTTTTAGATATAATTCTCATGGAATTTCTACTTTTATTAAATCATTGATGGGGCAGTGGGGTAGTCTAGTGGTTACAGCATTGGATCATCACGCTGATGACCTGGGTTTGAAGCCCCACATGGATACAATGTGTGATATTGCTGGAATATTGCTAGAAGCAGTGTAAACCATACTCACTGACTCACTGATAGTATTTTCATACAATGGATTCAGTCACTTGAACTAATACATGGTAACCTGGAGCACCTCACCTGCTGGTACCATGAAACCAGTATAAGTTGAACTCATACATGCAGCACATTCCCCAAGCACACACGTACGCGTCAAGGTCTGGGTTAGAATGAGCCTTCAGTAACCCATGTTTGTCGTAAGAGGCGACTAGCGGGATCGGGTGGTCAGGCTCGCTGACTTGGTTGACACATGTCATCAGTTCCTAATTGCGCAGGTTGATGCTCATGCTGTTGATCACTGGATTGTCTGGTCCAGACTTGATTATTTACAGACCGCCGCCATATAGCTGGAATATTGCTGAGTGCAGCGTAAAACTAAACTCACTCACTCACTCACCAACTCACCCAAGCACACACAGACACAGACACACTACATTCAGTGAACATTGTGTTTTATAACTGAAATTCCTTTTTGAATCGAGTTTCTCATTTGTCTCTTAAATGCTATGCCATGTTTAGCCTTGATGACACTGTATGCTGTAACAGATGATTTCATACGTTTCCTCTTATTCCAGCTCCGCCAAGGATAGTAGCCAGTTCCCGAAAACTGCTTCAACATCGAAGAGGCGAGTCCATCACTCTGTTCTGCAGGGGGAAAGGATCGCCCAAACCGACCCTCACTTGGTACAAAGATGGCCGCCCATTACAAGATTCGTTGCGTGTGCGTGTGGAGAACAAAGACGTGAAGATCAGCAATGTGCAGCGGGACGACGGAGGAATATACATGTGCACGTTTAGCAACTCGGTGGGGGCCATATCACAGCTCATAAAGCTTGTGGTGGAAGGTAAGAGTTATCAACCTTCCATTTAGTTAGACTTTCAACACGATAGTTCGTGTAACAGTGTTGCAGTTGATTTCAAAACCTTGGTCGACCCTGACGAACCCTTGTTGACCACGTTAACCTTTGTTGACCAGTGTTAGAAATGTGGAAGTTAATAGTTATCTCCCTTTGATTAAGTTAGAATGTCAACAACAGAGTTCATGTAACATCGTCGCATTCGATTTCGGAGCCTGGTCGACCGTGACGAACCCTTGTTGACCAGTGCATAGTCCATGTTAACCCTTGTTGACCAGTGCATAGTCCATGTTAACCTTTGTTGACAGTGCATATTCCATGTTAACCCTTGTTGACCAGTGCATAGTCCATGTTAACCTTTGTTGACCAGTGCATAGGCCATGTTAACCCTTGTTGACCAGTGCATAGTCCATGTTAACCCTTGTTGACCAGTGCATAGCTCATGTTAACCCTTGTTGACAGTGCATAGTCCATGTTAACCTTTGTTGACAGTGCATATTCCATGTTAACCCTTGTTGACCAGTGCATAGTCCATGTTAACCCTTGTTGACCAGTGCATAGTCCATGTTAACCCTTGTTGACCAGTGCATAGTCCATGTTAACCTTTGTTGACCAGTGCATAGCTCATGTTAACCCTTGTTGACCAGTGCATAGTCCATGTTAACCTTTTTTGACCAGTGCATAGCTCATGTTAACCCTTGTTGACAGTGCATAGTCCATGTTAACCTTTGTTGACAGTGCATATTCCATGTTAACCCTTGTTGACCAGTGCATAGTCCATGTTAACCCTTGTTGACCAGTGCATAGTCCATGTTAACCTTTGTTGACCAGTGCATAGCTCATGTTAACCTTTGTTGACCAGTGCATAGTCCATGTTAACCTTTTTTGACCAGTGCATAGTCCATGTTAACCCTTGTTGACCAGTGCATAGTTCATGTTAACCCTTGTTGACCAGTGCATAGTCCATGTTAACCTTTGTTGACCAGTGCATAGCTCATGTTAACCTTTGTTGACCAGTGCATAGTCCATGTTAACCTTTTTTGACCAGTGCATAGCCCATGTTAACCTCTGTTGACCAGTGCATAGCTCATGTTAACCTTTGTTGACCAGTGCATAGTCCATGTTAACCTTTGTTGACCAGTGCATAGCTCATGTTAACCCTTGTTGACAGTGCATAGTCCATGTTAACCTTTGTTGACAGTGCATATTCCATGTTAACCCTTGTTGACCAGTGCATAGTCCATGTTAACCCTTGTTGACCAGTGCATAGTCCATGTTAACCTTTGTTGACCAGTGCATAGCTCATGTTAACCTTTGTTGACCAGTGCATAGTCCATGTTAACCTTTTTTGACCAGTGCATAGTCCATGTTAACCCTTGTTGACCAGTGCATAGTCCATGTTAACCCTTGTTGACCAGTGCATAGTCCATGTTAACCTTTGTTGACCAGTGCATAGCTCATGTTAACCTTTGTTGACCAGTGCATAGTCCATGTTAACCTTTTTTGACCAGTGCATAGCCCATGTTAACCTCTGTTGACCAGTGCATAGCTCATGTTAACCTTTGTTGACCAGTGCATAGTCCATGTTAACCTTTGTTGACCAGTGCATAGCTCATGTTAACCTTTGTTGACCAGTGCATAGTCCATGTTAACCCTTGTTGACCAGTGCATAGTCCATGTTAACCTTTGTTGACCAGTGCATAGCTCATGTTAACCTTTGTTGACCAGTGCATAGTCCATGTTAACCTTTTTTGACCAGTGCATAGCTCATGTTAACCCTTGTTGACAGTGCATAGTCCATGTTAACCTTTGTTATCAGTGCATATTCCATGTTAACCCTTGTTGACCAGTGCATAGTCCATGTTAACCCTTGTTGACCAGTGCATAGTCCATGTTAACCTTTGTTGACCAGTGCATAGTCCATGTTAACCCTTGTTGACCAGTGCATAGTCCATGTTAACCCTTGTTGACAGTGCATAGTCCATGTTAACCCTTGTTGACCAGTGCATAGTCCATGTTAACCCTTGTTGACCAGTACATAGTCCATGTTAACCCTTGTTGACCAGTGCATAGGCCATGTTAACCTTTGTTGACCAGTGCATAGGCCATGTTAACCCTTGTTGACCAGTGCATAGTCCATGTTAACCCTTGTTGACCTGTGTTAGCACTGACTGTTGACTGATTTACATTCTTCAGTTGACAAAAGTTGCACTGAGTCCCTGGGATGCAGTGTTTGAATACTTTTATTTGTCAGTTGGCCACCAATTTGCTGAAACGGTATTCTTCATGAACATATTTTTAAATGAAATTTGAACAAATAATTTCATTTGTGGACATTTTGTGTCTAAATCAGGTATCGTGAATGCCAATTTCCCCTATCAGATCTGAGCTTGTTAGCTGATATGTTTCTCAAACATCATTGTGATTGTAACCAGTCTCCCTTTTGTAAAACAAACCAAAGTTATTCTTCTCTAAACATTGACAACGCTATACAGTGCTGTTCTTTATGGGCCTATGAAAAGTAATTGGCTGAATGTAAACAGAGAGGACAATAGCTGTAGGGTGAAGTCTGTTGGAGCCACCCCTGGATAATGGCAGACAGATCATGGAGGGGGGAGGGGACTAGGGGTAGTGTTACAAGGTGACGGAGAGGTCATAACCCATGGGTCGGTCTGCAGTGGGGGAGGGATTATTTACTTTTATTTTGTGGTAGATGAACAAAACATGTTAAAAATTAAATCCTTAATGTCTGTTTAAATTTCATGCCTGTTCTACAGAGGTGTGCAGTTATAATACGATATGATATGTATCCTGATAATTTGGTGGCAGTGCGATAAGTATCCTGAGAATATGGAGGTGATACAATATGTATCCTGAGAATATGGAGGTGATGCAATATGTATCCTGATAATATAGAGGTGATACAATAAGTATCCTGAGAATATGGAGGTGATACAATATGTATCCTGAGAATAGGGAGGTGATACAATATGTATCTGAGAATATGGAGGTGATACAATATGTATCTGAGAATAGGGAGGTGATACAATATGTATCCTAAAAATATGGAAGTTATACAATGCGTAGCCTGATAATATGGAAGTTGTACAATATGTATCCTGATAATATGGAAGTTATACAATACGTATCCTGATAATATGGAAGTTATACAATATGTATCCTGATAATATGGAAGTTATACAATATGTATCCTGATAATATGGAACTTATGCAATGCGTAGCCTGAGAATATGGAAGTTATACAATATGTATCCTGAGAATATGGAAGTTATACAATGCGTAGCCTGAGAATATGGAAGTTATACAATATGTAGCCTGAGAATATGGAAGTTATACAATATGTAGCCTGAGAATATCTAAGCAATATGATTAGTATCTCATACAGTGCTGTTAGTTCATCAGTTCACATTCGGTTTCTTTATACAGGTAAATCACAACCCTCGAGCATTTGTTTTCAAATTTCAGACAGCAAAGATTGGATATTATAGGGGGAAACATAAGCTGGGAGGATCAGTGTAGATTCTGCTGTTTACAGCCAATCAGGAAATGTGAGCATCTGCTGAAATGGGCTCTTGAACAGTTGTTGTCATACGTTTACGTCAATGCATCTTGTAATGTAGTGTATTGTATATACAGTGAAACCTGCCAACACCGGCACCTGTCTAATCTGGCACACTGTCAAAACCGGCATAAAATGTTGGTCCCGCCATTTTACAATGATATTATGATCATTAAAGCATTGTCTAATCTGGCACCTGTCTATTCCGTATTCCGGCACGACTTTCCGGTCCCAACAAGCAATTTTAACTGTAATTAACACTGTCTAAACCGGCATGGGTATGAGCAGTCCAATCAAGGACCCATAATCCAATACGCTAATTATACTGTAATCCTCTAGGTACGCTAGATAATGTTGGAAAATGATTGTCACTGTCTAATCCAGCACCCTGTCCTAACCGGCATTTTATTTCGGTCCCATGGGGTGCCGGTTTAGACAGGTTTCTCTGTAATGTGACGAGGAGTTCTTAACTGGGGAGACTTACGTATATGTGTAAATTTGGTCTCGGTGCTATATGGCCTGAAATATTACAGAGGCAACGTAAATTCTGAACTGACTCTCTAAACTGATATATCGTGAGCTTTGTACCTCCTTGTAGTACTGTAAAGCCAATACTTCGAATCAGCAGACCTCGCTTGTGGATATCAATGGATAGTTTGTGTTTCATTTTGAATCGTTGAGGGTGGGATGGAGATGGGGGTGGAGCATCTAAGGGTGGATGTGGTGCTGCATTGGGAGGGGTTTGGGGTGAGGATGATGATGATATAGTAACATATGAAGAAAAGTAAGTTGAGTTTTGAGAGTAGGTAGGCTTTGGGTAGAAATGGTGGATGGGTGTATTGGGCATTGGGAGGGGATTTCTGAATTATGAGAATGTTGTGGTGGACATTGAGAGGGTGTAGATTGTAGGAAAAAAAAGTCCTCGGGGAAAAAAATGTCTGCGGTAAAAAAGTACCGGGAAAAATAGTTCTCCGGGAAAAAAAGTCCTCTTGTAATAGAAACCTATTTATTCATCAACTTTGATGTCAAAGATTTAATAAAATCATTGATAACTTACTCATATGGGTTGTTAAATAGATAAAATGATCTTTTATCCTTTTTTTTTTTTTTTCACTGATTATGTTGTGATTTTGGTTGATTACATTGTAAGTCAGTGTTTCCTCTGATTGATAAGAACTAGACTGGTTTCAGTTTGTAGTGTAAGGTATAAATATACCAGTACAACATCAGTAACGATTCCACCATGGAGGTTACTCAGACCGACAAGGGTGGTTTGAGGCTAGTCTTGGATGGGTCTATGTACACCAAACATGCAAGTCGAAAAGCCAAGTTTGTTGCCTGATGATACACGTCAATAAACGCTATGAAAAACAAGGAAACACTAAAAAATATGTTTTGTTCAAAAATTCCTTCTTCAAAATAGGACTTTTTTCCTACGCAAATTCAGGACTTTTTTCCGGTACTTTTTTACCGCACACCGTTATTTAGAGAGGGATGGGACATTGAGAGCATATAACATTGAGAAGGTGTTACACTGAGAGGGTAGGGACATTGACAGCCGTAGCTGAGAGTGACATACAGGGCGATTAAGAGGGATATTTGCAGCTTTTATGGGAAAGGAATGCCTTGGAACATTTCCTGGTGATTTCTTTGTTTTATATTTAACATTGTTGTTCAATACTGTGAATAATGGAAAAACTATGGACCAAACTGTAATCTGCTGGGGAAGATGAGACTGGCATTGTGTGCCTGAAATGAACATATATTACAAACTACAGTGTACTCTGTCAATACCGGCATCAGTTGGGACCAAATAAAAATGCCGGTTTTGACAGAGTGCCGGTTTAGCTAGGTTCGCTTATGACGCCTGCGCACACGGAAGTTCGCTGTCGACTGTCACTTTAGCATTAACAAGATGTTTGAATAAGAAACAAGGCAGTGTCTGAATGCACATTCATGTTGTTTGAATCAAATAAAAATGTCTGAAATCTCTTATTAAATTTCAACTGATCATATATTATCGGCAGAATTAAAATTATAAACTATTTTTCGCAATGTTATTGAAAACAACGATTCTTGTTTATGCTTCGCTGGCGGGTCTACAATAGCATTGTCAAAGAGCAAAGTAACGATGTTTCAAACATCGAGGAAATCATTAAATAAATTGAAATCAACAATAACATTCATAAAAGTTGTCAAACGTACATATAAAATTACTATTTCCATACTTTTGTGCGATCATGCAATGTAAGTCAAGTCACTATCAAGTTACATCTCGGCTTTCACCGCCTCCGTCTTGGCCGCCCGGACCACGATGCTTAATGTGAAAATATATGCATGAAGCATTTTTGTCATAGGCCATAACCTAGCTACGCGATATGTCCAATACGTTTCATAATTTACGTATAGGTAGCGATGTCTTTCTTAATATGTTCAGAATAGCATTATTTTACCCACAAACTTTCGTCTTAATCTTAAACTTTTCGTTTACGAGGACGGTATCCATTTCCATAATATGATTGGCTGCTTAGGTCGCGTGTCTGATTTTGACCAATCCACGACCCTTATAAGCAGAGTGTAGTGAAAAGCGTCGTTAGAAACCAATCTTTATCCAATAAAATCGCTTCTTACAAATGTGAAAATACTCTCGGCAAGAGTACAGTGATATTGTTGATGTTCAGAGCTTTCGAACGATACCCGCCATCAAAGCGATTAAGCCTCTATGTAAGTGACACGTGCCACTCACTAATTAACAAGAAACTGATTGACACTTCCCGTTTCTGAATAATCTCGGGAGTCAATACCCGCGAATCAACAAAATGTAAGCACTTGCTTGTTTATACAGTCAAACTGCCCACTACATGTATTAATTACTCAGGGTAAGTGTTACGTACCACTCACTGATTAACAAGATACTGATTAACACTTCCCGTTTCTGAATAACCTGGGGAGTCAATACCCGCGAATCAACAACATGTAAACACTTGCTTGTTTTTACAGTCAAACTGCCCACTACATGTATTAATTACTCTATGTAAGTGGTAGGTACACTCACTGATTAACAAGATACTGATTAACACTTCCCGTTTCTGAATAATCTCGGGAGTCACAGCGAATTGTGTTGTTACATCATTTGGACCTAATTACATCAAAGGGTTACGCCGTCTCTCATGTGCCGGTTTTTACAGATTCGTTTTCATAACAACGTGTTCGTTGGGACTGAAAAACAATGCCGATATCCTGAATAGACAGATGCCGAAGTTTACAGAAGTTTCTAAATGATAATAACGTGCATTTCTGCCGGGACTGAAACTTTGTGCCGATGTAGACAGAGTGCCGGTGTTAAGAGAGGCCGGTATTGACAGAGTCCACTGTATATACCAGTTCTTGAAGTAACGTAATAAAATATTACTAAAAGAAGCCAAGAGACGTTCTTCATTTTAGAAAATTGCAGTAACCTTGACTTGCCAAATATTATGGACATACATACACTCTGGTGTAGTCTGTCTCACAGTCCCTGAACCACATTATTTTCCCTACAGCCTAGCCTTCCCTGTAGACTCAGGCTTAGTCTCTGAATATATATAATTTTGATAGTAACAAACAAGCCCATTTATATTGAAAAGGAGCCCTAGGGAGACCAGAGATTCAGAACCTGAGGAAATCTAGCCTTGCTTTATTTAGGGCTGTAGCACTGCAGAGAGGGCTTGGCAGTAGGGAAATTAATGTGGTTCAGGGACTGTGAGACAGACTACCTTCCCTGTAGTGCTAAAGCCCTAAACGAAGCAAGTCTAGATTTCCCCAGGTTCTGAATCTCAGGTCTCCCTAGGGCTCCTTTTCAATTTAAATGGGCTTGTTTGTTACTATCAAAATTATATATATTCAGAGACTAAGCCTTAGTCTAACTCTGGTGAAGAGTTTGACTGGGGTTGTTGAGAGAATGAAACCCTTCTGTCAGATCAGTGAAGGGGAACATGTTTCAGTAAAGACTTGTCAAATTGATAAAGGAGAAAGTAAACTCTATGTTGTGTTTATGTTTGATGATGCCAAAATGTATTCTGTTGTAGTGATTGATGGTGTGTTGGTTCTGATGCTGTTTAACACTGTCACGGCACCTGAACATTTCAAGTCATGGCAATAGGGGATGATCTGCTATAATGTAGGGAACGGATGAACAGGGAACACAGAGGCCTGGCCCCGATTTCTTGAAACAAACTTAAGTTTTTGCTCAAATTTCAAACTGAGTTTGACAATTTAAAACAGCTGAATTTTTAACTCAACTGCATTTTTTAAATAAAGAAGCCCAAACAACTTGAGTAATCTATCCACCAAACGCAAATTGTCTACCATGTTTGAGTTTGATGTCGATTTCAGTTCATTCTGGGAAATGTATTTCCCTGCGTTTTCTCAAATTTGGGTAAAAACTCTAACTTGAGTCAAAACTCAGACTTAAGTTTGTTTCGAGAAATCAGGGTCAGGTCACTGAAATATGCTGGACATGCAACCTCACAAATAGTTCTGATCAAATATTTCATGCAACTAGTTTATGCATACTTGGTGTGGTTGGTTGGCCTGATGGTTGCAACAATGGGAACCCTGTCTAGTCTTGGCCCTCTTTAGTCTGAAAACCTTGATAGTCTAGGCCCTGTCTTGTCTGGAAACCTTGCTAGTCTAGGCCCTGTCTATTCTGGAAACCTAGCTAGTCTAGTCCCTGTCTAGTCTGGACACCTTGCTAGTCTAGGCCCTGTCTATTCTGGAAAACTTGCTAGTCTAGGCCCTGTCTAGTCTGGAAACCTTGCTAGTTTAGGCCCTGTCTAGTCTGGAAACCTTGCTAGTCTAGGCCCTGTCTAGTCTGGAAACCTTGCTAGTTTAGGCCCTGTCTAGTCTGGAAACGTAGCTAATCTAGGCCCTGTCTAGTCTGAACACCTTGCTAGTCTAGGCCCTGTCTGGTTTCGACACACTTGCTAGTCTAGGCCCTGTTTATTCTGGACACCTTGCTAGTCCAGGCCCTGTCTAGTCTGGACACCTTGTTGCTATGCACCCTGTACAATGTGATAGCCTGTACAGAATGTATATCCTAGGGTTGTATACAAATACATCATTTTCTAGTAGCATTTCAGTTACATTGAATAAAATGTTAATATTCAATAATAATTAAAAACAATTCCAATCTTTTTACAAAATTTCTTTCTTTCAATGGGTACTGGATTAGCCTAGCGGTTAAAGCGTTTGCTCATCACGCTGAAGACCCAGGTTTGATTCCCCACTTGGTGCCATGGGTGAAGCCCATTTCTAGTGTCCCCTGCCATGATATTGCGGGAATATTGCTAAAAGTGGCGTAAAACTAAACTCGCTCACTCAATTCTTTCACAATTTGTCTCTCAAAGGCTCTTTGTTTGGAGTTCACGATAAAACAAAGACAAAACTTATTTCATTGTCAGCAGTACTCAGTGTACATGCAGTGATGGTAATATATATCGTCATGATATAGTGAGTGAGTGAGTGAGTGAGTGAGTTTAGTTGATAAAAGATATACACTCACAAGCAGTGGCGGTAATATATATTATCATGATAAAACACATGCACTGATTATATTGCTATAGCCAGTTAACAGTGACATGGTAAGGTATAGTAGAGGCTATCTACAAGGGAAGGGTGACACATTTGGTAGCCCGCCAGGTGCTAATTACCTCACTTTATGGTAAGTGTCAGTGCAGCCAGGTGTTAATTACAGGTGTATATTGGAGACAGTCAGGCTCCAGGATGTGCCCATGTCGGTCAGTGCTGGCAGATGGGAGGAATGTCAAGGTTGTTTGAATATATGTGATAACTGATCTTGGGGTGGGATATAGAAATTAGTACATGATAACATGTGATTAGAGAAACTGACATAAATGACATATATTAACTTATGTCAATACATAAGTAAATGTTTTGGTCTCAGTTGGATTTAAGAATCGTTTCTTATTTTCCAGTTTTTAGTATTTTTTAAGATTATTTCAATAATAAAATGATTCAAAAGTGCATGTTGCTCAGTTTTTAATTAACTGTTTCTGTTCAATATTATTAGAAATTCAATAGTATATATCACTTTAGGTTATGTTTGATAGCAATAAACCGAAAATGTAAACAAAAAAATTGGATAAAAGTGATAAACTGCTTTTTAAAATTTTGTTCAGAGGTATTTCATAAATGAGCTTTTTTTTTCAAGTTACTATCCTAATTAATTTGAGAGGAATTAAATTATTATTTATTGTGGGCTTGTTTTATCTTTGAGAAGTTTATAAATTTGGTAGCTGGGACATTTAATGCTATCATCGCTTACAATCAATACTGAAATTTACGCAAGTCAAAAAATCTCAAAGTAACAAAATAAAATATACCTGGTACAATGTGTTCAATTTTAATTTTACAATTCAGTAGCTTATTGAAGAATGGCTGAGTGTATGGGTAAATGGAGGATTTGAATTTTTCGGCCTGCTATTTTTCGGAGTCGGCTCATCTCTACGATGCCCAAGACAGGCACAGAGATATCAGGTATCTTCAGCCTGTCCCACTTAACTGAGGCGAGGAGCAGAGTAGGTCAGAGGTCACAGGGGGGAAGGCCATGGGTGCCCAAATTACAACTTCATCAAATTAGGTCACAAGTCATTAACTTAATTGATATATTGGCTCAGAAGTACAATAGAATGCTTATACCACAAAGGACCAGGCCGTAAATCCCTACAAAGAAGTAGACTGATCCTAGATGGAAGTTTCCCAACCTGCACCCCCTAGGGTAAGATGGGTCTGTCCCAGGGGATCCCAAACAAGCCAGACTGAGAATGTAGGTTTAGTTGAATCAGGCTTGTGGTAACCTGTCCTTCACGCTATGGGAGAAGGGAGGGTGTAGGGTGGACACAAAATATGGTGCTGTTGGAATGGTTTGGATGGATTTTCGTAACAGTGTTTGGAATATGTGTACCGGCAGTCATCTCCCAAGTGACAAGTAAGTATACCATGTGGCCTCCGAAACAATGGTCAGTTGAATTCAAATGTTAACGGGCAGCATGTGGACAGGGTTGGCTGACCAGGTGTTACGAGGGGTTGGCCAGGTTGTTATGAGGTAGCTGGGTGGTGCAAGTCTGCAATACTGACAGGTTATACGTAATGTATGTGTGTGCAAGGAATATGTCTACGGTGGATGTTTACATTAAAGATGACAAGTTGACAAGGGTTGCCGAAACTTTTTCCAACAAATATTATTGTTTTCATTGGGGTTTTGTCTACATTTTACGTCTGCCTAAAGATGAATAGTTGACAAGGGTTGGATATACTGTTTATAATATATATTACTGTTTTCTTTGGGTTTTGTCTACATTTAAGTATGCCTTTAAATTAACGATGAATAGTTGACAAGGATTGGATATACTGTTTATAACTTATATTACTGTTTTCATTGGGGTTTTGTCTACAATAGTTGACATGTGTTGTATAAATGGTATCAACATATATTTCTGTTCTCATATTTTTGTGTATATTTATGTCTGAGTTTTGTTTGACATGTATTTATTCTGGTCCTAATGAAAAGTCGCTTTCTGACATGTTGACAGTTATCTTGTCATAGTGTAAATGTCACCGTGTACAGACTCGTCACTATATGGCTGGAATAATGCCGATGTGACGTAAAGCCCAACTCAACTCACATGGAACAGGCTTTGGAAATTTGACATTTCGAGGGTGTTGTCAGATTTTGAAATCTACATTGTGTACTGCATTGTAAACAGCATCTCATGTACTCTTTAGTGATCTCCTGGACGTCCAGTCCAAATCTTGCTAGATGTGGGGTAGACGTTTCTTTGCTTGATACCTGATACTAACAGTGTCAGATACTATATGAAATGGGAGCCGCTACTGAAAGGAACTTGTTCAACCTGACTATTGATAAGGGTATAACGTCTTGTGACTTTGTGAAAGGTGTGCTCAGGGAGGGTTTGATAACTTTGTGGTTGACAGTGATGTATGGTTTGTTTATGGGATGGTAGACTGTATGAGGATGGTACGTGGATCTAAATGTCCCACGTTAATATACAGAGAGTTGTGATCAAGGATAAAATTTAGAAGGGTTTGTCCCAGGGTGGTATACCGAAAGGTATGTCCAAGGGTGGTATACAGAAGGATATGTCCCAGGGTGGTATACAGAAAGATATGTCCCAGGGTGGTATACAGAAGGATATTATTGTGGGTGACATACAGAAGGATATGACCCAGGGTGTCATACAGAAGGCTATGACCCAGGGTGACATACAGAAGGCTATGACCCAGGGTGACATACAAAAGGCTATGACCCAGGGTGACATACAGAAGGCTATGACCCAGGGTGACATACAAAAGGCTATGACCCAGGATGACATACAGAAGGCTATCATCCTGGGTGACATACAGAAGGCTATGACCCAGGGTGACATACAGAAGGCTATGACCCAGGGTGACATACAAAAGGCTATGACCCAGGGTGACATACAGAAGGCTATGACCCAGGGTGACATACAAAAGGCTATCACCCAGGGTGACATACAAAAGGCTATGACCCAGGGTGACATACAGAAGGCAATGACCCAGGGTGACATACAAAAGGCTATGACCCAGGGTGACATACAAAAGGCTATGACCCAGGGTGACATACAGAAGGCTATGACCCAGGGTGACAGACAGAAGGCAATGACCCAGGGTGACATACAAAGGCTATGACCCAGGGTGACATACAGAAGGCTATGGCCCAGGGTGACATACAGAAGGCTATGTCCCAGGATGACATACAGAAGGCTATCACCCTGGGTGACATACAGAAGGCTATGACCCAGGGTGACATACAGAAGGCAATGACCCAGGGTGACATACAGAAGGCAATGACCCAGGGTGACATACAAAAGGCTATGACCCAGGGTGACACACAGAAGGCTATGACCCAGGATGACACACAAAAGGCTATCACCCTTCGGTGACATACAGAAGGATATGACCCAGGGTGACATACAAAAGGCTATCACCCTTCGGTGACATACAGAAGGCTATGACCCAGGGTGACATACAGAAGGCTATGACCCAGGGTGACATACAAAAGGCTATCACCCAGGGTGACATACAGAAGGCTATGACCCAGGATGACATACAAAAGGCTATCACCCTTCGGTGACATACAGAAGGATATGACCCAGGGTGACATACAAAAGGCTATCACCCTTCGGTGACATACAGAAGGCTATGACCCAGGGTGACATACAAAAGGCTATGACCCAGGGTGACATACAGAAGGCTATGACCCAGGGTGACATACAAAAGGCTATGACCCAGGATGACATACAGAAGGCTATCATCCTGGGTGACATACAAAAGGCTATGACCCAGGGTGACATACAGAAGGCAATGACCCAGGGTGACATACAAAAGGCTATGACCCAGGGTGACATACAGAAGGCTATGACCCAGGGTGACATACAAAAGGCTATGACCCAGGGTGACATACAGAAGGCAATGACCCAGGGTGACATACAAAGGCTATGACCCAGGGTGACATACAAAAGGCTATGACCCAGGGTGACATACAGAAGGCTATGACCCAGGGTGACAGACAGAAGGCAATGACCCAGGGTGACATACAAAAGGCTATGACCCAGGGTGACATACAGAAGGCTATGGCCCAGGGTGACATACAGAAGGCAATGACCCAGGGTGACATACAGAAGGCTATCACCCTGGGTGACATACAGAAGGCTATGACCCAGGGTGACATACAGAAGGCTATGGCCCAGGGTGACATACAGAAGGCTATGACCCAGGATGACATACAGAAGGCTATCACCCTGGGTGACATACAGAAGGCTATGACCCAGGGTGACATACAGAAGGCAATGACCCAGGGTGACATACAGAAGGCAATGACCCAGGGTGACATACAAAAGGCTATGACCCAGGGTGACACACAGAAGGCTATGACCCAGGATGACACACAAAAGGCTATCACCCTCGGTGACATACAGAAGGATATGACCCAGGGTGACATACAAAAGGCTATCACCCTTCGGTGACATACAGAAGGATATGACCCAGGGTGACATACAAAAGGCTATCACCCTTCGGTGACATACAGAAGGCTATGACCCAGGGTGACATACAGAAGGCTATGACCCAGGGTGACATACAAAAGGCTATCACCCAGGGTGACATACAGAAGGCTATGACCCAGGATGACATACAAAAGGCTATCACCCTTCGGTGACATACAGAAGGATATGACCCAGGGTGACATACAAAAGGCTATCACCCTTCGGTGACATACAGAAGGATATGACCCAGGGTGACATACAAAAGGCTATCACCCTTCGGCGACATACAGAAGGCTATGACCCAGGGTGACATACAAAAGGCTATGACCCAGGGTGACATACAGAAGGATATGACCCAGGGTGACATACAAAAGGCTATCACCCTGGGTGACATACAGAAGGATATGACTCTGCGTGGTATACAGAAGGGTATAGATCAAAGGCATGTCCCAGGGTGAGACATTGAGAGGGGTGGGAAATAGCGAGGGTGGTCTACAGACAGGTATGTCCCACGGTTGTATATGCAAAGGTATGTCCCAGGGTGGTATATGCAAAGGTATGTCCCAGGGTGGTATACAGAAAGGTATGTCCCAGGGTGGTATACAGAAGGATATGTCCCAAGGTGGTATACAGAAAGGTATGTCCCAGGGTATATATATCCATATTCACCCTAATTACTACAAGGTTGAGTACAGCCAGAGAAATGCAGGTCAGCGTGGGTATATATGACAATGACGATGCACTCCAGAGCGTCCCATCAAGGAGATAGCTGAATCTCCGTGGTAATGGTTCAGTGAATATATCAACTTTCATTAGCTGCTGATGTCAGCCTCATTGTGATGCTGTTAAACTAGAATCATATCAAGGAAACTAGACTCATATCAAGGAAACTCAAGACTCATAGAGTCATATCAAGGAAACTAGAATCATATCAAGGAAACTAGACTCATATCAAGGAAACTCAAGACTCAGAGAGAGTCATATCAAGGAAACTAGAATCATATCAAGGAAACTAGACTCATATCAAGGAAACTCAAGACTCATAGAGAGTCATATCAAGGAAACTAGAATCATATCAAGGAAACTAGACTCATATCAAGGAAACTCAAGACTCATAGAGAGTCATATCAAGGAAACTAGAATCATATCAAGGAAACTAGACTCATATCAAGGAAACTCAAGACTCATAGAGAGTCATATCAAGGAAACTAGAATCATATCAAGGAAACTAGAATCATATCAAGGAAACTAGATTTATCACATCACTGGAATTGGAATCATATCAAGGGACGATTTATCACATCAAAGGCAGAGTTATCATATGAAGGGAAGAGTTAAATGAAAGGAACAGTGATCCTATCACAGGAATTGGTAACTTCTACATAGGTTCGTTACTTCATTGATGGTAGCTATGTATCAAACTGAAACAGCCAAACCTGTAGTTCTTGTCAACACGGGGCAGTGGGGTAGCTTAGTGGTTAAAGCGTTGGCTAGTCACGCCGAAGACCCGGGTTTGATTCACCACATGGGTACAATGTGTGAAGCCCATTTCTGGTGTCCCCCGCCGTGATGTTGCTGGAATATTGCTAAAAGCGGCGTAAAACCAAACTCAGTCAGTCAGTCTTGTCAACACTTGGTATTGAGAGACTGTTTTCCCTGCAGAGTGTAACTGAGGATGTATCTAAATGTTACAATGGACACATTGCTTCCTGAACTTAAACAAATGTAGATGACGTCTGCTATTATGTCAGAAAAATCAGTGTCTCCCCTGAACATACTTAACTTTGTGTCACTAATGTGACAAGTTTTCAGAAAAAAATCACTTTTCAGAATTGATTCTTTTTTCATAATAAATTTAGATATATTTCTCAGTGTGTTATATTTTTGGGGAGGGTTAAGGGGCATGAACAAGAAATGGTATTTTCTTTACACCTGAATTTGTTTTGGATAATGTTGAGTGGGGTGGGTAACATCATCGTGGGTGACCCCATGCTGCTTCAGTGCTGCTATTTACCTACAACCAGACGGGGGCGGGTGAATGAGACAGAGGACAAATGACAGCCTGAAGCAAGGAAAATGCCTGAGGGGGTTCTGTTGGGGGGGGTAAATTGCAGAGATCAAAAACTGATTATAGACAATTGTTTGCCACTAAATGCTTTTGAAATGTCTGTGTTTGAACAAGGCTGTGGTTTGAGGTTCTAGATTAAGTGTTTGTAGATATTGTTGGCAGAATCTGATAGCTATATCACTGTCAGTCTTGTACTGAGTGTTGCCTGGTTGGGTCATCACAGAGTGCCCAAGGATGCTTGTGTCCACGTGGGCTAGTCTGTCTCACAGTTGCTGAACCACATTATTTCCCTACTACATGAAGCAAGTCTAGATTTCCTCGTGTTCTGAATCTCCTGTCTCACCGGCGCTCCTTTTCATTTTAAGTGGGTTTATTTGTTTCTATCAAAATTAAATATATTCAGCGAGTCAGTGAGTTGAGTTTTACGCCTCAATCAGCAATATTCCAGCTATATGGCGGCAGTCTGTAAATAATCGAGTCTGGACGAGACAATCCAGTGATCAACAGCATGAGCATCGATCTGCACAATTGGGAACCGATGACATGTGTCAACCAAGCTAGGGAGCCTGACCACTGATCCCATTAGTCGCCTCTTATGACAAGCATGTTACTGAGGTTCATTCTAAAATATAAATTATATGTAAATATATTCAGAGACTAAGCATTAGTCTACACATGGGCAGCCATTGTCTATTAAGTAAAGGAAAGATTACTATTGCCATCAATATAAACACATCAATTAAAATGCTACAATTAAACCCTGTTGCAAATACGTATTAGAAAATTCCCTCCATTTTATTTCATGTTTTTTTTCCATCCTACTTAAAATTTTGAGGAAATAAAAATATATATTTGAATTTGGATTTTCAAGGAGCGAAGATTTTTTGAGCTACTGACCTGATTTGTTTGGCCAAAAGTCTATGAACCTTAAATGGCTAAAATATCATATACAGTAAAATACCGTTATAACGAACTCCAAGGGACCACTGAAATTAGTTCGTTATATCCATAGTCGCTATTCACTTTTTTATATGATAATATAAGGTTTATTCGGGACTTTAAAACAGTTCGCTATAGCTGTCAGTCGTTATATCCGTGTTCGTTATAAAAGTATTCTACTGTTTATCAAGCCATTGCTCATGTTATTCAGGGGGTTGTGGAATATTTTATCATATGTTTTTTATGTTGATGACTATTAGGGTGGTGGGGTGGGCTTGTTTGGATGTGGTGCCTGAATGGATTGACTTAATCATGTTGGATAACATTTCCTTGCCTCTTAATGGGAGTGAAGTTTTTACTACCTCCACAACATGCTATAAATATCGTATTTCACCTGTGGTGTAATATTGCCCTGGCAGGTCAGTACACTTGTGGTGTTATAGTCGGCATTGTGGTCGGGATCAGTCTGGGGGAGGGTGGTGGGGGGAGCCCGGCAGGGGGTGGATCTTGTCAAGATTTTTGTGTTAAATACCTGCAGGGGTTTTAATCCCTGAATTTAAAATATTCAGTAATCTGATACCTGGCCTTGAGACATTGTCAGGGGAGTGTAAGCTGATGACCTGCTGGGGTGCAACATGGCAGATGGATTAAGCAGGGCAGATTCAGGGCAGAGGGGGAGAATGTTTATAGGGAGGAAGGGAGGGGTAGACTAAGATCTAGTCTCTGAAAATAACATATATTACAGAAAAAAGGGTTCCTAAGGCATATTTGTAAATTATGATCAATAACAGCCCAGAGACATTTCCATTTTCAGAAACTGTGGTAATCCAGATTTGCCACATATTCTAGACTTGCATAGGTTTTATTTGGTATATTTGTTTCAAGGTCTGAATGACAAGAGCTAGTCTGTCTCACAGTCCATGAACCACATTATTTTCCTGACTGTCTTGCCCTCCTTCCAATGCTAAAGCCCTAAATGAAGCAAGTCTAGATTTCCTCTGGTTTTCATCTCACTGGGGCTGACCCGTGAAGATCCGGGGTAGAATAGATCTTCAGCAACCCATGTGCTTGCCATAACAGGCGACTATCTTGCCGTAAGAGGCGACTAACGGGATCGGGTGGTCAGTTTCGCTGACTTGGTTGACACATGTCATCGGTTCCCAATTGCGCAGATCGATGCTCATGCTGTTGATCACTGGATTGTCTGGTCCAGACTCGATTATTTACAGACCGCCGCCATATAGCTGGAATATTGCTGAGTGCGGCGTAAAACTAAACTCACTCACTCACTCACTCACTCACTCACTCACTGGGGCTCCTTTTCAATTTAGATGAGATTATTGGTTACTATCAAAATAATATATATTCGGAGACTAAGCGTTTGTCTTGGCAAGAGCCTAGTGGTTTATGTGTGAACCCCATTTCACATCCATGATATTTCTGGAATAATGCTAATCCTGGCATAAAACCTGACTCACTCACTCCTTCAAGACATTCTGTTAGATTCGATGTTGAAACATCTTTCAGCAGAGCAGTCTCAGCTTTCTTGATTGTAACGGTTTATTGTGATATCACTGTTTGCTTGAGTCCAAGACAGGTGGGTCACTTGTCCTCTGATGCTCTAACCAGTAGTGTTCCCGTGCATACATCTAGACACTTGGCCACTGAAGGCTCGACCCTATCATCCACATCCCTCCTTCACACGACACTTACCTCCCTCTCGTGACATAACCACTGATAGATATCCAGGCTTATGATGCAATGGCCTCCAGGGGGACCAGTTGAAAGTAAGTGGTGATTGAAAATGTTCTCAGGGTGGGTTTTCCTAAAGAATGCGTCCTTAGGTTCTCCTTTGGCTTGTCCTGAGTACAAATGCATGGCCTATTTTGGATCAGTGTAGGGCAGTGGGGTAGCCTAGTGGTTAAAGTGTTCGCTTGTCACCCTGAAGGCTAAGTTTGATTCCCCTCATGGGTGCAGTGTGTGAATGGAATATTGCTAAAAGCATCTTACACCCATACTCACTCACTAGGCACCAATCTTGAATGTGTGTTTTTGTATACTTTTTATATTGCTATAGAAGAGACAAACAGACATTGTTGTTTGAAATCCATTCCTCAGAAAAGAAAATTCCCTTGAATCATCTTTTTCATAAAATGTTAAAATGTACTCTCTTATTCTTCACTTGTTTGTGATGTTGAGCAGACATTTCCATAGCGTTTCTTGCCACGCCGAAGACCCGGATTCGATTCCTCACATGGGTACAATCTCTAAAGCCCATTTATGGTGTTCCCCGCCATGATATTGCTGGAATATTGCTCAAAGTGGCATAAAACTTAACTCGCTCACTCACACTCGCTCACTCTTTACTTAATGTTTGAGAAGAGGAAATACGGTCAAAGACAAAAGACATTCACATTTCTCTGAACCCACATCATAGATATGACGCTCTCAAATCATGAACAGGACCAATACAGGATTCAAATCACAAACTCAGCCACTCACTCACTCAATTCCCTATCTTTGATGAAGGTGAGCACAGTGTAGACAAAAGACTGTTTAACAGTGATTGATGATGAACTTACAAGACACAGGGCATGGTATAAATCTAATATTGTCCCACTTTATGGTCTGTTATAATGGTCAAGTAAACTGACCAGTCAAGACTGGACATGTGATAAATCTCGTATTATTGACGTAATTTGTTTGGTGTGTTATGATAATCTCAAGTGAACTGACCAGTCACGACCAAGCATTACTGGACCTGGGATAAATAGCTATTACGACTGTGATGGACTCGAGTCGTGTAGGCATCAATCATACAGGTCGTTAGTAGCACAGCTTATACATGATGTGTGTGGGGTACGAGATTATTACACCATACACCAGTCGTACGTCATCAGAAATGACAGTTTCAGGACGAGAGTGGCCATTATGAAACATGTTTTGTCAGATTGTGTGACACAGAAAGTCTTGATGTGTAGTGTTTACAAAACTCTTTGTAATGGACATGTTCCAAATACCAATCCTAATCCTGATAAAATATGACAAATCAGGTTATCCCTTCAGGTTTGTAATACTGGTGTGTGGCACAGAGCATTGGTCACGAGGTAGTTGAAGTCTCTCAGACTTCAGTATTGCCATTCATCGAAACACATATGGTCGCAATTTAGGCAAGTGATTCTGTTCACCTAGCAGTGAATGGGTACTCAGTGGGATGAGATGGTCATGTGACTTCACCTAGTAGTGAATGGGTACTCGGTGGGATGAGATGGTCATGTGACTTCACCTAGCAGTAAATGGGTACTCGGTGGGATGATATGGTCATGTGACTGTTCACCTAGCAGTGAATGGGTACTCAGTGGGATGATATGGTCATGTGACTTCACCAAGCAGTGAATGGGTACCCAGTAGGATGAGCTGGTAGTATGACTGTTGACGTTCTATCGCCTCACAGGCATCTTGGGTTATAGCACACACTGATCCATTGAATGGGTAATAATGTTAACACTTTTAGCATACACTCAGTGTATATGTGTACACACATCACACATTCCGACATGAACGCTAATGTTTCAGCCCTTTCTTGGTTGGTATATGAATATTGTGAAAACAGAGACATGTAACTCAGCAGATCACATGACTCATCTCTGTGCTAACTACTTTGCAAGACTTTAGAAAAATGGAGGAATGTTTCTTCACTAAGAATTGCTTGACAAGTTATTTGTAGTTTATCATTCCTTATCAAACATGGTATATCTGTAGTATATTGCCACCAGCCAAGCGTGGTATATCTGTTGTATATCACCACCAGCCCAGCGTGGTATATCTGTAGTATATCACCACCAGCCCAGCGTGGTATATCACTCCCCGTCTTGCATGTGTTATCAGTATTGTACAACATTCACTACCAGATCAGACAATGGTAGAGTGTCCCCCAAGGCTCAGTGATGTAACATAATGCATACTGACAAACCACAACTCCTATTGTCTCTTAGCTAATATTCCAATCTAATCTTCCCCTAAAATACTATATCCACGTCCTAGTCTTATAGAAATGCTGTGATAAGGTCCAGAAATATGTTAGGAATGTCTTCAAAGTAGTTATTCAGACACAGAAACAGATTTGAAAAAACACTTAAATAGAGGGAGGCATAGTGCACCACCTTGGCAGATTACCATGACGTATTTAAAAGATGTTTTTATTGGAACAAAGCTTCGAACCAGCACTGCAAATCTGTCCGTAATTTAACCACCTTCAGGTTCAGCCTTTATAAAGTATAAATATGTCTGGCGTGTATGTCTCTACGCCCACTGGTTGTGAAATGTAAATGTACATAATGCACGGGGTATTTCTTTGTTGAATGTCGAACTTTCTCAAGCTTCAAGTTGGGGGTTTAAATGGAAGAGTTTCTAAATGGTTGATGCTGTTCAGCCTGTCCATGGTTCACTGGAGCAGGACCTTGTGTGTAGTTAGGAAGTGTGTCAGCTGCTGTAGTTGTTGATGTAGCCACAATGGTGCTGTACGAACTCTCGAATTATTGGTAGAACCTCAGGTGACAGGGTGACTTGGTTCACAAGGAAGATGCCAATTTAAGAGTTTTAAGTCGAATATAGCATCCAGTATTTTAGAAGTCTCTTACTTACTGACTCTCATTATCTTTTCAGTCACTCACCCATCAGATCAAACACTCACTCACTCACTTACCAAATTAGCTAACTCACTCAATCACACACTCACTCACTCTTGAACCTAGGCACCCACATGTGATATGAAGTAGATAATCATAAATATAGTGTACAACATCACTATCACTCACTCACTCTCGCACGCTCTCACTCTCACTCACTCATTCACTCACTCACTCTTGCACTCTCACTCACTCTCACTCACTCTCTTGCACACTCACTCACTCACTCACTTTCACTCACTCTTTCACTCTCACTCTCTCTCTCTCACTCTCACTCTCGCACTCTCATTCATTCACTCACTCACTCACTCACTCACTCACTCACTCACTGAAACACTCATTCACCAGCAGGGCATCCTTCAAGAACATAGACAACCATCACCAATGTTGCATCATGTCCAGATGGCAGATAGTTTAGTTTATTATATTTAGAAATACGAACTTTATACGAACTGTGCAGAGCATCTGTGAATGTGTGTACAGGGTCGGTGTCTAGGTTGTGTAGCCAGATGGCAGACATGTCTTCCCTTCACACTCTCATATCGGTCTGTGTTATACGATACCAAGTCTTATAATGCTGCATATGTTTCATAACCTTATCTGTCTCAGTGAAAAGTACTGTACATGTCAGATCTATATGGTCATGGGGGGGCGGTGGGGTAGCCTAGTGGTTAAAGTGTTCGCCCGTCACACCAAAGTTCTGGGTTCGATTCCCCACATGGGTACAATGTGTGAAGCCCATTTCTGGTGTCCCCCGCCGTGATATTTTTGGATTATTGCTACAAAGTGGCTTAAAACTAACCTCACTCACTCACTCACTCACTCACTCACTCACTCACTCACTCACTCACTACTCACTCACTCTATGGTCATGGTCATAGAATTAAAATTAGGGTCATATCAAATTTTTATTTTGAAAGTAATGAATGAATTAAACTTGTTTTTCTTTTTTGTGGTTGTTTTGTGAATATCACATCACAAGTAATGAATGAATTAATATCGTTAAATTGTTTCGGTTATTTTGTGAATATCACATTTATGGATACTTTTTTAAATGAAAGTTCCTCGTGTATTGTATTATTAAAGTGGCATATTAAGCAGTAAATACTGTAACTTTTACGAAGTTGGCACTAGTGTTGAGAATTGGTTAAAATCTCATAATTGATGATTGGTTCATTACAACCGATCAATCATCGAAAATAATTGGTTAGCGTCATTTATGAAATGTGTTAATGCACACAAAAATAAGGGGAAAAACATGTAGTTCTTTGGGTTTTTTGGGCAAAATTTCACATCTTTAAAGGATGACTAGTATGGAGGAATATAAATTTCTGAGAGTCTTTAAGATAAATTCAATCATGACTTGGAACGAGCTTGTAGTGCTTATGAAATGTAACAGACAAAACCAACCTAGTGAAAAATACTGTTAAAGAAAACAAGTGTTCTAGAATTGTTTGTGTTCGATTATGAAAAAACATGATCGATTGCTTGGTCGTTTAGTCACTGCAACCAATCTTCGATTATTTCAATTAATCGGACCACCACTAGTTGGCACAATAACGTACAATGAAAGAAGAGATTTTCAAGATGGACACTGAATGCCCCATCAGAAAAATATCACGTAACTTTTGATACAACCCCTTCTGTACAGTGTACATGCACTAGAGGTATTTTGTTAAGTGAACTGTCAGTAAGCAAGGAATTATTGCACTGTTGTGACAAAAATGTGCAAGATGTGCATAAGGAAACAAGACAGAAGGATTGTTGTTGGGAAGACGTGGCGGTATTGATATGTCGTTTCATTGTAGAGGTGCTCTCTTTACAGAAACACTGTGTATGGTATTGAGGGGGTGGAACATCAATTGATGCTTCTTTCTGTGATGGTTGCTTGCTGGTTTAATGCCACGTTCAGCAATATTCCAGCTATATTTTGGCGGTCTGTAAATAATTGAGGTTGGACCTGAAAATCCAGTGATCAACAGCATGAGCATCAATCTTATCAATTTGGATACAATGACATGTTTTAATGAAGTCAGCAAGCCTGACCACCCGATCCCGTTAGTCACCTCTTAAACGAACATGGGTTGCTGAAGACCAATTCTGACCCTGATCTTCACGGGTCTTTTTGAAATTGTAAATGTTCAGTTTTGCGTTTTCTCCCTTGATATGAAAGTAGGCTGTGCAGGATAAATAGATGTTCTATGTTTGAATGTTTCTTCTTAGAAAGGAATGTCTTGGGCTGAAAAAAACGCTGAGTGAGTAACTGCACTTAAGCAATTTTGTAGCTATTCACAAACATGATGAAAATGAAGAAACGAACCCGTCAGGTGTATCTACCCATCAGGTATATCTACCTGTCAGGTGCATCTACTCGTCAGGTGTATCTACCCATCAGGTGTATCTACCCATCAGGTATATCTACCCGTCAGGTGTATCTACTCGTCAGGTGTATCTACCCATCAGGTATATCTACCTGCCAGGTGTATCTACCCATCAGGTGTATCTACTCATCAGGTGTATCTACCCATCAGGTATATATCTACCTGCCAGGTATCTACCCATCAGGTATATCTACCTGTAAGGTGTATCTGCCCGTCAGGTGTATATGCCCATCAGGTATATCTACCCGTCAGGTGTATCTACCCATCAGGTATATCTACCTGTCAGGTGTATCTACCCATCAGGTATGCCTACCTATCAGGTGTATCTACCCATCAGGTATATCTACCTGTCAGGTGTATCTACCCATCAGGTATGCCTACCTATCAGGTGTATCTGCCCATCAGGTATATCTACCTGCCAGGTGTATCTACTCGTCAGGTTATCTACCCGTCAAGTCTATCTACTCGTCAGGTGTATCTACCCGTTAGGTATATCACCTGCCAGGTGTACGGGATGGGGAGTGGTCTCAAGGTATGTCTTCATTGTCACCGCTACTTGAGGCGTGTCATGTACAGTCAGTGTAGGTGGCGTGGGTTCAAGGTCATACCTCAGTGAGCAGCAAGTCACTGTCATCTCACAGATGGCCATGACAGACGGATATCGCCTGGATTTCCCCTTCCATCAAAGTATTTCACAACCTAGATTGTACATTTGAAGGACAGACTAAGAATTGATCTGAAAAGTAAAATATCGCGAACAGTAAAACAGTTGCACACCTAAAACAGGGTCTCCTGTGGCAACTATAACTAGCGCTGCCTATCAATTCCCCACATGGGAAAAATTAAGAATTAAAAAAACTGTCTATAATTTACTGGCGATTAGTGACTCATTTATGCATGGATTGCTCACAAACACAGCAGTCTGAACAGAGTTTAGAAGCAGTCCATGAGTAAAGATGTAATGTTGTGTATTGCATATATAAATTAAAACTTATTTCCTCACGTCAGTTTACGCAAGATCTTCTGATGACACGTCGAAAGTCATTAATAATTTTTACAGCGGTACTTTCAATGATCAATTATTGATTATTTTTAACAGCCCTAATCCCAAGTCCCTGACTGGTGATAAGGGACAATATCGATTTGGTGGTGTCATTCAGGGGATTGGTTGGTGATTTGCTCATGACGTCAATCACACTTGGTACAGTCTGAGTTAGGACCACCTCGGTGGTGCAGTGGTTAGAGCGTCCATCCAGAGCGGAGGGTCGCGGGTTCGATCCCTGGCCATGTCATACCAAAAAAAAACGTTAAAATATGGTACTTGTTGGTCCCTGCCTTGCTTGTGTCTGAGTGGGGTATTCATACTTCACTGCAGCATGGTATCTCAGTGAGCAGCACTATAAAACCAGCTTCAATCTGGGCTAGTACAAGCAGTCACACATACACACGCATACATGCCGTCATATGAGCGAAATATTCCTAAGTACGACGTTAAACCCCATTTCACCTCACCTCCAGTCTGGATTATTCACCTCCTGGCAGCATATGATTTGTTGCTGTTGCTGTGGCTGTTGCTGAATGAACGACCACCCACACAAGCAAATTATAGACACCCCCTCGTCATTATGTGACCGTGTGATGCATGTCAGTTTGGATTACTATATATATAGAGATTATTAACCGAGTGTGTTTCTGTATCATTAATATCATATATTAGGAATAACAATTGTATTATGCGAGTCTTTCTGCAGTAACCTGTCATCAATTCTTACAGAATCACCAATTTTGATAATGGGGGCAGCCATGTTTGTTTGCAAACTTGTCGACGCAACGTAAACTCGCGACGACGTCATCAATGAAATGATAACGTTTTAGGATTCTCATGGCGTGTATGGAGTTTTGTGAAAGTAGTTCATGGATTGACGTAATTTGCATAGTTATCAGATTTGGATACCAAGTTTATCAGATTGCTTTATTGCACCGATAACACCCTCCATTAGATGATAAATTTGGTGTGGGTGTTGTCTTGTAATGTTTAAATATAAATGTTAAAAAGCAGTGGACTATATGTTTTGTGGGAGAGTTTAATTGACTGGTAATGTTCAATAATAAATGTTAAAATGGAGTTGAATGTTATGTTTAGTGTGGGAGTAAAGTTGACTTTAATTTATATACTGAGAGAACGAAATAAAGGAACAGGAAAATTCAAGCGTTCCTTTAATATTGTCCAGTTTTCATCACCATCTTTGAATAGCGCTGTGGGAAGAAATCTGAGAATAAATAAAGGAACACTGCCATGAAGTGGTGTTCCCTTATTTGTTTCCCTCAGTATATTTTGAAAAGGAGTTGACTATTATGTTTTGTTTTGGTATTACGTTTACCTGAAATGTTTTAATTTACATTTTAAAAAGAAGTGGACTGTTATGTTTGGTATGCGTGTGAAGTTGACTTGAAATGGTTTAATTTATATTTTAAACAGGAGTAGACTTTTATGGTGTGTGTTTGTGTTAGGTTAACTTGATATGCTTTAATTTATATGTTAAGAAGGTGTTCACTCTAATGGTTTGTGTTGGAATTAGGTTAGCTTGATGTTTTTTAAAATGGAGTCGGAATTTGTCATTTTAATATTTTTGCCAGTTGTGTTGTTGAGTCAGCAGTGTTAATGGTGGCCCCCTACTGAGTATTGTGGTGGCAGGGAGTGTGGGGAGATTGGATCACACAAGGCTATTGTTCCAGGTCCTGTGTATGTGCAGGGTACATTACTTCTACACAACAATCAGCACCACTATCAAACATAGCAGCTGAAGTGTGGTCTGATAATACAGGATTACCAGCTATATGCTGGCAGTCTGTAAATAATCGAGCCAGGACCATACAATCCAGTGATCAACAGCATGAGCATCGATCTACGTAATTGGGATACGATGACATGTGTCAACCAAGTCAGCGAGCCTGACCTCCCAATCCTGTTAGTTGCCTCTTACGACAAGCTTGGGTTGCTGAAGACCAATTCTAACCCAGGTCTACACAGGTCATAACGTGGCGCAGGCTGATCAGATCATGCTCATAAGATCACTATTTGCACCTACACCACATGTTCAGTTGCCCATGTTAATGTCAGGGCTGGGGCTATCGCCAGCATGTTTTACTGGTTTTGTGTTTGTTGGTGCTCATACCATCGCCCACATGTTTTACTTGCACAGGCTTAATAATATGTTACATATGAATGGTATTTACATTAATCCAAATTTTCTTCAGGATGACGGAAACGTTCTGATTGGTTACTAATGGCCTAAGGCAAATCCAGAAATACGGAATTGATAGATTTGTGCTGCTGCTGTTATCTGGGACTTCAGAATCAGAAAGGGGCGGTCGGGTAGCCTAGTGGTTAAAGCGTTCGCTCGTCACACAGGAGACCTGGGTTTGATTCCCCACATGGGTACAGTGTGTCATTTACTGTAAAGCCCATTTCTGGTGTCCCCCACCGTGATATTGCTGGAATATTGCCAAAAGCGGCGTAAAACTAAACTAACTCACTCACTCAGAATCAGAAGATGATACACTGCAATACAAAGCTGTAAAGTCTACACTTTCTCAGGTGCTGAATCTTCCATCTCACTGGGGCTCCTTGTCAATTTGGGGGTGGTGGGGTAGTCTAGTGGTTAAAGCATTGGCTCGTGCCACGCCGAAGACCCGGGTTCGAATCCCCACATGGGTACAATGAGTGAAGCCCATTTCTGGTGTCCCCCGCCGTGATATTGCTGGAATATTGCTAAAAGCGGCGTAAAACCAAACTCAGTCAGTCCTTGTCAGTTTAAGTGGAATTATGTGTTTCTATCATTGTTGAATATATTAAGTCTCAGTATGTATTCATGATTCATGTGGTGACATGATACAAGACGCTCACTTGTGATTAAGGAAGTGAAGTCGCCCCCAACAAGCACCTGCTAGCACCTCCCAATTAACCAAGGGGTGCTAGGTATAGCCTGGGCTGATCTGTTTACATCATGGTGAGGCTGTGGACTGTTTGGTGATGGGATTATCCCTGACTTGATGGTCGGTGTTAGGATGCTGTGTGAAGAACACTCTAAGCTTGGCTCGGGAAGCCTCGTCCAACACTCAACATTACTTCAGTCCTGTGTTGTTTGTGGAATATACAGCTCAAAATTTGATATTGATATTCTAAGTGGGTGTACTATTCTGAAACATCTGTAAGTGTACTATTCTGAAATACATGTTACTGCACTATTCTTGTATATCTGTTGGTGTACTATTCTGAAACACCTCTTAGTACACTATTCTGAAACACTTGTTAGCGAACTGTTCTGGAACACCTGTAAGTGAACTATTCTGAAACACCTGTTAGTACACTATTCTGAAACACCTGTTAGTACACTATTCTGAAACACCTGTTAGTGCACTATTCTGAAACACCTGTTAGTGCACTATTCTGAAGCAGCTGTTACTGTGCGCTATTCTGAAATGCCTGTTAGTGCACTATTCTAAAACGCCACTTAGTACACTATTCTGAAACATCTGTTAGTGAACTATTCTGAAACACCTGTTAGTACACTATTCTGAAACACTTGTTAGCGAACTGTTCTGGAACACCTGTAAGTGAACTATTCTGAAACACCTGTTAGTACACTATTCTGAAACACCTGTTAGTACACTATTCTGAAACACCTGTTAGTACACTATTCTGAAATACACCTGTTAGTACACTATTCTGAAGCAGCTGTTACTGTGCACTAATCTGAAGCAGCTGTTAGTACACTATTCTGAAATACACCTGTTAGTACACTATTCTGAAGCAGCTGTTACTGTGCACTAATCTGAAGCAGCTGTTAGTACACTATTCTGAAATACACCTGTTAGTACACTATTCTGAAGCAGCTGTTACTGTGCGCTATTCTGAAGCAGCTGTTAGTGCACTAATCTGAAGCAGCTGTAAGTACACTATTCTGAAACAACTGTTAGTACACTATTTTGAAACACCTGTTAGTACACTATTCTGAAACACCTGTTAGTACAGTATTCTGAAACACCTGTTAGTGCACTATTCTAAAACATCTGTTAGTGCACTAATCTGAAGCAGCTGTTAGTGCACTAATCTGAAGCAGCTGTTAGTGCACTAATCTGAAGCAGCTGTTAGTGCACTATTCTGAAGCAGCGGTTAGTACACTAATCTGAAGCAGCTGTTAGTGCACTATTCTAAAACATCTGTTAGTGCACTAATCTGAAGCAGCTGTTAGTGCACTAATCTGAAGCAGCTGTTAGTACACTAATCTGAAGCAGCTGTTAGTACACTAATCTGAAGCAGCTGTAAGTGTTGTCCGATCTCTGGTCCCCAACAAAGCCAGGTGCTGGTTCAGGGAGCAATGTACACACATTTGTCACAACAATCACATATGTCAGTTATACCCACAATAAACATTATCACTGCTCTGTAGGACAGTAATAGAAGCTAACTAAGTCACACAAATAGGCCTGTATTTTCTGGCTTGTCACAGGTTTTATGAGGCCATGGTAACTGTCTGGTCGCTGGACAACCCCACATAGTGCCCTAGGGCTATAGAAGGTCATTAGGGCCAAGTGGTGGTCCGATTAATTGAAATAATCTGAAGTCTCTTATTTGACTAAACGACCAAGCAATCGATCATAATTTCTCATAATCTGAACACAAACAATTCTGGAACACTTGTTTTCATTAACAATACTGAATTTTCACATGGTTGGTTTTGTCTGTTACATTTCTTTCGAACACAAACAAGCACATGGTTGGTTTTGCTGTTACATTTAAGTAAGCACTGCAATCTCGTTTCAAGTCATGATTGAATTTATCTTAAAGATTCCAAGAAATTTATGTTCCCAACATACTAGTCATCCTTTAAAGATGTGAAAATTTGCCAAAACCCTAAAAGAACTACATGTTTTTTCCTTATTTTTATGTGCATTAACAAATTTCATAAATGACGCTAACCAATTATTTCGATGATTGATTGGTAGATGAACCAATTGATATGGTAGTAATGAACTAGTTTGGACAATCATCAATTAAATGAGATTTGAACCAATTTCCCAACACTCACTGGTGGTGTGTGGGGTAGCCTAGTGGTTAAAGCGTTAAGCTGGTCACGCTGAAGACCCGGGCTCGATTCCTCACATAGGTTGCAATTAGGAGATAAACATCTTGTGTTGGCCAATTTCGGTGTTATTGAGTATTTGAAGCATGGGAATTCATTTGGAACCGACGGCGTCAGCTGGAGGTTTCAAATGAAATATTCCCGTGCTTCAAGTACTCAATAACACCCGGAAATTGGCCAACATATGATGTTTATCGACATTGTAAACACAAAAGTAAACCAAAAGGTCCACACACGTTTTTGTGTCTGCTCTCTTTGACATCGAGGACGGGTACAGCAGTGAAATGTCATCAGCCGGCCGTTTCGGCTGTCTCCCATGGTAGCATCTGGAACTGCTCATTTGTGACGTCATTCGGACTTTCGTCACAATATGATTTGAATGACGTCATCACAGCTGACGACGTAACAATACAATGGTGTGAGCGATGTTTGTATGTATTTATACGCAGCGAATTTCCGGGAATCGAATACCATTTGATCATAGTGACTTTTGGTTTACAATGTGTGAAGCCCATTAAAGGTGTCCCCTGCCATGATATTGCTGGAATATTGCATGCCATGATATTGCTGGAATATTGCTAAAAGTGGCATAAAACTAAATTCATTCACTCACCCATCTCACTGGGGCTCCTTTTCAATATATGAGGAACTTTTTGTTTCAAACAAAATCATCGGTTCCCAATTGAGCAGATCGATGTTCATGCTGTTGATCACTGGATTGTCTGGTCCAGACTCGATTATTTACAGACCGCCATCATATAGCTGGAATATTGCTGAGTGCGGCGTAAAATTAAACTCACTCACTTCAAACAAACTTATCCATAATCAGAGACTCTTCGTTAGGGCCCCTAGTTTCTGTTGTGATGGACCTGAGTCGGAAACATGAGGAGACATGGTTTATTTGTCACGTTGACATGACATTTGTGTAGTGGTGGTGATGAGCTGCCTGTCACACATATCAAGGCCTCGCTATGTACACTGTAGACACTCGGCATTCCTGGGTGCAGGGTAGGGGCATTTCACGGGGTAGCATGACATCCTGGAATGGATTGGGTGTGTGTGGGTGTGTGGGTGTGTGGAGGGGTGCGTGTGTGTGTGAAATAATCAATGTATTTTTACCGCTGTGATTCGCTTAAACTAACATCTGGTTTCTGAAATGAACATATACTGAAAGAAACAAATAAAGGAAGACAGAAAAATTCAAGCGTTCCTTTAATATTGTCCAGTTTTCATCACCAGCTTTGAATAGCGCTGTGGGAGGTTATCAAAGAATAAATAAAGCCATGAACTGGTGTTTCTTTATTTGTTTATCTCAGTATATTTTACAGAATATGACTGTTTCTAAATTCCTTTTCTGAGATTGTGCTAATTGAGACTTGCAGGAGCTCAGATACATGATCTGAAACTGTGGTCATCTTAGTAGACTTGCCACATATTCTAGACTTCCATGGGCTGTATTGGGTGGCAAGACATTCTGGAATATGGGTGGGGTGGGGTGATAATCAAATATGTATTTTTACTGATGTGATTCGCTTAAACTAAGATCTGGTTTCTGAAATGAACATAATTCTCAGAAACTAGGTTCTTCAATTATATTCATAAGATATAGCAAACAGGAGCTCAGGTACATATCTGAACCTGTGGTCATCTTAGTAGACTTGCCACATATTCTAGACTTCCATGGGCTGTATTGGGTATATTTGTTTATTTCTAACCTAGCTTCATGTGTGTTTCACTATTGAGCACTGCTTGTTTGTCAGACCTTTAAATAGGGCAAATATTCACTGTCTGTGACAATACCTTTCGAATGTTCTTGCCCAAACTTCATATTTTGTACATTTTGATGTTGATGTGGTATTGGGGCGGTGGGGTAGCCTATTGGTTAAAAGCGTTGGCTCTTCACGCCGAAGACCCGGGTTCGAATCCCCACATGGACACATTGTGTGAAGCCCATTTCTGGTGTCCCCCACCGTGATATTGCTGGAATATTGCTAAAAACGGCGTAAAACCATACTCACTCACTTGATGTGGTATTCAAATTTAGACCAGACTGAACAGGATGTTATGAGACTTGCCGTGTGACTAGTAGCTGAAGTCACTAGTGTTGGGAATTGGTTGAAATCTCACAATTGATGATTGGTTCAATACCAACGACCAATCATCCCCCAAAAATTGGTTAGCGTCATTTTTTAGATTTTCCTATTCAGGTTGTAGTTGCAGATAAGTATAAAGAAAAAAACATTTGGTTCTTTTTTTGTTGTTGAGAAACTGCACAAATTACATTTGCAGATTTCACATCCAGTTCCAGTGTAACATTAACTTCCCAGATTCTTCAAGAAATATTCAGTCATGACTTTTCAGAGAGTGAAGTGAGTTTTCTTAGAAATAAACAGGTTTTCAGGCCCTGACAACATCCTAGATATGTTCCATCATCAAGTATTTCAAACTCTATTACAGCGGTTCCAAAATCGTTTGTGTTCGATTATGAGAAAATGTGATCGATTGCTTGGTCGTTTGGCCACTGCGACCAATCTTCGATTAATTCAATTAATCGGACCACCACTAGAAGTCACAGATCACATTCACGCAGCAGCTGAAAGAACTGAGTAAAAACCATTCAATCTGATTCACTGTAAGAAAATCCATGAAGATCCAGGTTAGAAACCCATGCTTGTCGTAAGAGGCAGCTAACAGAATCAGGTGGTCAGACTCACTGACTTGGTTGACACATGTCATCGTATCCCAGTTGTGTAGATCAATGCGTATGCTGTTGATTACTTGATTGTCTGGTCCAGACTTGATTATTTACAGACCACTATCATATAGCTGGAATATTGCTAAGTGCGGGTTAAACAACTAGGACCAACCATTGTATGAAATGTCTGATATTTTACGACAAAGAACCTGAACTTAAACCAGAAGCTACAGAGTATGTTGGTCCCTGAGCAGTATTCAGGGTCATTGATAAGACTGTGGGAAAGGTGATCACATTCCATGTAGAGCTTGTAGTCGTAGCAGCAAGTGTGCCGATGTATGTGTTCCTGATCTGGCAGGGTAGTGTGCAGGCACGGGGAGTCACAGATCAAACAGACAGAGTTGTACATCTGTGTGTCGTTGTGAACGTCCATGGTATTAAGTACTATACATGCCTGGACAGATCATCAGTTGACTCAGTCTGTCTGGATGATGGTTGTTTTGTCCAAAGAGACATTTAGTATTTCATGTTTGTTGTTAGAAATACATATATCACCAATACCTCCTGCTTGTTTGGGATAGGCACATCTACCTCGTGCTTGTTTGGGATAGGCACATCTACCTTGTGCTTGTTTGGGATAGGCACATCTACCTCGTGATTGTTTGGGATAGTCACATCTACCTTGTGCTTGTTTGTGATAGGCACATCTACCTCGTGATTGTTTGTGATAGGCACATCTACCTCGTGATTGTTTGTGATAGGCACATCTACCTCGTGCTTATTTGGGATAGGCACATCTACCTCGTGATTGTTTGGGATAGGCACCTCTACCTTAAGCTTTCTGTATACGGAAATGTACACAGAAGAGTCAGGTACTACAGATATGTTCCCCATATACAGAAACGTACCTGGTACCCTAAACGATGGATGAGTCCGTATTCCACAACCCAAAACCGAAGCCAGTTCCTGTTCAACTGATTGCAAGTGGTATTGACAGTGCATATATCGCGTTACTGTGCATGCTCGTATCTTCTATAATGTAATCAAATGCATCTTATACAACAGTATGATAATTCTGATCAAGAAAGCAGCGCAATGCAGAATGGACTTGTCCTTGGGTACATTTCTGCTTTCTGATGTTGGGGTACACATCTGTAGTGCCCATGCCAACAACAACTCTCTTCAGCAATACTGAGTGACCAATAAGTGTGACCTCTTCACAATGAGGTCGTATCAAAAACTTGTCCAAACACATGGGTCCAAATCTTATGGCATGTTATGTATACATCATTACATTCACACAGACTGGAAAATAAACAACAGTCAAAAGGTCAGGCATGCTTCAGGAAGCCTTTTCATGGCTGTGGTCAGATGTCTAGCAAGACAGGTCATCATTGTGTGGTGTGTTTATTTGAGGACAAACACACACCAGCCGTAATTTGTTGGATTCAATACCTGCATGAGCAGACGTCCATTGTTGGCCGAGTTGGCAGATATTTGTTGATATCAAGGTGACAGCTTGAGCTTCTCAGCTGTCCTGAAACAAGGCTGTATTAAGTATTGATGAAGATTCCATGGACATTCTCAACAGATGTTGCAACACTGATGTGGATTTTTTCAATCACATGCTGGTGTCTCTTTTGTATTTTGCAACAATTTCCCAAGAGATTAAAGAAAATTAAACAGTGTTTTTTGTGTGTCAAGTGTCATTTTAGATTTGTTTGCTAATACCTTTGAAGGAAAATATTAAAGCATCATATTAATAATGGTTATATTACTCAGCAAGATGTTGAAACAAGGCTGAATGTAAGTTGAGAGTTCCGAGAATCGTATTGATGAAGATTTCATGGACGTTTTCGACAGATGTTAAACTGCTGATGTTTTTTTCACTGGAATCTATAATCATGAGATTCATGGAAAATATAGTCTGTCGTACAGACCCTGAAGCAAATATATCCAAGAAAGCCCACGCAAGTCTAGAAAATGTGGCAAGTCTAGATTTCCTCAGCTTCTGAAAATGAAGAAAGTCTCAGGGCTCCTTTTCATTATATTCTTTTTTCACTATGAACTTTTTTCAGTAAAATATGTTCATTTCAGAGACTAGTTGTTAGTCTCTGGAAAATACAAAAGTATTTTTTTGTGTGTCAAGTCTCATTCTAGACTTCTTTCGTAATACCTTTGAGGGAAAATATCCAAACATCAAAATGATAGTTATATTGCTCAGCAAGATGTATTTTGAGCTGAGTGCTAACATGGCTGATATCTCTGACAGTCAGACTTAGTCTCAAGGGTACTAATTGATAGTTGAAATGAAAATTTCTTAAAAAAACTATGAATAACAGACTACTAAGCCTCCTTATATGTACGGGGTGGTGGGGTAGCCTCAGGTTAAAGCGTTGGCTCATCATGCCCGAAGACCCAGGTTCGATTCCCCACATGGGTACAATGTGTGAAGCCAATTTCTGGTGTCCCCTGCCGTGATATTGCTGGAATATTGCTGAAATGGCGTAATACCATACTCACTCACTCTTTAAAGGATAGAATTTCCATTCATCCATGGGTTTAGCATTCAGTACAGCCTTGGAGCAAGGCTAATCTGAAAGGTGCGGGACCAGTTGGGAGATGGCAGAGTTCTATCACATCAGGCTGTTTGTTTAAGGTCACAAACAAAACTGTTGGTTGTAAACAATTTCTACTTTTTAAAAATATAAAAAAGGGAAAGAAAAACATTATGAAAGATGTATTTGAAGTCAAATGCCATAAGAAAAGAAGCAGGAAAATAAATAAGATGTTTGGACACAACTGTTTATAGATAAGATTTTGATGAAGAAACATTGTTCGGGAATTTAGTTTATATTTACAATTATTCCCCAAGTTTAGAGTCGGTGCTCGGCATGAAGTGTGTGTGTACATGCTGACAACATGGAGCGACATCTTAAGTTGGTTTGGAGACGTGATCAGAGTCCACGATCGTAGTCTGTGATCGGAGTCGGTCTCTCACCCGGACCTTGATCTTCAACTCGGAGCCACTTGGATGGTGAAGGAAGAAGTCCCCTTTGTTGTTTTTGTGCACAAACAAACAAACACTGCGGGAGAAAATAACCAGGGACAATTTAAAAAGTGAAAAATTCCATTGTGTGTCCTGATCATTGTTTTGAAGATGGCTGTGTGGGATAAAACCGTGGTGCCCTCACTACCACTCGTAGGAAGGTTTGAACCATTCTGTGGAAGGCTTGATCCTCTTCTTTGTGCAGTTCTGGGATTGTTTAGATTACAAATATAGAAGCTGGTGAGTTTCCTGGTGCAAGGACACCAGTGTCATGGACTTGTGTCAGGACTAAGCAGTGTGATAATATTTACTGAGGATATTACCAGGAGGAAATGACCCTTGATAGGGATAAGCCGAGGCCTATGCTAATGCAGGCAGCACACTTGGGAATTTACTGTGAATTTCTGAACAGATAGGCTCAACATGGTATATGTATGTTTACTAAACAGCTTTGTAAACAATATATTTGTTGCTGAGGCTTACGTATTCCTTGCTTGCTTGCTTACTCACTCACTCACAATGCAATATACAACACAATACAATATACAATACAATGTACAACCCCTTGTACAATGCAAGGTACAACCTCTTGTACAATGCAATATACAACCCCCTATACAATGCAATATACAACCCCTATAAAATGCAGTGTACAACCCCCTATACAATGCAATATACAACCCCTATACAATGCAATATACAATCCCTATACAGTGCAATATACAATGCAGTATACAACCCCCTATACAATTGCAATATACAACACCATATACAATGCAACATGCAACCCCCTACTCAATGTAATATACAACCCCCCATACAATGCAATATACAACCCCCTATACATATATAGAACATCATACTAGTGCATTTGGATGTTTTGTATTGAACGAGAAAATGTCATGGGAGCAGAGAAACAATGAGTTCGAAACATCCAAAAGCCCTAGTATGACGTTCTATATTTATTATATACCCTCTTATCTTGCATTAATCTGTTACTTAATAAAACAAAACCATCAGAACCGGCAGGGGTTCAATACGGAATCTGGGGTGCACCCCTGTATTACTACCCTAAATTTACATGGGTATATAATAAAATTCAATATACAACCCCTTGTACAATGCAATATACAACCCCTATACAATGCAATATACAACCCCTTCTACAGGTTCTCAGTGGTTCCCTGCACAAGCAGTCTTCAGTCAGAGGCCAAGCGGGTGTATTACCTGTCAGGTATAATAGCCCTGGGGCATGACAAATATATTCTTAGCCTGGTTTAAATATGGTGATGTCATGATTAAAGTATGTCAAGTATGCTGTGTTGTACAAGGGTAGAGGAGCCTCTGTCTAGACTGCCTCACAGTCTCTAAACTACATTGGTTTTCCTTCCTCTGATCACTTTCTGCAATGCAAGAGCCCCAAATGAAACGAGTCCAGATTTGTCTGAATTTCCCTTTTCAATTTAAATGGAATTGTTTGTTTTTGTCAAAATGATATAGATTCAGAGACTATGTATTAGTCTACCCCTGCCTATAGCAACAAGTGACATAGTGCTTGTTGATAACAGTTTATCATACCGTTCTCAATTGTACAATATAATGGTACTGTAGGTATTCATAGATAACGAGAATATTGCCTGAATCAAATCACCTGTCAAGTCAGTGGTTGAAGCATTCGCTCTTCACATGGAAGACCTGGGTTCAATTCCCCACATGGATACAATGTGTAAAGCCCATTTCTGGTATGATAAATTGCTGGAATATTGCTTAAAGAGGCGTAAAACCCAACTTATTCACTGATATCATCGTAACCAATCACATGACAAGAATCTCCAAGGCAGAAACATTGTGTGGTTAAGTTCTGGACTGTCAGTAAGAACCTAGACTAACAACTAGTCTCTGAAATGAACATATTTTACTGAAAAAAGTTCATAGTAAAAAATAATAAAATATAATGAAAAGAAGCCCTGAGACTTTCTTCTGAGGAAATCTAGACTTGCCACATTTTCTAGACTTGTGTGGGCTTTCTTGGATATATTTGCTTCAGGGTCTGTACGACAGACTAGTAAGAATATTGCATGCACAGAACTACACACTGGTATTGTAGAACTGTGTGTGTGAGCGTCGAACTGTCTTCAGACTTTGTGGAGAACTTGAACGTCCTGATGGGATCAGCTATTACACTGAAGGCCAGTGGATAGATATTGTGTTCATTTCTTTGGTAAATGTTACCTTAGGCCTCTTTATAGGGACTTTGGACGGGGTTTAATTGTTGAATATTTGTGGTGTTTAGTGGGTTTAGCAGCATTACATGCGAGTGAGTGAGTGAGTTTGGTTTTACGTCGCTTTTAGCAATATTTCAGCAATATCATGGCAGGGAATACCAGAAATGGGCTTCACACTTAGTACCCATGTGGGGAATCGAACCTGGGTGTTCGGCGTGACAAGCAAACTCATCAACCGCTAGGCTACCCCACCGCCCCACATTACATTGGATGTGTCAGAGTTAGCTGAAAAGGGGATAAGAAGTGGGAGGTTTACAAATCTGAGGCAGTCTGTGTTAAGAGCTTAGTAGCTTAATTAGAGGGATTGTTTTGATGATGATGATGATGGTGACATTTTGGAATGAGTGTTTTACACTGCAGGCAACTTTATCAGATAGTCAGACTCATTGAATTGCGTAGATCGATGCTTATGCTGTATATCACTGGATCATCTGGTAATCTTGATTATCTACAGAGTGCCGCTATATAGCTGGAATATTGCTGAGTCGTCTTGGGAGGGTGTGTGCAGAATGTCATTGTGTGGAGTGTAAGAATATGTCTGGAATGTCCTGTGATATCAAGAATGCCTGTATATTTTAGATTCACATCCATCTCCTGGCTGTAATCTCCTAGCGGGAAGACCAGTCATTTGTTAGCCAGATAGCACTGTAAGACGGTCATGTTGAGAATGCATGGTGAATAGATCGAGTTGTCAGGGAACAGGAACCCTCTGGATGTCATGATATGTCATGATACATAAGTTTCATGAATCGATATGTATCACGATACCCATGTCACGATTCGATACGTATCACGATACCTATTTTCGCGGCATTAAATTTAGTTACATTTTGAGCATTAGTATTTCATATTTTATAATTGTCCATGGAAAGATCAACATTTTTTATTCTCACAAATTAATAAGTTCTAATTTCCCATCTTTGTGCATGTTAAATAATTATTTATAACTCTCATAACATAAAAAAAACATGATACAATTGCAAAATGTAAACGATACATTAACATATTTAAACCGATACTTTCAAAACTAAATATCGATACAGTTTTGAATGTATCGATAATTGTATCGTCTTAGAAAAAGTATCGATGCACTGATGTATCGATATATCGTGGCATCCATACTTCTGTGTTACTTGGCAGTTGATGGAGGGGGCGTGGCACTACTGGTTGATAAAGGCTGGTAGTTAAACTGATAGTGGTTTAATGCAAGGCAGTATGTATTTTGTTATTGTATGGGACGGCTTCATCCATCGATATGAGATGACAGTGTTATATATACTGGACAAAAATAGTACATTTTGAAATTATGAATAATGATTTATTTATTCATTGACACCATGATAAAATATCAATCATAAAAATACCAATATCCCTAACTTATTTTGTCCAGTATATTTGGTGTGAGAGTTGAACATTTAGGCATTAATGCAGCATTTTGCGTATCTTGGTGGGTTACGATTTCAGTGTAAGTAAGCAAGGTTTTATGCCACTTTTAACAATATTCAAGCAAAATGTTGTTGAGGGATGCCAGCAATCGGCAGCAGTCTGAACGCATCTTGGTGTGACAAACAAATGTGTAACCAACCTGTCTTCCCTGCCGGCCCTACAAACTGTATTTTAGAACATGATTTGAACCACATTATTGGAGAGAGATTATTGACGATCCTTCTCCTGATCCACAGTTAGATTTTATTGTCTCAGGTGCTGTATGACTCCGTTTTCCAGTCCAGTTAGTGTTTTGTTTTGTTTAACACAACACTAGCAGTACTCAAGCTATATTGGACTGCTTCTGTGGTGTAGTGGTTAGAGCGTCCGCCCGGAGAGCGGAAGGTCGCGGGTTCGATCCCCGACCGCGTCATACCAAAAGACGTTAAAATATGGTACTTGTTGGTCCCTGTCTGGCGCTCGGCATTAATGGGTACAACAAGGACTGGTCGGCTCGGAGTCAGTATAATGTGTCTGAGTGGGGTATTCCTGCTTCACTGCGGCATGGTATCTCAATGAGCTAGCACTATAAAACCAGCATCAGTCTGGGCTAGTACAAGCAGCAGTACATACACATACACATACACACGCATGCACGTCGTCATATGAGCGAAATATTCTCAAGCACAACGTTCAACCCAATTTCACCTCACCTCACCTCACGCAAGCTATATTGGGGCAGTCTGTAAATAATCAAATCTGGACCAGACAATCCAGTGATCAACAGCATGTGTATCGATTTACACAGTTAGGAAACGATGTCAATGAAGTCAGTGAGCCTGACCACCCGATCCCTTTGGTCGACTCTTGCGACAAACATGTGTTCATGAAGACCAATTCTAACCTGAATCCAGTTAATGTATAACCATGTTGATGCTTCAGGTGGCCCCTACATCATGGTATCGCCCCACAACGTCACTGCCATTGAAGGACAGCGGAACAAGTTTCCATGCGGAGCCGAGGCGTACCCCAATAACATCACCTACAGCTGGTTCAAGGATGGCATCGACGTGGAGACTCTCCCCGGGTTCCAGGTGGGCCGTATCAGCATCAGTCCCGATGGCAATCTCCTCATCTCCTCTGTCATCAAAGACGACATGGCCTGGTACATGTGTCGCCCCAGCAACGGCATCGGAGAAGATGAGGCATCGGCGTATCTCAATGTCACATGTAAGTGAGTGAGTGAGCGAGTTTAGTTTTACGCCGCACTCAGCAATATTCCAGCTTTATGGCGTATATCTGTAAATAATCGAGTCTGGACCAGACAATCCAGTGATCAACAGCATGAGCATCGATCTGCCCAATTGGGAACCAATGACATGTGTCAACTAAGTCAGCGAACCTGACCTCTTATCCCGTTAGTCGCCTCTTACGACAAGCATGGGTTACTGAAGATCAATATTCTAACCCAGACCTTCATCGGTCGTCACATGTAAGAATCTTTGTGTATTAGTGAAGTCGGCAAGAGGATGCGATTTGGCAGAATAATTTTGAGGGACATCAGAAATGTACATCACGCACTTTACCCATGTGGGCATTTGAACAAAGGTCTTCAGCATTATGTCTCTATTCTTGGACCAAACTATAACCCTTCTGCTCTAAACAATGTGTGATATTTGAAGTTTATACCGACCAACACTGGTTATGGATCATGAGTATTTGAGTGTCTCCATATTTCTCATCAATCCACTGTCTATACATTCGTCCTTTGTTCATACGTTGCTGGGGCGGTGGGGTAGCCTAATGGTTAAAGCGTTGGCTCGTCACGCCAAAGACCCGGGTTCGAATCCCCACATGGGCACAATGTGTGAAGCCCATTTCTGGTGTCCCCCACCGTGATGTTGCTGGAATATTGCTAAAAGCGGCTTAAAACCAAACTCAGTCAGTCAGTCATACGTTGCTACATTTTAGCATTTTTACAATGGATGGATATTAGTGTATCACCAGTAATAACAGAAATAATAATGGCTGTTTATATAGCGCCTGTATCCTCGCACTTGTGCATGCTCAAGGCACTAACATATTTCATTTATTATGAATGTCATAAAAAGACTTTTTCATTCTGAGAGTTGTCTCCCTTTGTTGTGTTTGTATTTTTAGCATGTTTCATTAGTAAAAAAATCGTGATTTCTTTTCTTCAGATTTTCCAAAAGTTCTTCCAATGCCAAGTCAGCTCACATGGGCTAAAGGTTTTCGTGAAAAGATCGACTGTCCAGTTGACGCCAATCCGTCAATGACCGAAACGATATGGACGAAGGATGCCATGATTTTGGACAGCACAGGCCGCATGGCTATTCTGACCAATGGCACGCTTGTGATCCGCAATGTGACGCTGCTAGACAGCGGCAGCTACAGCTGCACGCCGGTCAGCCTGCTAGGACGTGGGGAGACGTCGCCACACGTACAGGTTATAGTCCGAGGTGAGATACGACATTGTAAGTATCGGCAGTTGGAATGCAGCTGGAGGGTAGTGGTCCTAGAATCGCATGATACCTTTTCGGTGAAAATGGTGAAATTTTTAGTAGCACCAGAATACGTTTTGTCATTTCAGTGATTGTGCTGGTTAGGGGAGAGGATAGTTTTTCTTCTTAAATCTGATTTCTTGAAAATGAGCTCAGATAAGAGTTGTTTCACAAAGGTTTTTAAAAGATTTCAGATGTTTGTTTTGAAATGTGTACACGAAAAGTAAATATTTGTAGTTGTACACGAAAAATAAATAGTAGTTGTTTTATGTTTCTGAATGATCAAGGTTAAAGGGCACTCATAAATTTAAATATATTTAGAATTATATATTTGTATAAATAGTAGAAATATAGATTATTAATGATGCTCTTTTAGATAGATTGTTCCAAAGCATGTGACAAGCATGTGGATGTTGTGCCCGTTCCGTTCCAAGTCTCATCAAAACAGCACTTATTAAATCATTTTTGGTATGATTTAAAAATCAGAATTTCAACTAGTTTCAGACATGTCAGCTGTAGTTTTTGGGTCTGAAAGTCATTTTTGGGACGATACAGATTTATACATCAATCCTCGATGGAATTTAGCTTTTATAATGTTCCTTCTGATAGAGTACAAAATATGTGAGCAAAACTGAAAAGATTTGGACACGCTTGTTTCATGATTATTGGAGAGATTTATTCTTTTGAGTAAACATTTGAAAAGTGACAGGATTAATCCCTGACAAGTAAATACGGCCATGATTATATAGGGATTAATCCTTTGCAATTAAATACAACCATGATTAAATCAGGGATTAATCCCTTATAAGTAAATACAGCTATGATTAACATAAGGACTAATCCCATTTTATATAAATGGTAATCTTTTCTGTATACGTGGTATATATTCATCCGCCTGTAAGATGGGCAGATTATAATAGTTTTAGATATCATTTGATATGCACAGCACTGCCTGGACCACAGCCATAGGATATAGTTAGTCTTTGAATGTATCTTTTCACATTGATACGAGACGGTTCGTCACGAAATATGTTGCATGCTTTTGCAATGTAGATGGGTACATTTTTCTCACGAAGTTGTATATGGCTGAAAGCATGTGATAGCCTCGCAGAGAGACACGGATATATTAGCGTGAGCATCAGGTCTTGTTGTAAATACCATGTGACCAGCAACTGTGAGTCATTGATGACTATTTTGTATTAACGCTTCCATATTGTGACACAGATGTAACGGGTAAGAAGCGCCACCTACTTCCTGTCTGTTGTGTATTGTGATGTCTCGTAACGCCTCCTATATCCTGTGTGCAATGCTTTAAGCTGGAGTTGTCTCCCTTGTGTTCAGCTTTCATAGATAGGATATATGTCTTACTTCACAGCTGTTTGAACTCTTACGTTGTGCCCTGGCGCGGGTTTACATTATTGTCAGTACTTTCAGTCAATGAAATTGTTATTTTATCAGATAAGCCGTTATTTCTAACAGGTAGCAGCAGCTCTGTAGTTTGAAAGCAGTTGCCATTTTTTATCATGCGTCCTTAAAATGCTGTGTAGCCAATGCCGCCATTTTTAATTTTGAAAATACAAGATGATCTTTGTGTCATGATTCTTGAGAGTTTATTCTTCATTTGACCACTGCGACTATAGGTTTTTGACATAATCGTAAAAAGACCTCAGGAAGTTTGTAAATGTGTACCCCTTCCTCCTCTTGAGACTCTCACGAATGTTATTTTTGCCTACTCTCTCTAGCATTTCTTTGTTATTTCCCTCCACTCATTCTGATTTCTTTCAGTGGAAGTTTTAATGTCATCTCATTTCACCTCTATAGTATTGAATTCATCAACGTTCTGCTTTACATTAATCTTGCATTGTCGTTTTTTAGAAAATCTTCAATTTTTAGACCTGTAGAACTACACAAGCCCCAAACTGCAGACATGCGTTAAGTAATATTATCTCAGTGGAAGGTATTTAAACATTAATTATCTTATTTTGATTAACAATGGACAGTTAGGAATGTTTGATCTTACAAACATAAAGTGGTTTGTTTTAGCAAAGGGCAGCGTCAGATTTGGCTGACAGGATTCTTCTTTGAATACTTTTGACAATTATTACTTCTACATGTGCTCTATGAATATTTTCATACATTGAGAATTTTATAATGTTTTAAGACATTGAAGAAGTTAATATCCTACCTTTTCCTGATCATAATTTCATTATGTCAAATCAGAAACAATTGCCGCTAAAATAGACATAGCATGTTTCACATGTTATGTTAGGGATTACACTTTCTCAGAAAAGTACAGATTCTTGTACTTTAGGGGTAGAGTCCCATGTGGGATTCACCCCGCTCTCTCAGAGTCAGGCACCTAATTGCCACCACAAAAAGTCAGCCATCTAACCCACTCAGCCGTCGCCACTTTCTGAATGATGTTGTGTATTCAGGCCATATTTCTCTTTTTATATACCTGGGCCTAGATTTTCGAAGCTCTCTTAGAGCTAATATAGTCGTACGTGCCATTCATTAACACTAACTTATTACTATCTTAGGGCTAAGAGAGCTTCGAAAATCTAGGCCCTGTTCTCAATTGTACAGGCAGATTAGAAAGTATCCCAGAATACATATGTTTTCACTCCTCAATTGATCTTATTGCTGAAACATAGACTAAGATCTTAGTATCCATAAGTAACCAATATAAAGTCTGGAAAAACATTTTCTAGATTGTCAAAATTTAGAAACTAGTTAATATTGTCCCCAACTTTCTTTTATACTCAAAAAAACACTAGTGAGTAAGATTTTAAGCTGCATTAAGCAATTTTCCTGGAATATCACACAACTAGTTAATATTGTCCCCAACTTTCTTTTATACTCAAAAAAACACTAGTGAGTAAGATTTTATGCTGCATTAAGCAATTTTCCTGAAATGTCATGGGGGGACACACAATGCTCATTAGTAGGGAATCAAACCCAGGCCTTTGGCATCATTAACAAGTGCTTTAACCACTAGGCTATTACACTGCACCATGAAATAACCCTAAATGTAGAATAATTCTGTTAGAGAAAATATTGTACGACATATGTTCAGAGTTACATTTTTTCTTTCAATATAATGTTGTTGTTGTGTTGTTTTACAGAGACGTTGTTGTGATTTCAGACCCTCCTTACTTCATCCTCCGCCCGAGGTCGCTCTACCAGAAGAACCCTGGTCAGTCCGTCGTACTGCCGTGTTCCGCCACCCGGAACCCCGGAGCCTTCACTCAGCTGGAGGAAGGTGAGCTACGGAACAATCACTGTAGCTTTGTGTTTGTTTGTTGTAGTGTAGTGAGCAGTATTCTGCCTATATGAGTGAGTGAGTTTAGTTTGACAACACTTTTAGCAATATTCCAGCAGTATCACGGTGGAGAACACCAGAAATGGGCTTCACACATTGTGGGGAATCGAACCCAGGTCTTCGATGTGATGAGCGAACACCTTAACCGTTAGGCTATGCCACCCAACTCCAGCTATATGATCGTGAAGTGGGAAACAGGCAACCTTGTGATTTAAAAAATTGACCAGTCGTCCACGTTTGACAAACCCGAACTCATGATGATTTACACATGCAGGGATTCTGTATGAAGCAATACATGGTATGGAGATTTTCGTGTGGGAATTCCTTTGGAACTGAAAGGTCTTCTTAAGAACTTACTATAAGGATGATATCTTTTTGGGGTTTTATGGGGAGGTTTCAGGGTTCTTATAATACCCTAGATAACAGTTTTTCATGTGTTCTTTAAAGACTGAAGGAAAATTAATATAAGTTTAATAAAGTAAAAAGTAATAAAGAGCCAACTTATCTTGAAGCAGGATAGATCCAGCCATTACTTATATCAGTGCTTAGCCTCACTCACCCACTCTCTCATTCCTTCACTTACCCCCACTTTCTCACTCACTCATTCATTCACTAACCTCCTCTTTCTCACTCACTCACCCACTTGTTCATTCATTCACTCACTCCCACTTTCTCACTTTTTCACTAACTCCCTGCTTTCTTACTCACTTAATCATTCCTTCACTCGCTCCCACTCTCTCACTTCCCTCACTCATCCATTCACTCATACCCACACACTCTCTTTCTAACATTTCACAGATACAAGCCATAGTGGAGATCATTCATTCATTCATTCATTCATTTATTTATTTATTCACTCACTGTCTCACTCACTCTTCAAGGCATATCATTCATTCATTCATTCACTCACTGTCTCACTCACACTTAAAGGCATATCATTCATTCATTCACTCACTGTCTCACTCACTCACTTAGAGGCATATCATTCATTCATTCATTCACTCACTGTCTCACTCACTGACTCTTCAAGGCATATCATTCATTCATTCATTCACTCACTGTCTCACTCACACTTAAAGGCATATCATTCATTCATTCACTCACTCACTGTCTCACTCACTCAAACTTAAAGGCATATCATTCATTCAATCACTCACTCACTCACTCACTGTCTCATTCACTCACTCGCTGTCTCACTCACTCACTCTTCAAGGCATATCATTCATTCATTCATTCATTCTCACTCACTCACTCTGTCTTTCCACAGGTGCAAGGCGTGGTGGAGATCAACGACAGAGTCCACAACAAGCAAGGCAACCTGTCCTTCACCAACCTGGGAAAGGAGGATCATGGGATATATGAATGTGTCGCCAGTAACTCCATAGCAACCATCATTGCCGTCACCGAGCTGCGTGTCATGAGTAGGTCAACAATAAACTAAATGGACATTTGTTTAGGAAGACATAAACATAAACATAGGTTATAAAATATGTCTGTGATTTCGCCTGGCATTCTGGTAATGACACATTTATATTCTTGAAACATATTTCTAGGTTTTGAAACATGTCGAGTATATAAATCATGTATCTAGTATTTGACATGTGTCCAGTTTTTGAAACATACACTAGCATCTGGCATGTCCAGTATTAGATATTATGTATTCCGTACATGACCAGTTATTCGACACTCTGGTGTTTCAGACACGACTCCACACGCGCCCTACAACGTCACCGTGTTGACGGACCTGTTCTCCGCACGGGTCTCCTGGGAACCAGCCTACGATGGAGGAAGCCCACAAACATACATATTATGGTAATTACAAAGATCACCTCGTGAGTGAGTTTGGTTTTACGCCATTTTAGCAATATTCCAGTAATATCACGGCGGGGGACACCAGAAATGGGCTTCACACGTTGTACCCATCTGGGGAAGCACAATGTTTCAGAGTATATTCTTACGTCTTCATCAGTTGTAAGAAAATACTCCAAAACGTCATGCTCCTGATAATACAGAGACCTGTGAAGATCCGAGTTAGAATTGATCTTCAGTAACCCATGCTTGTCGTAAGAGGCTACTAACGGGATTGGGTGGTCAGGCTCGCTGACTCGGTTGACACATGTCATCGGTTCCCAATTGTGCAGATCGATACTCATGCTGTTGATCACTGGATTGTCTGGTCCAGGCTCAATTATTTACAGACCGCCGCCATATAGCTGGAATATTGCTGAATGTTGCGTAAAACTAAACTCACTCACTCACAATACAGAAGCTGACATTCATAAATTTTCATCTTTATAATATTTTAGTGATGAGTGATGAGGGGACAGTGACCCATGTTTGTCAGTAGATCTGTGGGCAGGCTCCAGCACTGTTTCCAGAACATCCTTTTACAAATGTCTGCACTCAGATACAACAGACGGCCACAGGACTTCCTAGAGGATACAGCAGTGGTGAGACCCTGCGTCTGCGTCAACGTCCTGTCTCGACAGATTCCACGATAGATGACTGGCAGTCCACGAAAACCAAAACCTGAAAATGCAAACAGCATTACAGCATCAGGAAAAAAACATCTTCCCTGGAAAAGTCCTGTTCCATGGTTCAATCTTTTTCTTTCATCTGATTTCATATGTTCGTGTGTCAACTGCTCCATGTGGTTTACAAAACATTTGTCTGTTTTAGGTTTCGTGTCGGGGCTGAAGACAGCACAAACTGGGAGACGATGCGAGTACCTCAGGGGTCAACGACCTTCACCTTGTATACACTGATGCCCAACACGATGTATGAGTTCATGGTGCTGTCCCGGAATGAGTACGGTGACGGAATGTACAGTAAAAGAGTCCTCGCAAAGACACGAGGTAAACTTCCGCTCCGTTGTCCACGGGGATTATGGGTAAATCGCATGAGACCCATAAAGGTCAGCTCTTTCTAGCGTGTCAATCAATTGAGATAAAGTATGCAAATTTGAAACACCCACAGATTATAACTTAATGTGATTTCAATTCAATAAAAACTCGCCATTGGAATAGAAACCTGTTTGACATCAGACTACATCTGGGCTTCAGAGATGATGGATTGTCTGAGATCATGCAAGTTTTGAGATAAACAATGAGTAAGATTTACTCGCGACTTGGAGACACTAGAAAGAGCAGCCTTCATATAGGAACTTAGGATACAGCTTCATAGAGGAAATGAAATTGAAAATGAGTAAATACAAGTAAAGACCGATGCAAATTCCTCATTTTCAGTTTCAGTCATCATTCATACCCAAATAATAAACCGCCCTCCCCTCCTACCTGCCCACCTTTGCATATTTGAGACACTCACTCCAACTCAGCCGAACAGCTACTTCCATGCCTGACAATGATTGTCTCCCTTGAATCCCTAGCCAGTTTAAAGTGACACTGTCTGTTATGTTAAGATTTTTCGGTATGCATCTATGCATCTTCTGAAAGCTGCTTTTAATAACTGATATATTATTTTGCTGAAAATTTGTAAAAAATTAAGAGGTTTCCAAAATCAGCTGACATGTAGATTGGAACTTTGAGGTAATGCTTCAAATTTTTGATTATCGTGACTGTCACTTTAATATGTAGTTTCTACAGATAACGAGGCCCGACATATGAATGCTTAAAACCACTGTTGTACTGTACCCCTCCTAAATTGAGTGCTTTATACCGTAGTTGATTAGTTAAGGACTGTTTCATTTCGGAGCCTGTTTTTACAATAATTTTTGCAATGTTAGAATTCAGCTTTAGATTCTCTATCTATTCAGTCCTGTTTATACTTTTGTTAAACAGGTGTTTCACTTAATTAACTTTATGAAAATTTGTGATATAATATGACATGTTTGTTTCAGGAGTTCAAGCTAATTGCTAATCGTTATTGAGACGGTTAAGTTATCTCCCTTTCGTTCTCATCAATAATATCATCGATCATTTTGTGTTTATGTTCAAAGTTTGTATTTGTTTTTGATGAGAGTTTATGTTTTTAAAGAAATTTCTGACAGGGTTATTTGGTTGTATTGATTTTCTGGGAAGGACAAATATGTTAAAGTTTTGAAGGTAATGTTGTGGAAATGTTTGAATCTGGTTTCCAAGTTGTTTGCAATATGTTTGACATCCTTCAAAAACTTTTTATTGTTCTTCCTGTCATGTATCTTTATATGCCACTAATTACAGTTTTCTTTGCCTACTAACAAACTCACCTCCTAACAAAACTACACTTGCTTTACACAAATCTTGCAGCCTGCCGTTATTCTGTTATCTGTTTCAAATTTTCGTTCACATGTTCGTTTCGAACATGTTGGTGACAGACAAACTATTCGGTATATTGTGAAACAGATATATCCAATCAAATAATGCGATAATGTATAAATGCTTATTTGTCAGGGTTAAGTATGTTACGCGATTATGACTCCACGTTAACTTTGCCCCCCCCCAAATCTTGGAGAAGTTAGATACCTAACTACCAACAAATCAGCGGTTTAGTCAACTAGAGAGGAGTGGGGATATTTTCATGGCCGAGCACGTTTATAAATACTCCCCTCTTCATTTGTCTCATATTCTTTTCTCTTTGTTATCAAGATCATAAGGTGCTTTTCATCTTTTTCCGTTTAAATCCATGATCCTTTGTTTGTGTTTCCTGGTTCCGTCGACAATTCTGCAATAATATGCATATTTACATCAGAAAGGATCAGAAAGAAATTTTTGCGGTATTTGTAAAGGAAAAAGACAGGAAGATACTAGCTTTGGGTAGGTGTCAAGAATACACGAATACATATTGACAGTAACATTTGTCTCACATGAGGATCTATTTTGTCATTGTAAAATATAAACACCAGTAATACAATGCAAAACTGATGAGAAATTCAAAGCCTGGTTTCAAATTAATGTTAGAAAAGTCCAACAAGAATGACATGTTCACACAAACTGTGTTTGATATGGCTGTTGAAATTCTGCAGACAAAATTCTGATAAAAAAAACCATTTTGATCAAACATTTTGATCAAACGCATTTGATCAAGTACATTACAAACACATTTTGATCAAAAACATTCTGATCAAACACATTCCTGCCAAACAAATTCAAATCAAGCACATTCTGATAAAATACATTCCAGTCAAACAAATTCAAATCAAACACATTCCAATGAAACACGTTCCAGTCAAAAAATTCCGATCAAACAGATTTCGATCAAACACATTCCCAGTGAGCCACTGAAGCCAACAGGACCGTGAAGTTTGCGGAAGACAGTAGGGGTAGTGTGAGTCGGTAGATACGCTTGTTATAACCCGACTAACTACTGGTTTATTCCAGGGAATGAGACGGAACCTGAACCAACCACAGTAAAGATTACGGGTACAACTCTCGGCAGCACTAGAACACAGCTATAGTTAAAACCATGTCCTTAGAAACCTGCGCCTGTCTTAAACACGTCCATGATGTACTCAAATGCCTTTTGCCGGGGGTTTATTTGAGATGAATTCATGAAATTTCTTCACAGGAGCAGCACCATGATGGGTTTAAGTCCTGTGTGAGGTTTTTAAAGATGTGGTCAACACTATAGTATGTCAGTCAGTCTTTTTATTGCTTTTCATGGTCTTTTCAAACAGCCAGCTCTCAACTGGAGTTAACTGGATGGATCTGGTTGTAGCATGATGAGCCAGATTGAGCTGGTTTGGACTGCATAATTCCAGATTCATCCAGTTCATATGACACAGAGCTTGTATATTTACAAACTTTTGCATGCAAGAAGTTTGTTGTTACTGTATATGAAATTCTTAGACATGCATCGTGTTGCATCATTCTGTAGATGGACTAGCACCAATGTGCATCGTGATGCATTTGACAATCTCTGCACGTTCTGCATGTTTAAGATTCATTTTGTGACCTACGCTTCATTGTCCATTTTCCAGACGTCTGCATGCAGCATGCTGGCATTATTCCTGCCAATTCCAACTTTTAGCATCACCTGTGCTTGTGATATCACGGAACTATGAATGACATGCACCTGCACTCTACTGGTGATATCTTGTGATATCCGTCACGTTGACGTCTGCTCGAGACTGTATCGGCACAAATTTTGGATTGTGAATTGTCATTTATCGTTGTACATTAGGTATCTCTTTGCCTCATAAATAGCTGGTATGACATATGAATGTATTTTGATGAGATGTTGAGCATTTTCAGTCCATGATATGTCTATATATATACATATATGCATTTATGCATTTTGGTATCCAGTTTTTATGCTACTTCCTTATATTCTCTGCAATGCTTACTTTCATTTTTATTCAGAAACTAGATGAAAATATATTTTAATTTAATTTGCTGGTCAAGAATTGTTGAAAGATAAAGAATAGTTATAGATACTGCAGAATACTAAGTACTGTATATCATTTCAACTCTAAAGTACTTCTGTTATGCGAGTATGAGATAGAATTGGCCGTGAGATAGTTTACGAGTAATGACTGAGGAGCAATTTGTTGTCATCTTCCATCTCTAGCACAGATAGGTGGGTGCTCATTTATTGCCCCGGGTGAACCTGTCCACAAAGGTACAGGCCATACAAAATATGTTATTATCTGCTGAAAAAAGTTCATGAACAGTTAGTGGATGTTTTTATAAAATTTGTGCTCCCTGCATAAAAACATTCTTGAAATATTTCATGAAGTTGTTTTGGTTCAATTAAAAACAGTAGAGCTTCGAGACATGAGCCAATGAGCAAGTGCGAGTCTTTATGCCACTTTAGCAGTATTCCAGCCATATCTAGGCGTGGGACACCAGAAATGGGCTTCACACATTGTACCCACATTGAGAATCAAACCAGAGTCTTTGGCGTGACGAGAGAATGCTTTAACCATGAGCCAATGAGCTACCATATATAGGGAGAAGTTCTGGATAAATAACCAATGGGCTCCCATATATAGACATAGATTTAAAACAAATGAGCTCCCATATATAGACAAACATTTTGGGATATGAGCTAATTATCTCCCATATATAGACATAGATTTAAAACAAATGAGCTCCCATATATAGACAAACATTTTGGGATATGAGCTAAGTATCTCCCATATATAGACATAGATTTAAAACAAATGAGCTCCCATATATAGACAAACATTTTGGGATATGAGCTAATTATCTCCCATATATAGACATAGATTTAAAACAAATGAGCTCCCATATATAGACAAACATTTTGGGATATGAGCTAAGTATCTCCCATATATAGACATAGATTTAAAACAAATGAGCTCCCATATATAGACAAACATTTTGGGATATGAGCTAATTATCTCCCATATATAGACATAGATTTAAAACAAATGAGCTCCCATATATAGACAAACATTTTGGGATATGAGCTAAGTATCTCCCATATATAGACATAGATTTAAAACAAATGAGCTCCCATATATAGACAAACATTTTGGGATATGAGCTAATTATCTCCCATATATAAACATAGATTTGAAACAAATGAGCTCCCATATATAGACATAGTTTGGGGTATGAGGTTGTTAGCTCCCATATATAGACATAGATTCAGAACCAATGAGCTTTCATATATAGACAAACATTTTGGGATATGAGCTAATTATCTCCCTTACACAGACAAAGATTACACAACCAATTAGCTTTTATATATGGGTATGGGGTACGATTAATTGAATTGCGACCATATCATGATAGGCATAAGTTTGAGACATGGACCAATGAGATGCTGTATAAATAAGCTTCAATTGAGGACTTGAGCCAATGAAAACGCTCGACATCTCTGCTCTGCAGACCATACCAGTTGTTAACGAAAAAAGAGACATACTCTTAAATGACAGTACACAGTCTCAGGGTAAGGTCTGTGTGTTAACGGTAACTGATCACGTGAGCACTCCACTAACCTCTGACCTCACTCATTAACTACTACGTCACTCTGGACGTCTACTAACGTCACTCTGTCATCCACTATGAGATTCTGTTGGACTGTGATTATCACTAGGCAACCCATCAGCTTGTACAGGACCAGGCAGCCATTGAGATCAACCCAGTTTGGATCCCATATAATCGGAGTTTTGTCTTCTGTTCGCTTTCAGGGTTTCACATGGACTTGGTAACGGCTTTACCAACAGATGGGTATGGATCAACGTATATACCAGATATAAAAGAATCTATCGGTAAGTTGCAATCATTATTAATGATTGTCTGTATGAAAATCGTGTAATTGATAATATTGTTCATGAACTATTTTTATATTTACACGAAGTCAGGTCTTTATTCATGGGCTGCTCCTACAGTATGTTCAGGATGGCGTTTGTTGGTAATCCAAACCAACATATATCACCGCTCACCACTGATGTGAAATGTGATTTCTTTCAATTTTTTTAGTCATTTTTGCTCAAAGTTACCCTCTTACATTTATTGATAATTGATCGATGTTCATTTAACGATGATTGGTCTCTATCATCTATTTCCCTAATGTGTATATGACCCCAGTTTATTTTTATTACAACTGAAGATTTTGAGTCACATGTATGTCACCAAAAACTTTGATTGCCCTCCTATTCAACCTCTGGGTTGCCTGGCAACAGTATAATTCAAAGGCAGTGCTGAAACAGTTGCAGTATTGCCGACTGCGTTGTGAAAAAATGTGTGAGTGAGTGAGTAATATTCCAGCTATATGGCGGCGGTCTGTAAATAATCGAATCTGGACCATGTTACATTAACTTTGGACATGTTACATTAAAGGTCACATAAACCCTAGGGGGTACAAATACATAAATCACTAACTGGCATCGTTATAAATGAAACCCCGTCATTAAAACTACTCATTTCGACCTTTAATTGACTTAAATCGACCTTTTTGACAACAGTGCACAATTCTCACCCGCGAACGAAATTTCAACCAATCAGAGCGGGGCGCCTCTGTGACGTCATATGAGGAATAGCTTTGAGAGCCGATGCAGAATTCATCTACATTTTAGGGGTTAAATTATCTTGTTTACAGGCTTGTATAAACCTGAAATCGTGACAATTGTTGTGGAAAATGAAAGCTATATGTTCTCACAATCTACTGTCATTTAATTTTCTCTCCTGCTTTGCCTAGTTTCCGAAGTTACAACTTGTTTTCATAGACGATTCTGTCAAAATCGATTGGTGTCGTTAGGCCCTATTTGTATAATAACTGATCCAAATTGATCCCATTTCTGTGTTGTTTTACCTCGATATTTAATCATGTCATGTAAAAATCTGTTTGTATTCTCAAAACAGTGTCGGCCCATAAGTTTTCACATGCAATACAGCAATTAATACTCCCTCGTTGTAACCCGTGTTAGGTGGTATAAACCTACACATGTTATTTGTCATCATTCACTTGATGGTCAGTTAATGAATTTATAACAGGTATAATTAGTGGTAACACACTTAGATTACCCGACAAAGGTTCCCATTTGGCATTTCTTGTGTCTGGAGTAAATATTCAACATTATAAACATCGATTGATTAATTACTTTTATCTTACACAGCGGAATTGTCAAAAGGTAGTGTTTATGTATGTAGATTTACTAATCTATACTGAATACACTCTGTCGTGTCGGTGTCTGCGTAAAAACAACGTCCTTCTTTCAAGGGATTAACCGGCAATACATTGATTGATTGCCAATTATTGGCTAACTAAATTACTGTTTTTAAAGAAAGGCGGACATTATGCAATTAGTTGCCAGGTGTGCTATCTTGGGTGACCAATGAGACTATACACCAATACCTGAAAAGATTTATCACTTTTTCGTATATTAAACTGTTAAAAGACACATCATTTGGAACAGTTTTGTGGATATTGATGGATACATTCCTCGAACAAGGTAATGGCCTGATATTGTTCCTATAACTTTAATCTGTTTTAATTTTAATATTTGCATTTTGTTTTTATTCATTTGTCGTAGCATTCAACAGAATCATTGTTTTCGCCGTGAAGTGTAATGAGACAGACAACATGCACTAGGGGTGTGTGTGCGAATTATGATTCACATTGGCAAACTATAAAATGTCTAGATATTACAGTTGTGTTATAAATTCACTATAAGTATCAGCAGATCGTCTGCTTTTATTTAGTTTCAAAATGCATACAAGTGTGATAATAAACTAATTAGGATTATAAGACAGAATATAAAGCGCACATTACTGACTAGTATCTACATACTGGTGAGTGGACATTAACCATGGGAATGTAGCAAGAAATTTATCGCGCAGTATTGTCACTTCGACCCCCACCTCGCTTCCGTGGAAGAAATCGTTATGTTATAAGTTGTGTCATGCAAAATCCGTTTGGTTATGATTCCAATACATATTTAACAACGAGTAGAAAGTAGTCTTGATTTTCAAACTTGATGAAAACAAACTATAATCTCATTCATTCTAACAGATTTTTTTATTTTTAAAAATGGCGGCCTGTCGGGAACATCCGCCAGTCTGAGGATAAATGGTATTTAGGTTTGTTTTCACCGAAGTTCTAAAATCAAAACTACTTTCTACTGGTAGTAAATATGTATTTTATTGATGGCCAATAGGATTTTGCATGACACATGCGATATCATAACAATTTCTCTCGTGGCAGCGCAGGTGGGTGTCAATATAATACTACTTACAATATTATTGTTACGACCACAACCTCACTTCCCGAGGAAGAAATCGTTATGTTACAAGTTGTGTCATAGAAAATCTTTATGGTCATCAATCATATGCATGTTTTACTACAACTAGTAAGTAGTTTTGATTCTTTAACTTCCGTGAAGCGATCTGAACACAAGTAAGATATCGTTTCAGGCTTCCACAAGGCTCGCGCTTCGCACTCACAAACATAACCTATTTAGCACGAACTGCGAGGTCCTGTGGAAATCTGTGCATGGGGACACCATCCCCGACCCCTAGAGCAATTGATCGACAAAGCAACGATTCGGCATGTCGTCGTTGATGTCGAAATCATCAAAATGATGAGCGTGCTACACATTTTCTATACAACTAACTGAAAATCGTTCCTCATATGACGTCACTGCAGTGCTCTGGCGACAGAGTTACGTAACCTGTCTGTGGTTTCCTCGTTGGCGGGCGAGAGGGAAGCAGGCGACTTTTTGGCCACTTTTAATCGCTCGGTATTAATTAACCACAAGTTTTTAAAGAATAAATTTGGTGTTCCGCATAAGACTAACCACAAATCTTTCATATGTAATGGTTAAAAGAGTAACAAAAAACAAAGTTTAGTGGTTCTTTAAAGAGGCCCTTAATTTGTTAATAATACCCTCCAAAGTCCCTATATTTAGCAACACTTGTCAAATTATGATTTACAGGAAACTAATACACAATAAAACTATCTTGCAATAACAGTGGGTGTTAATCTGCATTGTGAAGCAAATGTTTCCCAGTGCAGCGATGTAACTAAGACTTATTTCCCTCCGATGGTTGGGCCCACGTTTGACCAACCTTGTGTATATGTAGCTACTTGTGTGTTATATGTGTTTCTGTAGTAACCTAAAATTGTTGATTGGTTCTTGAAAGCCATTGAAGACCTGTGAAGAACCGGGTTAGAATGTATCTTCAGTAACCCATGCTTGTTGTAAGAGGCGACTAACGGGATCATGTGGTCAGGCTCGCTGGCTTGGTTGACGCATGTCATCGGTTCCCACTTGTGCAGATCGATGCTCATGCAGTTGATCACTGGATTGTCTGGTCCAACCTTGATTATTTACAGACTGCTTCCATATACTAGTATCTGGAATTTTGCCGAGTGCGGCGTAAAACTAAACACACTCACTCTCTGAAAGCCATTGAAAGCCATTAAATTTTATGTGTGATAATCTGTACAAACCCTGTTTCAGGTCCGTCACCAAGTCCCCCGCAGAATGTCACAGCAAGCGTCACTGAAGGTGGAATACTGGTGTCATGGCAACATCCTCACAACACGTCCGTTCCAATATTTTCTTACACTGTCCTCTTTAGGAGGGACGGGCGTTGGACGTGCTACAATACATTCTCATTAGCAGATGCTCCGCCTATCCTCATGAAGGAAATGGCGCCAGGCACCGCGTATCAGATACGGGTGATATCTAATGGCGTGTTAGCAATGAGTGAACCAAGCAATATTGTTACCGTGACAACCAAATCAGGTGAGACATTCTTCTAAATCTGTTTTGTTTATAACTGGCATGTGAATTTGAAAAATACATTTACATCATTTTCAGGCATTAATTGTGTCGGTTTTATTCATACGTGCCCCAAGTATCAGGTAAGTTTGGAGTAGCCTAGTGATGAAAGCGTTTGCTTCGGCCAAAGACCATGGTTTGATTCTAGGGGTGTCGCGATACGCGAATGTATCGATGCATCGATACATTTTTACTGACGATACGATCCGCGATACATGCTTGCGTGTATCGATTCCTATTTTAAAACTTTATCGATTCAAATTTTATGCTATATCCATCTCCGTCAAAGTCTTGATAGTAAAATTACACAAGACCGCTCCGATAAATAGATGTAGCTAGCTTTACTTAAAAAATAGGTTGGAAACTAACAGCTTTTGTGATTGGCTAGACTATTTTGATGGACCAATCAGCGAGCGCGTACGTTGCCGGTAAGGTAATGCTATGAAAAGGCGCGAAAATTATGTATCACGATACGTATCGTATCGTGACCTTAAAATCGTTTTACCCACATGGGTAAAATGTGTGAAGCTCATTTCTGGTGTCGCCCTCCATGATGTTGATGGAATATTGCTAAAAACTGGGTAAAACCAACCTCACTCATAATTTCACCTCCTGATGGAACCTAACAGGTCTTTATGGCAGGAGCTTGGAGAAGGGAATGGCGCTCAGAAATATTCAGTGTTGCTCGATGTCAGGCCCAACCAAGTCTTTGGAATTTGTGCTAATATGTCTTCAGAATCCTGAACCTCGGTTACTCCAGTGGTTAAGGCATTCAGTCGTCACATAGAAAGTCCAGGATTGAATCTCATATTAATAATAATAATAATAATGATAATAATAATAATTAATTTGTATAGCGCCTATATTCCAACTTTGAGCTGCTCAATGGCGCTGAACAGGGTAGATAATTTACATATCATATGCTTGATTGGGTGTTACTGAGTATAAACTAAGCAATGGTGGCTACGTGGTAAGGGGAGGTGGGGTAGCCTAGTGGTTAAAGCGTTTGCTCATCACGCCAGACCAAAGTTCGATCCCCCACATGGGTACAATGTGTGAATAAGGTGAGATGGTAAATGCACGATGTCTGACATCTGTTGTCAGTTTTTGTAGCATACTTCTCATGGAGTTGAGAACAGTATTGCCACGTTTCGACCCATTGCTTACAGCATGGCTTTGTGTTAAAGTAAGTTGTAACATTGTACAATATGTCATTGATATGTTGCACACAGGAAGGTAATAAGGGTTTCAGACTATGTGTCATTAGAGTGAGCTATCGGGCCCGTAAGTAGGTCACGGCGCATTGCGAGACCTTAGTCCTCACAGTGTCAAACAACGTACACTTGCTCTAGTAAAGTCATAATTGTCGGTCTCGCAATTTGAAACCAGAACTGATTCTTGAATATACGCTTGTCACCGAAAATCTGGTACCAGAAGTAAGCCCCATGTCGCATATCGCGCATAGGGACCTGGGAACCAGCTTAATACCGGAAGTAAGCCCCATGTCGCATATCGCGCATAGGGACCTGGGAACCAGCTTAATACCGGAAGTAAGCCCCATGTCGCATATCGCGCATAGGGACCTGGGAACCAGCTTAATACCGGAAGTAAGCCCCATGTCGCATATCGCGCATGGGGACCTGGGAACCAGCTTAATACCGGAAGTAGCACCTTGCGAAACTTACAGGCCCTATAGTATTTCATTGATTGAAATTTACTGACAGGCATGATCTGGCGATGTGAAACATGCCTGTCATTATCTATGTTTATTTCCTACGTGGGCGAACATATCGGGGTTCATATTTTTCATACGATGCCCTTGGGCAAAATATCACTTTGTCATGGTGACAACAATGCTATGACGTCACGTTTCTTCTGTGACGTTGCGTTCTACATGCGGCGACGTCAGATAGCCAGCCTATGTTTGAAAGTAGATTTAGGTTTGTTTTCCTCAATTTGACGACTTTGGTAATAAACAGAATATTATATGAGTGCCCATATCATACTATGTTTATGACACTCATGCCTAAATATCGGCACATCCCTCGCTGAGTAAATACCAACATTTAGGCACTTGTGTTATAAACATAGTATGACATGGGCACTTATATAATATCCTCTATATCTGTAGCCTGTGATGGATGTTGCTGAATAACAGCATGAAAATCTAATCATGCATTTTGTGCCAGAGCCAAATACATGTGGATAGTGATTACTAACAGTGCATATTTCACCGTCTCTTCTCAAGCTGTCCGAAGGTCTTCCTCCAACAGTGCATCATCTGGTATATAATAGAATCCTCCCTTGTGCTTGTCTGTAGGCTAACATGTGTTACAAGGCACAATGTTACAGTGTTACAGTGTAGTTACACATAGGCACAATGTTATTAGTCAGTTCCTACTGGGGTAATGAGCATAAGCAGTATATACAGGCTTACCTTTCAGGAAGTAACATGCAGAGTTGTCTCCCCTTGCTGTGCCAGGATCAGGTCATGGGTTCAAACTTTTCGATATCCTCACTAATTCTGCTCATGCATTGTCACTAGCATTATAAAAGTCCACAAATGAGACACTTAGCTGAGTGGTTAAGGTGTTTGCTCGTCGTACGGAAGACCAGGGTTCGATTCCCCAAGTGGCTACAATGTGTGAAGCCCATTTCTGGTGTCCCCCAATGTGGAATATTGCTGAAGGTGATATAATACCTGACTGACAAGTGTAGGAAATGTAGCATTTAGTTACACTATTGAAGAAGAGAAGACTGAATAGCTCAGCTTATTTCCTTCACTAGGACAGACAATGACAGTGTGCCTTTATTACACCTTGACAGTGTCTGTTATGTTGATGAGTTTGTTTTGTTTGCTAAACATGTTAGACCTGACTATTTGTTGTCTGCCATGTCCCCATATGTGTGTCACAGATTAGTTTAGTCAGTACCCGTGAATGTCCGGGTTAGAATGCGCCTTCAGTAACCCATGCTTGTCGTAAGAGGCGACTAATGGGATCGGGTGGTCAGGCTCGTTGGCTTAGTTGACACATGGCATTGGTTCCCAATTGCGCAGATCGATGCTCATGCTGTTGATCACTGGATTGTCTGGCCCAGACTTGATTATTTACAGACCGCTGCCATGTAGCTGGAATATTGCTGAGTGCGGCGTAAAACTAAACTCACTCACAAAATTGATCTTCTTGTTGCCCTGCCTGGTTCTGGTCAGTTTGAAGTCCAGTTTGTGTCTGAGTGGAATGTATTTGTTAAACTTCAGGGTGGTATATAAATCAGTCAGCTAGCATTATGAAAGCAGCATTAGTCTTGGCTGACACAGATAAACACAACATGCACACACATACACAGAGACAGACACACACACACACACACAGAAAGACAAACCCACTGGCAGACACACATACACAGAGACAGACACACACACACACACACACACACACAGACAAACCCACTGGCAGACACACATACACAGAGACAGACACACACACACACAGACAAACCCACTGGCAGACACACATACACAGAGACAGACTCACGCACACAGAGAAAGACAAACCCACTGGCAGACACACATACACAGACATATTCACGGACCAACATACACAGACTGACACACACATCTAGTGATAACCGTGAATGCAACGTTAACCCTTTTCACCTCTTCTAATAAGTGTTTAGTTAAGTGACATGTTTCCCTTGCTTAAAGTGTCCACCTGGTTTGTAAGATGTCTGTTAATATGGTTTTTAGTGTAAATACTGTCTCTAACTGTGGGGGCTCTGATGCTTGAATGATGCTACAATTTGCTTGCATCAACAACCATGCTTCAAGGTGCCATAGGTGCCATAATTTGCTTCAAGGTGCCATAATTTGCTGGCAGATTTTTGTACCTTGAGCACAGCAGAAACCCAGATTGTGGGTTTGAATCCTGGCTCGATGTGTTTCTAGGTTGTCAGCATGAAACCCATGTTCATTAGTTTCACAGCTGATGATTGACCAGCTTCCCTAGCGATCAGACTTAGAAATTCACCCTCGTCGACTAGCCTGAGACTACCACACTGAACAGCAGTGAGGATTGATGAAATATGGTCATTCTCATTCATCAAAGGTCGAATAATTGTAACAATTTCTAAATTTTTCTGCAAACAGGAATTGAATAAAACTGACAGAAAATGAAAACATTGTAAACATTTGGTCTTGTTGAAGTGGAGGGTAATGTCCAAGTAACTCTCCATTCCTTAAACATAATGGAGTCGAGATAACTTAAGCAGAACTTGTTACAAACTTTTTTTCACAAGTCTAGTCATGAAAAACTGAATTTCTAACTCTGATCTTGATGTTCGTGTATCAGCATGTTATTATTGTTTGAATGTCCTGGGAGTGAGTGTGTGTACGATGATAACCTAGCTGCGGCTACTGCAAGTCCATCCCTGGAACTACAACACTCCCAGCATTCACCTGTGTAAAGCAGGGCCCCCAAGTATTACGACCCAGGTCAGAATTGGTCCTCAGCAACCCATGCTTGTCGTAAGAGGCGACTAACAGGATCGGGTGGTCAGGCTGGCTGACTTGGTTGACACATGTCATCGTATCCCAATTGCATTGATCGATGCTCATGCTGTTGATCACTGGATTGTCTGGTCCTGACTTGATTATATAGCCACTGCCATATAGCTGGAATATTGCTGAGTGAGGTGTTGAACAACAAACAGTAATGACAAATTTTATGGATAACTTCTTTGCCATGTTTAGATAGATTCTTGTACCATTGTCCTGCATGTTTTCAATAAAATTTGTCATTATTGTACTTCCCAACTTCTAAAAATCACTCAAGTAAGTTCCCTACATCTTAGTTTTGAAATATTTTTCAAGTTCCTTATGGTTGCGTTGATGTTTCAGAGTCGCTTACTCTACCGGACGCTCTGATTGGTGGAATTATTGGAGGGCTGCTGTTTCTGCTGGTGGCCATATTGCTAGCCGTTATAGCCGTCATTCATAGTAGGAAGAAGGAGCAGAAAACTAAAGCAAATAATAGATTCAGTGAGTATTCCCTCCTACAGGGACCTGTGACATTCTGGTATAGATCCTTATACTGGTGGTAAGTCCCAAAATATTCAAGGTAAATCTGACTGCCTCCGTGGTTTAGTGCTTAGAGCGTCCGCCTGGAGTGCGGAAGGTCGCGGGTTCGATCCCCGACCGCGTTATACCAAAAGACGTTAAAATATGGTACTTGTTGGTCCCTGCCTGGCGCTCGGCATTAATGGGTACAACAAGGACTGGTAGGCTCAGAGTCAGTGTAATGTGTCTGAGTGGGGTATTCATGCTTCACTGCGGCATGGTATCTCAGTGGGCTAGCACTATAAAACCAGCTTCAGTCTGGGCTAGTACACGCAGCCGCACATACACATACACACGCATGCACGTCGTCATATGAGCGAAATATTCTCAAGCACGACGTTAAACCCAATTTCACCTCACCTTATGCTGTTGGTAAGTCCCAAAACATTCAAGGTAAATCTATACTTACCAGATTTTTTAAACGTAGTATTTTTGTATTAATGTTAAATTATAGCTAGATTGACTACAATCGCCAGCGGCTGAAGGGATGGTGTAAATCCAGCTAGGGTCCATGTAGGTAGCAAAGGTACTGTAAGTCCCCATGGTCCCAAGTATGGTGATCTACCTTCAGTTGCTGGCGATCTATAGCCCAATTTGACATTGTATTGTCGACCTGTGAAGATCCGGGTTAGAATATGTCTTCAGTAACCCATGCTTGTCGTAAGAGGCAACTAAAGATACCGGGTGGTCAGACTCGCTGACTTGGTTGACACATGTCATCGGTTCCCAATTGGGCAGATCGATGTTCATGATGTTGATCACTGGATTGTCAACCATATAGCTGGAATATTGCTGAGTGTGGCATAAAACTAAACTCACTCACGCATTGTATTGTCCACAAATAGTTTTCTAATTTTAAAGATATATGCTAGCTAATTTTGACTCATATTGTGATAATCTAGTAATTTTACTGTCCTTGTTGACAGGGTTTTATATATTATATGTATGTATTATGAATTTAGAACTAGTTTTAGTCACGATATGGCTGAAACATTGCCGATGTGACTTTTAATCTTAACTCATTCATTCACCTTATACTGTTGTCTTGATCATGAGACCGCCTCCGTGGTGTAATGGTTAGAGCGTCCGCCCGGAGAGCGGAAGGTCGCTGGTTCGATCCCCGACCGCGTTATACCAAAAGACGTTAAAATATGGTACTTGTATGTCCCTGTCTGGCGTTCGGCATTAATGGGTACAACAAGGACTGGTCGGCTCGGAGTCAGTATAATGTGTCTGAGTGGGGTATTCATGCTTCACTGCGGCATAGTATCTCAGTGGGCTAGCACTATAAAACCAGCTTCAGTCTGGGCTAGTACAAGCAGCCGCACATACACATACACATGCATGCACGTCGTCATATGAGCGAAATATTCTCAAGCACGACGTAAAACCCAATTTCACCTCACCTCACCTTGATCACGAACTTGGTGCAGAATTACATATGGTCAGTGATGGAGCAGTAACCGTAAAATATCTCAAATGTGGTCTGTTTTGTCTTCCGCAACTTGTTAGAAATATCCATCAAACATTTCATTTTGCACTAAACCATTTACTTTTTTTTTCCTTTTCAGCTGATGTAAATTATTCTAAGCCGGAAGATACCGATAGTAGACAGTGAGTATATGTTTGCAGTCATCATTAATACATGCAACAGATACACAATAATAATGATAATAATAATATCTAATGTCAGCTGTTATTTCCCAAGACCATAGGGTAATGATTAAGAAGGCACAGTCACTTTGAGACATTACTTTTAACCGAGTTCTCTGACATGGTTGCATCAGGATCTGCTGATTGTAGGTTCAAAACAAGATTTGGTCTGATGTTGATGTTTGTTTTTTCGGCACCGTACATCAACAGATGGGGTTCACCAGGTGAACATTCCCAGATTGTGTCACTCCAAGATTCAACCCGTGAAGATATGGGTTAGAATTGGTCCTCAGCAACCCAGGCTTGTCGTAAGAGGCGACTAACAGGATCGGTCGGTCAGGCTTGCTGTCTTGGTTGACACATGTCATCGGTTCCCAATTGCGTAGATTGATGCTCATGCTGTTCATCACTGGATTGTCTGGTCCAGATCGGATTATTTACAGACTGCTGCCATATATCTGGAATATTGCTGAGTACGGTGTAAAACTCAGTTAAATCTGCCATATTTCAACTTGCCAGTACATTGTGAAGTTGAGGCGTCTGATGAGTTTGGGTTTGAATCCATGACTTCCGATGCTTGGTTCATAAGCACCATGGTTATTACCAAAGTGGATAAGGGTCTCATTTCACAAAGTGATTGTTTTAAGTGTTTGTCAAAGTATGACAGTTACCATAACGATCAGGATCAGGACCTTGGTCTGCACCCCACATCTGACCCTCCTTCCACTCCCAGTGTGGGGTGGTGGGGTAGCCCAGAGGTTAAAGCATTCACTCGTCACGCTGAAGACCCAGGTTCGATTCCCCACATGGGTACAATGTGTGAGCCCATTTCTGGTGTCCCCTCCGTGATATTTGCTTGAATGTTGCTAAAAGTGGCGTAAAACCATCTTCACTCACTCACTCCACTCCCAGTGCTGTGATGTGAATTTTTATTCTTCGATATAAGTCACACAACATTCTCTCTGTAATGTTACAATTACCTTTGTGGTACAGGTACCCAGTCCACAGAGCGTCTTATCACTACAATATCTGAACGTAAGACCCTTGGGTACCTAAGACCCCAGTCTACCCCTTGCATCTGACTTTCCTTCCAGAATATCTCCAATGTGACAGCACCCTCTGTTGCAATTACCTAGTGCTTTGATCAAACTGTGGAGGTGCTAAATCCACACAGCTTTCTTAGCTACATGATGCGTGTAGTTACAAACGCTTTGTGGGCACCCTGGACCCTAGTCTAGTCTTAAGAGAACACACACATCCGATGGTATAGTATCGTGCAGTATCACTGGACAAAATACTGTGACTATGTGTCCCAGTCCAACCAGCTGCAAATGGGTACCTGTGAGGATGAGGCTGTGTGATGGCTCATTGCGCCTAACAGGCAGCATGAGTTGAATACTCCCCAGGGAGTTGAGTTGGTAAAAAAAAGAATGCCAGAAAAAGACATCCGTTGACCAAGGAAACACTCCAGTGCCTTGAGCATGTGCTAGTTGCGTGGATATGTGCACTATATAAATATCCTATAATAATAATAATATACTTACGCTAGGTCCTCACATTACGAATCCTTTTGTGGGAACCCTGGGCCCCGTTTCACAAAGCTCTCGTAAGCCTAAGATCTCGTAACTTTTCTCGTAGCAGTCGTATCTATGTTACAGTATAGGAGGTACGACTGCTACGAGAAAAGTTACAAGGTCTTACACTTACGAGAGCTTTGTGAAACGAGGCCCTGGACAGTAGTGGATGACCAGCATTGGACCCCTTTTCGGGACTGAGTCCCAGTTCTGTGATGTGACTGAAATATAAGTCAAAACAGCACTGCTTATATTGTGCTATATCTAGCATATAAATATGTGATGTTTCAAATAGTTTTGTAGTTACTATGGTTACAGGTTTCATGTTTGCACACATATCTGAGTAAGGACGATTCTGTGTGTGTTTTGAACTGTGGGGATATTGACTCTGTTTCTGTTTGTTCATTGCCGTCAAGGAGGAATAGAAAAGGTACGACTTCACGATGCATGGTGTTGCAATCCTAGCTTTGTTTCAGTTCTAATTCAACCCACAAACTTTACACACAATACCGATATCTTGAAGAAATGGAAAAGTTCTTTATTTGTTTATTAATATCTAAAGATACATTGATATATTGTGTTTCATTATCTTGTCAAAATACCATATTGCCAAATTCTGTAAAATGAAAAGAACCTATGTATAGGGGTGAAACGGTACGCTCTTACCATGGTACAGTACGTATTGCTGTACAAGGCCTTCGGTACCGTCCTTTTCGGTTCAGTATATGTGAACTTACTTTACTTCTGGGAAAATAGCGACCGCCCAGCTAAGAAATGCATAGATTTGGACAAAATGTTTTGATTTCTAGACATTTTAGAAAAGGTTTAAAAAGGTTAATAAAATGGCGGTACGAAAACCGAAAATACAAATTTTTTGGATTGTATTTCGGTATACGGAACCAAAGGCAAAATACCATGGTTCTGCTAATACCGTGATATAGCCTTTCACCCCTACCTATGTAATATCGGCCATACAAAAGCACAAAATTATGAAAATGTATTTTCTTAAAAAAATTTAAAACATGGCGAAACCTGTTAACAGGCTGTTTGGAACAAAGGAAGAATGTGAAAGAAATACCTTTACCTAAAAGTGTGTAAATACAATCTTTTTAGAACTGGTATTCATGTTTATGTAAATTATGTCCTGTTAAATCTTTACCATTTTCTTCATCATATCATAAAATTACTTTCAAAGATTTCTATACAAACCCCAGATATTTGTTGTATCGTGTCCCAATGTTTAGTTCTTACCTGGTTATTTAGTACTTTGGTTTTTCGGTGGTTTTTTGGGTACTGGACGTTATTTATAAACCCACTTAGTGCCCAGACAATGTACTTTCCATCTAGAATCCATCTAGTGTTTGTGCATTGACATGATCTAATGGTTACCTGTAGACTATCTGCATTATGTTGTTGGATTATTTTATTTTGTGAAATGCATGGATATGTTGAAAATGTGATAAAAAATTTAATACAAATTTGCTGATTAATTGTACTAAATATTATCACCTTCTATGTATCATATTTTTTATCATTTTTCTACACTTGTATGCAATGCACGTCAACTATGTGGAATTATTTTTTTTCAACACTTTTGCAAGTTTATCATTTTCTCTTTTTTGAATATTTCACATCTTCAAAGATATTAAATCTCTGTATTTCTCAATGTAGATATGTTATTATTTTCTAATATTCAAAAGAGTCCTTTCCAATATTTATATTGTTGTAGTGGATATATCATGGTAGTATTGGTCTGTGTGACATGATAGAGCAGGATAGTTGGAGGTGTATAACCTTTACAGGGCCCCAGTTTGTACTTACTTATTCTAAGTGCAGCAACCCTTGTAGGGCCTCGTGAGGTGACACTGTGCATGCAAGTACTCCATGCATTTAGCTGGGACACCCCAAAGATGCAATATTTCCTTGGATTTCATTGGGTTATTTTTAGTTAAATTCTTGATTTGGTTTGGGGCTGAGATATACTATTCACACTTTGCTACGGATCAAATCATGGCTTCAACAGAAAACTATCATATGGGGTCAAATTTGGTTTAAATATCTAATGCTTATTGTAAGCATGGATCCTAGGTTTCAGTATGTCATTGCATCTTGTGGATCCCATACCTGCTACTGACAGGTGTGGTGTACTTGTCAATGACTTGTTCCATGATTTGCAAAATGGTTGATTGATGCCATGAAAACAATTTTTATGGTTACTCATGTATCAAGTGCATAAGGTTAGATTAAAATGGCTGTTTGCCTAAAGAGGTGTTACCATATTATTATTTATCCATTTTTAAATGGATACAATTTCAAATTATAACTCTACGTTTAAATAAAGTTGTGATCCTTAGCAAAGTGTGAGTAGTATAGTTTCGGAAGTGGTACTTAAATAATATGTCTGTGAATGTGTGTGTGTAGTCGTACATGTGCACATGTCTATGTATGTGAGTTTAATGACAAACTAAATTGAACCTGTCCTAAAAGGGTATTGTGTTTAGCTACGCTTAGTCAGTGAATAGGGAGCCTTGTGGTTAAAGCGTCCGCTCATCACGCCGAAGACCCAGGTTCGAATCCCCACGTGGGTACAATGTGTAAAGCCCATTTCTGGTGTCCCCCGCTGTGATATTGCTGGAATATTGCTAAAAACGGCATGAATTAATACTCACTGGGGCATATAGATATACCAATGAATTTCATCCGTCCATCCAAAAACATTTTTTGTTCAGCCAATAACTTGGGTTGAATTGTTTTCAAATTTGGGGACCACCTTCTTTGCCTTAGGGGGTGGGAGGGTTTATTGCAAATTTTGATATGATATTTTAGTTCTTTTAAGATTTACAGAAAGTTAAAAATATAAAAATATGCACTTAGAAAAGTTCGTTTCACCAATAACTTTTGATTTGATTGTTTTAAAATTTGGGGATCACCTCCATATCTCTAAGAGACATGCATTTCAAAGTTATATTTTGATATTTCAAATTTATCAAGAATTATCTCTTATTACATCTCTTGAACTCGGGGGATAAAGTAAAAGATCAAATTTGTTCAATCAAACATATGGCAATCATGAAATGTTTTCAGATTTTGGTCATGGTTTCTTTGTTTATAAGAAATGTACTGTGCAAAGTTTGATACAAATCTTGTATGTTTGTCAAGAATGATTGTTTGTTGTATGGCTGAAGTTGGGAGTCACAGACGGGGGGAATGCTAACATTTTGGGGCTTGTCTAAGATTCCATGTTTTTTTTCAACTTCCTCAGTCTGTCTGTATGTTTTTCCGAGGTTGAGGCGTCTTGAGTGGTCATTCAGGAGGACGACATTGTCCAGCTAGTCTCAGAAATCTTTCGAGAATGTCGTTGGTTGTATTTTACGTCCTTCAGACAGTTCCAGTATGAGAGAAATCGTTACTTTTTGTTGTGATCAATCACCTTTCTAAAAAGTAAATATATCATTTCGCAATGCGTTTGGCTTCCATGATGTTTGTTTGAGTGTTTGTTGTTGTTTGTTTCAGTCAAACTCCGCCAAAATGGGATAGGTGGCAGCACGGTAGAGGAGGAGACACTTTGACATCTCATAATGGCAGTCAGCATGGTGTGTTTGTCCTGCCCCAAACCGCTGACCTCGACACTAAACGGGACATGCATCAGTCAGTTCTTCGAGACAGTCGACTTTACGATCGGGATCACCCCATGTACAACCCAGATTCTGGCTACCGTGTGGCACCCTCTAGTGACAGAAGTGTTCATGATTCCATGCCTATGGCTACAGTGTCTCTGTCCAGAGCTCCCAGCAGAGGAAGTCGCAGCTTGTCGCCTGGGCAACCAAGGGATGAACCTGATTGGCCAAGAACATATCCATCTTCAGTAGTTCCACATGGTGAAAGGTCTGGACACTATCCTGATTCATACCATTCACCCCAGTATCCATTAAGTTATCCCGATCCTTACCCCAAAGGTAGTCACCAAATGAGAGGCCCATCCCTCTCTCCCGTTGCCGGTGGTTACGATGGTCCATTCCAGAGTTTCGAAGATGACGATGACGTGTTCCCGATCCAGCATCGCAACAACGTGCCTTCCACCACTAGTAGACCTGGGTTTCCTCGTCACAGTTCCATGAAGCCTGCGTCCCAACAACAAACATATCTCACAGAACCAAGCCCTTCTTACGGACTGAATGACATCAGTTCTGTTCTGCCCTCCTCGTTCTCTGACCCCTCCCGTGACCCCTCCCTTATGAGGTATCCTTATGACCCCTATGACCCTTCGTTCAAGAGCATGTCCTCCCAGCCCGAGCGCCGAGCTCCTCGATACCCACGAGATTCTTCACCTTGGGATGATTCATCAAGACATTCATCAGGACCTCGCAGTCGACCAAGAAGCAGAGAAGGCTCGTACAACATTCCAAAAGAAACCAGAGAATATTCTCCAAACCGAGATAAACAAATTGCAAGGGTCCTACCCTCGAAGCCAGATGAGAACAACAGCAGTAACGGCAGCAGCAATGGGCGACCGATGGGCTACACCAGGGAACAGCTCCAGGGTGTTGTCGACCGTGTCAGGCAGACGTCGCGACCAGTTTCCACTGAGAACATCAACGATGATAATGGCTTCCTGGATGTATCATCGGTATCTCGACCACGAAGCTCATCGCAGTACGACCCTCAGCCTCATTTGGACAGAAGGGGTCCGCCGTATTACACAGCTGATATTGCTCCGTTCAAACCGCCAAGAGACAGTCGTGGTAGTGCTAATAGTTCAGGGAGGGGGGGTCCACGAGACTTTCATCGGTCAAGGGGTGATGAAACGGGCCCTGATTCTGTGAGTCACAGCAGTGGGATAGGGAGCCGTAACACGTCCCATAGCAACGGCTCGTTTCCTAATCGCTTGGGGAAGAACAGTATTTCCTACAGCTCTCTGCTGACTCCACAGGATCAGGATTTGAGCCAGGACTCGTCTCCCTTCTTGGAGGGGAGTTCAAGTCACAGGCGAGACACTTCAGGGGATGAGAATTACGAGTTTGATTCTATCAATGCACTTGAAAGTGACATCCTAGATGCATTGAGAAACTATTCCCAGCTTAGCGGGTCAGGGCCTCAGTCGGATCATCTTGGTCCAGAAAGTTTTAATCATTTATATCCGAAACCAAGAAGGCAGAGTCGATACGCTGACTCAGAACAAAGATTCAACCGCCTCCGAGAGGAGTTCAAGAAATACCGGGCACAGCAGGACACGGTGGAACCTAGGGGAGATAACTCACGTCCACTCTACCCCATGGATAGCGAGATGTTGTGATAGCAGTATCGCAGACATCTTCATGTAGGTCACAATTAAGTGCTTCTTCATTATATATGTTGCCATGGAAACATGGAAAAACATTTTCCATAATATATCACCATAGTCACAAAACATTTTCCAATTCCACCGTTCATACATTCAACATGCTTTTAAGTATACTCAACAAAGGATTAATGGAAATATTCCGGAATAGTTAAGTTGTATTGTATTTGTAGAAGTAATTCCATGTTCTGAAATCCACAGCTTTTGATTCTCAGGTCAATATTGGATAATATACAACTCAGTCCTCAGTGGGAATGCTGGATATTTCATTCTACAACATGTATTTACATATACTGTTATGGGGCCAGACTTTTATCCTTTTGTATACTGATTTTTGTCCAACCAAACTGGAAATATAATATCCCAATTTCAAATTATTTTCCTATGTTCTCCAGCAGACCGTTATTAGAATTCACTGTGTTTTGAAGTTTTGACTGACTGACTGACTGACTGAGTTTGGTTTTACGCCGCTTTTAGCAATATTCCAGCAACATCACAGCGGGGGACACCAGAAATGGGCTTCACACAATGTACCCATGTGGGGATTCAAACCAGGTCTTCGGCGTGACAAGCCAATGCTTTAACCACTAGGCTACCCCACCGCCCCCTTTGAAGTTTTGAAGATAAATTCACTTCTGACTGTGACAATAGTTTTTCAAATATTTTTATATATATTATAAATGAGGCTTGGTTTTCAGAAAGGTGGAATTATTAAAATAGATAAATATTAATGAATTGTTTCATTTTCATATGAATATTAGTGGTGGAATTTTGAAACATATATTTTTTCACATTAATTTTTTTGAGAGTGAAAATTGGAGTAGCAAGTTAATAAAAAAGTCTGGCCTGAATATCAGTATGATGTATCTTGAAAGAGTAGGGATTAAATATATATGACAAACAATATTGTTGAGATATTTCTGAGTTTTGTTCAGTTTAGAAATTAGGCTGGACATAGACCTAAAAAATCTCACAAGTGAATGTCAAGGCTGTAACTATGGCAACAGTGTGACCCTCCTGGGGATGTGTGCAATATCTACATTGTTGTGTTTCTGTATGTCCGCATCCTACAATGAATTCATCCAATCGATTGTGAGAGCGTCAGGTTTATATAATAACTTACGATGTATATATCTCAATATACTTAATGTGTTGTGTTGAGAAAATGCTTTATTGACGTTTATCGCCATGGATACAAAGTGTGATCTGTGTGGTTTAGTTACAATCTTCCATTGTTTTTAGATGGAAGCATTCCCTGTTAGTGCTGTAAATAACACGTTTATAGCTTGATTGCCATGGCGATGAGTGTATTGTTGTTTTGGGGTTAAGATGTTCTTTCTGGAAGTAGTTGATTTTAATGACAAATTTGACCTATGCAGTGCATCAAAATATTTCGATCAAAATCAAATGCTTTATTATTTGTTATTTCTAGCATTAATTAGGAAAACTGATTTTACATTTCCTTTTGCTATAAGGCCAAACCAATTTTATTTCTTGTTTTACGGATCCACCAGTCATATTCTTTCAAGAATAAGAAAAAAAAGTTAATATTCCCCGCTCAAAAAATAAAATCCTAATGTTTTATTGGTCAAAAATGTAAATTTACAAGAAAAGGTTTTTTTTAGATTGTGTTTTGCCCCATATACCCCATATAATTTACTTTTAGTATTTATTTATTTTTATTTTTATTTTTTTTCCTTTCTGCCTTTAGGTTTTCTGAGTACAAACATCCGTAAAACAAGTATTAAAATTGGTCTGGCCTAATGTAAATTTCACATTTGTGAAAATTTGTCGTTTTTTCAAGTGATAGTTAAAAGACTGTCATAATTCTCTAGCATACCCAACACGACTGTTTTTCGTAGAATTATCTGATACTGTTTTTTGACTGATGTTGATGGTAATAGACATGTTATCACATTCAAATGTGAAGTGTGATATTATAAACTTGTAGTATATCACTTGATGTACAGAAGCGTTTATACACAGCGTGAATGTTATTATTTTTTAAACCAGCGTGACTGCAGATGTACAGTTTATTCCGAATGAAGAGGTTGTACATTTAAATGAATATTAGTTTGAATGTCCCATTTCTCGTGCGTGTGTAAGACTTTTGCATCTGCCATGTTCATGGTCTGTATCCCACACCCCTGCATCATTGAACTTCACATATCAAAGATTTTTTACAAAGATCAACTTTATATCATATCAGATTTCCCCCAAATATGCTACTCAGTTTTCGATAAGGACACTGAGCTGTTTACTATTTACATATGCCCATTATTATTGACAAGTTGTTGTGCATGATATGGTGGGGCTATCCTTAAGAAGGTGGATAGCATACACTTATAAATATGTCCGACTGATTGTATACAAATTGTTTTGTTTTGTGAAGGTTCATGTAACATATTTTGCTTTTTAATTTATTTCAGGAGATCCTGTTTTTTGATTTGTTGGTTGGTTTTAGAGTACAAATTTCCAATACAGTGTTTCTGATGTTTAGACTGTCAAGATTGTCATATCTGATCCAGGTTTTGTTTTCGGTTTATTGCATTAGGAGTGTCCAGGTTCTGTCCACTGCGGAGAGTGCACTCATGACCTTGAGTGACCTTGAGTGACCTTGTTCCAATCTGCAAACTAAGTTTTATTGATCTTGGGTTGACCTTTGTTGACCATAATCACTTACATAACCAAAAACTCAAGCTGTGGAAGGAACGAGTGTCCACATGGCTCAGAGACTCCAAAACTTATTTATCGCATTTTGTCTCAAGTCTGTTTATGATTTCAGTTGTTCAGAATTGGCTTTGAGTTGTAGAACATACAGACAAATGTTTGATGTCTTCAGACTCAAATGGTTAAATGTATAGCAAGTTCATAAGTAGGTTGATTCATCGTTTTCTGGACAGTGTACAAGGTTTGGGATTTTGCCAACTGTCGTTATTAGGTATACCGGTAAATAGTTCACTGAGGGTAGCGTGAATGAGATGTATGTGGACTATTAATACATAGAATGTTAACAATGCATATTCTATTCAAGCCTTATTTAATTTAACTTCAACTTTGTGAGTTTAGTGTGAGGAATAAGAGTTTTTGATTGATCCATGAAGTCAGAATATCCGTGAACTGACGAAGGTCAGAGTGATAGAGATCAGGGACTGGCCACCGCGCCGCCAGCACGCATCTTCATGGCATAATCTGTACAGAGAAATCCACTGGTCTCATAACCATGCATCTCAGTTGACATATATACTTGCAATATTCTTACCAACTCGTATTTTTTCTTATTTCATCAGTGCTTTTATGCTTCTGTTTTAGAAGTCACAAAATACAGCAGACATGTTGCCCTTGAAACACACAGCATGTGTTGATGTTTGGGTGTGTTGATGTTTGGGTGTGTTGATGTTTGGGTGTTCTGAGGGTGAAGATACTACCCCTTTTACGCAATTTGTACCAGTTTTATTTGACTATGTTGACTCATCAGAATTATGTTTTATTATGTTCTAATTTAGAATGTATCTCAAGGTTCCTTTCGGATAATTTCTGTCGTCATGCAAGCTTTTGTCCTGACCTCAGGTTTAGACATTTTCTACTTCTTGTTGATGCTGAGACAAAGTCCGAGGAATATCGGCAACAGTGGTTTAGTTTTGTTTCAACTTCACTGTTTTATTTATTGCCAGTTCTGTTTGGATGTCAATAAATCAGAGGGTGGTATAATCGTGTCCCAGACCTGTCCAATATGGAACCATCAGCCAATGAAATGCTTAGCACAAATTTCCTTGTGGAGAAATCAGCCAATGAGTTACTAAGCTTAGTTTTTATTATGGAACATCAGCTAATGAAATGCTTAGCACAGATTTTCTTGTGGAGAAATCAGCCAATGAAATGCTAAGCTTAGATTTGATTATGGAACAGATTTTTGTTTTAAGAACATGCGATGATTGTGTTTATGAGCTGAACACTGCCAGAGTTTGTTTTGTTACTTTGATCTCTGTGTTGTCAATCTCACTGCTGGGAGACATGTATGTACATGCACACACATGCACACACATGCACTGTCATAAGGCATCATGTACATCAGGGCTGTGGAAACATACATTTCTAACCGGTCAAACACTTCACTAGACTCAGAAAAGGTTTACTTGTTCAGACCAAAAATAATGTTTTAATCACCAAAATGCGTGAGTGATTATGTTCTACGTTGCTTTCAGCAATATTCAAGCAGTATCACGGCAGAAGAACACTATGGGCTTCACACGATGTACCCATGTGGGGAAGCAAAACTGGGTCCTCAGCGTGACAAGCGAACACTTTAACCTCTGGGCTACAATACTGCCCCCATCACCAAAATATCTTTTGTGTATTTTTATACTACTATATATTCTTTTTAGCCTTCTCAAGATCAAAACAAGTCGGTTATTGCTTTGCACACTCATGTTTACGTACATTTATTCATCTACCCAGACATAATGATGAGCAGCTGAAAGACTGAGTGGGTATAGTTTTACGCCGCTTTTTTGCTACATTCCAGCAATATCATGGCGTGGGACACCAGAAATAGGCTTCACACGGTTTACTTATGTGGGGAACTGAACTTAGGTCTTTGGTGTGACGAGCGAACATTTTAACCACTAGGCTACCCCACCGCCCCTAGCTGAAAGAAATGGGTTATTCTCCATGTTTATGTTGATCTCATGTTGCCTTCATCAAGTTATTTTTTTAGCAGTAGCATTTATCCTTAACATGTTTAAAGCAATATATGTATGTCAACATCCTGTATAACAAAAACTGATTGTCAGTCGCATGCTTTTTAAATATTAGACATCAGAACTCTGGATTTCAATATTTAATGTTCCTTGAAATAGTTTGTCTAAAACATGAGTGTAAAATACGCTGCTGTTATTTAGTATGAATATTGCAGAGTAGCACATTTCACAACAAACAAACAAATAACAGACTGTAAAATACATGTTTTTGTGAGGTGAATGTCTCCCAGCTGTGAGTTTATATTTATTTATTTCCATGGTTACATGTAGTTTTGTATAATCCAGAAGAGGTGTTAGACTAGATAGGTGTGTGAAAGAATGTAGTTTGTACCGGTTCCGATTTCCTTGATACCAACAACACTAATCCAGTTACAAGGCTTGATCAACTAACCCTTGAGTGGAGAGGATGGTGTTCTGTTACGACTTTAGGAATAATCAGGGGATTTTTCTGAATTTCATGTTTAATTCATTAGAATTATATCTATGAGAAATAAATTTGATTTTTTTTCTTTTATTTATATAGCTGTAAGGCTTCTGTGCAGTAACTTGCAGAATAACTTTTAGTTATTTCTTGTGTTTTTATCCAAGAGAATGGTGGACTCGTCTTCATCTCACACTAATTTTAATGGCTGCCTATAGCATGAGATGATTTGTTGACAAATGTTAACAGTTTACCTTACAAATATCAGTTTAATGCAACATTAAATAATTTGTACAAATGGGGTGTGAACTTTGAATGTTTTAATATAAGCAGAGATGAAATTGTGCTTTTCTCAGGATTGTTGAATGGTGTTGGGGGACTGAGCTGATAATATAAGTTCTGTTGGTTATGTCAATCCGCTGATCTCCCACTTCTACTAGTACAGGGATTGTTCCCTACACTTGGTGCAAGGCACTGTCTGGGTCTGAGGATTAGAATCCTTGGTTTACCCATACTAAGACCCTTGTTCGGTCCACACATTATCAGATCTGTGGGTTCGAAATATTCAAATGCTTAAATATTTAAGCAGTAATACAAAAATGCCTTAGATTCACGATTTATCAGAACCTGTTTAGATATTTTGGCCTACTGATACGCCACCAGATCCTGTTTGGCTTGAAAACTTAAATATTTAAGATTTAAGCAGTTATTAGAAAATGCCTTAGATTCGGTACAGAACCAGTTTAGATATATTAGTTTTCCATCTGATCCTATTTTGCTTTGAAATCTGTAATTTTTAAGAGCTACTAAGTAAGGCCTTAGATTCAGTCCAGAACCAGTTAGATCCAGTCTTGACTGGTTGCAGCTTCTGTACATTCCATTACACTGAGCACAGAGTTGGTGTGCTATACGAAGCTTTAAGACCAGGAGCTAGATATCTTTATAGATATTGTCTTGTATCAAATATTCTTCCCACGTCACTCCAGTAAAACATTCTCAACCACGAAGCTGGCTTGTTGGAGCCAATGTTTCATGTGAATGCACAAGTTCACTTGTTGAAAAACTGAACTTCTGTCTGTAATATTGCACACTTTGGGCTGTAGGTGTCACTCTATATCAGCCTCTAGTTCATATATAGAAGTAAAGTGTTGTTGAAAACGTAATTAGCTACGGGACATGACATGGAACATACACGTCCATCTGTAAGGGCTTATAACAGTTATGATCATTGAGATTACTAAGATGTTATTTGAAAACAATGAACAATCTTTTACTAAAATGTTTGCAACGCTTTTTTGTGCTTTATCTTAAAATGTGACTAATGATATCAGATATGTAATTTTATCTGCAATTTGGTGTTTCACAATCAGGCAATTTTATACTGTTGACAGCTGGTTTTCTTCTCTGAGTAGAGTCATCATACTTTGTTAAGACAACCAAGTAAAGCTTTAATATGGAGCAAATTTGGAGAGGAACCAAAAGTAACACAGCTTTATGTGGTCCTGATATTCTTCCCCAACTCTCATATCATTAGAAATTCCTAATTCATGTATAAACTAATGGTATGGTTTATTCATATAACCCGGATTTCACTGACAATTTACATTAGCAATAACGGGAGATTTTAATGCTTAGTTTAATATTATCATTTTGAATACAGTTTCATTGTGCAATGTTGAAATGCCTCTGAATTTAAGAAAATAACTTTTAAGAAATTCTAATTTTGAATATAAAATCTATTATTTCCAATATTTCCTTCCAGAGGTAATTAGTTTTGAATCCAAGAATCCCTGATTTATATATTTGTCCTGAAATGTAGAATTCCACAAAAAAGTAAAGTGTGCCGAAATGTTAATATTTAGACCTCCTTTATAGGGAGAAAATGTCAACCAATAAAGAATGTCAATATGTGCTTTAATTTACATCTAAATTTATTTTTTCATAAAGAAACATTGATAGCTGAGGATGTATCAAGTGAATTTGTTGCCAAGCAACTAAATTAATCTTGAAACTCTAAGATAACATATTCTATGTCCCATGAAGTAGGTAGCCCCCTTGAAATGTGACCTTGAAGTGTGACCTTGTTACGCAACTTACCTGTTTCTTGTTAGATATTCAGTCGTCCATGCCAATCCTTTCATATGTTGTTCCTGCACAGTGTATGCTGTCAATAGGCCACACATGCCTGAAACTTCAGACCAAGACTTGACAACAAGCATCACTCCCATCCATTATCACAGTGTCACATGGCCATCAGGCATCTGAGGCCTGACATTCCAGACTACCTAAGCATAATCCACCTTAGCAGGATTTTCATAGCCTATAAAATCAGGCCTCAGGTTTTAGTTTTGTTGTGTTTCAAGGATGGGTGAAGTTTCTGGTTCATGTTTCCATTTGTTTGAGCTCGCATCTACATATCTATGTTTCTGTTGACCTTCAGAAGTGTGGCATGACGAGTACATTGTACAGCTGAGTGTTTCATCAAAGTGCTCAAAATACACAGAAAAAAAAACAGAAATAAAATTGTCATATTTTCTAACATGTATTTTCCTTTTTTTTGTTCTCGTTTTCATTCCTGGCAGGTGTGTGGGGTTGAACTCACTTGGGTTCACGTTCCTGGATTTACTGACAAAGGGTCATACCTGGATCACTGTATTTAGAATATAGATTCCTACACACATGAACACCTACACGCATGCATGCTCTCTCTCCCTCAGGTCCCTGTCTGGCTCTCAGCATTAATGGGTACATCAAGGACTGGTCGGCTCGGAGTCAGTATAATGTGTCTGAGTGGGGTATTCATGCTTCACTGTGGCATGGTATCTCCAGTGGGCTAGCACTATAAAACCAGCTTAGTCTGGGCTAGTACAAGCTGCACACACACATACACACGCATGCAGGTCGTCATGCGCATGAGCGAAATATTCTCAAGCACGACGTAAAACCCAATTTCACCACCACCACACCTCACCTCACCTCACCTCTCTCCCTCACTTCCTATATGTTGTGTATCCAGACTCGTTCATTACTGACGACCAGCGAAGATCCGGGTTAGAATTGATCTTCAGTAACCTATGCTTGGAAGAGGTGACTACAGGGATGGGTGATCAGGCTTGCTGACTTGGTTGACGTATGATGAAATGATCGATGCTTATGTTGTTGGTCACTGGATTGCCTGATCCAGTCTCGATTATTTGCAAACCACCGCCATATAGCTGGAATATTGCAGAGTGCGGCATAAAACTAAACTCCCTCAAATACTGACAAATGTATGTATAAAAATTCCTTTACTTGTTTTGTTCGCTCAAACCTTTGAGACCGCCTCCGTGGTGTAGTGGTTAGAGCGTCCGCCTGAGAGAGCGGAAGGTCGCGGGTTCGATACCCGACCGCGTCATACCAAAAGACGTTAAAAAATGGTACTTGTTGGTCCCTGTCTGGCGCTCGGCATTAATGGGTACAACAAGGACTGGTCGGCTCGGAGTCAGTATAATGTGTCTGAGTGGGGTATTCCTGCTTCACTGCGGCATGGTATCTCAGTGGGCTAGCACTATAAAACCTGCTTCAGTCTGGGCTAGTACAAGCAGCCGCACATACACATACACACGCATGCACGTCGTCATATGAGCGAAATATTCTCAAGCTCGACGTAAAACCCAATTTCACCTCACCTCAAACCTTTGACTTCTGCTGTGTGTTTTTATAGTCATAATCTCATTCAAAATAAGTTGCAAGTCCGGTACCAGCCTTCAGTTGGTAAGTCAAAAAAACCTCCACCAGTCTGGACAAGTATGTGAAGTCGCCCGCACGCACACCTTCATGCACGCCGCTAGATAATTTCCATAAACAACATCAGGGCGTTAAACCCCCATTACTTCTTTCCTGCCGCCCCAGCTTCGAAGATTGAGGACGGGGAGGTTGGGTAGCCTAGTGGTTAAATCGTTCGCTCGTCACGCCGAAGACCCGGGTTCGATTCCCCACAAGGGTACAATGTGTGAAGCCTATTTCTGGTATCACCCGCCGTGATATTGCTGGAATATTGCTAAAAGCGGCGTAAAACTAAACTCACTCACACTTGTAGTAATTTCAATCATCGGCTTCTCTGATTTAGATTAATCAGGCTGTCGTCATACTTCTTCAAAACAAAACTGAAGAGAAACAGGACCACGGCATGTTGACAACAAATCCTATTCGGTCGAACGAGGGACCACATTGTGTAGAATTGCAAGCCTGACACTGAGAAGTATGGACATAGGTTTGAAGCTTACTACAATAGGGGGTTTATGCACTACATCCCGATATCAAATTTTCAAGATTAGACTCATAGTGACGAAAACAATTATGTACCAAAGCCTATTCGTCTCCCCTCGCCGCCATCTTTGACGATTTGTATGCCGTTTCGGGATGCTATGACTGCCGTGTTGGGATGCTATGAATGCCGTTTTGTACGCTCGGCGACCGTTCTCGCGCGCTCTTGTAGCTGATACGCTAGGTTTGTTTCCATTTCAAACGATTAGTCTTCCATTACAGATGTATTGTTTCGGTTTTAGAGGATATTGTTGCAGTTTGGGTGATTTTTGTTCTGTTTTGGTGTATATGAGTTAAGTTTTGATGATTTTTCACCGTTTGTATGGTAGGCCTGTTCTTGAGTTATGTTGAGTATGGTGTTAATTTAACCCAGACAACTAAGGGACCGTTCATAATTTATGTATAATGTGAATGGTCCCCCTAAAATATATGTACACAGTAAGTGACCCCCTTGCATATCATGTACAATATCAACTACCCCTATTTTTAAGCATACATTTTAATATTTTAATGTATTAAATTGCAGACCCCTAGCGCATGGAACCCCCAAATTACGAACGGTCCAGAGGAAAACCTAATTGATAACGACTTGGTTTAATCCACCTTTAGTATCTCACAACATTCACGAAAATTCGTAATTCGTATGCTGTACAAATATGTGGATTACATGTGATATGTATGGTGGAAGCAGCCGGAGTGAGTATGGTTTTACGCCGCTGTCAGCAACATTCCAGCATAAGCTGAGGTACAATAGAAATGGGTTTCACACATTGTACCCATGTAGGGAATCGAACCCCGAAGCAACCGGAAGTGAGACACGAAAATGACAAAAGCGGCAAAGCCAACAACTTTCCTTCCAGCTGGCCAGAGAAGTGAGGTGAGGTGAGGTGAAATTGGGTTTAACGTCGTGCTTGAGAATATTTCGCTCATATGACGACATGCATGCGTGTGTATGTGTATGTGCGGCTGCGTGTACTAGCCAAGACTTAAGCTGGTTTTATAGTGCTAGCCCACTGTGATACCATGCCGCAGTGAAGCATGAATACCCCACTCAGAGACATTATACTGACTCCGAGCCGACCAGTCCTTGTTGTACCCATTAATGCCGAGCGCCAGCAGGGACCAACAAGTACCATATTTTAACGTCTTTTGGTATGACGCGTTCGGGTATCGAACCCGCGATCTTCCGCTCTCCGGGCGGACGCTATAACCACTACACCACGGAGGCGGTCGGCCAGAGAAGTTATTGCTAAGGTAACGTTTTAGGAACCCCACAGGACGAGCTCCTGGGGTGTGAGTAGACTAACACTTAGTCTCTGAATACTAGAGTTGGGAATTGGTTGAAATCTCACAACTGATGATTACATACATACATACAATCATTTGTATAGCGCCGATATCCAGTACAACTGCTCAAAGGCTCTTTGTTTTCCCTCGATCATTGGATGTCCATCACTACGGCATATCGTATTTTCAATCTCAACTCCCTGGGGAGCATACAACTCTTGCTGCCTACTAGGCGCACCGAGTTAATGTGGCTTTCCCATCCTTACGAGGTACACATTCACAGCTGGGTGGACTGGGACACATAGTCACAGCACTTTGTCCAAGTTTACTGCACGTTGATGTACCCGCAACTGGGTGTTTGCACGTATTCATGTGGCCACCATCTGGTCATATACCAACAGATTCGTGGGTCTTTTTAAGTGCACAGGGTTGAGTACTGTACACTAGGGGTTGTGATAACACTGAAAGAGTCTGTACACAAAGTTGACTCCAAGGTTTCTTACACCCGGTCACAGGTGGGCTCGATCCCGGCACCTCCAAGCCAGCCTAATTTCTAGCCTGGCGCCTTAGACAGCTCGCCCACCGCGCCCTTGGTTCAATACCAACGATCAATCATCGAAAAAAAATTGGTTAGCGTTATTTTTTAGATTTTCCTATTCAGGTTGTAGTTGCATATAACTCTAAAGAAAAAACCATTTGGTTCTCTGTTGTTGTTTTTAGAAACTGCACAAATTACATTTGCAGATTTCACATCCAGTGTAAAATGATTCAGTTCCAGTGTAACATAAACTTCCCAGATTCTTCAAGAAATATTCAGTCATGACTTTTCAGAAAGTGAAGTGTGTTTTCTTAGAAATAAACACGCTTTCAGACCCTGACAACTTCCTAGATATGTTCCATCATCAAGTATTTCAAACTCTATTACAGCGGTTCCAAAATCGTTTGTGTTCGATTATGAGAAAATGTGATCGATTGCTTGGTCGTTTGGCCACTGCGACCAATCTTCGATTATTTCAATTAATCGGACCACCACTAACTGAATACATCATTTTAATAGTAACAAATAAACCCATTTAAACTGAAGAGGGAGCATCAGTGCGATGGGAGATTCAGAACCTGAGGGAATCTGGACTTCATTTAGGGCTTTAGCGGTAAGAGCTCCTCACGTGTCCCCATCACAAATAATATTTATAAATTAATATACACTAACATTATTAACAACTTAACACAAAAATTAATAGAGAACTCACAAAAATGAAGAAGTCCACAATTTAAGTAAGGGTTAGGTTTAGGGTTAGGTTTAGAGTTAAGGTTTAGGGTTGTGGGAACGGAAGGAACTCTTTCCGAACCGACATCTACTTGGTTCTATTTGATTAAACCAATATAAGACAATATAAGCGTAAAAGTAACGAGCCACTCTGTACCTAGTTATGAGAGACTGTAAAAGTATAACATCTATATATAAAACCATTAAACCTTAAGAACTGCAGTACATTATGAAGTGAGGTACTTAGTACGGGGAGGCAACTCTTGTAGGCTTAAGAATGAACCTTACTACATCAAGAGTTATCTCCCCAGGTGTAGCAGGCGGCTTCTTTTGTTGACATGGCGGATTTGACAGCAGGAGAGAAAAGAAAGCTGGTTATAGATGATTTTGAAAGGGGTGTGACTAATGCAAAAGAGTTGGCTGGTAGACATGACATTCCTTTGTCTACAGTTTACAGAACTTTGAAGAATATCCAGTCAGGAGTTGGTACTGAGCACGAGACAGGGTCAGGGAGGCAACAAGTTCAGTAAGTAGTGACGGATTGCCGGCGACTTGGTCAGATTGTGAGTAGGGGAAAATTGAAAAGCGTTGAGAACATCAGAAGTGAGATGATTAATACTAATAGAGGAAGTCCTCAGGTATGTAATGAAACCCTTAGACAAGAATTACAAAGATTTATCTGAGTGAAAAAGCGTGGCACTTCCTCACCACTGATGACAGACGTACAAAAACAAAACAGTTTAAACTGGTGTAGGGCTCACGAAAATCAAGATTGGGATATATTTTTTTTCTGATGAATGTTCTACGTGGCTTTTTCCGAATTGTGTGATATGGACAAAAGTTACTTAAAGTTATGTATATGTATATGTATGTGTATGTATGTGAAGGCATGCGTTGATCAGGTATGTTTTTAGCGTATACGCATACATTCTGTAAATATTGCCGTTACAGAGTGTCTCCTCTTCTCTTTAACTACGGAATAAAAGATTTTGAACTCACAGCCCGTAGCCATAGGCCCTGTGTCTTTGCGAAGATTAAAGATTTTAATTTTTTTGGGGAGATGACCCCCGACTTGAAATGCTTCACAGTACAATACATGTATTATGGCATGTATTGTACTATGAGGCATTTCGTGTCGGGGGTCATCTCAAATTTGAATTGTGTTTTTTTTATATCTTTAATTCTCGCGCAGACACGAGGGCCTGTGCCCGTAGCCTGTGGTTAATTACGGAGGGTAACATCACTAATTCATGGCTGCAACATTACTATCATTGTTGATATTATATATACAGTGTCCGGATATCACATAAAATATAGACTAAATAGTATATTCGTAACATGTATCCAAGAGACAGAGTTTTCAAGAAGGAATATTTGATATCAGTGTCACAAACTAGATCACATTTCATACTGCAAGATATCAACTGAATAATTAACGCACTTCAATACTCCACGTCCCTGGCGGATGGACTGAAGGGACAACAACGACTGTTCTACACCTTCAGCTGGTGAGTGGTTGTCACGACAGTATCGGTCGAAAATTTGTCTCATGTGCAGAGAAAGTCTATGTTGTTTCCTTGAATTACTGTTAACGAGGTGTTTACTCGTATTACAGTATTTACCTTTTTTCACAATATCGGTGGGAGGTTATGCCTAGGGATTTCCCCGTCCGTTGAAACTTGTGAGTGAGTGAATTGGTCTTCAGTAACCCTTGTTTGTCGTAAGAGGCGACTAACGGGATTGGGTGGTCAGGCTCGCTGGCCTGGCTGACACGTCATCGTATCCCAATCGTGTAGAACCTTACTTCCTGTTCACTGGACCATATCATGGGACTATAGGCAGAATGGGAAGACACCTGTGGATCGCTGGATTGTCTGGTCCAGACTAGTTTATTGACAGACACCAGATCACCCCCATGGTGTAGTGGTTAGAGCGTCCGCCCAGAGAGCGGAAGGTCGCGGGTTCGATCCCCGTCCGCGTCATACCAAAAGACCTTAAATTATGGTACTTGTTGGTCCCTACCTGGCGCTCGGCATTAATGGGTACAACAAGGACTGGTCGGCTCGGAGTCAGTATAATCAGAGACCATACAATACCTCGACCTCTGTTCCTCACTGACATACTCCCCGTACCTCGACCTCTGTTCCTCACTGACATACTTCTCCATACCTCGACCTCTGTTCCTCACTGACATACTCCCCCATACCTCGACCTCTGTTCCTCACTGACATACTTCTCCATACCTCGACCTCTGTTCCTCACTGACATACTTCTCCATACCTCGACCTCTGTTCCTCACTGACATACTCCCCCATACCTCGACCTCTGTTCCTCACTGACATACTTCTCCATACCTCGACCTCTGTTCCTCACTGACATACTCCCCGTACCTCGACCTCTGTTCCTCACTGACATACTTCCCCATACCTCGACCTCTGTTCCTCACTGACATACTCCCCCATACCTCGACCTCTGTTCCTCACTGACATACTCCCCCATACCTCGACCTCTGTTCCTCAGAGACATTGATTTTGTACATGGTACGCGGGGCGGGGTCACACACTTTGTACAGAAATTTTAGGGGGGTCATTCACACTGTACATGCGTCTCCATGAAAATCATCATCACCCCCCACCCCTAGCCATAAATTATGAACGGTTCCTAATGCTGAGTGCATCTTCGATGATCTCAATGTAGTAGTGCAGATTTATCGGGCCGTAAACCCTGGGCCTAGATTTTCGAAGCTCTCTTAGCGCTAAGATAGTCTTCAGTTAATGTTAATGTATGGCACTTACGACTATCTTAGCGCTAAGAGAGCTTCGAAAATCTAGGCCCTGGATATTATCGAGGATGCGCTTAGTGCGGCGTAAACCTAAACTCACTCACTAACTAGTCCCTTTCACGACAAAATGAAAAAGTGGAGAAAGGCATGGTTTGCTGTTCAAAGACAACATCCACCTCGAATCCTCGACGGTGGGTTAATGGCGGGCGATGACGATAGAAAGGCGGATCCAGAAGTTTGGAGTAGGGGTCTCTGGATCCGCCCCTGAGACAAATTATAGTTCCGTTCTGTCGGCTTTACTGCTGTAGGCAACCAAATATTCGTCTTCATCTTACATTTTCAGTTTCAGATACTTCACGGCAAAATTCAAGATCCACCATGTGGTTTACTGCGTTGTGTCTCTTGTCAATGAGTGTTCCGACCAAAGGGGTACGGATGTACAATCACTCACTTGCCCGCAACGAACCCCCATTTTCCTGTTGTGTCATCTGTGCTACAATGTCGGACTGCATCTGGGCCATGTACGATGGAAGCACATGTCGACTGGCGCGTGATTCAGAGATTCAAACAACGCCAAGTAAGTGCATATCGAAAGAGTTCAACATTCCTAATTTAGGCCCACCAGTGAGAGTTATCTCCCTTGTAACGCGTATTACAGCTGCCCGTTCAGTTAAACGTCGAATTTTGTCAGTTAAAGGGGAAAAGTACTTGGGTGAGATGTTAGACTCTCTAATGCACTCAACATGCGGTTTGGGGATGTTTCCCTGAACCAGGGATACTCTACAATATAGTCTCCCTGCCTGACCACCACTACTGTAAACCACTAAAGAATACTTGCTTTATCCTCAAGTATATAATTCATTCTCAAAGGGCAACACTACGGGAACTAAGAACTAGTGGTGGTCTGATTAATTGAAATAATCGAAGATTGGTCGCAATGGCCAAACGACCAAGCAATCGATCACATTTTCTCACAATCGAACACAAACGATTTTGAAACCGCTGTAATAGAGTTTGAAATACTTGATGATGGAACATATCTAGGACGTTGTCAGGGCCTGAAAACATGTTTATTTCTAAGAAAACTCACTTCACTTTCTGAAAAGACATGACTGAATATTTCTTGAAGAATCTGGGAAGTTAATGTTACACTGGAACTGAATCATTTTACACTGGATGTGAAATCTGCAAATGTAATTTGTGCAGTTTCTAAAAACAACAACAGAGAACCAAATGTTTTTTTCTTTATACTTACCTGCAACTACAACCTGAATAGGAAAATCTAAAAAATGACGCTAACCAATTGTTTTTCAATGATTGGTCGTTGGTATTGAACCAATCATCAATTGTGAGATTTCAACCAATGCCCAACACTAGTTTACAGTGAATGCTTTTCAGGCTGAACTTGGTTTTTGGTTCCGGAGGAGAAGAGGAAGATGAAGGCAGAGGATAAAACACAACATTTACATTTTACTTTTCCTCTCTTTCAGACCCAGCAGAATTTCCCCTACCAAGTGAGTTTTGAAGTATGGAGGCAGTGGGGTAGCCTAGTGGTTAAAGCGCTCGCTCGTCACGCCGAAGACCCGGGTTCGATATATGGGTACAATGTGTGAAGCCCATTTCTGGTGTCTACCGCCGTGATATTGCTGGAATATTGCTAAAAGCGGTCATTCAGACAGCCTTCCTTTGAAAAACTGAGCCTGTGCTGATTTGATATGGTGCTTCGCTTGGGTGACATGTAATTCTGTGCCTTCCATCTGTACAGAACCATCAGCATTGAGGTTATGTCTTGCATCCTTTTGTTTTAATAGTTAACAATCTCCCCCCTCTCAAAAAGTTGTATCCGCCCCTGCAGATAACTACCTAATGTCTTATTTTCATCATTATGCTTCCCATGTGGGGAATCGAACCCGGGTCTTCGGCGTGACGAGCGGACGCTTTAACCACTAGGCTACCCCACCGTCCCCTGTTATGAAGAGCCTCAACGTTAATCAAACCACGCCCTCCCATGACAATCGATAAACGAATACAATTTAGGGAAAACGAGTGGGTGGGGGTCTTAGGGTATTCGTGTGAGGGGACGGTGGGATACATGGGTACAATGTGTGAAGCCCATTTGTAGTTGCAATAGTGCGGGAGGGACATTGGTTGTACGCTGCTTTTAGCAATATTCCAGCAATATCATGGCGGGGTTATCAGAAATGGGCTTCCCATATTTTGCCAATGTAGGAATCGAACCCGGGTCTTCGGCGTGACGAGTGAAGGCTTTAGCCACGTACTAGGTTACAGCACCGCCCAGAAGCAATAGCAGTAGCAGCAGTTGTAGTTGTAGTAGTAGTAGTAGTAGTAGTAGTAGTAGTAGTAGCAGAAGAAGAAGCAGGAGCAGTAGTAGGTGGATGAGGAGGATTCCCTGAAACATGTAACACTTCAGCACTATGTTTTATCTATTTGGAAATCGTGTTGTTTTTCCTGGCTATGTATCTTTCGACTATTACAATATGCCTTAGTATCTTCATGAATTCTGGACCCGTGAAGGTCCGGGTTAGAATGAACCTTCAGTAACCCATGCTTGTCATAAGAGGCTACTAACGGGATCGGGTGGTCAGGCTCGCTGATTGGTTGACGCATGTCATCGCATCCCATTTGCGTAGATCGATGCTCATGCTGTTGATCACTGGATTGTCTGGTCTAGACTCCACTATTTACAGACCGCCCATTCGCTCCTTTCTCCCATTTGTGCTTATTTCGTTCGTGCTGTTCGTTTCATTTTAGGCATTGTTAGACTTATAGGTTCATTTGCTCGTGTGGCGTTTAGATTGTTAGATTGGTGAACTTCTTGTTAGAATATTATACATAGTGTTAGACAATTAGGGTATTTAGAGGTTCATTCAAAGTTCATTTTCATCTTTAAGAGAATCACGTTTAGTTTTCTCACTGATAATAGTTGTAACGTTTAGTTCCTTGTTTAGGCCAAAGGTAAGTGCAAAAGTTTAGTTGATAAGGTTTTCAGTTACATTGCATAGCTCTGTACAATCGTTTATTTCCACTGCGCAACAACCACATTTTAGATTTTTTATAGTCTCTGAAAATGAAGAAAGTCTCTGGGTTCCATGTCATTATATTTTATAATCATAATTTAGGAGGTGTATTTTTTCTGTAAAATATGTTGATTTCACAGACTATATTTTAGTCTAACATTTGTACTTCCTGACTGTTGACGCTGTTGAGACGAGTTGGATGAGAAACGTGTACCTCTCTTGCAGTGACACTTTTTGATGGGGATGGGCCCCATCCTCCCCCTACCAGGTGAAAATAGAATGAAGATAAGACACTGTTGCCTTAATTGGAACATCATCAGAATAAACGTCATTAGAAAATATTGTGTTTAGTTGTGAATTGATTTCCACTGTACTCACCGCGAGACTGACTGAGTTTAGTTTTAAGCCGCTTTTAGCAATATTCCAGCAATATCACGGCGGGGACACCAGAAATGGGCTTAACACATTGTGCCCATGTGGGGAATCGAACCCGGGTCTTCGGCGTGACGAGCCAACGCTTTAACCACTGGGCTACCCCACCGCCCCTCGAGACTGAGGAGGCACTAGAAAACATAACGGAAGAACTGTTGATACTCTTGTGTTTATTTAGCCACAATTCTTTATTTATGCAATAGTTTATAATAAAAAATAAACTGACGTTCAAAAGAAAGTACACACCTGATTCTTTGGTAAAATGTTTTCTTGAAAACAGCATTAATATTTAAAAGTGTTTTGATTCTGCCTTGTCACAAACATTGTGCAAGTGTTTCCAAAACACCACAGACATTGTACCAAATTACAACATTGCTAGCAAAATATTTATGGTTTTAATGGGAATAGTCCCAAAACACCAGGTGTGACCTTTCTTATGTAAGTCTGTATAGTTTGTGCCTGGCTAATATTTCATGGTTACTTTGTGTTTATCATCAAGAATTTAGATAACAAACATGCCCTGCATTTACTTAAGTTGAAACATTTGAAACAGTGCCTCCATTGGCTGACTATGTGTAGACGCATGTAAGGGACCGTTCATTATTCATGGCTAGGGCTAGAGAGAGAGAGGAGGGGGACAGAGAGAGTTTTTTTTTAAGCAGTAAATTTCAATATTTTAAAGTACAAAAGAACACCCCACCCCAGCCCCCAGTATATTGGTACAAAATTAATGACCCCCAAAAAAAATAAAATGGGTGACCCCCCCCAAAACAACAACAAACAAACAAAAAAGAAAACATCGTCAAACCCCTAAACACGACTGGAGCGTATAACTCGCTTCTCGAGAGTTTGAACAGAAAGATCCAAAGGTACTGAAGAATTTTCTCCCTGGTACAAGGCGAATTTTGTTGGAGAAAATGTCTCCATGCATCGAGAAGAAATGTACCCCATGAGAGACAGTATTCCCGTTGGAGAGAAAATGGCACTCTCCTTACGATGTTTGGCAAGCGGTAAGTTATGTGGTGTGTAAATGAAGCATGGATACTGCGGTTTCATTTTGCAAAGAATCCAAACTACACTCTCCTACCCAGAGTTCCATGCGTCTACCATAGTACCTCATCATTCGTAACTACTCGCCTGTTTCCGTGACCTACAGGCTCTCACCCGTGGCAGTACGATCACGCAAATGTAGTACCCGGATGTACCGATCTTGGGCTGCAGTGGTGACTCGAGGTCTGCCTGTATGGGGACGGTCATTTGTTATACCTGTTTGGTTGTAACGAGCTGTAAGCCGTGATATCGTGCTCAGACTAACAGAAGATTGGTAATCTCCAGCGTGCATTCTTTCAATGGCGATGTTCCGTGTCGCAGAGTCAAGACGTGGCGTGCCGCGTAGTGATTTGACCTTGAAACTCCTTCAAAACGAATGCCAATTTCCGAAAGTAATCTGGATTTTTATTGCCAGACAGTGCATGGTCTTTGCTGCACAATTTCAACTGGAAGGGGATTTCACCGTAGGTTTAACATTTCCCATAGTGATGGACGTCAACGTGCCTATAGACGCGTGGGAGAACGTTATGCACAGGCCTGTGTCTTGGAGAGGAATCGCTTTGGTGGTGGTTCCGTGGTGATTTGGGGTCGAATAACAGCACGCCAAAGAACTCCTTTGGTGATTGTACAGGGCAACTTAACTGATGTGGGCTACAGGGTTCAGATTCTTCGACCTGTGGCAATTCCTTTTCTTTTCTTAACATTCCAACAGGACAATGCCCGCCCTCATACGGCAAGGGTTGCTATGGATTTCTTGCAACACCACAACGTTGACTTACTGCCTTGGCCTGCAAATTCACCGGATCTCTCCCCGATAGAGCATGTTTGGGACGAGATGGGTCTTCCTCATCCGCCAAATAACGTCCTTGACTTGGCAACAGAACTTGAGAGAATCTGGCGTGACGTCCCACAAGCCTTCCTTGCACGTTTGATAGGCTCTATGCGTCGTCGATGCAATGCTGTTCTCAATGCCGATGGTGGACATACCTGTTATTGAGCTTGTGACATGGTCGTTTGACCCCTGTCCCGCTTGTGGGCTCGTGACGTCATTGTGACGGTGGTCTGCTTGGGGGAATTAACTCAGCAAAGAGTCCGAAGTCACAAGAAGCTAATCACAATTTTATTTATAAGAACGGAATAACATGGGGTGGCCACAGAGAGTCGGTACAACCCTCTGGGCTGAGGTCTAGAGCTGACCTGTGTTGGGAGTCTAAACCCTTCTGACTAATGAATGGAGATAGTGACTATTTATCTAAAATTGAAACAAGGAAGAGATTATGATTTGTTGACTGATACAAAAATGGGTGTAACCTACAATAACGAATGAAATACGGAATATAATAAAGTGGTGTGTGTCCTACAAAAACAACTTCATTGACCAGACAGCTGGAATACTTAATCCTGCTAATCCTATTTCAACTGGCACTAATCTCGTTGGCACTTTTACTGGATGCTTGGATGCTTACCCTGGGCTAGATCTTAACGAGCCCAAGTTGATGTGTCAATTATAGGGCATGTTCCCATTTCGCCTTCATCCCATTTCGCCTACAGTCTTAAAACAACAATTCATGGTTTGGTGACTGTTATTTCATGCATGAGTAATAAGTTTACCCTATTCAGATATAAATGGAATCTCCCTTAGTTTTCCTTTAATTTGATTAGTAGCACACGTAGACAACATGGCTTTTTGCATTAAAATAAAAAAAATGTTTTTCTTTCATATTTTCTATTCACAGCAAATCATAGTACAATATAATACAATAATCAATATGGCACTGGCTGTTAACTAGAACACTGTACTTGAGTTCATGGATGTCTGAGTTTATTGAAGCTTCAGTAAGTGACCTGATGCGCCCAGGAACTGATTAGACGTTGTCTCAGTCGGTTGAGACGCTGGTCAAGATATCTGTAAACTCGTGAGCCTGGCCGAGTTGTTGCACCATGGTCAATCTGAAGGCGAGTGATCTCGTTGGTGAATTCAATCTTCTTGATAGCTGTTATGAATTCATAAATGTTCGGATGGTTCTTTCTCACAGACCATTTTTTCAGACCATTATGGAAGCCTTCCATGTAATTGTTTTTTTCTGGGACCAGTGTTGTTGTGTTGATTCCAGAGACTTGGTGGAAATCTTGCATCAAAGTCGACCCAGGTGCTGGTGACGTAGTCGTTAAACTGTGTGAGTGAGTGAGTGAGTGAGTTTAGTTTTACGCCGCACTCAGCAATATTCCAGCTATATGGCGGCGGTCTGTAAATTATCGAGTCTGGACCAGACAATCCAGTGATCAACAGCATGAGCATCGATCTGCGCAATTGGGAACCGATGACATGTGTCAACCAAGTCAGCGAGCCTGACCACCCGATCCCGTTAGTCGCCTGTTACAACAAGCATAGTCGCCTTTTACGACAAGCATGGGTTACTGAAGACCAATTCTAACCCGGGACTTTCACGGGTATTAAACTGTGTGATGCCAACTGCTGGACTCTGGTTCAGTACATCTACCCAGACATCTTGAACTTGTTACTCATACATTGTGAAACTGACCTGCCTGCTCCTTTTGATCTTCATAGCCTTAATCCTTCAGCCAATTGCTTATAAACACTGATTATAAGCTGACTCCATTTAAAGACAATGATATACTTATCTTTTCTCATACATTTTGAAATTGACCTTCCTTAATTCCAGTAAGTCAAGTCCATTCTCTCAATAGGGGTGCATTTTCTATTCCCTATAATAGTATGTCTGTGAGATGAGTTTCACTACTTTTGACTGGAGTCTTTCTCTAAGCTATTACTGATACATGATGAAACTAATATTCTATATATTTTCCTAATATCTTAATCCTAATATATTGCTTGTATTGGTACTAATTAATAATCAATTTTGTATGAATAATTATTCCATGATAGTGCCTTGAAAAGACCCTAAAAAGGCCTGATGACTGATAATCTGTACAAAACCTGATTATAAACATATAATGGCAGTGGTGTAGCCTAGCTGTCAAAGCCAAGTCCCGGTCCGATTCCCCACATAGGTACAGTGTGTGAAGTCCATTTCTGGTGTTCGCCCCCGTGATATTACTGGAATGTTGCTAAAAACGGCATAAAACAAGTGTGTTTGCCACTGATAGGACAATGTCCCCCGCTGCTAAAGAATGTAATATCTACATTTACTACTTTTTAATTTTTGGTCACATACAAGATGCCTGAAATGACTGGTGTCTGCATAATCACCCAATGTAGGCTGTCAACATAATTGAAAACATTGGGTTCAATGTTTTATGAGATATCGCGTTTAAATAAGTTTGAAAAGCGGTCAAAGTGTCGTGGTGATCTTGAAGATAAGGTCAAGGTCACCCAAATAAACTGGTGTCTGCATAATTCCTCAATGTAAGCTGTCACCGAATTTGAAGACATTGAGTACAACAGTTCATGAGATAAGGAGTTAACTAGTGTTAAAAGTGTGCAAAGTATGGTGGTGACCTTGTAGATAAGGTCAAGGTCACCCAAATAAACTGGTGTCTGTGTAATCCCCCAATGTAGGCTGTCACCGAATTGAAGTGTTCAAAATCTCGTGGTGACCTTGAAAATAAGGTCAAGGTCACCCAAATAAACTGGTGTCTGCGTAATCCCCCAATGTAGGCTGTCACCAAATTTGAAGACATAGGGTACAACAGTTCATGAGATATCGCGTTAACAAGAATCGGGACGTAACGGACAGACGCCGCTGAATACATAGTCCCCTGTTCTGGCGGGGGACAATTAAACTCACTCACTCACTATAAACATATAAAGCATGCAACAGGGACCAAAGAATAGTTCGTTATATCCGTCATTTCATTGAGTGCATGTTCGTTGTAGACATGTTTATCGTAATATGAAAGAATCATGTTGTTTAATTTCTTTTGAGGAGTATAGAGCAAGACAGAAAACTCAATACAATGGCGAGAAATTGAACATTTATTAACATTTATCGAGTCTTGTGTTTCAGAATCATTTTCCGATTTGATTGCGAGACCTCTGTGTCCTGGAGCGACGTTCACATGTATGTCTGTCCTGAGCCAGAGTCTGCCCTGGCGGACAGGAACAACGATAGCCTCCATATTTGTTTTGACATGTGTGACTACATCGATTCTGACCAGAGCACTCGTTCACATCTGAAAGTACAAGAAAATGAGTGAGAACACTGCTGCCGACTGTGACTGTGAGACAGTGAGTGAGTTTACTTTTATGCCACTTTTAGCAATATTCCAGCAACATCATGGCGGGGCACCAGAAATGGGCCTCGCACGTACCCATGTGGGGAATCGAACCTTGGTCTACAGCGTGACGAGCAAATGCTTTAACCACTGGGCTACCCCACCACCCTCCTGTCATCATAATTGTTTGATGTTGAACAGGTATAGATCATGGATAGCATTTGTATTTTTCCCTGAATGTGAATACTGAATATACATTTTTTACAATCCAAAATTAGAAAAGATATACATGCCATTCGGCTTGATTGATTGGGTACGACATTACTTAAACACTAAGCCTGATCAGTATTGGGGGCCATGGATTAGCCTAATGGTTAGAGAATCCCCTCGTCACACTGAAGACCTGGGTTTGATTGTCTACATGGGTACAAGGTGTGAAGTCCATTTCTGGTGTCCCCCTGCCGTGATACTGCTGGAATACTGCTAAAAGTGGCGTAAAACTAACTAACTCACTCACTCACTGATCAGTATTGATTATATCTGATTGTTCGATTACCAAAACAGCAAACACCATCAATTGTACTATCTTCCGAAGGCAAGACTGTCTTATAGCAAACAGTCTACATTTCACCCAAGCCATTTCAAGCTCTATTACCCATAAAGATCCATCATAGGCGGATCCAGAGGGGGGGTGCGGGGGTGCGCACCCCCCTTTTGTCCTGATAGTTTATTAAATGACCATTGAAACTCGGGTGAAAATGAAGTGTGCACCCTCCCTTTTCTCAATAGTGTGCACCCCTCCTTTCTCAATAGTGTGCACCCCACCTTTCTCAATAGTGTGCACCCCCCCTTTCTCAAAAAGCTGTATCCGCCCCTGTCCATGTCAGAATTGGTCTTCAGCAACACATGCTTGTTGTAAGAGGTGACTAACAGGATTGGGTTGTCAGGCTCGCTGACTTGGTTGACATGTCATTGTATCCCGATTGCATAGATTGATGCTCATGCTGTTGATCTCTGGATTGTCTGGTCCAGACTCAATTATTTACAGACATCCACCATATAGCAGGAATATTGCTGAGTGCGGCGTAAAACTAAACTTACTCACTCACTCATCCTCTGGAGGCAAGAGTGTCCTACAGTGAACATCAAACTCTACATTTCACCCAAGCCATTTCAACAGATGTACTTACGATTGGACTATACCTTACAAAATCAATTTTCATTGGTTACCAGGTAATTTACATTCTCTTCCCACAGAGGTTACTCCTGTCATGTATTCCTACGTAACCTCTGTTCTAATACGGCCCTTTCATGGTGTGAGCGTTCAAGATTCGTGATTGGAGGCAATCAGATTTAGTTGTGCAATCAGCGACGTTGTTTCAAAAGTGATCATTCGCAAGGCCTCGGTAATTTCCGTATACTTCGAGAAAACTAAACCTCTTCCCCTGCGCGATGCGCAAACGTTTCTTCTAGACAGAACTCAGTCATGTTATGGCGGATCAGTGGCATCTCCATCGCCCTCGTTGACAACGGACAAGCTAGCCATTAAACGTCTTGTGTGTAACATCAACACAAGTCCCCGGCAGAGGGGGGATATTTGTGGCCTCACATTTGCTTGTGTTAGTCAAGTTGAATCTAAGTCGATGTAACACGTGTTCTGATAGGATAGAAAGAAGGGAGATAATTCGTGTTGCGATCTTTTGCCGCTAGGGGATTTTACGAGAACCGGGAAATATGGCCGTATTAGAACAGAGGTTACGTTGGAAGATATGACAAGTAACCTCTGTGGGAAGAGAATGGGTAATTTAATGATATGACATTATATGGTAGAGATATTACTTGCATGTGTTTTAATATTGTAACAGGAATACAAGCAATCTCATATTGGTGATACAGTGACACACTTGGTTCTTTACTCCTAGGAAATTCTGACCCGTGAAGGTCCGGGTTAGAATACTGATCTTCAGTAACCCATGCTTGTCGTAAGAGGCGACTAACAGGATCGGGTGGTCAGGCTCGCTGACTTGGTTGACACATGTCATCGGTTCCCAACTGCATAGACCAATGCTCATGCTGTCGATCACTGGATTGTCTGGTCCAGACTCGATTATTTACAGACCGCCGCCATATAGCTGGAATATTGCTGAGTGCGGTGTAAAACTAAACTCACTCACTCCTAGGAAATTCTAAACTTGTCACAGGAAACAATATTGCAAATACTGACTTGTCAGAAAGCCAATTTACTGCCTGATAGTATGTGATTGGCAAAATGGCAAACAAGAGACTATCCTTGACAGACCTGTGTGTTTTCTTCAGTTCAGTTAGCACAGAACAAAAATGCCTATGGTCAGATTTCATTCTGGACCAGACATTCCAGTGACTGACTTCATCAGAGCACCGAACTATGCAATTGGGATACAATGGCGTGTCAAACAAGTCAGATTTCATTCTGGACCAGACATTCCAGTGATTGACTTCATCAGAGCACCGAACTATGCAATTGGGATACAATGGCGTGTCAAACAAGTCAGCAAGCCTGACCGCCCAATCATTAGTCACCTCTGACAACAAGTATGGGTTGCTGAAGACCAATTCTAACCCAAATCTTCACAGGGGAGGCAAGCATTCCTTTGCTGATAATCAGCTGTAACAAGACTGACCTACTGAGGTTGGTTTTACGCCGCTTTTAGCAATATTCCAGCAACATCACGGCGAAATGGGCTTCACACATTGCACCCATGTGGGGATTCAAACCTGGGTCTTCGGCGTGACGAGCCAACGCTTTAACCGTTAGGCTACCCCACCGCCCCTGCTGTAACAAGAATGTTTGTAGATATGGACTTCACTTAGGGTGTAATAGTGTTTTATTATGAAAATTCATGATGGGATATTTACATTGCCCTGCTCTGAGTTTATCAACTGGGACGAGTCTTACCAAGCTGACAGACGACCCCCTGAAACTGGGGGGGACACACACACCGGTGGTTCTCGCAGTACCCTCCGTTCCGACACTCAGGTTGACAGGTGGTATCTGAGGGAAGAAGAAGATTGTATGTGAAGGATCAAAACCAGTGATCCTTCATAGCCTAGTGGATAAAACCGCCAAGCTAGTAAGCAAGGGTTTGCAGGCCGAAACAATATATTGGCAGTTTCCAATAATGTGATATTTTACAATCGTATTCAGTATTTGCAAGACAAAGTTATATCAATCTTAATTAAAAGTCAAGGGCTATTCCCCAGAAAATCCCTGGGTTGCGGGCAAATCTATTGATATTCCCAGGGATTTCTTGGAGAATGCCCCCAAAACTGCCTGAAGAGGTTTACTCGGTAAAAGGTGAGGTGAGGGGAGGTGAAATTGGGTTTAACGTCGTGCTTGAGAATATTTCACTCATATGACGACGTGCATGCATGTGTATGTGTAGGTGCAGCTGCTTGTACTAGCTCAGACTGAAACTGGTTTTATAGTGCTAGCCCACTGAGATACCACGCCGCAGTGAAGCATGAATACCCCACTCAGACACATTATACTGACTCCGAGGTGACCAGTCCTTGTTGTACCCATTAATGCCCGAACGCCAGGCAGAGACCAACAAGTACCATATTTTAACGTCTTTTGGTATGACACGGTCGGGGATAGAACCCGCGACCTTCCGCTCTCCGGGCGGACGCTCTAACCACTACACCACGGTGGCGGTCACTCGGTAAAAGGAGGACCTGGCGAGACAATAGAGTGACGTCACTGGAGGTTTATAAAGAAATTCCCATCCTCCTCCCAGACTGGAGGCACTAATGTGAAATACATTTATTGTTTTTTCTGAATATGTGTGTTTGTTTCTTTGCTTTTGTTTGATGCCCCAGCCAGCATTGAATACATGAAATGCAACGTGTCTTGTATTTGAGGTTACACTTAAAGTTAAGATACTAGATGGTTTTTTGTTGATTCGCTCCTGGGATTGGTTAGATTGTTGACTTTCTGATAGTGTGAGTTCTAATCCCAGATACCTTCAGTTGTTGGCAATCTATAGCCCGTTTTTATAGTGTATTGTCCACATAGTGCTATTAGTTTTAACTTTCCACGCAAGTTTTAATTCTAATTGTGATATTCTAGTTGTTTTACTGTCCTTCGTCTGTCCTTCCTCTAATCCCAGATGGGACTCAACCCAAAACAGTACCAGAGTCTGTACTTTACTGACAGAGTATAATCCCAAATATACCGTATGTTGAATGCCCCTTTCAACAATCTTTCAGTGGTATGACAGTGCCATGTTATAATCATGTACAAGACAATCCTTTGATTGATACACACTGTCAGGTACAATCTCAGACACACTATTGATCAATACTGACAAACAGCAGAGTCCGATCCTGCCCAGCATTGATAACATGGAACCAATTAAATGAATGATGGTATTGCCTTCATCCACTTAAACGCATTGTTAATCAAACATCGCCAATGTTAAATAAGTTCAAGTAAATGTGCCAAAGTACAGTGGAATCTGTCAAATCCAGACTGACTGACTGACTGACTGAGTTTAGTTTTACGCCGCTTTTAGCAATATTCCAGCAATATCACGGCAGGGGACACCATAAATGGGCTTAACACATTGTGCCCATGTGGGGAATCGAACCCCGGGTCTTCGGCGTGACGAGCGGACGCTTTAACCACTAGGCTACCCCACCGCCCTTCAAATCCAGACTCTGTGTAATCTGGTTTTCTCCAAAATCCGGACTACTCTTGGAGTCATGGCAAAATTGTTCTTAATTTATCATTAAAGCTTGCTTTATAATCCAGACTCTCTGAATTACGGATTACGGACTAATACGGTAACTCATCGTGGTAGTGTCTACGGTAACGGACAAACGTTGTCTAATCCAGACCGCTTTACAATCCGGTCGAGTGAGTCGGTCCCAGGCCAGTCCGTAATAGACAGATTCCACTGTAGTTCATTAGGACAGAGATGTTAAAACACCCTTGACTTAAGAGGATGGTACACTTACTCATGCAGGACCTCTTGTCTGTCCTGAGTCGAGAGCCTGGGGGGCAGATACATGCGTAGCCTCCGTACGTGTTGCGACAGTAGAACTCACAGAGACCTCGCCCACTGGCACACTCATCTATATCTAGGACAAAAGGTCATAATTAAAACGGACAGCTGAACAGATTGATCATCAGAAATATTGTTGATGGGAATCATTATTAATGATTATTGATATGAAAATTGTGTAATCGATAATATTGTTTATCATACAATGGATAGTGTTCTCGGCAGGATAAAGCCAACGGATATTTTCGGTATCTGTTGGGGTCATATACGGATATCGATGCAAATTAGAGAGGTCATATGCAAATTTTAGGGTCTACTTTCACAGTGTAAACAAGCATGGCGTCAAGGGTCGGCGGTCGTGTCCGGACTGATGGCCGTGGTTATGGTACTGTCAGTGCTTTGATCCAAGAAAATTCATGCCTGGTTATGATAGATGTAGTAGATTACAAAGCGAAGATAGAAATTCATAGGCTTACGAAGATACCAACATCAGTTCCCCGACTGACTGTCAGTGTTTGCGAGAGAAGGTGCACAATGTCACGCGAACATTAAAGCGTAGTTTGTTGTTCAAAAGGTTAATTGAAGGTTTCTGAAGTTTCTTAGACATATAACTCAGATTTGTTGACAACAATACATACTCTAGCATAAAAGCTTACTGGGAACTAGATGACCTAACGCAGTCAGCTGAGTGATCAGGAGAAAATTATGTCACCAGGCTTGTGACGTAACGTATTACTCCGCACATATTTGTGACGTCATAGACATTCCACGAAGTTTAGTTTCATGATTTGTGGCATTTGAAATCGCATTTTTTAAAATTATAAAGCAAAAATGACACTGTATGATAAATAGGTTATCACACTCTTTGGGATGGTTAATATTCTGCATTAGGAATAAACACTATGTATTTAGCTCGCCAAGGCTCGCTAAATACAATGATTATTCCTAATGCAGGATATTAACCATACCAAAACACACGCGTGTGATAACCTATATACATCAACTATTGTGATGAAGTAATTTTTATTTTTTTTAATTTATTCAGAAAATACACCAAGTTAGGTCTTTATTGGGCTGCTTCCCAGATAGCATTCGAACGTTGGCCCAACATTGGCAATGTTGGCAAAACCATTGCCAATGTTGGGCCAACGTCTGAATGCTAACCGGGTTCTTAAGAATGTTCAGGACGGTGTTTTGCTGGTAATCCAAGCCTACATATGTCACCACTCACCACTGATGTGAGATATGTTGATTTCTTTCAGAATTTTTAATCATGTTTGCTCATGTTACTTTCCGATATCTAATCGATATTCATTTAATGATGATTGATCTGTATGATCTATATCGATAGCCTGCCCTAATAATGAAACACATAGGCCATGAAATCATTTATTCCATAACTTGTTTACTGATTGTTTGTGTCAGTTGGGTTGGTTCTTCAAATCTAAACAATCTGGAAAATAAAAAGGCTGACAGTTGTGTGAAAAAAAGAAAAAGTGAATGAAATATGTTTTTGAAAGAAGCACTGACATTATAAGTTATCACATCGTGTCGAGGGAAATACGGGGTTTTATCAGTCCCACGTAAGGTTGTATTCCCCGAGGGAATACAACCTGACTCGGGACTGATAAAACCCCGTATTTCCTTCGACACAATGTGATAACGCATTTATCTAGCCGAATGTTTTTACTAAATGAAAAGAAAACAAAACAAAATTAGAAATTACTGAAATTAGAAAACAGACTTAACAGGCAGATGAAAAGATCGAAGTACAAAACTGAAATCTTTGGCTCGGGTGGTCACCGGGTCCATGAATTAAGAGAGTCACCAAGATTACCTTGTATAAAACTTACCACTCTCACATAAATCCCCTGTAAAACCTGATGGACACACGCACACGCCGTTGTCGCTGCATCTGCCGCCGTTCAAGCAGTCGGGCACACATCTCAACACTAAAACAAGTTAGGGGTAATATCTTGTCAAAACAATTCATATTGATTATGGATGTGTGAAACTATAGTGACAAGATGCTTAGAAAACTAAGTCAAATTACACCAATATGCGAGGGTAATTCTGTTGGATAGTTCTGAGGGCTGGAGATAAGGGGGTGATTTCTATCCGCGATAATGAGATTTGCAGACAAATATCATTGGGCTACTCACAGCATGTTTTTAATAACAAACACACCAACAATACCTAACCTGAAAAGAGATCAAAACAAGGGAGACAACTCTATTGTGACACTACTTTGACAATAATGAAATTATAATCCATAGGCGGATCCAGAGGGGGGTTGCAAGGGTGCGTACCCCCTCTTTTGTGCTGAAAGATTGTTAAATGACCATTGAAAGTTTGTGAAAATGAAGTGTGCACCCCACCTTTTCTCAATAGTGTGCACCCCCCTTTCTCAAAAAGCTGTATCCGCCCCTGTAATCAACAGTGTAATGGTAATAAAGAACCTACACTCTGCATGTTTCTCTTGTAATGAAATAAGGGAAGGTCAAGGTAATAAAGTCCTAAAAATTTACTCAAAACATTTACATGATTCAGAAATCTAAACTATGACAGAGACCGTGTGATAGGCGGTGACTCATCTCCTAGCTACTGGTTACAGCTTGGAGGCCCGGACTGTGAATGGACAACACTAAGAATATGAGAATAAGAGCCTACCCTCTGAGGAAGGTAGCTCTGTTAACTCACCTGTTCAGGTTCTCTTGTCGTTGTTCAGTGTTGTGCCAGGACTGTTAAACCAATTGTGCGAACATACCCTGCACTGCTGAGGATGGTAGCTCAAAACCTACCCTGCACTGCTGAGGATGGTAGCTCAATTAACTCACCTGTTCAGGTTCTCTTGTCATTGTTCAGTGTTGTGTGCAGGACTGTTAAACCAATTGTGTAAACCTACCCTGCACTGCTGAGGATGGTAGCTCAATTAACTCACCTGTACAGGTTCTCTTGTCATTGTTCAGTGTTGTGCCAGGACTGTTAAACCAATTGTGTAAACCTACCCTGCACTGCTGAGGATGGTAGCTCAATTAACTCACCTGTACAAGTTCTCTTGTCATTGTTCAGTGTTGTGCCAGGACTGTTAAACCAATTGTGTAAACCTACCCTGCACTGCTGAGGATGGTAGCTCAATTAACTCACCTGTTCAGGTTCTCTTGTCATTGTTCAGTGTTGTGCCAGGACTGTTAAACCAATTGTGTAAACCTACCCTGCACTGCTGAGGATGGTAGCTCAATTAACTCACCTGTACAGGTTCTCTTGTCATTGTTCAGTGTTGTGCCAGGACTGTTAAACCAATTGTGTAAACCTGCCTGCTGAGGATGGTAGCTCAATTAACTCACCTGTACAGGTTCTCTTGTCATTGTTCAGTGTTGTGCCAGGACTGTTAAACCAATTGTGTAAACCTACCCTGCACTGCTGAGGATGGTAGCTCAATTAACTCACCAATTGTGTAAACCTACCCTGCACTGCTGAGGATGGTAGCTCAATTAACTCACCTGTACAGGTTCTCTTGTCATTGTTCAGTGTTGTGCCAGGACTGTTAAACCAATTGTGTAAACCTACCCTGCACTGCTGAGGATGGTAGCTCAATTAACTCACCTGTACAGGTTCTCTTGTCGTTGTTCAGTGTTGTGCCAGGAGGACATTCACACTCAAAATGACCGAAGGTGTTCTTGCAACGATATTGACAGAAACCAGGTGGCAGCTCTTGGCATTCGTCAATATCTGTCAACACCAGCATAATCTTAACATCACAATATTTCATCATCACCATCATCATCTTCATCATCATCATCATCATCATCATTAGTAATGGGTCAGCCTGCTAATGTGGTTGATACATGTCATTGTATCACATTTGGGTAAATCAATGCTCATGATGTTAATCACTGGACTTTCTGGCCCAAACTTGATAATTAACATCATCATCACCATCACCACATCATCATCTTAATCATCTATTTCAACACCGACAATGTCAGTAAGCATCAAACTTATCAACATCAGTCAAAGTCCAAATCATTTTAACCATACCCAAACAATCATCATCATCATCATCATCATCATCATGGCCTATGGGGTAGCCTAGTGGTAAAGCATTTGCTAGACATGCCAAACTGGGTTCGATTCCCCACATGGGTATAATGTGTGGAGCCAATTTCTTGTGTCCCCTGCCGTGATATTGCGACATAGAACTAAAATCGTCATCATCATCCATCATCATCAATCATCCATCATCATCAACCATCATCATCATCAACCATCATCATCATCATCATCATCATCCATCATCATCATCATCATCAATCATTCATCATCAATCATCATCATACATCATCATCATCATCATCATCATCATCATCATCATCATCATCCATCAATCATCATCATCATCATCATCATCATCATCATCATCATCATCATTTATGCCAGTGTTGGCATGTCATACATTCATCATCATCATCATCATCATCATCATCATCATCATCATCATCATCATCATCATCATCATCATCATCATCATCATCATCATCAATGGGGCATTTGGTCAGTCATCATCATCATCATCATCATCATCAATCATCATCATCATCATGGGCATCATCATCCATCATCATCATCATCAATCATTATTTATCATCATCAATGTTATATACATTCATCATCATCAACCATCATCATATCATCATCATCATCCATCATCAATACATGTCATACATCATCATCATCATCATCATCATCATCATCATCATCATCATCATCATCATCATCATCATTTATGGGGCAGCCCAGTGTTCATGTCATACACATCATCATCCATCCATCATCATCATCATCATCATCATCATCCATCATCATCAATCATCATCATCATCATCATCATGTCATCATCATTTATCCATCATCATCATCCATCATACATCATCATCATCATCATCATCATACAGTGTTTGCATGTCATACATTCATCATCATCATCAATCATCATTTATCATCATCATCATGTCATCATCATCATCATCATCATCATCATCATCATCATCATCAGCCAGTGTTTGCATGTCATACATACATCATACATTCATCATCATCCATCATCATCATCATCATCAATCATCATCAGTGTTTGCATGTCATACATTCCTACATGTCATACATTCATCATCATCCATCATCATCATCATCATCATTCATCATCATCCATCATCATCATCATCATCATCAATCATTTATGGGGCAGCCCAGTGTTTGCATGTCATACATTCCTACATGTCATACATTCATCATCATCCATCATCCATCATCATCATCATCATCAATCATTATTTATGGGGCAGCCCAGTGTTTGCATGTCATACATTCCTACATGTCATACATTCATCATCATCCATCATCATCAATCATCATCATCATCAATCATCATCATCATTTGCAATCATCATTTATGGGGTCAACATCCAGTGTTTGCATGTCATACATTCCTACATAGTCATACATTCATCATCATCCATCATCATACAATATGTGCATGTCATACATTGAAGCCCATTTCTAATGTCCCCTGCCTTGACATTGCAGGAATATCTCTTACAAACAGCCAGAAACTATATCCCTCGCTTACTGTTATCATCAATGGTAGTGACTCAACAATTACAGCCATCCTTATGAGCCATCCTTATTTATGGCAAAAAAATACCAACCAGACATTACCCTAAACATCATTTTACGAAGAACAGAGGTACAGATAAGCTGCGTATCTGCGTAAATTACGCAAACATTTATGTGAAAACCCAATTCCTATTAAGTCTATTGCGTACAAGTACGCTTGAAGTTTTGTAAATACTCAATAAATGTGATCTTACATGCGTATACACAAAACTGTCCAATCGTAGCTTGCGTACTGGTGGATAGATAAAATAACTGACGTATATTGAGAGGTTCTATATTAGGACATGAACTGACAACCTGCAGTCTTTCTTATCGTTTCTCATATAACAGATCAAAGGTAAATCACAAACACTAACATTTAAACTATATTATATTTTTAAAATTAATGGAAATTGGCACAATACCCAAATGAGTTTGATTGAGGTGAGTACAATTTATTTGGTTATTTGGAAAATTAGGATACCCAATTGAGATGAACACAAGGGAGTACATAACTCAATGACCCAAAACGTTATCTGTAGCTCTGGAAGAATTATTTTCAAAACAGACATTTTCATCTGATTAAACATATCCAATAGACTGGATCTCAAGTATTAAATATATACTGAACATCACACCCAATCCATCAGGACCCAATATGAAAGATAATGTGTAAGTAAAAGCTTGCTGACTGAAGCAAACTTCATCACTCCTAGACCAGTAACAAAGCTACACGGTGGTGAAACAACAATATCCATTTCACAAAATCATTGGATTTAGTATGGCAGAGGATACTGGAAATAGACTTCATCATGTTCACATCGTACCCATTGTGAGAACTGAACCCAGGTCTTTGGCATGATAAGCAAAACACAGTGCTGAAACATTATCAAGTATATTCCACAAAAACACAGGAGTTATCATGGCTGATCATTGCAGGGAACACCAGAAAAAGGGCCTCACACACTGTAGCAATTTAGGAATTGAACCCAGGGCCCCGTTTCACAAAGCTTTCGCATAGCCCTCTGTCCTTTATAGGAGGTACGAATGCTACAAGGAAAGTTATGTGATTTTAGGCTTATGAGAGCTTTGTGAAACGGGGGCCCTGGCCTTTATGGCAACAAGCAAACACTTCACCCACTAGGCTACCATACTGCTTCACAGTAATCATGTGTCCTGTAACTGAGTCATCTTACCTTCCTGGCAGGTACTTCCCATAATCCCCGTGGGGCAGACACACGTTCCATTCTGACACGTTCCCCCGTTGGCACACTGTGGGTTACATCCTCTGAGGAACCCACGCAGAAGATCCTTACAGCTTCGCCTCTTGTGGCGATCCACCAGGTCAATCTTACAGTTTTCCACAATCTCTGTGCGACATTTAAAATCATCGCAGATGATCTCTATAAACTCCTCAAGCTGACACACTAATCCGAATGTCGTGTTAACGAGTCCATAGCCCTGTTCACATGGCGGAAGTGGACCTCCACGAGGGGGGCATGGTTCTGTGTCACAGTCATACTCTGCTGCAAGGGGGTGGCATTTTGGGGGTGAGGAGGATAGATGGTACCCCACGGGACAGTCCAGGTCAAGGGTGAAGGACTTGCAAATGACCCCTTCGTCAGTTTCTACGGGTCGGGAGTCTTCATCACAGAGATTTGTGTTCTTGTCTAGTGGTCTACATTCTGATCTTGAATCGACAGCAAAGAGAATCTGCCCAGCGGGACACTTCAGTCTGGAGTTGATCAACACCTTCTCGCAGAAGAACCCGCTCCCAATCCTCACCATCCTTTGCCCACTGTGGCAGGTCAAGGTCACTTGCGATTTTTTCACGCACTCAAACCCATGATGCATTCGAACAGCAATCAAATTACGAGAACAATCAGGAAGCAGGTCGATCTCAGACACTTTTAAATCTTGACATACAAATCCACGAGGTGTCGCTGACCTTATCTGACCTTCAGTGCATGAGCCACCGACCTTCCCAGACAGGGTGACTTCAGACGTCTTCCGCGTTGTCCGACGGTACTTGCACTCCAGCCCTTTGTTCGTCCTCACTAACTCTAACCCAGATGCACAGGGAAGACCAGTCAGAGATGCTCGGTTTATTTTCTTACATCTCAGACCCTTTGGCCCTTCTACCAGTCTTTGTCCATAAGGACACTTTACTTTTGTGGCATCTTTCTTAGGTGGAAACCCACATGCTTGACCTCTTGGCGTGTTGATGATGATCTGTGGGGGTCTGCAGACCAGCGGAGGTTTTGTTGTCAAGGTGAAGGTCGGACCTACATACTGGCACATTATACCTATAGATGTCTGAACTCGCTGTAAGCCAACAGGACATGGTGGGAATGTCGTTGTGGGCTTTGGAGTTGTCCTCAGGACACAGATGGCACCGGAAACAGTTCTGACGAGGTCTTCATCATTTCTACAAGTCAAAGGAGTTGTTGTCGTGGTTGTAGTAGTAGTTGTTGTAGATGATGTGGGAACATCCTGGCATACAAATTTCCCCTGCATCTTTAGAAGCATCTGTCCTTTCAGACAGGAAGGTGGTGTTGGTGTTGTAGTAGTAGTGGTAGTTGATGTGGTTGGAACATCCTGGCATACAAATTTCCCCTTCACTTTTATCAGCATCTGTCCTGTGCGACAGGATGGTGGAGTAGGTGTTGTTATGGCGACACACCTCCTCCCCTCCCTCGTCTCAACAAGCACCTGTCCTGGACCACATATCAAACTATCTTCGTCAAACGCACACTCAGCCCCAGTCTCCCCCATCACAGCCTTATAGCCAGGGGGACAGTTCTTCGCCTCCAGTTCTTTACGAGCGCTCTTGCGTAACGGTCGACACACAACAGAACCATCAAACAGGCCCTTCTGGTAACCAACTGGACACTTGACCCTCTTGGAATCCACTAAATTGCTCGGCTGGGTTGTCTGCAGGTTACCCAGCCGGTTCTTCTGGTTGCATAGATCCCCACGACATGTCCATTCTCCATCTTGTTGCATTTCCCCGTCTTGCAGCATATCTTCAAACACGGTTTCTTTAATCTCATTTGTTTTCGACACATGTTTGTTCTCTTTCACACTTGGTTTCATCTGATGATGACGTTTCACAAATAATTTTGACTGTCTGTGTTCAGACTGATTTACAAGTTCATGATTTCTTTTCTTGTTGAAATCATTTAAAAACTGTTTTCTGCTCATAATCTGAGACTTGTTTTTTAACCTTGTATTTTCTTCATGGTGTTTTAAGTCTCTTTTCTTATGCCTTTTATTTTTGGGAATAATTTCAGCATTTTTTCCATAAGAATTAACATTTTGTTTTGGTTTCTGCCCATTTGATACAAGAGCATGTCCATTATGATAAACATCCTTTAAGTAATCAGTGTTAATCAAGTAGTCTGTCTCTGTGGGGAACACCCCCCAAGATTTTCTCCCATCATCACCGTCCCAGCACCCACGCCCATGACAATTAACCCCCATAAGTGCCCCTCTTGAACCCCCCTCACTTGGGATCATCTCTTGACTGGGATTATCTTCATCGCATGGCAGATGCAAGCATGACACAACATGACCTTGACCTTTTGTTGCAGCTTTTCCTCCACAGTTTATATTATTACAAGGAGATAACTCTGTCTTTTTCCTTCCATGATGCACCGGTTTGTTATTTTCACACTTTTTACCAACACAGGGGAGGAACATTGGTGGTGAGATCGTTCGTGTCAATGATTCTGCATTGCTGTATCCATGGCGACCGCTTTGTCTGATAGGGGTCGATGTGTCACAACCTTGACCTTTGCACAAAAATGTCCTTGACCCTGAGATAGGTCTGGTGGCGCGTACATGAAACTTCCTGTGGTTCCTGTGATGACTGAGATGTCTCACGCTACAACTCCTGCCACTGCATGGACTATTTTCTGAAAAACAGAATGAATCCGGTAATAATGATAAAATATTAACATTGGTTGATTGGTTGTTGTTTAACGTGGCACTCAGCAGTATTCCTGCTATATAATCGAGCCTGGAACACACAATCCAGTGATCAACAGCATGAGCATTGATCTATGCAACTGGGATACGATGGCATGTGTCAACCAAGTCAGTGAGCCCGACTGCCCAATCCCGTTTGTTACCTCTCACGACAAGCATGGGTTACTGAACACCAATTCTAACCCAGATGTTCATGGGTTAAAATATTTTAAAAAAAGGATTATGGAGTAGGGTAAAAAAAAATTGGTAAGGAAAGAGTTACAAAAATTAATCTCAAGAGAAACTGAAGTTAGTATATCCATAAAAAATAAAAAGTAACAGTTAGTCAACATTAAACAGATCTGAGTCCAATCCTGTGTCTAGAGATCCACCTATGTTAGTCAACATTAAACAGATCTGAGTCCAATCCTGTCTAGAGATCCACCCATGTTAGTCAACATTAAACAGATCTGAGTCCAATACTGTCTAGAGATCCACTTATGTTAGTCAACATTAAACAGATCTGAGTCCAATCCTGTCTAGAGATCCACCCATGTTAGTCAACATTAAACAGATCTGAGTCCAATCCTGTCTAGAGATCCACCCATGTTAGTCAACATTAAACAGATCTGAGTTCAATCCTGTCTAGAGATCCACCTATGTTAGTCAACATTAAACAGATCTGAGTCCAATCCTGTTCTCTAGAGATCCAGCTATGTTAGTCAACATTAAACAGATCTGAGTCCAATCCTGTCTAGAGATCCACCTATGTTAGTCAACATTAAAACAGATCTGAGTCCAATCCTGTCTAGAGATCCACCCATGTTAGTCAACATTAAACAGATCTGAGTTCAATCCTGTCTAGAGATCACCTATGTTAGTCAACATTAAGCAGATCTGAGTCCAATCCTGTCTAGAGATCACCTATGTTAGTCACATTAAAACAGATCTGAGTCCAATCCTGTCTAGAGATCCACTTATGTTAGTCAACATTAAACAGATCTGAGTCCAATCCTGTCTAGAGATCCACCTATGTTAGTCAACATTAAACAGATCTGAGTCAATCCTGTCTAGAGATCCACTTATGATAGTCAACATTAAAACAGATCTTGAGTCCAATCCTGTCTAGAGATCCACTTCTATGATAGTCAACATTAAACAGATCTGAGTCCAATACTGTCTAGAGATCCACTCCTATGTTAGTCAACATTAAACAAATCTGAGTCCAATCCTGTCTAGAGATCCACTTATGTTAGTCAACATTAAACAGATCTGAGTTCATTTCCTGTCTAGAGATCCACCCATGTTAGTCAACATTAAGCAGATCTGAGTTCAATCCTGTCCTAGAGATCCACTTATGTTAGTCAACATTAAACAGATCTGGAGTCCAATCTGTCTAGAGATCCACCCATGTTAGTCAAACATTAAACAGATCTGAGTCCAATCCTGTCTAGAGATCCACCTATGTTAGTCAACATTAAACAGATCTGAGTCCAATCCTGTCTTAGAGATCCAAATTTGTTAGTCAACATTAAACAGATCTGAGTCAATCCTGTCTAGAGATCCACTTATGATAGTCAACATTAAACAGATCTGAGTCCAATACTGTCCTAGAGATCCACCCATGTTAGTCAACATTAAACAGATCTGAGTCCAATCCTGTCTAGAGATCCACCTATGTTAGTCAACATTTAAACAGATCTGAGTCCAATCCTGTCTAGAGATCCACCTATGTTAGTCAACATTAAACAGATCTGAGTCCAATCCTGTCTAGAGATCCACTTATGTTGAGTCAACATTAAACAGATCTGAGTTCAATCCTGTCTAGAGATCCACCCATGTTAGTCAACATCTAACACTTGCCCCTACAGATGTGAGCCTTCAAGTATTTCTCTGATTCCATTAAGTGAGTGAGTATGGCTTTTACGTACGCTTTTAGCAATATTCCAGCAATATATATTATGTCAGGGAACACCAGAAATGGGATTCACATAATATCCATGTGGAATCAAACCTCGGTCTTCCTTGTAGACGACGGGGGTAGCCTAATGGTTAAAGCTATTGGTCACACCAAAGATCCGGTTCAATCCCCACATGGGTACAATGTGTAAGAAGCCCATTTCTGGTGTCCCCGCCTGATGTTGCTGGAATATTGCTAAAAGCTGGCGCCAAACCAAACTCAGTCAGTCAGTCAGTCCTTGTGACGCACCCAATGTTTTAACCTCTCGCTTACCCACCACCCAGATTCCACTAAGATTAAAGATGCTCTAAGGCATCCAACTGTCACATATACCAACAACCAACCAAGGCATATATTCTTGGTATCAGAAATCTATCCATGACTTCATCATAAACCAAACAAAAATCCAAACCATGAAGGACAGCCCTCCGTGGTGTAGTGAGTTAGAACCAAGCCGGAAGGTCGGGTTCGATGACCGCTGGCCATCCGCTAAAATAACCAGTCAGTATAATGTGTCTGAGTGGGGTATTCATGCTTCACTGCATGGTATCTCAGTGGGCTAGCACACTATAAAACCACAATTGAGTGAGTGAGTACAGTTTGATGCCGCTTTTAGCAATATTCCAGCAATATCACGGCGGGGGACACCAGAAATGGGCTTCACACATTGTACCCATGTGGGGATTCGAACCCGGGTCTTCAGCATGAGGAGTGAACTCTTTAACCACTGGGCTACCCCACTGCCCCTAGTGACATACAAAACAAACCTTACTTTGTAATAACAAATGTATTGATCTCTTTGAACAGCATTTAGAAGTGATACATATAACAGGTGAATATTTACGGATAAAAATTTCTTTACAAAACACAAAGTTTTGGAATTCACCTGATGAAAGAGTAAGAACTTACTTACATCTCTCGTGGATAGAACATGACATGTTCACCTCGTGAGTATAGAACTTAGAAGTTTGACATCCATGAGTTTTTGAAAGACTGTGATTTTTTAAACAAAAGTAATATACAGTTGTATATATTCATGGGACCAAGAAAAATATCGATTTCCAACTTTGACATCCGACCAGGGCATATTGTGTTTGTGAAAGAAAACAAACACTTCTCTGAGTATTTGTGATGAAAGACTGTGATAGTAGTTTTACTGCAGTGACAGAAATCCTTTTAATATACAGTTGAGCACTGTCAACTGTCTCGATTATTCATGGGACACATCCCTTAGATTCATGCTGCACCGTGAGTGAAGAAAACAACCTCAGTTCAGAAAATTTATCACATATGTTCTTATGGCTGAAATATTGCCAATGTGACGTTAAATAATAACTCACTCACTCAGTTCAGAGGGATACTGAATATCGAAGTTTCATACTTGTTGGGACACATTATATCATCCCAAATATCGGAGACATTCAGATCGAAAGTTAAAGAGAATAATGATAAATTATGAAGGAAAAGACAACCGAGATATCGAAGTTATCTCGACACAACAGTACTGTATCTGTATTTTGATTCAAACTATAACTGGACGTGACTATCAGTATGGCTCACAAAGATTCTAGTCATCCAGTAGTACTTCCTAATTAACCTCCTTCTTAATTAATCTTAATTAAATAACAAACGCTTCATGACACCTTCAACAGGAATGGTGTAGCCCGATTAGTTTAAACACTACCACATCCCTTTGATCTCAACACCGCACCGTGAGTGTATAGTTGGATGCAACCCTTGTTCAGAGGGATACTGAATGGCGAGTTTCTTTAAAAGTGATAGTGAAGATGACGCTCTTGTAATTTACGGTGTTCGGACAATGACATTGCCAGTTTACAATCTGAAACGCCACGAGACATTCGCTATCCAGTTGAAGAGGCTTGAATAATGATACAATTTGAAGGATGAAAATAGAGACCGACATGTTCTATCGAGACAACTCGATATTGAGTTATCAGAGTTCAACACAACGGTGCTCCAACTGTCTGTTCAATATATGATTGATTGCGTGACTACTTCATGGCTCACAAAGAAATTGTCCAGTATCTTATTACGCAACACATCAAAACCTGGTGTTGAATAACAACATGTTGTGTATCTTAAATAATCCAGATTTCTGTAGATAGATATGTTTAAGCCAAGTGTCAGAAAAGAACTGATTGCACAATCAACGCTGTAATCCTCTGTACACCAGGGGTTGTGTTATTTACAAAACATCGTCAGATGTCAGACTAATCCCTGACCACATCTGTACAACATCCTTATCAAGGTCTATGACAGCAGACGTCATAACACAGTGTCTTGTACACACATACGGATGTTTATCATATACTTCCACCAGATAATGGCTATACTTTGATAACACCGAAGAATGCTTAATTCTTGCTGGTCAAAGTATACTGTTGAATCTAAAGCACTTGGTCACGATAGTTAGATAAGACTTATCTAACCTGCAGCTAGAATACAGTGCGTTTGATTTCATTTGAGACTGATGAATTGCTCACGAACACAAAATCTAATAATTGCAACAAAACCAAATTTTGCACAGTCACATGAAATCGACAGACACCCGAATGAAAAAGTTGTTTAAGAAACGGTCATTATTTTTTACTTAACACTATTTTTTAAGAGCCGAGGTTGAGGGAAGGGTGGTGTGTGTGTGTGTGTGTGTATAACAGCCAGGTCGTAGTGCATGTGTGTGTGCAGGGGCACTTGCTGGTAGAACAACCAGGTGCGTGTGTGTGTGTGTGTGTGTGGACTTGCTGGTACAACAGCCAGGTGCATGTGTGTGTGTGTGTTGGGGTGGGGGCACTTGCTGGTAGAACAACCAGGTGATCACTAAACATGTGTAGTGAAATTTCAATTTCACACGTGCAACTTGCACACCTGGCTGTATAATTGGCGTAGTGATTAGCAAAGCAGGCAGGTAGGGTACACTGAGGTATCCAGCCTGGTCACGATGTATTTTACTGCGAAGCATTTCCATTTTTTAAAATCTGTAATCCTTGCAAAGACATGAGGGCCTGTGACCTAATATTTCACGTACGCTTTAGAGACTACTGAAGGCAAGTATTGCTACATTTATCCTATGCCACATAGGCTGCAGTTAAGGAACTAGCTTTGTTCTAGTTTTTTATGGGGTCTTTCAACCTTACTACTCTCTGAACAGATGATCTTTCCTCAACACCATGAAGGCAGTCAAAACAACAAACATCCTGTCTAGCTTAGACACCTTCACACTCGTTTTGTCCTGAGAAAGTTATTTTGGAGAGGATCCCCAATGGAAGCAATTAAAATTGCCTACTTTTGATTCAAAATGGGAACAGCAGTTGACAAGTACGTAGTACTGGAATGAGTGAGTGAGTTGAGTTTTACACTGATTTTAGCAATATTCCAGCAATATCATGGCGGGTAACTTATTGTTGCAGGGTGATTACATTTGTTTAGATAGCAAAAACCTTACAAGAGGATGTGTCATTCTGGTAGATACTCACTGCTGTGTTGCGTACAACTGCGGCCATTCATGGCCAGGACGAAGCCTGTGTGGCAGGAACAGATATAGCTTCCTGGCGTGTTGACACACTTGTGTTGGCAGATGGACGAGAACAGACGACACTCGTCCAGGTCTGAAACAATATCAAACATATTCCGTTAAATTACAGTGAGTGATTGAGTTGAGATTTTACGTCGCTTTTAGAAATATTCCAGCAATATAACGGCAGGGGACACCAGAAATGGGCTTCACACATTGTACCCACGTGGGGAATCGAACCCGGGTCTTCGGCGTGATGAGCGAACTCTTTAACCACTAGGCTACCCCACCGCCCTGATTAAAGACAGCCACCAGATTCCTTTTCTACATATAAACAAAGTATATAACATGTTTTCAAGTTGTTTTTATACTATAACTCCGTTAATGTGTGTAATTGAAAGAAAAAATAATTATATATTCACTTTTGACAAATTTATAAACATTTATAATGTAATCGTGACAATCACTCAATAATAATATTCCAAGATTTAAAGTATACTTGGGTCCATGTTTTTTCCTGTTTACATGATTTTTCTTTAAAATCATCTTGAAAGGTGGGAAAATACAATTACTTTTGTTTCCTGATTTTGTGGCATCGAGGGCAGTGATAGCCAATCTTGTCTTGTCCAATTTGTCCAGTCCTTTTGTCTATAGTTGTGCAGTTTAAGGTCTTCACAATGTTTTGCACTGGAATCTTTTCTAGGAAGTTTATTTGAAGGAACAAAGCATTGTTTTTAAATATTTTTTATCATTTCCTCTATTTTCTGTTTCTTTATTTTTTTAATATCATTTCTTCTATTTTCTGTTTCTTCATTTTCTTAATATCCTTTTTGCCATTTTCTGTTTCTGCTATCTTCATTTTCTTTATATCATTTCTTCTATTTTCTCTTTCTCCATTTTACAGGTAGATTGGAAACTATACCACTTTTCTATCAAAACTCAACAGACCTATGGTAAGTGTTTCAGTTTTGGTGAACTTTTGCAACAAGATTAATGAGGGAATTTGTATAAGACCTCGCGTTTTCAATATATTCAATATCATTTGAAAAGGGAACAACCAGTTGTGTCGACTGATGCTCATGCTGTTGATCACTGGATTGTCTGGTCCAGACTTGATTAATTACAGACTGCCGCTATATAGCTGGAATATTGCTGAGTGCGGCGTAAAAAAAATAAATATTAATAATTAAACACAGTTGTGGAATGAAGGATGCATGGCTTGTGAGTGAGTGAGTGAGTTTAGTTTTACGCTGCTTTTAGCAATATTCCAGCGATATCATGATGGGGGACACCAGAATTGGGCTTTACACATTGTACCCATGTGGGTAATCAAACCGGGGTCTTCAGCATGTTGTTGCTAACCAACCACCCCTAGATTGTGAAGTGAACTGTATCAAGTGAGTGAGTGAGTGATAGCGGTGGTCCGCTTAATTGAAATAATCAAAGATTGGTCGCAGTGATTCAACGACCAAGCAATCGATCACGTTTTCTCATAATCGAACACAAACATTTTCTGGAACACTTTTTTGCATTAACAATATTTTTCACAAGGTTGGTTTTGTAAGTTACATTTCTTAACCACTACAAGCTTGTTCCAAGTCATGATTAAATTTATCTTAAAGACTCATGGAATTTTATGTTCCTAATATACTAGTTAAGTAGTAATCCTTTCAAGATGTGAAATTTGCCACAAAAAACACCCCAAAGAACTACATGTTTTTTCATTATGTTTTTTTTTCATTAACAAAAAACAACAACAAAAAAACAGGAAACTTTCACAAATAATGCTAACCAATTATTTTCGATGATTGATCGGTTGTAATGAAGCAATCATCAATTATGAGGTTTTAACCAATTCCCAATGAGTGAGTGAGTTTACTTTTATACCGCACTCAGCAATATTCCAGCTATATGGCGGCGGTCTGTCAATAATCGAGTCTGGACCAGACAATCCAGTGATCAACAGCATGAGCATCGATCTGGGCAATTTGGAACCGGTGACATGTGTCAACCAAGCCAGAGAACCCGACCACTTGATCCCGTTAGTCGCCTTTTACGACAAGCATGGGTTACTGAAGATCAATTCAAACCCGGACCTTCACGGGTCAAACTGTATGAAGTACACCTTTCCCTTCTTAAATTAATTAAATACCTTTTTCATCTGTTGTTTGTATATTTTCTGGAAGAAGAATTACAGTTAAGGCATAGTTGGAATATTCAGTGATCAAGACTCCAACCTTTGCAAGATTTCCTGTCCTGTTGCAGTGAGAATCCTTTCCTGCAAGTGCATCTTGAGTAACGGGGGCCGTCCGTGCAGCCCTGTTGACAGGATAGTTGTTGACATGTTGTTGACAGGCTGGTGAGATGAGATATTTTGTTATTGATAAAACATCAACAAATGATACATTAAAACTATTTATTGATACATATTGTGACACTTTTGAATAAATATAACAATACAAAATAAGTATGATGCGAACAACATAAGCAATAAGGGACCATAAATAATTTATGGCGGGGGTGGGGGTGATGATGATTTTGAAGGAGAAGCATGTACAATATGAATGATCCCCCCTAAAATTTATGTACAAAGTAAGTGACCCCCTAGACTAACAACTAGTCTCTGAAATGAACATATTTTACTGAAAAAAGTTCATAGTAAAAAAAATATAATATATAATGAAATAGAGCCCTGAGACTTTCTTCATTTTCAGCTGAGGAAATCTAGACTTGCCACATCTTCTAGAATTGCATGGGCTTTCTTGGATATATTTGCTTCAGGGTCTGTACGACAGACTAGTGACCCCCTTGCATGTCATGTACAAAATCAATGCCCCCCCCCGCCTGCCCCTCCCCATAATTTATATGCATAATATTTTAATATATTTATGTACAAATTGCTGACACCCACCCCCTATAAAATCACACAAAACACACACACCCAGCAATAATGGTTTACATATTGAAATTTAATTTCTTGTTTGATCATAATCCTAAACTCTATCAAGTCGTACTGAATGCATGAAATACAAATTGAAATCCATCTAAACAGCCTGCTATTTCGGTATATCGAGGTGTAAGCAGGGACCATATCTCTGATGTAAGCAAAAAATTCGTCTGCAACACTCACCTTTTTCTCAATCGCATTTCAATTTCACGTGAATCTGCAATTACCATTAAGATCACTAAACTGATAAATGTTGCTTCCATGTTTAACGGCTGTTGTTGTTCCGGAATAAACGTCGGATGTCCAAAATCACTGAAGATTTTCGTCTGAATATCGCCTACATTCCATGTTCAGAATAACATCGACGTTCATCCATGTTACAACCTATCTACTGGCAGACGATCTGATAAGACAAAGCTATAAACTCCCTGCTGTGCATGAACCAAGTGACTCCCGCTTAGGTTCATGAGGTCATTCCTTACCAGCTCTTAGCTTCTTACATCTGGTTTTCATCTATGCTTCCATCAGTCGGTTAATTGCAACTTGTAATTTGATAGTCCCGGCTGGACAACTTCCGGTCTTAGATAAACAGCTAGGTTTTATATCTCTATATACATGAACACCTGTTTCAAAATATCAATAACATGCATTGGGCGACATTGTATCGGTTTCTCCAAACTTTTAAAACTCAACAATTAGCAGAACAATTTTACATGAAAACACACATATTTTTCGCTTTTGTTGAGTTAATATTTCTTCCAGTACCAATTCCACAGAGAGCACGTGTTTCTGATTATTTTCATCACAAACCATTCGGGAATGAGAATGCTTTGATGCTATTGGTCAATGCTAGCATTGTCCAATCAGTGAAGAGAAAAAGCAAACGGGATTGTAGAAAGAAAACAAGGATTTTAACGCATGCGCACTGCAGTTCTAAACATGTTTACTTCCTGTTTTCGGCGCGCTGACAATGAATCTCGATCTGCTTGGTACGTTTCTGTGTGTAGTATCTTTTTCAGTTCTTTTTTTGCGTTTTTATTTATTCCGGTATTCTCATACGATCTTTTGTCTTGTTTTGCAGAGACATTTGGCCAGAATTATCCGGAGGTGAGTAAATCATGTACCATATTTACGGTCGACCGGTCATGCAGGATACATTCAGTCAAAGACCGGCTTCTTACTCTTAGCCTAACTTAAGAAAAAAATGTTTTAGCACGATCTTCAATATATAAAATACCTTTTCACGTAGTTGTTAGGAATGACACTTAACAATACTTCTATTCCAACGAGTTGTCAAAACATTATTTGTAAACGGTAGCATTTGAAAACTACCCTTCGTTTACATGACTTTGATAATATAGATCTGATTTGATTGACTTGAATTTGTAGCTATGAATATATATATAAAAATTATAGTGGAAAATGTGTATACCCAAATCAAAAAGCTTTTACTTTTGATTGAAAAAAGCCTTTCCTTCCATTTTATATAATCTTTGAGATGAATTTTTGACTCAGTGGCGATGTTGAGATCCCACATTTATCTTGTTTATTATCCCATGCTTGTGAAATAATATGTTGACAGTGATTTGAAAGCTCGCTAACATTTTCTAATGTTTACTCAATAGAATGTGTCCTTTTATGAAAGATTTTATGAAAGATATGATATGATCCATCATCCTTCAAATGAAAATTTGACAGCGATTTGAAATCCAGGAATTTTCTTTGACTTACATTAAGGGGCCTGATTACTAATTTCAAGGGTCCCTACAGGAAATATGAGGGTCCAGCAAAGTAATAAAATGACGTAGTGTAGTGAAACATAAGTACTTATTTCTGGATCCATTCTTTAAGTTTGTGTGAACTGGACACATGTTTTGGGATCATGTGAAGCACTGGAAAACACTCTTTTTCTCACGCTGCACTCAATAGAATTCATCCAATTCCATCTTTTCCAGGACTTTGATGGTGCTCTGGACTGTGTGAGCATTGCTGTGACATGCTCCTTCAACAGACAAGGAACACTGTTGGCAGTGGGATGTAATGATGGCAGGATCGTTATTTGGGATTTCCTGACTCGTGGCATTGCCAAGGTCATCAATGCTCATGTCCATCCAGTCTGCTCCATTAGGTATGTCTTACTGGTACGCTTCTTTTGGTAATGGAATGTGTTGATATCATGGTGTGATTTCGGTATTTTTTCAGTACCTGAAGTGAGTGCAACCAAGTGGCTGCACAATCAAAATTTTGCCACCCCGCACCAGCCATATTTAACATGCACCAGTGCAGTTTGTAAATAGCCAAATCACACCCTGCATATGCATTGTGATACAGGAGTTGTAAATTGATGTATCATGAGCGTTGTATTGCTGTATTATTACACCATTACTAGTTGTTAAAGTAAACAACCTTGATCACCGGTTTTGACATCTAGATATTGCAGTTTTTTGAATCAATGAACTAAACTCTTGTGAACTGTATTCCTTCTTGAATTAAAATTCATAAATAATAAATATTCATGAAAAAGGTGTTTTTCACTTGAATTTTTTCATGTACCCTAACAAGATATGCAAGACATAATGTGTCCAAGCTGAGCAAAATCATTGTCAGCACTCGTATATTTTTCATTTGACAATTATCCTGTCATTGATCATTGTGAAAAACTGGCACCATTGGCATGGTGAAAACATGTCAGATTTCAATTTGTTATGATATTTGTGGAAAACATTTGCCTCATTGAGAATTCGTTGCAGTCCTGCTAAAAACCCTGATGGAGACGAGAAACATGATGAATATTACACAGTTATATTTTGTGTTTCAGTTTTATTTAGGCATGTAGTATTCATTGTGGTTTCCTGCCGTGATGTTGCTGGAATATCGCTAAAAGCGGCGTAAAACCAAACTCAGTCAGTCAGTCATGGTGGTTTCATGGTGATGTATATGTCATTCCGTTGCAGCTACAACAGGAATGGCCGGAAGTTGTTGAGTGCTGCCACAGACAACACAGTCAGTGTGTGGAACGTGCTGACGGGAGAGTGTGACAGGGTCTTCCGGTTCCCATCCCCAGTCCTCAAAGTACAGTTCCACCCCAGAAACAGGTGTGTGTTTCACTTGACCCACTTGATACATCACTGGTCGTTGAGACAAGCGTCCAGTCAAAATAACACGTTTGATTCTTGTCACGCTGATATAGCATTGTTGGGTAACAATTTTTTCATGAAGTATGTTTTGTTTGTTTGTTTGTTGTTTAATGCCACATTCAGCAATTTAATAATAATATATATATTTTTATAGCGCCTTGTATCCATATGTCTAGTTGCTCGCTGGACACTGATTGTTATTACCCCAGCTAACCCCAGCTGCCTGTGAGGCGCTGGAAGGTTAATCGTCACATGGCTTATCCCACCGGGTACCCTTTTCCTGCTGGGTGAACAGAAGCAATTTTGAGCAAACTCACTTGCCTAAGGTGAGACCACCACCTGTATTAAAGCTCTATGGCAGTGGTCTGAAAATAATCAGTGATCAACATCATGAGCATCGGTCTATGCAACTGGGATACGATGATGTGTCAACCAAGACAGCGAGCCTGAGTTTTGTAGCTGAAATGCATCTGGTAGCATTAGAATCTAATTTGTCAGGTGGATGAAAGAGTAAGAATGTACCCCTAAGCTTCATCTCCCTCATAATAAACCTGCCTCCGTGGTGTAGTGGTTAGAGCGTCCACCTGGAGAGTGGAAGGTCACGGCTTCGATCCCCAGCCGCATCAGATCAAAGGAGTTAAAATTTAAAATATGGTACTTGTTGGTCCATGTCTGATGCTGTGCATTAATGGGTACAACAAGGACTGGTCAGCTCGGAGTTATTATTCATGCTTAACTGTGACAAGGTATCTCAGTGAGTTAGCACTATAAAACCAGCTTAGGTCCAGGCTAGTACAAGCAGCCACACATACACCCGCATGCATGTCGTCATATGAGCGAAATATTTATAAGCATGATGTTAAACCCCATCTCACCTCACCTCATAATAAAGAACTTGACGTCCATAAATTCTTACCCTTTAGAGTATAATTCCTATGTTATTTATGTTACAGTGATCAGTTCCTAGTCTGTCCCCTCAAGCATGCAGCCGTGTTGATGACCGTTGAGGGCTCACATGAACTCATCCCTCTGGACGAAGACGTAAGTCGACATTCACATTCACTGCAGCTGGTATTCACTCTCTTCCTGCTTCACATGTGAATACATACCGCCTCGTCATGGTGCTGGAACTTTTGTGACATAATGAGTGAGTGAGTTTAGTTTTACGCCGTACTCAGCACTATTCCAGCTATATGGCGGCGGTCTGTAAATAATCGAGTCTGGACCAGACAATCCAGTGATCAACATCAGGAGCATTGTTCTACGCAATTAGGATACGATGACATGTGTCGACCAAGTTGGCAAGTCTGACCACCCGGTCCCGTTAGTCACCTCTTACTATGAGAGTGGCTTACTGAAGACCAATGCTTACCCGGATCTTCACAGGTCAAAATAATGAATAAAATAATGGACTGGTTCCAGGGAAATGTTGTGATTCAGATTGCTCCACATGAATATTAGTATTTCCTTTGCAGCTCTGTGCCCAGCAGGGGCGGTGGGGTAGCCTAGTGGTTAAAGCGTTGGCTCGTCATGCCGAAAACCCGGGTTCGATTCCCCACATGGGCACAATGTGTTAAGCCCATTTCTGGTGTCCCCCGCTGTGATATTGCTGGAATATTGCAAAAAGCGGCGTAAAACTAAACTCAGTCAGTCAGTCAGTCTGTGCCCAGCCTAGTGTTCCTCCATTCTCAAGTTTTCTTCTTTACTGGGCAATGAATGCTCAGTGGACTTACACAGCCTCATTTTTCAGCTAGGGCAGTTGGGTAACCTAGTGCTTAAGGCGTTTGCTAGTCACGGTGAAGGCCTGGGTTTGATTCCCTACATGGGTACAATGTGTGAAACCCATTTCTGGTGTCCCCCATCGTGATTTTACTGGAATATTGCTAATAGCAGAATAAAACCCAACTCACTCGCTCGTTTTTCAGCTTGACTAAAATAGTCACACATCACTTGTGTACCACATTTTGATAACCTTTGAAGTACTGATGATGCAGAAATTATTTCAGGGCTGGTTTGTTTGTTTGTTGGTTTGTCTTAAGCTGGAATACTGTTTAAACTGGCATTAAATCTATCTCACTCACTCAGTTGCTGATTTGTTGTTTTCAGTCTGACTTGAACATCGTTGCATCGTTTGACAGGAGAGGCAAATTCATCTACACAGGCAATGCCAAGGGGAGGGTGAGTGTTATCATTAACAATTCTTCCAAGCTGATAATATGTTGATTGATTGCCAAATGATTATTTTAAAGGAATCCTGGCTGTCATGATAATAGTTGCCAAGCGTGCTATCTCAGCTGACATTTTACACACGTGGGTGTGTCAATAGCAGCTCCTCCAGGTCCAGAGCTTGAGCAGCACCTGCAGCAGCTCCAGGGGCTCCTATAGCTAGAGCAGTTCCTGCAACTCTACAGCTCTGCAGCTCTTATAGCTCCTGTAGCTCTAGCAGTTTCTGCAGCTCCTGTAGCTCTTGCACCTTCAGCAGCTCCTGAAGCTCCACAGCTCTAGCAGTTTCAGCAGCTCCTGTAGCTCCACAGCTCTAGTAGCTTCAGTGGCTCCACAGTTCTGCAGCAGCTCTAGGGTTTGTGTATTAGTGGGTGTGTCAATAGCAGCTCCTCCAGGTCCACAGCTCCAGCAACTCCTATAGCTAGAGCAGATCCTGCAACTCCACAGCTTTGCAAGTGTTGTAGTTCCTATTGCTCCACAGCTCTAGCAGCTTCAGTGGCCCCACAGTTCTGATGCAGCTCCACAGCTGTAGGGTCTGTGTACCAGTGCATGTGTCAATAGCAGATCCTCCAGCTCTACAGCTCTAGCAGCTTCAGCGGCTCTTGTAGCTCCATGGCTGTAGCAGCTCTACAACTCTAGCAGCTTCAGCGGTTCTTGTAGCTCCATGGCTGAAGCAGCTCTTGTAGACCCAGCAACTCTACAGCTCTAGCAGCTTCAACAGTTACTGCAGCTCCAGTAGCTTCGACAGTTAATGCAGCTCCACAACTTTAGCAGCTCTAGCAGTTGTAGATGATAGATTGTGTCCTGTGTGTGTTGTGATGTTTATTGTGTTATTTCAGATTCTGGTGTTCACAGCTGGTAAGCTTGAGCTGCAGGCTTCATTCCGAGTGACAACAGGGACACTCAACACCACTGCCATTAAGTCCATCGAGTTTGCCAGGAGAGGAGAGTGAGTTCCACAACAAAACTGAATAACTTTTGACTGTTTTACATACATCACAGAAATATGCGTCCAGTACACACAAATGTACGGAATGAGTGAGTAAGTGAGTTTAGTTTCATGCCGCTTTTTGCAATATTCCAGTAATATCATGGCGGGGGACACCAGAAATGGGTTCACACAATGTGCCTATGTTGGGAATCGAACCCGGGTCTTTGGCATGATGAGCGAACGCCTTCACCACTAGGCTACCCCACCGCCCTGTACGGAATGAAGGCAGAAAACAAATGACTTCCACTTCAAAACTGAATCATTCTAAAATTGTATTTTACACAACATAGAAAATTAATCATATCACCTTTATGAGATAAGGTGAAATAAGATTTAACGTCGTACTTAAGAATATTTTGCTCACATGAGTGAGTGAGTTTAGTTTTCTATGGCAATATTCCAGCTATATGGAGGAGGTCTGTAAATAATCAAGTCTGGATTTGCTCCTACGACGACATGCACGCGGGTGTATGTGTGGCTGCTAGTACTAACCCAGACTGAAGCTGGTTTTTAGTGCTAGCCCACTGAGATACTGTGCCGCAGTGAATACCCCACTCAGACACATTATACTGACTCCGAGCCGACCAGTCCTTGTTGTACCCATTAATGCAGAGCGCCAGGCAGGGAACAACAAGTACCATATTTTAACTTCTTTTGGTATGACTCAGCCGGGGATCAAACACGTAACCTTCCGCTCTCCGAGTGAACTCTCTAACAACTACACCACGGAGGAAATTTCACCTTTATAAATGTGTCAGGAATTTGGAATGATATATATCATTGTCCTTCCCACAGGATGCAAGATATTTGTTTTCAGCATATACATTTGTGCATACCTGACGTAAAACAATTTTAACTGATTCAGTGTGAGATATAGTTTCTATGACATGGATGTTTTTCACACACTATCTGGGAAAAGTTAAAAGTTGACCGTTATGAACATATAAATGTTAGAAGCTTTTATTACTGCACAGTTAGCTTAAAGAATAAGAATGAATTGATACCTTTTAAAACACCTTTTGGTCAGCACCATCAGATCCTAAATGACCAGTAGCTCCTTACACTAACCACCCCGAAGGCTATGATTCCACATTAACAGGATCCAGACTAACAAGGTTTTGCTGTACTCAGATTTATTTTTCCTTATCCTGACTCATGCTCTTTTTGCTTGTCTTCTTCCTCTGCGAACATAGTGGAACACTTGTATCTCCCTAATTGAAGCTCCCTTCAATGTAAAATCACTAATTAGTACTCACCACGAGTTACCTCCCTTCCACAAGAGCGGGAACGAGGGCACCACCTCCACCCATGTGCCGCACTCTCTCCTTCTTCGCCCAGTGAGCTGGACGTGAGAGCGCCTGTGTCTCCCGACACACTATATCCTTTGATTATATTTAGTTAGTTACCTCGTATAGGCATCTATAGAGGTTTAGCTAGTATCCTTCAACAATTATATATTGATATTTAGTCGTGTTTCTACTGTTTATTCACGGGACGCCATGTTTGTTCAGTGGATTACGTTGATGAAAATTCTGTACTGTTGCAGATTACGTTTTTATTCTGCTGCTGATCCGATTTAATATGCCCTAGCTGTACTCGCGCCATGTTCATTTTATTCACGTTGCAGTTGCGGTACTAATTTATCCAATTCTGCCTTTAATAAATAATTACTTTGTGTTTGAGACGCACAGCAGATAGGTCGCGTATGCAGAGTCTAGCCATGACTGATACACCTGAACCCCTCGCCAGTCTACTGATGTTGGTCGACCCCCCTTCCGTCTGGTGTTCCGCTAGAGTGGTGGAGAGGCGTGGGACGTAGTACGCCGCCTCCAAGAAGCGTCCTGCTTCCCCAGACATCCCATCGTCGCAGCCGAAGACTAGAGGGCTTCTACTGCATCTCAACGCAGACTTCGCACCCCCAGGACAACGTCGACCTCTGAGGGGAAATCAACGAAGTCTACTAGAACTTTCTCAGCCGAGATTGTTCCCGTCGCAGATTTGGGCCTGTATGATGATCAGCCGATCATCATACCTGATGTACATCAAAAGATTGACCGATGTCGGCAACAGTGATGTCAGCGCAGATCAACATGCAGCCTGCTGTACCAACGCTGATATTCGATGATCTTCCTGAGGGTCCCGTCGCTACCAACACTCAACGCAGACTTCGCACCCCCAGGGCAGCGTGGACCTCTGAGGGGAAATCAACGAAGTCTACTAGGACTTTCTCAACCGAGATTGTTCCAGCCGCTGAACTGGGCCTCTACGATGATCAGCCGATTATCATCCCCGGCGCACGCATTACAAGAAGCGACCGATGACAGCTACAGTGACATCAGCAGAGATCGCCATGCAGCCTGATGTCTCTACACTGATGTCAGACGACTTCCCTGAGGGCCCCCCGCCTTTATCGCAGAGAGGGCACCGACTGCCGTCGCCAGACCATCCCAGATGAACTGTTGCAGCAAATCATGATCATGATGGAGGGCCACTACAGACTGGAGAAGCAGCCAGCCCAGGGCCTGAGCCTTCGCGAAGGTTCCAACGCATGACGACACCCCAGAGGCACCCCGTCAGCGTAGCAGCCCACGGCCGAAGCCACCTTGGCGAAGGAAGTCGAGACACCCGACGAAGGACCCAGATGTACATTACAGCCAGCCGAAGGCCTTCCTTGGCGGCGGATAGATCATCACCTTCCTCGGCTTCATCCTTAGATGCGGACTCAGACCACAGATCGTCATCGTCCAGAAGGACTTCGAGGGGCTACACAAGAGCTTCACGAAGCTATCAACATTCTCCTCACAGGTCTCCGAGAAGGTCAACCCATAGATGCAGATCACCAAGACGACGTACATCACCACGTCGATCGCCTCACAGGTCACCACACAAGTCTGCACACAAGTCTACAGTCAGGTCTCCCCGAGCGTCACCCTACATAGAGATAGAAACACACAGTCCACCATCAGAAGAGCATCAACCTCTCATCAGCGATGCTGGGATAGAAGATGATGGAGGCATCATTTTCTCAGACGCTGAGATACGATATTGGATGGTAAACAACCTAGATCTCTCGTCACCTTCCATACCTGATGAAGGAAGACGATGCAGACGCCATCACCTTACCTCCGATCGACCCGATTGCTGCCGTACCACAGAATGTGGACACAGCCTACCATAAAGCCATGAAAGTTCAAACGCCAGAGGCGTATGTTCTTTGGCCTTAATAGATCTAGAACCATCAATGAGATTCTTATCACCAGATTTCGTGACACGACTTCTGAAGATGATAGGATGATCTACTCGGCTCTACTTATGCAGAACCAGCAAGAACCACACCCTGTATGAAGCTAACGCTCAAGCAGGCCGCCTCCGCGAAGGAGCTAGAGCCTCACCAGTAACAAGGGACGTCGCGGAGGAGTAGCGCTTCGCCGACCCCACATCCTGTTGAACACAGAGGTGGATTAATGAAGCAAGCTCATATATATATATACTGATCGGGGCTCTGACTCGATACCTTCGCGAAGGTCGCAAAGGCTAAGTGGCTCCAAGTCTACTTCACCCAGAAGATCTAGAAGGGATACTTCAAGAGCTTCGTGAAGTCTCCGGCGTTCACCGAGGAAGTATCCTCCAAGGTCTCCATATACTAGCCACTCGTCATATATAGCTACTCGTCAGTCCGTTCAAGACATCGCATAAGTTGTCTATCAACTGTATGCCATATGCCGTCTACAAGCCTACGCGAAGACAATTGCACAGGCTATTTACAACACAGAATGTCGCTATATTAATTAGTCAACGACGTTTCATAGATCTTCACAGGAATCAACTTTTCCGTATAGATTGCTAGAATATGCAATCCCGGACTACGATACGATTATCTTCATGCGTGACCATTACGCAGATCTGCAGACAATTCAATATCGAAATTGAACAGCAGCCTTGTTACAGCGAGTATAACTCATAATCGTCAACGTTTCTGAGAAGAAATATGTACAACAAGTTCAGCTTTAATTCTACAATTATGACGATACATTCATGTATACAGTCTACAAGCTGACAACTTGCAAGTTTATTGTACCTTTATATAAGGAAGTCGGAATTATATTCAAAACTGAAGTTACTTTCACGACAGCCAGGAAAATAACCTACCCAGCATTGATATTACAGAGCGAGGTATTTCGCGCCGGAGGCTTCGCACGTTTACCATTAACCCTCGAAACACGTGGTCACTCGGGTAACTTCGGGAAGCTACGGTGAAGACCGACGATTATGCTAATATCAACGACGGCAAGATTTTATACAAGGTTTTTTCCTGCTACACCGGTGACATCACAGCGCGGGTATTTTACAGAATCAAAATGCCTTGTTCTGATTGGACCGCGATGGACAACGACCTACGCAGAGGTCGATCTTAGTTCACAGTTCAAGACTTACGTTACACTGACTGAGTTTAGTTTTACGCCGCTTTTAGCAATATTCCAGCAATATCACAGCGGGGGACACCAGAAATGGGCTTAACAACTTACGTTACAAGTGACAACTATATATCAGTGAACGAGCAAGCCTCCTTACAGTCCAGTTAATCTGAACCTTCATGATTGGGCTGCTTTCTTCAGGTTAGAGACCTCCCCTGTCAAGTTAGGACGAGGGCACGGCAGTCAGGCGATTTTACATAAAGTTCAACGAGGACAGACACACCTGGTTGTGCACCTACATCGTCAAGGACTTCGCAGCGAATTTACCTAGACGACGGGATACAAGTGGATCTAAATCCACAGCGTCTCAGACTACAGCTGAATTTCATCATCAAGCTACTAACACAACTAGATGGTTAGTAAACCTACTTAAGCTTTCGGATTGGAGGATTAAAACGGAAGTTTCACGCTCCAACTTGGGATCTGAATATAGTGCTCCAACACCTCACAAGTGAGGTTTATGAACACGCCTGGATGACATACTTGGACCCCATGATATGATGATTCTATCAAGATGGCCAGCAAGAGCACTGTAAATTCATCTCCACCGAACCAAACAGGAGGGAAAAATGCAAGAGATTATTTCCTCTATCATCAAGTTACGCAGACTGAAGTCTCACGTACTACCATCTCCTTTGGATCAGAACTGTCATACTACGTGCCTACAAGACTGCTGGACCCGATCCGACCCTCCATGAGCTTCTAATACTCTTGATATTAGAGCGCTAACTTCTACAATTGATCTACACAAATGTTATTTGTAATAATGGAGGGTTTATTTCTGGAGATCCGATATGGTGGTTGCCAACCATTATCTGAGAGATATCACCACCGAGGACGTCTCAGGTATCCACCAATTCGGTCCCATGGTCCTCGCACAACAGTTGACAGTTCCTCGGAGAAGAAAGGTCAATCTTACAGATTTCTACTTATCTTATAACAGTACTAAATAGCTACATGCTATATATAATTTGCTTAAGTTCTTTTTTATCATCACAGTACTATGATTATTACATCATACAATATGTAAGTTAACAACTCTACAGAGTTTGTTATTATATATTTACCTTAAGTTAATCATATCTTAAGCGTAGTACTATGGTTACATTATAAATGCATTAGCTAACAAACTCTACAGAGTTTTGGCTATTATATACATTAGCTTAAGTTAATTATATCTTAAGCATGGTACTATACTCATATTGTAAAATATATTAGCTTACAAACTCTACTGAGTTTTGCTATTATATAGGTAGCTTAAGCTTATTCATATCTTAAGCTCAGTACTATGTTTATATCATATAAGTATATTAGCTAACAAACTCTAAAGAGTTTTTGCTATTTGGCTTAAGTTTAGATCATATCTTAAGCATTATGGTTACATTATAACATGTATTAGCTAACAAACTCTCACAGGAGTTTTGCTATTATATATGTAACTTAAGTTTATTCATATCTTAAGCGCAGTACTATGTTTATATCATATAGGTATATTAGCTAACAAACTCTAAAAGAGTTTTTGCTATTATATATTTGGCTTAAGTTTCATCATATTTTAAGCTTTATGGTTACATTATAACATGTATTAGCTAACAAACTCTACGGAGTTTTTGCTATTATATATGTAGCTTAAGGTTTCCTTCATATCTTAAGCTCAATACTATGTTTATATCATATAAGTATATTAGCTAACAAAACTCTAAAAGGTTTTTTGCTATTATATATTTAGCTTAAGGTTTTCCTTCATATCTTAAGCTCAATACTAGGTTTATTTCATATAAGTATTTTAGCTAACAAACTCTAAAGGGTTTTTTGCTATTATATAATTAGCTTAAGTTTCATCATATCTTAAGCAGTATGGTTACATTATATAAGGTATTAGCTAACAAACTCTACGGAGTTTTGCTATTATATATATAGCTTAAGTTTAATCATATCTTAAGCTCAGTACTATGTTTATAACATAAAAGTATATTAGTTAATAAACTCTAAGGAGTTTTTTGCTATATACATTTAGCTTAAGTCTAATCATATCTTAAGCTTAGTACTATGGTTACATTATAAATCTATTAGCTAATAAACTCTACAGAGTTTTTGGCTATTGTATATGTAGCTTAAGTTAATTATATCTTAAGCACAGTACTATACTCATATTGTAAAAATATATTAGCTAACAAACTCTACGGAGTTTTGCTATTATATATGTAGCTAAAGCTTATTCATATCTTAAGCTCAGCACTATGTCTATATCATATAAGTATATTAGCTAACAAACTCTAAAGAGTTTTGCTATTATATAATTAGCTTAAGTTTAATCATATCTTAAGCTTAGTACTATGTTTATATCTTAAAGTAATTTAGCTAACAAACTCTAAGGAGTTTATACTAGCATATTAACAAGCTTAAGTCTATTAGTCTTAAGCATTGTATTAATGTTATATATACTTTATCATAATAAGTACATTGTAATAAGTACATTGTAATAACCTGTATATGGCAGCTGATAAGTTAGCAGCAGGAATTCATCAGTTCAGTGCCTTTATGAAGTTCCCATAGGGTTATTACAATCATCACAGTTCAAATCACTAACTATTAAAATCCAAAGTATTATATATTCCCACCTCCTTTTCCGTGGTAGGATTCTACAAACAAAAGAGCATGAGTCAGGATAAGGAAAATATGTAATTTTTAGAGTAAAATTGATATTTTATACTTATCCTGACTCATGAGGTAAGCCCTCCCATCCTCCCCACATAACACTTTGGATTTCCCTGTAAATTCAAATGTTGGGCTCAGTATATGAGGAGAGAGTGAGGCACATGGGTGGAGGTGGCGCCCTCGTTCCCGAGCTTGTGGAAGGGAGGTAACTCGTGGTGAGTACTAATTAGTGATTTTACATTGAAGGGAGCTTCAATTAGGGAGATACAAGTGTTCCACTATGTTCGCAAGAAGAAGAAGACAAGCAAAAAGAGCATGAGTCAGGATAAGTATGAAATATGAATTTTACTCTAAAAATTACATGATTCTATTTTCAGATGCTTCCTGGTGAACTCTGCTGACCGAATTATCCGTGTGTATGAGAGCGGGGAGGTGTTGGCGTGTGGGAAGGATGGAGAGCCGGAGCCCATACAGAAACTTCAGGACTTGGTCAATAAGTCAGTGCTCTTCCTAGTTGTAGCATAGAATGTCAATAAGTCAGTGCTCTTCCTAGTTGTAGCATAGAATGTCAATAAGTCAGTGCTCTTCCTAGTTGTAGCATAGAATGTCAATAAGTCAGTGCTCTTCCTAGTTGTAGCATAGAATGACAATAAGTCAGTGCTCTTCCTAGTTGTAGCATAGAATGACAATAAGTCAGTGCTCTCCCTAGTTGTAGCATAGAATGTCAATAAGTCAGTGCTCTTCCTTGTTGTAGCATAGAATGTCAATAAGTCAGTGCTCTTCCTTGTTGTAGCATAGAATGTCAATAAGTCAGTGCTCTTCCTAGTTGTAGCATAGAATGTCAATAAGTCAGTGCTCTTCCTAGTTGTAGCATAGAATGTCAATAAGTCAGTGCTCTTCCTAGTTGTAGCATAGAATGTCAATAAGTCAGTGCTCTTCCTAGTTGTAGCATAGAATGTCAATAAGTCAGTGCTCTTCCTAGTTGTAGCATAGAATGTCAATGAGTCAGTGCTCTTCCTAGTTGTAGCATAGAATGTCAATGAGTCAGTGCTCTTCCTAGTTGTAGCATAGAATGTCAATAAGTCAGTGCTCTTCCTAGTTGTAGCATAGAATGTCAATAAGTCAGTGCTCTTCCTAGTTGTAGCATAGAATGTCAATAAGTCAGTGCTCTTCCTAGTTGTAGCATAGAATGTCAATAAGTCAGTGCTCTTCCTAGTTGTAGCATAGAATGTCAATAAGTCAGTGCTCTTCCTAGTTGTAGCATAGAATGTCAATAAGTCAGTGCTCTCCCTAGTTGTAGCATAGAATGTCAATAAGTCACTGCTCTCCCTAGTTGTAGCATAGAATGTCAATAAGTCAGTGCTCTTCCTAGTTGTAGCATAGAATGTCAATAAGTCAGTGCTCGTCCTAGTTGTAGCATAGAATGTCAATAAGTCAGTGCTCTTCCTAGTTGTAGCATAGAATGTCAATAAGTCAGTGCTCGTCCTTGTTGTAGCATAGAATGTCAATAAGTCAGTGCTCTTCCTAGTTGTAGCATAGAATGTCAATAAGTCAGTGCTCTTCCTAGTTGTAGCATAGAATGTCAATAAGTCAGTGCTCTTCCTAGTTGTAGCATAGAATGTCAATAAGTCAGTGCTCTTCCTAGTTGTAGCATAGAATGTCAATAAGTCAGTGCTCTTCCTAGTTGTAGCATAGAATGTCAATAAGTCAGTGCTCTTCCTAGTTGTAGCATAGAATGTCAATAAGTTAGTGCTCTTCCTAGTTGTAGCATAGAATGTCAATAAGTCAGTGCTCTTCCTAGTTGTAGCATAGAATGTCAATAAGTCAGTGCTTGACCTAGTTGTAGCATAGAATGTCAATAAGTCAGTGCTCTCCAGATGAGACCCGTGAAGGTCCGGGTTAGAATTGATCTTCAGTAAGCCCTGCTTGTCATAAGAGGCGACTAACGGGATCGGGTGGTCAGGCTTGCTGACTTGGTTGACACATGCCATCGGTTCCCAATTGCGCAGATCAATGTTCGTGCTGTTGATCACTGGATTGTCTGGACTCGATTATTTACAGATTGCTGCCATATAGCTGGAATATTGTTGAGTGCGGTGTAAAACTAAACTCACTCACTCACTCACTTCCCAGATGAATCACAGAGCCTACAAAAATCAGTTGTCTTCTGTGTTACAGAATCTCAATAATCAGTGGGGTAGCCTAGTGGTTCGCTCATCATGCTGAAGACCCGGTTTCGATTCCCCACATGGGTACAATGTGTGAAGCCCATTTCTGGTGTCCACCTCGTGATATTGCTGGAATATTGCTAAAAGTGGCATAAAACAAAAGTCACACGCTCAATTATCTGTGCTCTTCCCTATCGTTCCTAGAAAGCCACTAAGTCAAAGCTCTTCACTGTCTTCCCATACATATCTTAGCGTTCTTTGTGAAATGTAAAGGGAAAGTTGTTAAAGGTATAGTGTTGCGCTGTCAGGATCTGTAGATCACTAGAGCACTTCCCAGATTTATCATGAATATGATTATTCCTGGGTTCTCAAAGATCTCTCACTCACTCACTCACTCACTCACTCACTCACTCACTCACTCACTCACTCACTCACTCACTCACTCACTCACTCACTCACTCACTCACTCACTCACTCACTCACTCACTCCTCTCCTCACTCACTCACTCACTCACTCCTCACTCCTCCTCCACTCACTCACTCACTCACTCACTCACTCACTCACTCACTCACTCCTCCTCACTCACTCCTCACTCACTCACTCACTCACTCACTCACTCACTCACTCACTCACTCACTCACTCACTCACTCACTCACTCACTCACTCACAGCCCAATAGTGTTTAACATGTCTGCAATATGTTTGATGATGGCCCAGGGATAAAGTGTCTAACAGTAATGACACTGTGTTGCAGGACACTGTGGAAAAAGTGTTGTTTTTCCGGGGACGGGGAGTATATTGTTGCCGGCTCGGCCCGACAACACTCCCTCTACATCTGGGAGAAGGGCGTTGGCAACCTCGTCAAGATTCTTCACGGCACCAAGGGGGAACTGCTGCTGGATGTTGTGGTGAGCTTTTGTGATTCTCTAATTGTCATCACTGTCGTATACTGGTTACTGAAAACAATAACTTTTGTGTGAAAATTTTAATAAGATTCTCTCGTCCTTGTATTTCTAAGTGCTGTTATAGGGCTACGGTTGTTTTTATATTTTATTAAGGGTAGCCTCGTGGCTAAAGCATTTACGGTCATGCCAAAGGCAAGGGTTCAAATCCCCAATGTGTGAAGCCCATTTCTGGCAACCCATGTTTGTTGTAAGAGGCGACTAATGGGATTGGTTAAGTCAGGCTTGCTGACTTGTTGACACATGTCATCATATCCAGGTGCATAGATCGATGCTCATGCTGTTGATCACTGGATTGTTTGGTTTGATTATTTACAGGCTGGAATATTGCAGAATTCAATAAACTCCAGAATTACATGTGGGGTGATCGATTCTGAACAGTGACGTCTCCTAGGAAATGTCATTTTGTTTGCTGTAATCGTCATGATTGTCAGAACAGTAGGTGCCAAGACAGCCTGCTTGTCTTTCACAGTGTGCCACAAATATTTCAGTTCTGCACAAAGGCACAGGAAGTTATAAACTACCTGGGTATATGGAAGTTGTGAACTACCTGGGTATATGGAAGTTATGAACTACCTGGGTATATGGAAGTTATGAACTACCTGGGTATATGGAAGTTGTGAACTACCTGGGTATATGGAAGTTATAAACTACCTGGGTATATGGAAGTTGTGAACTACCTGGGTATATGGAAGTTATGAACTACCTGGGTATATGGAAGTTGTGAACTACCTGGGTATATGGAAGTTGTGAACTACCTGGGTATATGGAAGTTATGAACTACCTGGGTATATGGAAGTTGTGAACTACCTGGGTATATGGAAGTTGTGAACTACCTGGGTATATGGAAGTTGTGAACTACCTGGGTAATGGAAGTTATGAACTACCTGGGTATATGGAAGTTATGAACTACCTGGGTATATGGAAGTTGTGAACTACCTGGGTATATGGAAGGTATAAACTACCTGGGTATATGGAAGTTATGAGAGAACACCAGAAATGGACTTCACACATTGTACCCATTTGGGGAATCGAACCTGGGTCTTTGGCGTGATGAGCGCTAATGCTTTAACCACTAGGCTACCCCACCGCCCCCTGTTCTGTGAAAACAGACTGTCAGTTTGACAGATACGATAGCATACTTATTAACTCAATAACTGTTCCATATTTTATTGTAACAGACCAACTGTTCTTGTTTCCCCAGTGGCATCCGGTGAGGCCGATCATAGCCTCGATATCCAGCGGCCTAGTCTCCATCTGGGCACAGAACCAAGTGGTCAGTGAACAATACAAGTGTTTTAATGGCATTTAGAAGTGACTCACATAATGGGGTTAATGTGGCTTTCCCATCCTTACGAGGTACCCGTTCACAGCTGGGTGGACTGGGACACATAGTCACAGCACTTTGTCCAAGTTTACTGCACGTTGCTGTACCCGCAACTAGGAGTTTGCATGTATTCATGTGGCCACCATCTGGTCATCTTCATGGGTTCTTTTAAGTGCACAGGGTTGTGTACTGTACACTAGGGGTTGTGACAACACTGAAAGAGTCTGCACACAAAGTTGACTCCAAGGCTTTTTTTACACCCGGTCACAGGTGGGCTCGATCCCGGCACCTCCAAGCTCGCTGGATCACTAGCCTGGCGGCTTTAATGGATGTAGTTTCTTTGGCTGCGGGTGGGGGGCAGAGATGCAAGAAAACAAGTTTGTTGTTCAAACCATTGCATTTACGTACCACCTCACCCTTGAAGATCTGGGTTAGAACTGGTCTTAGCAACCCATGCTTGTCGTAAGAGGCAACTAAGGGGATCGGATGGCCAGGCTCGCTGACTCGTTTGACACATTATTGTATCCCAATTGAGTAGATCGATGCTCATGCTGTTGATCACTGGATTGTCTGGTTAGATTCAATAATTCAAAGACTGCTGCTATACAACAAAACAAACAAATGAATAATAACCAATCTGTTGACAGCCTAAACTTCTTCCATCATTATGGATGGTTTGGACTGGCCTGATCCTGGCAGACTAAACCAATCAGGAATCTACTGGACTTGTGTTTCTCCTCTTGTTCACTCTCAGATGTCAGTATTTGATATATATTTTTCAGGAAAATTGGAGTGCTTTTGCTCCTGATTTCAAAGAGCTTGACGAGAATGTGGAGTATGAGGAACACGAGTCGGAGTTTGACATTGATGATGAAGACAAGGAGAAGGAAGAGGCAAAAGGTGAGTGAGTTTAGTTTTACGCCACACTCAGCAATATTCCAGCTATATGGAGTCGGTCGGTAAATAATCGAGTCTGGGCCAGACAATCCAGTGATCAACAGCATGAGCATCGATCTGCACAATTGGGATAATTGGTGTCAACCAAGTCAGCGAGCCTGACCACCCAACCCCGTTAGTCGCTTCTTACGACAAGCATGGGTTACTGAAGATCTATATTCTAATCCGGACCTTCACGGGTCCAAAAGGTGAGAGTTTGTGTGTGTGTACATGTGTGTGTATGCATGCATGCTAGCATAGGGTGGTGTGCAAACAACTGTGCAAAAGTGAGAGCAACAGCGAGAGTGAGTGTGTGAGATTGTATGCATCTACCAAGGAAGTGAGCCTGAGGTCCCCAACCCATTAGTCTCCTCTTACGACAAGCATGGGTTGCTGAAGGCCAAGTTTAACCTGGCTCTCATGAGTCCATGATTGAGTGCATGTGTGATGAGCTGACTAATGTTGAAGGTAAATGACATGCCTCTTTATCTTGCCTCACACATAAATATCGTTTTCTGATTGGCTGAGCCATCTTCTATTATTTTCAATGTACCCAACTTACAAGCGAGTAACATTTTCCATGTACCCCGCTGGGAATGTCGAACTCATTTGATACTTCGTACGAGTAATTCTTTATCTCGAATAACATTAAATCATGTATGATGTACAGAAATTACCGATGTTTTGCGAATGCAAGTCGATGGAAGGGAGATAACTCTAAATATGTTTATCTTGTGGCCTTGTCAGGCTGCTTCAAACAGGGTTGATGTACCCTTGATGTTTCTTTATGATCCCTTTCGGGATCAGGGAGTATAAACAAACATCGAGGGTACATCAGCCCATGTCCCCCTCGAGACCAGTGAACAACTTATAATGTTTCAGGGCCTGATGCGGAGGACACAGAGGTGGACGTGACAACCGTGGAAGCCATACAAGCCTTTGTCAGCAGGTAAGTCATACAATATGGCGGCTCAGTGCTGTTTGTTGTTATATACCAGCTAAATTATGAGTGAGTATGGTTTACACCGCTTTTAGCAATATTCCAGCAACATCACGGCGGGGGACACCAGAAATGAGCTTCACACATTGTACCCATGTGGGGATTCGAACCCGGGGTCTTCGGCGTGACAAGCCAACGCTTTAACCATCAGGCTACCCCACCGCCCCCTAAATTATGAAGACCAAACCAGTGATTGATATCATGAGCATCATCCCGCACCATCAGGACACAGTGATGACTTTGTTGTATTTACAAATTGTGTTTTATACAGGACTGTGCATTTCTGTGTGTTTGTATTTTGTTTGTTTACATGCCTCTGTATATTTCTGCTTGTTTGCATTGTATTTGTGCAGTGACGAAGATGATGAGGACTACACAGCGCTGCTGTATCTGCCGGTGTCGCCAGAGATCGATGAGCCTGAGGAGGGGTGGCAGGCTTTGGCTGAAGCTGTGAGTAGCATTCTTCCTGAGAACTGTCACTGACAAAACACTTGACCTTCCCACCAACACCCTTAACCCCGAGATACAGACACCCTTAACCTTCAGGCTACTCTTAACCTTCAGACACACACACCCTGAACCTTCAGACATGGACACCCTTAACCTTTAAGCATGGGCACCCTTAACCTTCAGACACAGACACCCTTAACCTTTAAGCATGGACACCCTTAACCTTCAGACATGGACACCCTTAACCTTTAAGCATGGACACCCTTAATCTTCAGACACACACACCCTTAACCTTCAGACATGGACACCCTTAACCTTTAAGCATGGACACCCTTAACCTTCAGACATGGACACCCTTAACCTTCAAGCATGGACACCCTTAACCTTCAGACATGGACACCCTTAACCTTCAGACACCCTTAACCTTCAGACATGGACACCCTTAACCTTTAAGCATGGACACCCTTAACCTTCGGATATGGACACCCTTAACCTTTAAGCATGGACACCCTTAACCTTCAGACACACCCTTAACCTTCAGGCTACTCTTAACCTTCAGACACACACACCCTGAACCTTCAGACATGGACACCCTTAACCTTTAAGCATGGACACCCTTAACCTTCAGACACAGACACCCTTAACCTTTAAGCATGGACACCCTTAACCTTCAGACATGGACACCCTTAACCTTTAAGCATGGACACCCTTAATCTTCAGACACCACACCCTTAACCTTCAGACATGGACACCCTTAACCTTTAAGCATGGACACCCTTAACCTTCAGACATGGACTTAACCTTCAAGCATGGACACCCTTAACCTTCAGACAGACACCCTTGGACACCACCCTTAACCTTCAGACATGGACACCCCCTTAAGCATGGACACCCTTAACCTTCAGACATGGACACCCTTAACCTTTAAGCATGGACACCCTTAACCTTCACCCTTAACCTTCAGACACACACATACCCTTAACCTTCAGACATGGACACCCTTAACCTTCAGACATGGAACCTTTAACCTTCAGACACCCTTAAAGACATGGACACCCTTAACCTTCAGCATGGACACCCTTAACCCTAGACAACACCCTTAACCAGACATGGACACCCTTAACCTTCAGACATGGACACCCTTAACCTTCAAGCATGGACACCCTTAACCTTCAGACATGGACACCCTTAACCTTAAGCATGGAGACACCCTTAACCTTCAGACACCCTTAACCTTCAGACATGGACACCCTTAACCTTCAGACACCCTTAACCTTCAGAGCATGGACACCCTTAACCTTCAGACATGGACACCCTTAACCTTTAAGCATGGACACCCTTAACCTTCAGACACACACACCCTTAACCTTCAGACATGGACACCCTTAACCTTTAAGCATGGACACCCTTAACCTTCAGACATGGACACCCTTAACTTTGAGACATGTACACCCTTCACTTTCAGACATGGACACCCTTAACCTTCAGACACCCTTAACCTTCAGACATGGACACCCTTAACCTTTAAGCATGGACACCCTTAACCTTTAGACATGGACACCCTTAACCTTCAGACATGGACACCCTTAACATTTAAGCATGGACACCCTTAACCTTCAGACACACACACCCTTAAGCTTTAAGCATGGACACCCTTAACCTTCAGACACACACACCCTTAACCTTTAAGCATGGACACCCTTAACCTTTAAGCATGGACGCCCTTAACCTTTAAGCATGGACACCCTTAACCTTCAGACACCGACACCCTTAACCTTTAAGCATGGACACCCTTAACCTTCAGACACAGACACCCCCTTAACCTACAGATGCAGACACACTGAACCTTCAGACATGGACACCCTCTACCTTCAGATATGGACACCCTTAACCTTTAAGCATGGACACCCTTAACCTTTAAGCATTGACACCCTTAACATTCAGACACAGACACCCTTAACCTTCAGACATGGACACCCTTAACCTTCAGACACAGACAACCTGGCCTTTAGACACAGACACCCTTAACCTTCAGACACGGACGCCCTTGACCTTCAGACACAAACACCCTTGACCTTCAGACACAAACACCCTTGACCTTCAGACACGGACACACTTAACCTTCAGACACGGACACCCTTAACCTTCAGACACAGACACCCTTAATCTTCAGACTTGGACACCCTTAACCTCCAGACATGGACACCCTTAACCTTCAGACACGGGCACCCTTAACCTTCAGACACATACACCCTTAACCTTCAGACACCCTTAACCTTCAGACACGGAGGCCCTTAACCTTTAAGCATGGACACCCTTAACTTTCAGACACGGACACTCTGAACTTTCAGACACAGATACCTTGAACCTCAAGAGACCAACACACTTAACCCTATGGACACCCCTAAAATCAAGACACCAGATACATTAACCTCCTGGCTTTCTTCTTTTTTAAAACTGCAATTGCAATAGCAAGAAGTGATACAAGTAAATAGCATTAACCTCATTTACTATATGTACAGTCTCACTTACAAGGGTTTCTATGTCAGAGGAAGTCAGACCAAGGCGCAGTCACCCAGGTAAAAGTCATCACCTCACTCACTGATACACCTGGCTTTCTCCATCCCCACCTGCCAGCTTAGCAGTAAATGATCTTTATCACAGCTGAGACACTTATTGGACTTATATGAACAAATATGTTTGACTTTCTACATGAATCTGCATCTTTGAACTCATAAACCTGGGGCTATAAATGAATATTCTGACTGTCTGGTTACAACTTCAATTTTGCTTTTCATTTTCTTATCTAAATCCAAATATCTACCTTCTCTTGAACATCTGGGGTGGTAGGGTAGCCTAGTGGTTAAAGTGTTCGCTCGTGTCGCTGATGATCCAGGTTCGATTCACCACATGGGTACAATGTGTGAAGCCCATTTCTGGTGTCCCCTGCCGTGGATTTGCTGGAATATTGCTAAAAGTGGTATAAAACTAAACTCACCCACTCACTCTAATCTAAAGTTTTCTTGATAACTGGTTAGAACTGTTTTGAATGTTCATGCTCATGAAAATGTTTTCAAAAGCAGCTGCCAGAAAACAAATACTTTTCACCTTATTCAAGTTTATTTTCTGTGAATCATATTAAAGGATGGCAGGTAACTTTATATTTTCCCAGCGAAGTATGAAACCAATGCAAACGGAATATTCTTTTAGTACAGAAACTGTCAATGATATGGTATACATAAACCTGATCAACATGCTAGCAGACGAGGCCTGAACATGCTTAACTTAATGTTTCCTATGTTTCCCACCACTTTTTACATGCAAAAGACTAACTTATACACAATGGTTGTAAGCTGGGATTGTCCAAGGACTCCACTTAACATTGTGATCTCACCACAACAAGTAAAACTATGTTTTAGTATGGGAGTTACGATGGTCGCAAGTCTAGATTATAGTATGGGAGTTATGATGGTCGCAGGTCTAGGTTATAGTATGGGAGTTACAATGGTCGCAAGTCTAGGTTATAGTATGGGAGTTACGATGGTCGCAGGTCTAGGTTATAGTATTGGAGTTACGATGGTCGCAAGTCAAGGTTATAGTATGGGGTTATTCACGATGGTCGCAAGTCAAGGTTATAGTATGGGAGTTACGATGGTCGCAAGTCAAGGTTATAGTATGGGAGTTACGATGGTCGCAAGTCTAGGTTATAGTATTGGAGTTACGATGGTCGCAAGTCAAGGCTATAGTATGGGGGTTACGATGGTCGCAAGTCTAGGTTATAGTATGGGAGTTACGATGGTCGCAAGTCAAGGTTATAGTATTGGAGTTACGATGGTCGCAAGTCAAGGTTATAGTATGGGAGTTACGATGGTCGCAAGTCAAGGTTATAGTATGGGAGTTACGATGGTCGCAAGTCAAGGTTATAGTATTGGAGTTACGATGGTCGCAAGTCAAGGTTATAGTATGGGAGTTATGATGGTCGCAAGTCAAGGTTATAGTATGGGGGTTACGATGGTCGCAGGTCTAGGTTATAGTATGGGGGTTACGATGGTTGCAAGTCAAGGTTATAGTATGGGAGTTACGATCGTCGCAGGTCTAGGTTATAGTATGGGCGTTACGATGGTCGCAAGTCAAGGTTATAGTATTGGAGTTATGATGGTCGCAAGTCAAGGTTATAGTATGGGAGTTACGATGGTCGCAAGTCAAGGTTATAGTATGGGGGTTACGATGGTCGCAAGTCAAGGTTATAGTATGGGGGTTACGATGGTCGCAAGTCTAGATTATAGTATGGGAGTTACGATGGTTGCAAGTCAAGGTTATAGTATGGGAGTTACGATGGTCTATGCTGAAGTGTATGGAAGTTACAACTGTCCCAAGTCGGTGTTATAGAATAAATTACAAGTATCATAGGGCTATGCATTAACTGTATGTGAAAGTATAGGGGTTTTGACTGCTATAGCCCTTTGTGCTTTATGGAATGAACGCTTTTTGTCTTTGGACTGAACGATTCACTGCAGTATAGTAACATGTCATGGCTTGCCGCCATCATGAACTGCACAGATATGATGCCAGTGAATCGTTACAGCCCAGCCGGTTGTCTGCACATCTTGTCTTGCTGTCTTGTCACCTGACCCAAGGATCTCCGCATGTCTGTTTTGTTTGTTATTTGAAGCCATACTCAACATTTTATAGCTATATAACAGCGGCATGTAAATATGATAATAATAATAATGGCTATTTATAAAAAGCGCCTGTTTCCATGCACTTGTGCATGCTCAAAGCGCTAACGCATCATTACCCAAGATAACCCAAGCTACCTTTGTGGTGCTAGAAAAATAACAGCCATATGACTTATCCCACCGGGTACCCATTTACTGCTGGGTGAACAGAGGCAGTTCATGAACATACTCACGTGCCTAAGGTGAGACCACATTAGGTTATGTGTGGTTCATTGTGGGGCAGGACAGAAGTTCTAGAAACTTTCAGGAGTCAAGCTGCCAAACACGGTCACCCATCCAAGGACTGTCCACAACCAGCGTTGCTTAACTTCACCTGATTTGTGACCTGGGGTCTATGCACAGGACCACACACCACCAATAATGGAGTCTGGACAAGACAATCCAGCATTGAGTGCTTGTGTGGGTGCATAGTACTATTGTCACGATTCACCAATGCATCGGCAAGCTTTTGCACAATATGACACACAATCCATTTGTTTTATTATCGATTCATATTTTGGCGCATATTATTATTTTGATTTCGCACCAATGTCACTTTTACTAAAGCCTGTTTATTATCTATTGGGCCCCATGATGAATATGGGACTGCCATGATACTAACTTTTGCCAGTTTTACATTTTTGCCTAAGATTATACATGACACCAAATATACTTCCTTTCAAAAGTTTAGACTTACTTAAAACACTCACTATGGTTACATCGAAGATTGATTTCTCCACTAACTAGGGGGGGAACTAACTGCAAACCTTATGCAGATGAATTGCACGAGGATCAAGCATCAAATTGCTGAAAAGCATGTGCAAATATTATGCATGTGAACAGCTGCCTTTTGGTGTAAAGTTTTGTTAAAATTTCTCATATTTTCTCTGATTTTTATCATTTATTGAACTCATGACAATAATCTTTTCAACGTTACAAATTTGTTTTACTATACTATACATCAGTTCATGTGGAAACAGTATGGAATATTTTGCAAAATTTAGTTTAGAACAGTTGCCTGAAGTAAGTGGCTATATTTACACTAGGGAGTCTAAACTTTTGAAAGGAAGCATATTATTGGATAAGGCCAGACATTGCTTGCAACCATAGCCAATCAGAAACATCGAAACGAATGTCCATGCTTTGATACCAAAAGTACTACAGTTGTTGTACACATCCCTTAGCCATACCAGGCTTTTGCTGTTTTATGCTCATTTTTTTGTTGGGTAATGGGGAATACAAGGTCATACAGGTATCTGAGAGACTCTTAGTTTCCGTGTAGAGTTGTGTCCCTTGTGCCGTGCCAGGATCTGCCTGTTCTTTGTTGGGTAACAGGGGACATAGTAGCACCCAGGTTTATAAGAGACTGTGGTTCTCCTTGCAAAGTTGTGTTACTATACACCCCAGGATCTTCTGATTCTTAATCAGGAAACAGGGAAACTGAGAAAACTTGGGTACCTAGAAGGTCAGGAAATAAAAAGACTGAGAAAGCTTTGGTACCTAGGAAGTCAGGAAACGGGGAAACAAAAAGCTTGTGTACCTAGGAAGTCTGGAAACAGGGAAACTGAGAAAGCTCGGGTAACTAGGAAGTCAGGAGACAGGGAAACTGAGAAAGCTCGGGTACCTAGGAAGTCAGGAAACGGAGAAACTGAAAAAGCTCGGGTACCTAGGAAGTCAGGAAACGGAGAAACTGAAAAAGCTCGGGTACCTAGGAAGTCAGGAAATGGGGAAACTGAAAAAGCTCATGTACCTAGGAAGGCGGGAAACAGGGAAACTGAGAAAATTTGGGTACCTAGAAGTCAGGAAATGGGGAAATTGAGAAAGCTCGGATACCTAGGAAGTCAGGAAATGTGTAAACTGAAAAAGCTCAGGTACCTAGGAAGTCAGGAAACAGGGAAACTGAGAAAGTTTGGGTACCTAGGAAGTCAGGAAACAGAGAAACTGGGAAAGTTTGGATACCTAGGAAGTCAGGAAACAGGGAAACAGAGAAAGCTCGGGTAACTAGGAGACTGCATTTTTGCTGGGTAAATACTGAGATGTGTGCCACTTAGCCATGCCAGAATCTCCCGATTCTTTGTCAGGTAAAAAGAAACATGGTGGCACTGAAGTGTCTGAAAAGAGAATTCAGTTTGCAGTGCAGAGTTGTGCCCCTTAACAATACCAGGATCTGCTGATGATTTCCAATAATCCTTGATTTACGACAATTATGATGTGTCTGCAGTCATCAACGTCAGTTTTAACCATCCTCCGTCAATCCGGAGACTTAGAGTGATATACATGTATTGGGAGTACTGTTTAATGCAGCATTGAACCCAACTCAGTCACTCACTGTTTTCAGGCAGAAGACCCCCCAGTAGTCCAGGAAAAGAAGAGGAACCTACCTCAGCCTGAGACCACGCCCCCTGCCAAGAAAAAGAAGACAAAACCAGTAGAAATTGACCTGCCTGATGCACCGTTTGATGGTAACTATCTGTTTTACCACGCTCTGTTAGGGTCCCGTTAGTCTTGAATGTCAGGACCCATGAAGATCCGGGGTAGAATAGGTCTTCAGCAACCCATTCTTGTCATAAAAGGCGACTATGCTTGTCGTAAAAGGCGACTAACGGGATCGGGTGGTCAGGCTCGCTGACTTGGTTGACACATGTCATCGGTTCCCAATTGCGCAGGTCGATGCTCATGCTGTTGATCACTGGATTGTCTGGTCCAGACTCGATTATTTACAGACCGCCACCATATAGCTGGAATATTGCGGAGTGCGGTGTAAAACTAAACTCACTCACTCACTCACTCACTCACTCACTCACTCACTCACTCACTCACTCACTCACTCACTCACTCACTCACTCACTCACTCACTCACTCACTCACTCACTCACTCACTCACTCACTCACTCACTTGAATGTCAGGACCCTTAAACTTTGACTTTAGAACACCTGATTTGCCATCCTTTGGGTGACTTTAACTTTGATATTAGTTTGATTGAAAATTAAGTGAGCCTATGCTGTGACGCATTTGCTTGTCGTCCTTTGGATGTTAAAAGTTGTAAACCGGATTGATGAAACTAATGATGACGCCCAATTTGTTCCAGAGGTATGAATATAGTATCAATATGGCTGTTTTGGTGGACATTTTGAAAAAATATATTTGTGGCCATTACTCCTTTATTTCCATCATGATGAAATTATATTAGTTATATTTGAAGTCAGTAGTGGGCTCAACATATATATTTCATCCTTTTAGATGGAACTCTGTGTTTAACCTTTGCACTTTGACACTTTAATGGCCGTTACTTGGCCATCAAGGGGAGATAACTCCTATGAATAGGGTATGGGAAGACCACTAGGAAGTAAAGCAACACAATATGATGGATGTACATGATTTTTATTATCCTCCGCCGCTTGTTGAGCGAGAAGTGAGAGATATAGTATTAGGAGCCATCCGTCTGTCGTACAAATTGGAATATCTTAAGAAGCATGGACTATATTCTTTTCATATTTGGTACCTTGGTTCATCACAGTAAAAGAAAGGTCCCAGTCAGGTTTGGTGACCTTGATTTTCATTTCAAGGTCACAAGGGGACTGTAACAATTTAGCCTTGTCAGCGAGATATCTCAAGAACTGTTCACTGGATTTTCTTCATATTCAACACCAAGCTTCATCTAGGGGAGATGCAGGGCCCAGTTTATTCTGATGACTTTCACGTAATTGTCAAGGTCACAGTGACACTTTAAAGATTTTGGCATGTAAACCTGCATGTTAAGCTTGTCAGCGAGATATCTCAAGAACCAATCACCGGATTTTTTTCATATTTGACACCAAGCTGCATCTAGGGAAGGCGCAGGGCCCAATCGATTTTGGTGACCTTCACATGGTTTTCAAGATCATGGTGACACTCTGAAGATTTCAGAATGTTAACCTACATGTTCACCTTGTCAGCGAGACATCTCACAAATGATTCACTGTATTTTCTTCATATTTGACAAAAAGCATCATATTGGGAAGGTGCAGGTTGACTGGTCATGCTTTTGTTGACATTTAACTTCATCTTAAACTACAACCTTCACTTTCATTACTTTTTAAGTTTGATGTCATAATTGTGTCGGGGGATTATGTCACCTTAGTGACAATGCCTGTTCACGTTAAACCTGTGGATCAGAAATAAGTTTCAGGAAATAAGGCAATCAAGTGTTAGAGGTAGCATTTTAAGAATTATTATCATTTATGTTAAATTTTTTGACCAAATGGAATCTAATATTTTTGTATGTAGTGGAGGCGACTGACAAATAATGTTCCTTTTATTCAGTATTTAAAAGTTGATACTTATTTCATCTTTACATCCTGACCATGCTGCTAAATTCTCAAGGTGTTTTGCAATGTGAACATGATATACAAATTCTTTCAGATAACAAGACTATGTTGCAAAAGCTACATGTGGCCGTTACTCGTTTTGTTCAGAATGGAATGAAATTTGGTTCTTACATGCAGTCAGTTAGCTTTTAGCGCAAACAGATCGTGCGCCAATAATCATACCAAGCGAAATATTCATGGTGAAGTCATGACAAATACTGGTACTCAAGTAGAAACAACATGCAATTGAAACAAAGACAATAAATGCAGCCAATCAACGATTTGACCATGTGAACAACACGTGTTCATAGACAAACACTACTTTATGGTTCCTATGTTTAATTATCTTAAGTCCTAGCATACACTCTTCCTAATTTGTTGTCAGTTGATCTTGCAGGTGTTGTCATGTTGACACAAGTATAATCCCACCTCTCTCTCTGTGATTGTTTTAGTAAACTCGATTCAATTATGGAGGCTAGGTTTGATCATAATTATATGATATTTTATTGATATAGCGCACATATCCAGGCAACTAGTGCTTGCTCAAGGCGCTGGTATTTTTTCCCTCAGTCATTGGATGTCAGTCTCAACGGCACATCGTGTTATCAATCTCATCTACCTGGGGAGCATACAACTCTTGCAGCCACTAGGCGCACCGAGTTATTGTGGCCTTCTCATCCTAACGAGGTACCCATTCACAGCTGGGCGGACTGGGACACATAGTCACAGTACTTTGTCCAAGTTCACTGCACGTTGCTGTACCCGCAACTTGGTGTTTGCATGTATTCATGTGGCCACCATCTGGTCATATACCAATGGATTCGTGGGTTCTTTTAAGTGCACAGGGATGTGTACTGTACACTGGGGGTTGTGACAACACTGAAAGAGTCTGCGCACAAAGTTGACTCCGAGGTTTTTACACCCCGTCACAGGTGGGCTCGAGCCCGACACCTCCAAGCTCGCTGGATACCATCACTCAGGTGTTTGAAATGCGCGAAAAAACAGGTCTTTTGTGAACTTTCCGTGAAAATTGCACCCTGTGAAAATATATAGGATTACAGTATTCAGTATTTAAAAGTTGATGTTTATTTCATCTTTACATCCCGACCATGGGGCTAAATTCTCAAGGTGTTTTGCTATGTTAACATGCTATACAAATTCTTTTCAGACAACAAGACTATGTTGCAAAAGCTACATATGGTTGTTGACTCATTTTGGTTCAGAATGGAATGAATTTGGTTCTTACATGCAGTTAGTTAGATACGAACGGAATCGGCTGGTCAGGCCCGCTGACTTGGTTGACACATGTCATCGTATCACAATTGTGTAGAACGATGCTCATGATGTGTATCACTGGATTGTCTGGTCCAGACTTGAACATTTACAGATCGCTGCTATATAGCTGGAATATTGCTGAGTGCGGTGTTAAACAACAAACAAATATTGCAAAGGACACACAATCCTTGCGAGTGATCTTTAGCACATTTTAGAATACATGGTCTATCCCCATATCCTCAAACAATAGTAAGTGGAGTGAAATCTCCTTGATCTGCTGTTCAGTGTTGTGTATGTGCAAAATTTTAAAAAACATTTGATTATGCTTCTTCAAAACTTTCCTTACCAGAAATTCATCCACTGCTGAATGTAAAGAAACCTCAAGAAAAATCTCAACAGCGGAAACAGTCACGACCGGCCAAACCACGAACTTCCAAACCCGAGAAATCGCGACACAGGGCAAAAGACGAGAGCTACAGTTTGAAGGAAAATGTAAGTTCTGTTACTCCTGTAGGTGTATCGACCAATACAGTTTGTGATAAAAACAGGGTCGACTTGCAGAAATTGTCTTTTGGAATGATTTTTTTAGATTTTTGAATTTAATAAAGTTGATGCTGGAAAATTGTTGAGAATATGTCCTTGTGTTTCAGGTATGAGGAAAGTCATGGCAGTATTGGAACAAAACCAGATCCTCAGGATGATCACCATGGCAACAGTTATGGAGGACAGAATGTTTCAAGATGAACTGTGTCAGCTCTAAGCTGGATGTATTGTACAGCCAAGATGTCTTGGAATGAAAACCACTTGAATGAACCACTAGTACCAACCATTTGGATCAAATACCAGGATCACCCACTTAGTTGCGTCAGTGATTCTGTGTATATATAAGATACTTGGATACAGTGGAACCAGCAGTGGTTGGTCACAAGTTCATGTTAGTGTTGTGGCTGACTTTGCCAGATCCAGGGCATGAGAAACGGCTTATGTTGTACATACTGAAGCAGCTGGGGTAGCCCAGTGGTTGAAGTGTTTGGTCGTCATGCCTATGACCCGGGTTCGATTCCCAACATGGCAACAATGTGTAAAGTGCAGTGATATTGCTAAAAGCGGCATAAAACCCAACTCCTCACACACTCGCTGAAGCTGCTAATGTTACAAGGAACTGGTGCTAGAGCTTATTATGAATCTGGTGAATTAACTGGGAAATCTCAGAAAGTGTGAGATGTTGTGTGTCTGAGGTACGATTGGAGTGATGTCTTGTATCTTGGCTGATTGGGAATTGTAGTTCCCTTTGCACAGGTACTCATAATGTCAACCACTGGTTTGCTTGGTCCAGGCTTCATTATCTACAGACTGCATTGAAATAGCAGTAATATTGCTGACTGTGGCATTATGCAACATTCGATCGCTCACTTGGATGGTTGGGGTGCTGCAATTTGTTGTACAGAGTTGTGTCCCTTGGTCATGCCAGGAACCTGTGATTGAATTTGAATCCATGTTTGCCCTGATTTTGCTTCAGTTTTGTTTTTTCAGTTCAATACGTGTGCTCATGGGGTTTCAAGTTCAATACCTGTGCCCATGGGTTTTCAAGTTCAATATCTGTGCTCATGGGTTTTCAGTTCAATACCTGTGCTCATGGGTTTCAGTTCAATACCTGTGCCCATGGGTTTTCAGTTCAATACCTGTGCTCATGGGTTTCAGTTCAATACCTGTGCCCTTAGTTTTCAAGTTCAATACCTGTGCCCATGGGTTTTCAGTTCAGTACCTGTGCTCATGGGTTTCAGTTCAGTACCTATGCCCATAGTTTTCAGTTCAGTACCTGTGCTCATGGGTTTTCAGTTCAATACCTGTGCCCATAGTTTTCAGTTCAGTACCTGTGCTCATGGGTTTTCAGTTCAGTGCCTGTGCTCATGGGTTTCAGTTCAATACCTGTGCCCATAGTTTTCAAGTTCAATACCTGTGCCCATGGGTTTTCAGTTCAATACCTGTGCCCATAGTTTTTAGTTCAGTACCTGTGCTCATGGGTTTTCAGTTCAATTCCTGTGCCCATAGTTTTCAGTTCAGTACCTGTGCTCATGGGTTTCAGTTCAGTACCTATGCCCATAGTTTTCAGTTCAGTACCTGTGCTCATGGGTTTTCAGTTCAATACCTGTGCCCATAGTTTTCAGTTCAGTACCTGTGCTCATGGGTTTCAGTTCAGTACCTATGCCCATAGTTTTCAGTTCAGTACCTGTGCTCATGGGTTTTCAGTTCAATACCTGTGCCCATAGTTTTCAGTTCAGTACCTGTGCTCATGGGTTTTCAGTTCAGTGCCTGTGCTCATGGGTTTCAGTTCAATACCTGTGCCCATAGTTTTCAAGTTCAATACCTGTGCCCATGGGTTTTCAGTTCAATACCTGTGCCCATAGTTTTTAGTTCAGTACCTGTGCTCATGGGTTTTCAGTTCAATACCTGTACCCATAGTTTTTAGTTCAGTACCTGTGCTCATGGGTTTCAGTTCAATACCTGTGCTCATTGGTTTCAGTTCAATACCTGTGCCCATGGGTTTTCAGTTCAATACCTGTGCTCATGGGTTTTCAGTTCAATACCTGTGCTCATGGGGTTTCAAGTTCAATACCTGTGCCCATGGGTTTTCAGTTCAATACCTGTGCTCATGGGTTTCAGTTCAATACCTGTGCCCATAGTTTTCAGTTCAGTACCTGTGCTCATGGGTTTCAGTTCAGTACCTATGCCCATAGTTTTCAGTTCAGTACCTGTGCTCATGGGTTTTCAGTTCATTACCTGTGCCCATAGTTTTCAGTTCAGTACCTGTGCTCATGGGTTTTCAGTTCAGTGCCTGTGCCCATAGTTTTTAGTTCAGTACCTGTGCTCATGGGTTTTCAGTTCAGTGCCTGTGCTCATGGGTTTCAGTTCAATACCTGTGCCCATAGTTTTCAAGTTCAATACCTGTGCCCATGGGTTTTCAGTTCAATACCTGTGCCCATGGGTTTTCAGTTCAATACCTGTGCCCATAGTTTTTAGTTCAGTACCTGTGCTCATGGGTTTTCAGTTCAATTCCTGTACCCATGGGTTTTCAGTTCAATACCTGTGCTCATGGGTTTTCAGTTCAATACCTGTGCTCATGGGGTTTCAAGTTCAATACCTGTGCCCATGGGTTTTCAGTTCAATACCTGTGCTCATGGGTTTCAGTTCAATACCTCTGCCCATAGTTTTCAGTTCAGTACCTGTGCTCATGGGTTTCAGTTCAGTACCTATGCCCATAGTTTTCAGTTCAGTACCTGTGCTCATGGGTTTTCAGTTCAATACCTGTGCCCATAGTTTTCAGTTCAGTACCTGTGCTCATGGGTTTTCAGTTCAATACCTGTGCCCATAGTTTTTAGTTCAGTACATGTGCTCATGGGTTTTCAGTTCAATTCCTGTACCCATGGGTTTTCACTTCAATACCTGTGCCCATGGGTTTTCAGTTCAATACCTGTGCCCATGGGTTTTCAAGTTCAATACCTGTACCCATGGGTTTTCAGTTCAATACCTGTGCCCATGGGTTTCAGTTCAATACCTGTGCCCATGGGTTTCAGTTCAATACCTGTGCCCATGGGTTTTTAGTTCAATACCTGTGCCCATGGGTTTCAGTTCAATACCTGTGCCAATGGGTTTTGAGTTCAGTACCTGTGCCCATGGGTTTTCAGTTCAATACCTGTACCCATTGGTTTTTCAGAACAATACCTGTGCCCATGGGTTTTCAGTTCAATACCTGTGCTCATGGGTTTCAGTTCAATACCTGTGCCCATAGTTTTTAGTTCAGTACCTGTGCTCATGGGTTTTCAGTTCAATTCCTGTGCCCATGGGTTTTCAGTTCAGTACCTGTGCTCATGGGTTTCAGTTCAATACCTGTGACCATAGTTTTTAGTTCAGTACCTGTGCTCATGGGTTTTCAGTTCAATTCCTGTGCCCATGGGTTTCAGTTCAATACCTGTGCTCATGGGTTTCAGTTCAATACCTGTGCTCATGGGTTTCAGTTCAATACCTGTGCTCATGGGTTTTGAGTTCAATACCTGTGACCATAGTTTTCAGTTCAGTACCTGTGCTCATGGGTTTTCAGTTCAATACCTGTGCCCATAGTTTTTAGTTCAGTACCTGTGCTCATGGGTTTCAGTTCAATACCTGTGCTCATGGGTTTCAGTTCAATACCTGTGCCCATGGGTTTTCAGTTCAATACCTGTGCCCATGGGTTTTCAGTTCAATACCTGTGCCCATGGGTTTTCAGTTCAATACCTGTGCCCATGGGTTTTCAAGTTCAATACCTGTACCCATGGGTTTTCAGTTCAATACCTGTGCCCATGGGTTTCAGTTCAATACCTGTGCCCATGGGTTTCAGTTCAATACCTGTGCCCATGGGTTTTTAGTTCAATACCTGTGCCCATGGGTTTCAGTTCAATACCTGTGCCAATGGGTTTTGAGTTCAATACCTGTGCCCATGGGTTTTCAGTTCAATACCTGTACCCATTGGTTTTTCAGAACAATACCTGTGCCCATGGGTTTTCAGTTCAATCCCTGTGCCCATGGGTTTTCAATACAATACCTGTGCCCATGGGTTTCAGTAAATACCTGTGCCCATGGGTGTCCCCAAAGTAGTAAACCACCTGCATCATTTCATGTTTTCCTCCCAAAGCTGACCCTGATATAACTGGAATACTGTTGAAAGCAGTGTTACACACCCAGTGTATTCTAGTGTGTGAGTGAGTTGAGTTTTATGACGCACTCAGCAATAGTCCAGCTATATGGCAGCTTCTGGTATGTGAGTGTATGATAATTATATTCAGCTTTTGAAGCACATGGCTCGAAAGTGTGAAGGCAGCCGAAAGAGTTATTTTGTACATACAGTGTTTTAGTGGATAGCTGCTTTATACAAGGTGTATAAAAGTGCTACTGAAATAAACTGTGAAAACATAGATAGTCTGTCTTCGTCTCTCACAACATGAGTAGCCTTTAGGAGATAAACACCGGGTGTTATTGAGTATTTGAAGCACGGGAATTCATTTGGAACCGACGGCGTTAGCCGGAGGTTTCAAATTAAATATTTCCGTGCTTCAAATACTCAATAACACAATAACACTCAAATACAGATTATTCACCTTGGCAACAGGAGACTTGTATTGTGAGTAGTATGATAGAGACTAATACTGTTAATCACTGGTGCACATTGTGAAAAGATTGGTCACCTTAGCAACAGAAGACTTGTATTGTGAGTAGTGTGATAGAGACTAATACTGTTAATCACTGGTGCACATTGTGAAAAGATTGGTCACCTTAGCAACAGGAGACTTGTATTGTGAGTAGTGTGATAGAGACTAATACTGTTAATCACTGGTGCACATTGTGAAAAGATTGGTCACCTTAGCAACAGAAGACTTGTATTGTGAGTAGTATGATAGAGACTAATACTGTTAATCACTGGTGCACATGTGAATAGATTGGTCACCTTAGCAACAGAAGACTTGTATTGTGAGTAGTATGATAGAGACTAATACTGTTAATCACTGGTGCACATTGTGAAAAGATTGGTCACCTTAGCAACAGAAGACTTGTATTATGAGTAGTATGATAGAGACTAATACTGTTAATCACTGGTGCACATTGTGAAAAGATTGGTCACCTTAGCAACAGAAGACTTGTATTGTGAGTAGTATGATAGAGACTAATACTGTTAATCACTGGTGCACATTGTGAAAAGATTGGTCACCTTAGCAACAGAAGACTTGTATTGTGAGTAGTATGATAGAGACTAATACTGTTAATCACTGGTGCACATTGTGAAAAGATTGGTCACCTTAGCAACAGAAGACTTGTATTGTGAGTAGTATGATAGAGACTAATACTGTTAATCACTGGTGCACATTGTGAAAAGATTGGTCACCTTAGCAACAGAAGACTTGTATTGTGAGTAGTATGATAGAGACTAATACTGTTAATCACTGGTGCACATTGTGAAAAGATTGGTCACCTTAGCAACAGAAGACTTGTATTGTGAGTAGTATGATAGAGACTAATACTGTTAATCACTGGTGCACATTGTGAAAAGATTGGTCACCTTAGCAACAGAAGACTTGTATTGTGAGTAGTATGATAGAGACTAATACTGTTAATCACTGGTGCACATTGTGAAAAGATTGGTCACCTTAGCAACAGAAGACTTGTATTGTGAGTAGTGTGATAGAGACTAATACTGTTAATCACTGGTGCACATTGTGAAAAGATTGGTCACCTTAGCAACAGAAGACTTGTATTGTGAGTAGTGTGATAGAGACTAATACTGTTAATCACTGGTGCACATTGTGAAAAGATTGGTCACCTTAGCAACAGAAGACTTGTATTGTGAGTAGTATGATAGAGACTAATACTGTTAATCACTGGTGCACATGTGAATAGATTGGTCACCTTAGCAACAGAAGACTTGTATTGTGAGTAGTATGATAGAGACTAATACTGTTAATCACTGGTGCACATTGTGAAAAGATTGGTCACCTTAGCAACAGAAGACTTGTATTGTGAGTAGTATGATAGAGACTAATACTGTTAATCACTGGTGCACATTGTGAAAAGATTGGTCACCTTAGCAACAGAAGACTTGTATTGTGAGTAGTATGATAGAGACTAATACTGTTAATCACTGGTGCACATTGTGAAAAGATTGGTCACCTTAGCAACAGAAGACTTGTATTGTGAGTAGTATGATAGAGACTAATACTGTTAATCACTGGTGCACATTGTGAAAAGATTGGTCACCTTAGCAACAGAAGACTTGTATTGTGAGTAGTATGATAGAGACTAATACTGTTAATCACTGGTGCACATTGTGAAAAGATTGGTCACCTTAGCAACAGAAGACTTGTATTGTGAGTAGTATGATAGAGACTAATACTGTTAATCACTGGTGCACATTGTGAAAAGATTGGTCACCTTAGCAACAGAAGACTTGTATTGTGAGTAGTATGATAGAGACTAATACTGTTAATCACTGGTGCACATTGTGAAAAGATTGGTCACCTTAGCAACAGAAGACTTGTATTGTGAGTAGTGTGATAGAGACTAATACTGTTAATCACTGGTGCACATTGTGAAAAGATTGGTCACCTTAGCAACAGAAGACTTGTATTGTGAGTAGTGTGATAGAGACTAATACTGTTAATCACTGGTGCACATTGTGAAAAGATTGGTCACCTTAGCAACAGAAGACTTGTATTGTGAGTAGTATGATAGAGACTAATACTGTTAATCACTGGTGCACATGTGAATAGATTGGTCACCTTAGCAACAGAAGACTTGTATTGTGAGTAGTATGATAGAGACTAATACTGTTAATCACTGGTGCACATTGTGAAAAGATTGGTCACCTTAGCAACAGAAGACTTGTATTGTGAGTAGTATGATAGAGACTAATACTGTTAATCACTGGTGCACATTGTGAAAAGATTGGTCACCTTAGCAACAGAAGACTTGTATTGTGAGTAGTATGATAGAGACTAATACTGTTAATCACTGGTGCACATTGTGAAAAGATTGGTCACCTTAGCAACAGAAGACTTGTATTGTGAGTAGTATGATAGAGACTAATACTGTTAATCACTGGTGCACATTGTGAAAAGATTGGTCACCTTAGCAACAGAAGACTTGTATTGTGAGTAGTATGATAGAGACTAATACTGTTAATCACTGGTGCACATTGTGAAAAGATTGGTCACCTTAGCAACAGAAGACTTGTATTGTGAGTAGTATGATAGAGACTAATACTGTTAATCACTGGTGCACATTGTGAAAAGATTGGTCACCTTAGCAACAGAAGACTTGTATTGTGAGTAGTATGATAGAGACTAATACTGTTAATCACTGGTGCACATTGTGAAAAGATTGGTCACCTTAGCAACAGAAGACTTGTATTGTGAGTAGTATGATAGAGACTAATACTGTTAATCACTGGTGCACATTGTGAAAAGATTGGTCACCTTAGCAACAGAAGACTTGTATTGTGAGTAGTATGATAGAGACTAATACTGTTAATCACTGGTGCACATTGTGAAAAGATTGGTCACCTTAGCAACAGAAGACTTGTATTGTGAGTAGTATGATAGAGACTAATACTGTTAATCACTGGTGCACATTGTGAAAAGATTGGTCACCTTAGCAACAGAAGACTTGTATTGTGAGTAGTATGATAGAGACTAATACTGTTAATCACTGGTGCACATGTGAATAGTTTGGTCGCCTTGGCAACAGCAGACTTATATTGTGTATAGTATTATTGAAATTATTATTTTAAATAGGTTTGGCCAGCCTGGCACCATAGGTTGTTCAGAAGGCAACACATTTTTGTTTTAACAATTTTATTAACAAAGCTTGAGGTAAAAGAAGTTTGGACAAGACGTGGACACAACACGTGAAGTGATTGCTGTTACACACTGTTGCATACAGGACCTTCTACTGACAGATGAAACAGTTAAGTCTGGCTTTCCAATCAGAAGTATCTACTCAGATAACAACAAGAGAAAAATAGAGGTTGAAAACATGCATAATTTATCCTTTTGGGAGTGATGGAGACATTTCATTTACAACAAAATATAAATTTTATCACTCTTCTATAATATTAAACTCTCACAAAATTTATCAACATACCATCAAATTATTTTCAAATATCAAAATACTTTGGATTGTGACTTGATACATAGAAACAATGTGAATGTTGTATCGCTACGTCAGTGTAAAGCGTTGATGGGGCAGCTGGAAGGTTCAATATTCCAAGTTACTTGATTGACACAGTTAACTGCATATTTGGGCTGCGTATCGATATAGATCATAGAAATCTATCATAGTTAAATGAATATTGATCGATATTCTTTAAACATCAGAGAAGTAATTTTGAGCAAAAATTAAATTAAAAATCAGAAAGAAATCAACACATTTCACATCAGTTGTGAGGGGTGACATTTAGACTTAAATTACCTACAAACTACCATCCTGAACACTTCAGGTGCAACCCATGTGTACACACCGATCTTTATGTATTCTCTTAGTAAGTTTGAAAAGTATTTCATCATAGTTCATTTACAATATTATCGATTACACAATTTTCATATCGATAATCATTAATAATGATTCCCATTGACAACATTTCCGATCATCGATCTTTAGCAAGCCATACTCCTTGTACCATCATCTCACAACCTGACCATCACCTACACACATTTACTGTAAATATTTCGGCCACCTTAAAGCATCATGACAATTTTCATCTTGGTATATACAGTGATCTTATTACATATACATTTTAAAATTTGAAAATTATTCTCATTTTAAATGACTTTTCTCAAATTTCAGAATGAAAATTAGAAGACATCACTAAACTTCCACAGTTTTCTGTCAAAACAAGGACACATGGGTTAAACTTGTTAACAAAATAAAGACATTGTTAAGAAAAACAAAACAGAATATCACATGTGCTTTTGTAGGATCTTACAGAACATGCAGAATGATTTTCTAAAAATTTGCCTGAAAAGGGGATATAGATGTCTTTAATCTGACCACAATTTCATACAGATGTAAAAATCTCAATAAGACTGAATTATAAATTAGATTTGACAGAATGTATTGATACATTGGTCATAAAACTTTCAAAATTCTTAAATATCAGAGTCAAAATAATTATCATCTCGAATATTTCAAATCGTTGCGAATTGGGTACATTTTATTTGAAATTGAAATCTACTCCCCAAATTTGAAGTACCCAGGAGTCAATAAAACATCTAAACTTGGGCTTGTTCTGTCACCATTCCTCCTGGGGAGGTTCCTCTTTGCAGGGCTTGGAGTTCCGGTTCTGGGGTTCCGACCATGTTGGCTGCAAAACCTGCTGCAGCTATCTCCGCTGGACACGTCGGCATTGTTGGGGATGGTGGTTTGGATGCGTGGGACGATGGACGCTGTGCATTCTCCATGCGTGATGCTCCCGGACGTGGCCATTCGATGGACTTGGGTGATGTGTTGGAGGCTGGGACGGGGTTCATTGCTCCAGATCGGATCCGAGATTCCACGATGGGCTCTCTGGCGCCTGATAATCTCCCTGTGGCAGATTTGGGTGTGGCTGGTTTGGGCGAGGCTGGTTTTAGAGTTGTACCTGCTATGATGTCATCAACACCGTCCTTGATCCGCTGTGGGGGAGGGATCTGTTCGAGGCAACAATGCATGCTTTTACCAGGTGGAATAGATAGCTATTTTCATATTCACTTAACAACCGCTTTACAGTTGTCTTCATGGCTGTGAAATAAATGTAACTGCATTTACCAGGTTTATTGACATACAGTCAAATCCCGATGAGTCGAATGCCGGTGTCTCGAATATTATGCATAACTCGAAGTACCTGTCGGTCCCGACCATTCCCTGTTATAGTTGTCATCATTTGATTCCCGGTTACACGAATTCGTCTCATAAATACACACGATGACTCGAGAAGGAAATTTGGTCCCATGAGATCCAAACAACAGCAATCTTGTATACATAAGCCGAAGTCAGTCAATGAGAAGTTGATTGGTGTAGCAAACTGATCCAATTAACAAACCAGCGTGACTCACACCTTTCCGCCATTGACGGGTGAGTTCAAAAGGCAGATTAGTGATTTTACGGAAATCACTGTCTGTGCTAATCAGACTGGAACTGATAAGGTGCCCCTATTAGTGATATGGAAATCATTAGATAAACAAATACTTAGGCGGAGGAATTAGGTCTGGATCATCTTATTTTTCTACCCTCATAGACATACCTATGTCTCGAATACATCGATAAGTCGAATTTATTACTTGGTCCCCAGCAATTCGACTCATCGGGATTTGACTGTATATCATAGGTTTAGTGAAGTTCATGATTAAGTAGTATTGGGAGCCTACACAATGATGAGAGTTGTCTCCCTTACCCTGCACCTCTTGCAGTGGTGGTATTTTGGAGCCTACACAATGATGAGAATTGTCTCCCTTACCCTGCACCTCTTGCAGTGATGGTATTTTGGAGCCTACACATTAATAAGAGTTGTCTCCCTTACCCTGCACCTCTTGAGTTGTCCACTGAGAATGATGTCTCCCTCTGTCTTCATCCTCACTAGCTTTTCCATAGCCCCTCCAGACCTGGCAGTGCTGTTAGTAATTTTGTTGCCTAGAGACAAGGGAGAGAACTACAGTGTCAGGATCACTGCATTACTTACAAGCTTGAGGAAAAATGGAATATGATGTGCCAATTAATCATCAGATTTATAAAACTGAGTTATACTTTGGATATGATGGATAGGAAAAAATCAACTTGTCGTGAGTTTACTATTACCGGAGTTATACTTTGGATATGATGGATAGGAAAAAATCAACTTGTCGTGAGTTTACTATTACCGTCTGTGAGACAGACTACATGGATGTGGAATTCCTTTGTAACCCCAACACTGATGGGAAATACAAGAATTCTCTCATACGGAAGATCATTATGATCATCACTTTTGTAAAATCTTCTCACTATAGAACTGTGAGTTGCTCTTCATTGATCAAAACAAACTAGACTTTGTCATAAATGGATCAACCAAGTGCAAACCTGATCACCGCATCCCGCTATTACGATAAGCATGGCTGCCAAGGTCTAGATCTAAATAAGTTCATCACGAGTCTCACCCATCTGGAGTACTTTTGATCAACTCCAACCATTAACAATGCGCTTGCTCTGCTTTCATACAGGTTTTGATATACAGATTGAATTATGATGATTTGATATTACAAGTTTATGATTCACGTGTCTCTGTATGATTATATCTTAAATATTGAGAACAAAATCTGTACTATCCTTGTCTGTTGCAATTTGTTGGTTTGTTTGTTTTATGGTGCACTCGGGCAAGTCAGCAATATTCCAGACTGACTGTTAAAGGCAAAGGGATATGAAGCATAGGCGAATCCAGGAATTTTCAATCCCCCCTTGGCTCTGCCAGAGCAAAACATTAGCTTCAAACCTCTGGAACCCCTGCCTTGGATCTGCCAAGGCAACAGAGCCAGTGAGCCGGAACACCCGATCCCCATAGTCACCTCTCACTGTGACAAGTTTAACATGCGTCAGGATGGCCCCTCACCTGGAACTTTGGTGGGCATGTCCCACGTGCCCACAAATGATCCCCATGGTGAAGAACGGTCTCTTTTCACGCCAGGGCACAGGTGACCGCGGTCTGAGGCGATGATCTGAGTGAATCCGTCACGAGAAGATGGATACTGTAAACATACACAAACAGATTAATAGACCAGTACAAATATTTTTCAGTATTATTTTAGTTCATTGTTTAATAATTTTTCCCACAGTATCATATGAAAAATCAATTTGAGGTTTAAAAATGTTATCAGTCTATGAATAGGCAGATAATACAACCTTGAAGAAGAAGAAAGAGAAGGAACCAACAAAGATGACAATGCCAAAGGAGGTTGGTTGGTTTACGTCATACTCAGCAATATTCCAGCTATATGGCGGCGGTCTCTAAATAATTAAGTCTGGACCAGTCAATCCAGTGATGAAGAGCATGAGCATTGAGCAACTGGGATACGATCACATGCCTCAGCCAAGTCAGCGAGCCTGACCTGGTGACCTGATCTCATTAGCTGACTCTTATGACAAGCATGGGTTGCTGAAAACCAAGTCTAACCCGGATCTTCATGAGTTTTAAAAAAAGGACTGACTGAGTTTAGTTTTACGCCGCTTTTAGCAATACTCCAGCAATATCACGGCGTGGGACACCAGAAATGGGCTTCACACAATGTACCCATGTGGGGATTCGAAGCCGGGTCTTCGGCGTGACAAGCCAATGCTTTAACCATTAGGCTACCCCACCGCCCCTTTAAAAGAAGGAGAACTAGAAAAGAGGAGGGGGAGCAGAAGAAGGAGGAGGATATAAAGCAATATTTTTAATGAACTTCACACTTTTTTGTGAAGTTGATTAAATTTTATTTGTGATGGATACTAGTAATAGTAACTGGGGATGAACAAATTTTCTGATTTCTATAGAAACTGGATTAACTAACTGGAAATGTCATTCATCTTCAGATGTATAAAGATTGCATTTATTGTACAAAATATTCTTGAATATTCAGCCCATGGCTAAAACATCAGAATTTACTTACTATGCAGATAAGATCTTTGTTTGGGCCTAACTCCATTATGTATTTCTCTGGTTGGAGTTCAGATTTGTATGTAGATTAATGGTTTAGAGGTGATGAAGAAATAATTACATCACGCCAGTTCTGAATCTATATATATCCACATCTTTGCATAGAACACTAAATAAAATTTGACATAATATTGTGTGATCAAAACATATGTGAATCAAGTTTCTAGAAGCAGTAAACGAATATTCATTACCCAGTTGTGGCTGCCATTTCTATTCTGTGATTTCATAACATGATTTTGGGTATCAATAAATCTCCATTTACAACAGTCTGCTCCAATACTTTAAAGCACAAAGATGAATTATATATATTTGGAAGGAACGACAGAAACTGCTTTTAAAAAATTGTACACACAATTTGTTTTATTTATCCATTGATTCATCCATTTTGGCTTGTAGTACAATATTTAGTGAAACATTTACATCCTGAGGCTGGCTAAAATGACTGATACTTGGAAATATCGTCGATAGGAAAACATATTAATTATTATTGATATAAAAATTGTGTTATTCATAATATCGTACATTATGTGATGGAAAAAGGTTTTAATTTTATCACACAATATACAAAGTTTGGACTTTATTCATGGTCTGCTTCCAAATTATGTTCAGGAGGCGGTTTTGTTAAAGATCCATGCACCACTCATCAGTGATATGAAAAATATTCCTTTCTTTAGACATTTTTGGCAATTTTGCTCAAAGTTATGTCTCTGATATTTATCGATATAGATCTTAGAGATCAATAACCATTAACTAAATATCGATCGATACTATTTGAGGTCAAGAGTGTATATTACTCACACATCCAAATCCTTTTGGCACTTCCCAGTTCTTCAATGTCTTGAAAGCATTTTCATACTGGAAGCAGAATAAAGAACGGATGATAATAACAATAACAGCATGATAAGAGAGCCAAGGCATCAATATTTACAAGTACTTACCATGTTGTTTAACACCCCACTCAGCAATATTCCATCTATATGGCATTCATAATAAAAGACTGGGAACACTTGCATTACATCAGATACCTGTAGTCCATTTGCATCAAATAAAGTGACATAAGAATTGCTCATAAAAAAATAAAATGGAAAACTCTGACAAAACAACAGCATGCATTTGTAGTTTTCAATACTGTTCAACCTCAAAATTGAATATTAATGCAATTCTTAAACATCCAAAATCAGATATCAATATCGTAAAAGAAGGTCCAAAATGGCTCAAAAAGGGAGCAGTTAAAAATACCTCATGTCAGAATGGGCTCATAAAGTAAAGTCACAGAAAAAAATATAAATGGCCACAATCCATAATGAAATATTGTGTGGCAACCTTTCTACTTAAAAAAGGGGGATAAAAACTGAAAATCATCATACAAAATGTTCCTTCTGCAAGTGTAGTTTAGCATGATTAACCATGACACTGAATATCAAAGAAATTCTAAACCAGTGAAAATGAACAGACAAAGTAAGAATCCTACATGATATTGTGTAGATTAACATGATTAAACCATGACAAAGAATATCAAAGCATTTCGAAAATAATTAAAATAATAAAATAATGAAAATCAGACATCACCATTCAAAATATTCTAAAAAAAAGAAGGTCCATATTTAGCATTTAATTGCCCCATCATAATTTTAACAAACATATAGATCAGGTATTTTTTATAAACTGTTGTAACTAAAAATGATGACGCTTACTTACAAAAGCATTTTCTACGAGGGTGAGTGAGTGGGTTTAGTTTTACTCCACTTTTAGCAATAGTCCAGCAATACCATGGCAGAGGACACCAGAAATGGACTTCCCACATTGCACCCATACAGGGGAATCGAACCTGGGTCTTCGGCGTGACAAGCAAATGCTTAACCACAGGGCTACCCCACCACCCCTTTTCTACAAGTTGTTGTAATGATGCCCATTGATCAAATCTATTGTAAATAATAAGCGACACAGCTGAAAATGAAGGCTGAAGAATTCAGAAATCATAACCCAGGAAACTTGTGCATGCCCCTTACCAAAACATGGGGGAATATACTAGTATTTGTTATACTGCAATATTGCCTGACAATTTTTGTCTGTTTCTCTTTTGTGACTTTTCAGTTTTGGAGTAATTATGACACAGGGATTGGGAAAGGCAGGGGCCATGGGCCATTTTGCACATTAGAATAAAAAATGGCCCATTAAAAATTTGAAGTTTACTATTCATACAAGGGCAGCGGCCCATTCTAAATTAAGAAAATGGCTAATAATCCTTAAAATGGCCCATTGATCCCTGATGACATAAGATCATTTTGACTACCAATCCATATTTGGTATTTACTCTTGTACTTTGTAGATCTAACTGAGATGAGTTCAGTGACACAAATTTATGAAAGTATTTTGATAATAATAACAGTTTGTTTAACAGTCTATTTGAAAACGGCAGTTGCAAAACTGGGAAAGCATTACGAATAAAGGTGCTTTTGCACATCTGTAATCTAGCATGGCCACTGCAATCTAACCAAAGGTGTTGCCAAAACAGCAGTTTTGTACATGAAATAATTAAGATTATGCTTGAAAATATTGATTTTGTACATGATATGCGAGGTGGGATGGGGGTGTCACTTACTTACTTTTTACATAAATTTAGGGGGTTATTCACATTGTACATGCTTCTCCATAAAAATCATCATTAGCCATAAATTATGAACGGTCCCTATGCAACGACACACATCCAGAACTCACTGCTGAAATTCCATATTGTACACAAGATTTAATTTACATCATATCTGAAAAAGTACTGGCAGGATAGAGAGCAGATAATACAGATAGGTATACGATATATCAGACTTTAGCCGAGAGCCGCGACGCGGTCCTATACAGTTAAGACATGACCCTGCATCATGTCTTGACTGTTTTGGACCGCGTCGCGGCTCTCGGCTAATCAGACTTCAGCCATCGATCTAATTTTGTTCCCGAAAACCTTTATGATTTTAAGTAATTCTACATGATTATATAATATTGTAACTGTTTACCTGGTTTGCACTGAAATTGATGCTCATCTTGCCCGGTATCTGGGTAAAAAACGGTGCCCCAAAATGACCGGATTCCCTTATCCCAGGAAGTGACTGTGAAACACTCAGCCCGTTGTCAAAACAACCTTTCCCGTCTCCAAGTACGCTGCAGTAAATGAATAACAACTTCCGTTACAAATAAGATATTTCTCGTATTTTCGGTTTGAGATACTCCCAAGGGAAAGTAAAGTTGGACGAAAATACTGAACAGAATATGATGACATATAAGAAGTATATGTTAACACCTGCAAATTATTTTTATGCTGATCTACGATTGGGTCAAGCCCACGCGTTTCCGGTTTGAACGAAGCCCGAAAGTGATCGGATAATTTGGAAATATTAACCAAAAATGACATTTTTTTCACTTCGGAAATTGTGTTGCTCTTGCTTACATTCCATATGTAATCCTATACAAGTGTTCAGGACTGTAAGTTGATATTATTTTTTATCATTTCATCACTGCGATTTAATCGAACTGTTTCTAACCGGCTTACACGAAAGGCCAGTACCTTACAGTTTTGTCGACAACATTACTTGTATTCTCTAAAGCCGGCCGGTACAACAGCCAGAGCTGTGAACTGACACAAGAATTTGATGTGAAATAGGAATGGCACTATCAATACATTTTATACTTTTGCGGAGACGATTATGATTTAAAATGCCGATTAGTTGTCTATTTGTCAACTTTCATCTCTGAGATGTTGCAGAAAATAAATAAGGTGCATGATGGATCTGTATGGGTGACTGGTATCAGCTCAGCAATATGCTCATCAATGCGCAATATACTATGAGTTATGGTCATCTTCATCACAGAGAGATCCTGGTCACAGACTTGATCAAGTTGATGAATTGTCCCAGCATTTGTTGAGCCCTGATCTGATAGATAAGCGTCAACTGGTTTCTGGTAGCTTAAAAGCCATTTGATCATTTTCATGCTTATACTGATGATGAGGTTTTGAAAATTATGTTGGTGATTGGATGCCACGTGAATCTTTGAAAACGTTTTTCCAGTTCTGTAGTTTCCTTCTCAGGCTGATGTAATACTGTTGCCAAAGGGGTAACAGCCTTCATAACATACATTTTTAGGGTGGCATACTATCCTAGTGGTTAAGACATCTACTGGTCACGTCGAAGGCCCGGGTTCGATTCCTCTGATGGGTACAAGAAACATTGTGTGAAGCCCATTTCTGATGTCCCCATCGTGATATTGCTGGAATATTGCTAAAAGCGGTGTAAACTCACTCATAAACGTTTCATTTCAGGGCAGAGTACAGTGCATTCTGGAAATGTGTTCAGGCCGGTGGAGCTTACATGTTCACCCAGCTGGTGAAGATGCTGATCCTAGCCACTTTTTTCCCAGCATCAGAGGTGCCGATTGGTGGGCTGGATGTCACAGGGGTAAGTCATTCATAGAGTTGTAACGATATGGTGTAACCACAATATAACACGGTTGGCAATTTTGCGCTGATCCACAGATTTCCACCAATTTTATTTCAAACTGATCAGTTAGATTCCCCTTGTGAATTGAACCCCATTCGATGGCACAATATTAAGTTTTCAGCTGAAAATAGATTTTCCTGTTGCCATCCCTGATATAATGCGTGTCCCGATGATTAGTTTTGTAAAAGTTCATCAAGTTAAAGGATTGTGCCGTTATATGATGAATACAGAAATGGCCGAGGCCTGGGATTGAAAATGATGTCAGGTGAAACTGGTAGATCTTGCATTTTATCAATATTTTAAATTAATGTAATTCCAGATGGTCATGAAGAGATTTCACACCCTAAAAGACACAATGTCACACATTTTCGACAATATTTTGGCCTATATTTTATATACTGGGCGCTTTAGCTTCCTATTGATGGAATAAAAGACTTATTATCCCTTATGACTTGCCTGAAATCGATAATTGAAACAGCTTCCAAACAGTTAACAATTGCCATGTATGGAATGTATTGTAAGCCGTTGCTCCATACATAAAAAACTATAGCACATGGTGTTGTCGGTGTTTCCTGAGCTAGTTTCAATCACAAATTGTGCGTAGGATATTTGTAAAGACTAAATGAGCGCACCAAGGGACATAACTCTATGGATCTTTGCTTGAAATAATGTTCAGCTGGAAGATGGTGCGAGAGTCGATAAGATGCAACGTTGCATTAATTCATTCAAACTTTTTAATTTAACATTGCTATCTAAGTACTTAATTTTTTATAAATAAATTATATGATAGATTCCCTAAGGGCTGATAGTTAGTATTATCGAGGTAAATGCATTATGTGTTTTTGGAGAAGTGTGGTGTGACATTGTGCCTTTAATGTAAAATATATGAAAAAAAAAAGTTTTTACCTCATATTATCTGATTTGATCAGTTGACAATCTATGGATATAGTTATGAAAGCGACTCATTCATCACTGCACACAATTCTTTAGTAGCCAATGCAAGCATTTTGATTTGTAAATGTATTTGTTATTGTAAACCAAAAGTCACTATGTTCTTTAATCTGATTGGTTGATAAACATGATCAAATGGTATTCGATTCCCGGAAATTTGCTGCGTATTAATGCATACAAACATCGCTCACACCATTGTATTGTTACGTCGTCAGCTGAGAAGACGTCATTCAAATCATATTGTGACGTAAAGTCCGAATGACGTCACAAATGAACAGTTCCAGATGGTACCATGGGAGACAGCCGAAACACCCGGCTGATGACATTGCACTGCTGTACCCATACTCTATGTCAATGAGTGCAGACACAAAAACGTGTGTGGACCTTTTGGTTTACTTTTGTGTTTACAATGTCGATAAACATGTGTTTGCCAATTTCCGGGTGTTATTGAGTATTTGAAGCACGGGAATATTTCATTTGAAAGCTCCGGCTGACGCCGTCGGTTCCAAATGAATTCCCGCGCTTCAAGTACTCAATAACACCCGGAAATTGGTCAACACATGATGTTTATCTCCTAAGCGAATATTGATTTATGAATCTAACACATGATCTAATTATGTTGAAAATTTGTTTGCAAAGTTTTATGTGGCGGTGTTTCAGTTTTGGATTGTTTTGCTTCAGGAGTTCCTCAAGTGCACGGTTGACCTGGCGGATCTGGTCGGCATCCATTTTGTCATGTCCCGGATTGCAGGGAAGGGTCAGCTGAAGTTCATGATAGCTGGCATGGGGTGGGCCACAGCAGAGCTTGTCATGACCAGGTACAACCCCCAGTGGGGATTATGCGTCTTAATCCGACTAGGGATCATTGGGATTCTGGGTTAGAATCAGATCCCAGAGACTGGCTGGTTGTGAAAGGTAACTTAAGTCATGGCCCAGTGGTTAAGGCATTCGTTCGTCATACTGAAGACCTGGGTTCGATTGGGCACAATGTGTGAATCCCCATTTCTTGTGTCCCCTGCTGTGATATTGCTTTAACATGTTTAATATTGGTAAAAGCGGCGTAAAACTAAACTCACTCACTCAGTGTAGTGTTTAAACAACACACATGTGCATGCATTACAAGGCATTGGTCTGCCATCCTGATAAACTGCAATTGTGTTTTATTCTAGGGCTGGCTAAAAAATTATCGATAATCGGAAATATCCATAGCAACAATTATTAATGATTATCAGTGTAAAAACTGAGTCGTTGATTATATCGAACATTAACTTTTGTGATAGAAAATGTGTGCGGGATGCTGTTTTGTTAATAATCCATACACAAATATGTAACCACTCACCAGTGATGTGAAATATATTCATTTCTTTTAGTCATTTTTGGCATTTTGACATCTCCGCTATAAGCGATGATCGATATTTAGTTCATGATCTTATCTCAATGATCTATATTGATAGCCAGTCCTATTTTTTTTCAACTTTCTGTTTTGTCTCGTTATTTACCATGCTTACAAGCCTTAATATAGCTGATATTCATTATCTGTAGGGCCGGTGGGGTAGCCTAGTGGTTAAGGCGTTTGCTTGTCACACTGAAGACCCGGGGATTGATTCCCCATGTGGGCAATTAATCCAATCCTGGTGTCCTCTGATGTGATATTGCTAGAAGTGGCTTAAAACTAAGCTCTCTCACTCACTGAAACTCATTATTTGTGGGCAGGTTTCTACCCCTCTGGGTCGGAGCAAGAGGTGTGGAGTTTGACTGGAAGTATGTGCAGATGAGCTTCGACTCCAATGTTAGCCTCGTGAGTATCCCATCACACTCACATTATGAACATTTCTCAGAAGTTACAATGCATCTTTTAAAACTGTGTATTGAGGAGAGAAATTCTTTAGTGTTCTTGTGTTGAATTTTTATATATTATATATGTAACAGGCAGCTTGGGTTATCCGGGGTAATAATAATCAGGGTGTTCGCGCTTTGAGCATGTTTTGTTGCGTGGAGATTAGCGCATTATAAGACTTCTCATTATTATTATTATTATTATTATTTTTTATGTGAAACGGTGTCCTGTAAATCAATAAATATGAGCAGTGAAATGTATCGTGTGTGTCAGTTTTGTATTGACCAAATCCTTTCAACGTACAAAGTTTTCTTGGCGTTTGTTATCAGTGGTCCATTGACCTCACTGTAGGTCACATGCTGTTGATCACTGGATTGTCTGGTCCAGACTCTATTATTTACAGACTGCCGTCATAGCTAGCATATTGCTGAGTGCTGCGTAAAACTAAACTCACTCATTCACTGCAGGTCACAATGTTAAGTACTCGAAAGAGGTAGTACAGAGTTCTGTCCCTTAGCTGTTGAAGGATCTTTTGGTCATGGATTTGAAACCTTGATTCTTGGACTGTCAGCACCATAGTCTAGTTCATGGAGTTTACCAAGTGGTGGTGGTATAGTTTAATGGCGACTTGGACCAGAAATATGGTCTATTTGCACCCATTTACCTCAGCCGCAACTATGAACAATTTGCCTTTTGATTAGGGCTTGGACGATTCACCGATGCATCGCGATACATTTAAGTTTGATAAAGCTATCGTATTGTCGACTGGTGTATCGATACAAAATGATACACAACTTTTTTTTAAAACAGTATTATCTTAAACATGTTACAATATTTAGAGAAAAATATGCAAGCATGATAGACTTACTTGTTTGTTTATTCAGGGGTTCAATTTTTTTTTTAAAAGCCACTTGCCACAGGGCAAGTGACTTTAGGAAAATAACTTGTTCTGACTAATTATCCACTCGCCCTGATTTTATGACATAATTATGATGATGTAATTATGAAAGAAGAAATCAACATCATATTTGATGTTAATGTTTACTGGAGTATTTATTGAAAAGTGATAAATAGCAAAGAAAGATAACTCTACTTTATCATCATTGCGAAATTTAATAGCTACGCTTTGAGCAGATATGAAATTAAATCAAAGATTATTTGCAGTTTGAAACCATAAGTGGAAATTTTCTAGTAGCTCACGGACAAGTAAGATACCATTATTTAATTGCCCGAAATGAAAACTGACTTGTCCCAGGCGTAGGGCGATGGGATTTTTGAACCCCTGTTAGTACAATAGTGTTATTGTTAAGCACAAATACATTTTACATCTTGATACCGTGTCATTCTTTCAAGGTGTATGTATTGTGATATGTATCGTATCGCAGGTAAAATATCGCGATATGTATCGTATCGTGACATAGTGTATCGTCCCAGTCCTACTTTTGTTATCCTTCTGAGTTATATGCCTTGATATAACCGAAACATGCTTCAAATCAACATAGCACTCATTTTTACTATCATGGATGTGTTTGTTTCAGATCCATCACATCAGTATGGCCATGTTGGTCTGGCTGTACTGTCGTAGTGACCTGCAGAAGTCGCTGGTCCCCATCGTCATGGCCCTGTTGGCTCTCGGCTGTTACAGGCCCCTCATTGTAGAGTGAGTACCATGTTATAGTGGGGTAGTGTAGCTGTTACTGCCCCCTCATTGTAGAGTGAGTACCATGTTATAGTGGGGTAGTGTAGCTGTTACTGCCCCCTCATTGTAGAGTGAGTACCATGTTATAGTGGGGTAGGGTAGCTGTTACTGCCCCCTCATTGTAGAGTACCATGTTATAGTGGGGTAGTGTAGCTGTTACAGGCCCCTCATTGTAGAGTGAGTACCATGTTATAGTGGGGTAGTGTAGCTGTTACTGCCCCCTCATTGTAGAGTGAGTACCATGTTATAGTGGGGTAGTGTAGCTGTTACTGCCCCCTCATTGTAGAGTGAGTACCATGTTATAGTGGGGTAGGGTAGCTGTTACTGCCCCCTCATTGTAGAGTACCATGTTATAGTGGGGTAGTGTAGCTGTTACAGGCCCCTCATTGTAGAGTGAGTACCATGTTATAGTGGGGTAGTGTAGCTGTTACTGCCCCCTCATTGTAGAGTGAGTACCATGTTATAGTGGGGTAGTGTAGCTGTTACTGCCCCCTCATTGTAGAGTGAGTACCATGTTATAGTGGGGTAGTGTAGCTGTTACTGCCCCCTCATTGTAGAGTGAGTACCATGTTATAGTGGGGTAGTGTAGCTGTTACTGCCCCCTCATTGTAGAGTGAGTACCATGTTATAGTGGGGCAGTCTAGCTGTTAAAGGCCCTCATTGTTAATTAACAAAATCCAAAATCCTTTAGATATTTTCTATATTTGTGTAAAAAGCAATATCCATTGCCTTAACCAAATACACATGAACAGTGAAGATAGCAATAACTGTGTGTAATTATGAAGACTTTCTTCATCCCTTTCAGAATTCTCATCCATGCTGTTGGGTTTGGATCATGGACATTGCTGATATCTAAAGCCGTTTTCACAGCCTGTGTTGCCATGGTATCGCTGCAGATGTATCTTGGAATCCCATCACAACTCCAGAATTCTTTCTACTGAGCTACACCAATGACAGTTATTTCCCTTGCAGTTGCCTCCCTTGAACGACTTTTGTGAGCCAGTATGAACAAGATATAGCAGCCATGCCTTTCAGGGTAGAAGGTAGCCTGCAGCTAAAAAATGTTAGGCAATGTTGAGGATGGAATGAAGGATATATGTTAACTTTAAGAATGTATTTTCTCTTGAAACTGGAAAATGTATGCAACCTGTGTCTAACTGTTATTTTGATGAACCTTTTAGAAAAATAACCTCAGGAATTGTTCTATAGTTTTTTGATACATACAGCTGAAAATATCTGTATTGAGTAAGACTGCAAGGTCCATGTGAAACTTCATCAGCAGGAATGATGGATCTATTCAAGAGCACACACCCTGTTATCACCTGCATGGAGGCAGCCATTTTGGTCAACTACAAAATTTAAACTGGCAGCTGGTTAACAGTAAAACTACGACTGTTTCCTCTGTAAAATATTTATGTGAACAAGGAATTAATGGGTTAATGCTGAAGAATCTGAGTTCCAAGAAGTACTGCTCCAGTATTCAATATTATAGGTTATACAACATACATGGAGGTTTGTACATAAGCTATAACGTGCTGGCTATCATCTGCAGCAGACTTGGGGAAAACTGGTTTCCACACAACATACTATTAATGTTCATGGCTTTATGTTGTATTCCTTACAACTGTGTAAATATACGACAAAGTTGCAAGTGAAGAGAGCGTAAGTTGCAGTATGTGTTAATTGTGTCTAACTGGATGAGTATGTCAAAGATTTGTTGAAGCCAAGAATCGTGGTCGTTTTGAGAGAGAATGAAAGTCAGACATTCATCCATTTTTGTCATCCGTCATGCCTGAGGAAAATGTATTTAGGTTGATTAATATATTCACGTAGTGTTTAGGCAAGTTTCCTTTTAGGGAGAGTTTTTATATCAGATCTGAATCAATTATAAGTCAGTAATAGTTTTATGATGCCTTGCACAAGCAGTATCATTAGTTTTTAGTGACTCTCTAATGATCTCCATCAAGACAAGCTAACTTAGTTGTGAGCACTTTTTCAGTCATGAACGTCATCCCTGTCCTTGTCACTATGGAAGCCCAGATGCTTAAGGTGCAATATCTACCTGAGTTATGTCCCTTAGTTGGCAGGATCTGCTGATGAGATCTGCCTCACCCAGATCCTTGGTATTTCAGTATCTGTGTTGAGGTGTTACCGGCATGACATAAGCGTTTCTCCCACGTTATGCTGACACGGGAAATGTTTAAACATTTTACAAATTTTGTATTCTTTTATGATTCAATACAGGATACATAATTCTTTTATAATTTTCTGTCACTGCCAAGATGTTTTGAGTCAACTTGCCAGAATATAGCATCGAGCATTATTTCCGGTAGCGTCTAATCAACGTCCAGTTGTGACGAGTCGTTTCCAAGTGGAGGAAATCTCTGGAGCTTGTTACCATGACTACCACTCCTAGAGATGTGACACTGACATGGGAAGGTGGCGATGGTGGTGGAAACCACTTGGGTGTGTTTGGATGAGGTGTTTTGAAACTGTTCTAGTGTGCAAACCATGTTTCCACAGATGCTCAATAGACAATATGTGAGATGGGATAAGTATTTGAAATACAATTTATTTAAAAAAATCCGCTAAGGTCATAATACAATTAATTACATCAATAAATACAGAAAAGAATATCTGTGTACTACCAAACCTCAAACCTCCACTGAAGGAAGTACCAACTAATAAGAAGGGAGATAACTCAGTAATCATCCAACCACACTGAGTTGTGGCACCTTATGCTGGGTACCCACCGTAGTAACCAGAAAGTAGTGTAAAGCTGTGAGACTGTAACCAGGTGTATATTGTGTGCATGTGCCCCGGAGTGTTTATTATATTTATAGTGGTATCGTAAGGATGATCACATTGCCATTGTGAGCACTGGATTGTCAGACTTGCCCAAGTCTGGTTGGTCTCCTTGGCTCACCATGCATAAAAATATAGTCAGGTTTTTGTGTTTTAGGATGTCATATGGATATGAGAGGTCCAATGATAATAATAATAATAATAATAAATGTGCATTTATAATGCGCGCAATCCAGACAGATATGCCTGCTCAAGGCGCTACAAGGGGATTGTATAAAGATAAAAGTCAGGGAGTGTTGACTGGATTTAAATGTCACTATGATGATGACCCACAGAAAAAATATTCTTGGATACGGAACTATCAATTGCCAAACAGACTTGGGAATGTCTAATGGATTATGCATGTATGGTCCGTAAGGTTGAGTAATAAATGTCTTATGTGAACAGACTTGAGGTGTTGTTTTTATTTATTTTATTTTTTTTGTTTGCTTTGGTTCGACTGACAACTGTTCATCTAAAGTGGTTCTTGTTAATGAGAACTAGAAGCACATGGGTTCTTTTCCTGGACCTGGGTCCCGATCCACAAAGATTTCGTAGCGCTACGACATTCGTAAGTCTATGGTAAACTGTAGAGTTAAGACAGGTCGTAACGTTACGAACGCTTTGTGGATCGAGACCCTGGTTTAGAATTGGTCTTCAGCAACCCATGCTTGTGGTAAAAGTCGACTAACTGGATCAAGAAAATTTGAAGAAAAGAAATTGAAGAACAAAGGGGCTGTGCTGAAAAGCAATAGAGAATCATTTTAATCGGAACTTCAACATGTTTCTTCAATTGCAATTATTCAATGCAATAAAACGTATTTTTATGTAACATAATATGGTATATGTACTACCATCTGGAGCTACATTTGCAAAAGACCGCCTCCGTGGTGTAGTGGCTAGAGCGTCCGCCGGAGTGCGGAAGGTCGCGGGTTCAATCCCCGACCGCGTCATACCAAAAGACGTTAAAATATGGTACTTGTTGGTCCCTGTCTGGCGCTCGGCATTAATGGGTACAACAAGGACTGGTCGGCTCGGAGTCAGTATGTGTCTGAGTGGGGTATTCATGCTTCACTGCGGCATGGTATCACAGTGGGCTAGCACTATAAAACCAGCTTCAGTCTGGGCTAGTACAAGCAGCCGCTCATACACATACACACGCATGCACGTAGTCATATAAGCGAAATATTCATATAAGCGAAATATTCTCAAGCACGACGCTAAACCCAATTCCACCACCACCACCACCACATTTGCAAAGAAAACACCCCTACCCCCAAAACAAACATGACCAGAGGACCTCATACAATTCCAGAACAACCCTAACTCATTGACTCCAGCCTATTGGAGTCATTATTACTGTAGCAATACTCACCCTGAATAGCAGCTGAAGCGTATGTGAAACATACTGAGTGAGTTACCGCTAGCTGCTAGTCGTAAGAGGTGACTGGTGGGAACGGGTGGTCAGGCTCGCCGACATGGTTCTCACATGACGTATCCCAATTACGTAGGTCGATGCTCATGCTATTGATCACTGGATTGACTGGTCCAGACTCGGTTATTTGCGGACCGCCACCAATAGCTGGGATGTTACTGGTGTGGCGTTAAACAAGAAACAAACAACGAAGTGGAGCTGATTTCTGTCGGTTATGTTATACTGAAGATAGATGAATTTCGTGTCGATATGAGATTTAAACCCGTTTCATTAACTGCCTCACAACGTAACCCAACCACAAGGGTCCTTGACGTGTGTGACAGAGGATGGGTTAGTGTGTGCGTGCGTGCGTATGTGTGTACGTGTGAGGGAAAACCGAGCTGTTCAACACTGAGAGTGAAAGGGCGTTGAACCATAACCACAGCAGTCTCAATAGTCGGTTTCTTTAATTCCTCAGTGTATCACGTGCAGAATACTAAATTTATGTTACCTTCTTTTTGTTGTTCTCATCATCTCATGTAACCCGTGAAGGTCTGGATTAGAATAGTGATCTTCAGTAACCCATGCTTGTCGTAAAAGGCGACTAACGGGATCGGTTGTCAGGCTCGCTGACTTGGTTGACACATGTCATCGGTTCCCAATTGTCCAGGTCGATGATCATGCTGTTGGTCACTGGATTGTCTGGTCCAGACTCGATTATTTACAGACCGCCGCCATATAGCTGGAGTATTGCTGAGTGCGGCGTAAAACTAAACTCACTCACTCACTCATTGTTCGCATGTTATGGATTCAATAAAAGTTTCAAAATACATTGTATTTACAATGCTTTATATTTATTTGACATATTTGATAATATGAAAATAAAGCATCGGCATCAAAATACCAAGTATCCTTAATTAATTATTGAATTATATATGTTTCCTGATGAATACACTCAAAAGAATAGCAAAATCTGTATACGAAACACGTTTTTGGGGATAGAACATTATGGTTCTCGCTTCCAAGTGCGGCTCAGTTTAGCAAATTGTTCTATCTCCAAACAGATTTTGTTCATTAAATCTTTCTAGCATTAATCTGATATTTTGGCCAAACAAATACATTTATCCCATTTAGCATATACACATCTACATATGAGTGAACTTTCGAAGTTATATGTATTTAAAATTTAAATTTGTAAGGGTTCAAACTTTCAACCTTCAATATCTCAAAAACTTGTTTGGAGGAGATAGGTTCTCACCCGACGAGTTGTGTGTGGGACTGCAAGACATGCTGGATGCTGGGAGGATGAATGTCATCGTATCTCAGTCGTAGATCGATGCTCATGATGTCAATCACTGGATTCTTTGGCTCAGACTGAAATATTTAGGTGGTGTTTCTTTGTGGGTGTGGTATTAAGTCTGACAGCACCACTTCTGGATTTCGTTAAACAAACACCCAAACAAATAAGCAGTTGTTTCGTTAACACAGGCTTTACAACCGACGTTCTCGCAAACTTTGACACTGTGATAAACTTGTCCATGCTATCTGTTGAAGAACTTAGCGTGACAGAAACGTTCATCAATTAGATCTATGGAACTGATATAACATGGCAGTTACAACAGGGGCGGATACAGCTTTTTGAGAAAGGGGAGGTGCACACTATTGAGAAAAGGAGGGGTGCACACTTCATTTTCACCCGAGTATAAATGGTCATTTAACAAACATTCTGCACAAAAGTCCTGCTCGGACTGAAGCTGTACTATCAGGAGTCAAGCTGGTAAATACAGTCACCCATCCAACTACTCTCCGCCACCAATGATGCTTAACTACACCTGAGTTTTTACCTGTGCGATGTGCAGAGGACCACGTGGAATATTGATGACTCTACCCATATATGCCGCCCTGGTTGCTGGTTGAAATTCTGACCCGGAATCCCACGGCCAGGAAACAAATCCAATGGTTGACATTCTCAGCAATAATCAACAACATCAGGTAACGATGCCGCTCCATCAATTATGTCATCGAGCCTGACATTCAGTTATTTTCCTATCACTTTGGTTGCTGAGGAGCCTGATTCCCACGACAAAGAAATACGTAGAATGAAACATTCCCTGAGCCCGATAGTCCATCCTATTTATCAAGTCATTGGGTTTCTGTTGATCAATTCTGAACCAGATCCCCATGATCAGGAAATATGTATAATGAAACATTGCACTTTTTGATTTATTTACATCATATACCTTTCTTCCATATCACATCACCTGGCCAGTCCTCTGATCTGTTCAAGGGCAGCATATGTTCCTTAATCGGGTGTACGGGTACCATGTTGTGCTTGGTGAGGAACTCAATGATATTTTTAGCTTCCGGTTTGTTCTGGTGTGTGTTCCATTCCATCAGTACATACCTGACGTCGACCTTGGAGAAGAATGTCTCCGCACCGAGAAGAACTTCATCCTCATGTCCTTCAACATCCATCTTCATTGCCACTTTGTAGAACTGAAACACCTCCAGTAAATCATCCAGCAAAATGGTCTGCGCTGTCTCCTCGCTGTCTGATGTTACAGGTTTCACGTATGTGCCACCGACGTTCCTGGCGCTGCTCCCTAAGGCGACCTTGACCCTTGTGTTGGATACGGCGTTGTGGACGATGTACGCGTTTGTGTAATTACCGTCACGTATAGAATGGCAAAGTTTCTTCACGTTCTTCAGTAGAGGTTCGACTAGTACAGCCTTTCTCCCCATTTTAGCTATAGTTAACCCGTACACGCCGATGTTCCCGCCGATGTCGACCAATACAAGATCGTCATCTTGTTTGAAGAAGTTGTAGAACTTTGTCACCAGATCCCCTTCCCATACCTCTCCCTTTATAATTGTTGCAGACACCCAAATATCCTCCGACGCAGGGTGAACGTAGATTGGTGTGTCTCCAGCTGGAGAGTGTAAAACTGTTTTCACGAAGTTAGTATCTCCAATACACGCGCTACCGTCACGTGACCAGGACGTATTTGATCGGGAAATAACACTTGCACCTATCAGTGAGGTGTCTCGGTGAGTGAGACTTTGCCTTCGACCTAAACTTGACGAAGAAAGAAGTCCATTGCTGGAAAACCTGTGTACATGCTTATGGGACATGACGTCACCTAAGTCTTGATAATGGTGCAGAGTATAGCGCATGACTGCGAACAACATGGCCACAGCTATCAAAGACGGCCAAAACCGTTTCCGTCTACAACCAAACATTTCCACCGTATGAAAACAACACCGAGTTCCAGCGACGCCCTCTGATTGAATTGATGGTTAAATAAGTCTAAATGTTTGTCATACGTTAAGGCACGGCCAAATTCACTCTCGAAACTCAAGAGTTGTGGGTAGTCAGAGAGTAGAAACGTTGCAGATGGCGATGGTGTGGTGATAGTTGTCGCTGTTGAAATACAAAAAGTGTCAACGAAATGATGTAAAAAAACTGATCACCACGGCAACCAACTCACAGTTTGAATACAAAGCTCTTCGTTATTTTTCTCTTACAGCGACGATAAATGCGTATCAAAAGTCTCTCATCAAACGACTTTATCCTCCATTCTGTCCAGTGAACCCATGATGGCCGCCAGCAAATACCTGAAAACCACAGGTTACAAAAGACACGTCAGTCCTGGCGACAAAACATGTATCAGTGTAGTCTAAAATGTATCATGACACGCACAGTTTAAACTGAGCCAGTGAAGGCATTCGGTTGAGGGTTTTCAGTAACCAATACTGATCGGATAGACCTGTCACGTGACCACACCCGCACCTTATCGACTGTCAACAAAACCGGCAATTGTTGTTGAAAGATTTCTTTTAACCATCGGCATATGATTAATTTGTTTAAAACATACATGTTATACCAAGCTTTAATGATCGAATCGTGCAAATGCAGCAGGCCAGTAGATGATAGCTGAGCGGCTCAGGTGCAACTGAGGTTTCAGATTGAAATTGTGTCGTTGCTCACCCAGCCGATGTGTACTCAAATCCGGGCGCTGGGGTCTTACTCTGTGGCCTTGAAACCCATACCGCCTCCAGGGAGTTTGCTAATCTGTGTACGACATGTCACAATCGGTTGAGAGCTGAGATAGGACTTAAAGATATCACAAAATGAACGGCTGTGTCCCCACTGTGTATTGTCATGAAGGTGGAGGATGACTTCCACTTCCGCTCCAGTATTATTCCACAGCATTGTCACAACATGTTCCCAACTCTTGGCAATATGTTTTCATTATTTTCAAATAACAAACGTAATGTCTGTAATAAACTTGCAAAAATACGTATTTCTCGCTTTGAGAAAACGTAATTACTTTTTCAAAGAAAAACCTGTTGTTTAGCGACCTCGTGTTCTGATTGCATTGTCTTACCTATATACCATATACAGAGAATACTACATAAGGCTTCATTGAATGCGAATTATACGAAAAGAGTGTCTTTCCTATGGTAACTGACCAAGCGAAAGCGAGTTTCGTATAATTCGTATGTAATGATACCCAGTGTGGTATAATATTTATTACCCACGTCTTACATGCATAAAATTAACAAAAAAGCGTCATATGATGTATAATTTAGTCACGTTTGTACTCAGCGATCCTGTCAAACAGTCGTTATCATGATCTGTACCTGTGAATAACAACATCACATATACGCGTTCGGGATAAGGGTACAATTTTCAATTTTTTTTGGTTAAGGGGACTTGGGGAATGTTGTTGAGTTTTTATATATACCTGAAGAGCTACCCCAAACTGGGCCAGGTTGACGGGTGCGTACACCCACCGACCGAGAACGTCACACAGATGCTCAATTGGAGACATGTCTGGGGACTTTAGAGGGCCAGTCCAATGCCGTATGCCCTCTCGTCGGGAATAAGCGGTGACGACTTGTCTGGCATTATCATCTTGGAATTCAAAATTCCTGCCGATAATTCTATCCACTGGAGCGACGACAGAACGCACAATTTCGTCAATATATCGCTGACCAGTCAAATGTCCATTAACGATGACCAGATCATGTGTAAGACCGCCCCACACCTTGACGCTATCGACCCAATACAGATCATGGCCAATAGTTGCCGCTCTGGCATACCGATCACCGCTACGACGCCAACAACGTTTTCTGCCATCTGTGAATCGGAGGCAAAACCTTGACTCATCCGAAAACATGGTGTAACGCCAATGGAGCAAAGCCCGTCCCAGATGCTGCCTAGCCCACACCAATCTATGGTGCCAATGGTGAGCTGTGAGGGTGACACCCTTCACAGACCGCCTTGCTTTCAGACGGGCTTGATAGAGTCGGTTCCTAACGGTTGATACTGAAATTCGTTGTCCAGTTATTGTACGGAATTCCCTATTGATAGCAGGTGCTGATTTGAACCTATTGCGTAGGGTCATTAATGTAATGAGACGATCCTGTCTAGGTGTCGTTGATTTTGGTCCACCACGCTCAGGTCTCATTGCAACCCCACCCGTTTGACGGTAGGCCCACAGGCGTGAAATTACACTTTTTGATTTACCCAACATTCGGGCAACTTGGTACACCCCAACTATCATACCCACAATTATCCATTTTGTCTGTTCATTGAGATACTGCCTCGGGGTGTTCACCTCAATTGCATTAATGATTGTGAGATATCCAATAGGTGGACATAGTTTAGCTTCTGTGTGCACGTGCATCACGTGTTGTTCATGATTCATTGATGTTGCGTTCATCTGTTGCAGGCAACGCCACATTAGCTCAACGTTAGCTGCATTCAAATTCTTAGTTCCCTTATTTTATGTCGGTAACATAAAGTCATAACCTTGACCTTCACCTCAAACACGTAGCACATGACACTCGGGTATCGGGTAGGCCCAACGAGGGTATTCGACTGTAGGAACGGGGTTGGAAATATCACTGAATGGTCCCTCGAACCGATCTACGCAATTGGTGTTTGACGCCGCACTCAGCAATATTCCAGCCATATGTCAGCGGTCTGTAAATAATCGAGTCTGGACCAGACAATCCAGTGGTCAACAGCATCGATCTACGCAATTTGGATACGATGACATGTGTTAACCAAGTCAGAGAGCCTGACCACCCGATCCCGTTAGTCGCCTCTTACCACAAGCATGGGTTGCTGAAGATCAATTCTTACCCGGATCTTCACGGGTCGAATATATGAACAACGCATCAATGATTTTACCTAAGAAATAGCGATCTTCATAACAAAGGAGTCGCTAGCCGGAAACATCCCTGTCTATTCTGAAAGACGCGCAACATACCTTTTCGAATATTCGGGAAGGATGAAATCGGACAACGTTGGCAGGCGACAGTAATGACCGTGACCTTTTCATAACTCAGGGGCGGGTAATCTCTGTTCAAATTCTGGTTGGAGTGGTTTCCCTTTGGATATATATCGGTAATTTACTAACCTATATAGACCACTGTTTGCGGTGAAAACGTACTGATGAATTTCACTTTAAACAAAAAAGTAAATAAAAAAAAGTGAAACTAAGATTGCGAATCCTCATAATTTTACCTTGCCATTTGAAAATTTAAATCTCAGAATTTTATTCAACTTAGGATAAAAGTTGTTTAACAAACGATCATAGTTTCAAATCGGTATTATTGGTTTGTATTACAGGGGGTATGCACATAAAATGAAACATCGAGAACAAGTAGGGCTGGTCTAAGTTAACGCTCATCACGTACCGCACGTGCCATTGTTTCACTGTTCCAACTACTGCGCTTACCCCCTTGTAATACAAACCAATATAAGTGATTTGAAACTATGATCGTTTGTTAAACAACATTTTTCCTAAGTGGAATAAAAATCTAAGATTTAAATGTTCAATTGGCAAGGTAGAATTATGAGGATTCGCAATCTTAATTTCCCTTTATTCGATTTACATTTTTGTTTAAAGTGCAATTTACCGGAACGTTTTCACTGCAAACAGACTATAGGATTCTTTTTTCACCACAATACTCTTTAAATTTTGTATCCAGCGAGACGAATTTTAAAACTTTGATTGATGCTAGTTAACTTTTCCAAAGTTATAGTGTACAGAACACTTGAACGCGTGAATGCTGTTCTATCAGCGGGACCCATTCGTCACTACTCGCCTCTTTCCGTAACCTCCAATTCGGCTTGTACGGGAATAACACGAGTTGGTCACGAATGCAGCGGGACCATGAGTGTCATTGAGAGTAACATCCCTTACATTCGTCCTTGACTTTGTCGGGTGGTAATACAAAGGTCTTCACTTTCTCGAGTTGGCCAGTTAGTGGGTAAATACATGTAGTGAAGTAAATTTTAGCACATTGTTTTCAATTCTAATGTAGTCATATTGATTGCAGCATTCTGATACCATTAAGCGCCGATTAACAACTGGCTTCCTTTGTTATCTATCTTATCACTGTTTTGTTCACATGTACTCATGTATAGCGATTATCACACGAGCAAGTGTGTCATACGACTTGTACGAATCGAGTGTGATTTTTTTGTATTGCTCGAGCGACAGCTCTTATCGCTGTTGTTGTTTCACGTGTTCTCTTATAGCTACCTATCTCCCAGATTTTTTCATTCACCTACTATTATTATTATTATCAGTATCATTATTATTATTGGATATTTTCATAGCGCACATATCCACGCACTAGTGCATGCTCATGGCGCTGGTATTTTTTCCCTCGATAATTGGATGTCAATCTCAACGGTCCATCTTATTACCAATCTCAGCTCCCTGGGGAGTATACAACTCTTGCTGCCACTAGGCGCAGTGAGTTGTTGCAGCTTTCCCATCCTTACGAGGTACCCATTCACAGCTGGGTGGACGGGGACACATAGTCACAGTACTTTGTCCAAGTTTTCTGCACGTTGCTGTACCCGCAACTTGGTGTATCCACGTATTCATATGGCCACTATCTGGTCATATACCAATGGATTCGTCAGTTCTTTTATGGAGTAAGAGGAGTAAGAATGAGTGAGAATATACTACGTTGTGTTTCCTAAAATAGATATGCTGACATGCATAAATTCTTGCCTTTATGGGGGCGGTGAGGTAGCCTAGTGGTTAAAGCGTTCGCTCGTCACGCTGAAGACCCGGGTTCGATTCCCCACATGGGCACAATGTGTGAAGCCCATTTCTGATGTTCCCCGCCGTGATATTGCTGGAATATTGCTAAAAGCGGCGTAAAACCAAACTCACTCACTCACTCACTCTTGCCTTTATGTGTATCACCTTTAAATGCCGTTCTGAGACTTTCCACATTTCTTGTGTTTGATTTTCCAGCTACACGGCGGTGGTCTGTAAATAATCGAGTCTGGTGGACCAGGCAGTCTAGTGATTAACATCATGAGCATCGATCTACACAACTGGTCAGCAAGTCTGAGCTCCCGATCCTCGTACGACAGGCAAAGGTTGCTGAAGATCAATTCTAACCCGGATCTTCACGGGTCAGATGCGCGTTAAATAATGTGACCTTATGTGCGATCATCTTACTTCTCTATGTTGTCAGATGCTGGGATACCCGTGAAGATCTTCAGTAAACCATGCTTGTCATATGAGGCGACTAACGGGATCGGGTGGTCAGGCTCGGTGACTTGGTTGACACATGTCATGGGTTCCCATTTGCGCAGATCGATGCTCATGCTAGTGATCACTGGATTGTCTGGTCCAGACTCGATTATTTGCAGACCGCCGCCATATAGCTCGAATATTGCTGAGTGCGGCGTAACTCACTCACTCACTCAGAGGCTGGGAATTCCCCGTGACGTCATGGGAACATTTTTTCAATGTCCAATTTAAGTGAGTCCTCTGTCCAGAGTTATAACAAGTATCATACGTGTGTACGTTCTGTGACAGGATTAATATAGTTCCCAAACTTGAACATATATTTAACTTCTATTATCTTTGATCATCATTTTTTAAGAATAATTCCAGCTATGATCGTTTTAAAAATCTAGACCCGATGTAAAACTCCACGTTAGTCTAACTAACATATTTATATACAAGCAAGTCCGGTAATTCCGCGCGTCCGGTAATTCGCGCATGTGCAAAAGCTTACTTCCGCATCGAATGAAAACATCGTCTGCTATCACATTTACGCTGGAAATCGGGACATCTCTTCATGGGACTGGCTTTTAATCACTAAATGTAAGTAAATAACAGTAATTGACAAATATATTGACAGTTTTATGAAAATTCGTTTTCTTCAGACTTTTAAGCCTTTTTCTACATTATTCATAATTGGATTTAATATGAAACACTCTTCCTTATATTGATGAAGTTATTTTTGAAAATAATCTGGCCTTACCACCCTTCCACACTTCGGATCTCCAGCTGGATGTTATGCGCATCAGTTGCTGCGCAGAAGTACCGGACAACAAGCGATGTCGTCAGAACGCCGGTTAGGTCAACCGTATGGCATATTGCAACGTTAGAATCTTATAGTCAATAAAACCTATATTTCTAAGTACATATGTTGCATACCAGCATGTTTATTCACGTAAACCACAAAATATAAGAGACGTTAGTTGCCGTGTTGCGATCGATGTGCTTAGGTGCGCGGAATTACCGGACGGCTTTGTAATATCAAAATGTTATTGATGTTACGTGTTGGTTCTAAAGTTGAACCTAAAAGTTAACCGGGAGTCAGTTTGTAAATGTAAATGAACTACTGGCAAACAAGAATAAGTTGAGCACCGACCTGACAATTGACCCGCATTAGCATGTTTGAGTGCCGCCCACTGGCGCTTGCCATTGTTAGCGAAGGGGCCCCAGGTTGTCCGTGGATCAAGTGTAGTGCGACTTGCTACACCGACGTGAGAGTTTTATACGCGCGGAATCAATTTCATCGTCATGTAATGCACGTGCACTAGCCTACATCTACTCTAACTTTCACAAACCAAATGGGTTTGCTCATTGCCGTGCACCGCCTACTTCTGGTAAACGCGTTCTCTGCGCCGGTCCAACTTATCCTTGTTTGCCAGTAGGTGTAAAAGAAACAAACCACAAAGAAATGTGCTGTAATTATCAAATATATTTGAAAATTAAGTCCCCAAATCACTAGAAATGTATCAATATGACAATACACAGTAGAGTGACAGTTCATACGTAAAAGCAAGAAAAATACAGAAAAGCAAAATACAAGAACATTGATTATAGCACTAAAGACAATAATGGTAATATCCAACTCTCAGTAACAGTAGTTCAACTTCCGAAATTAAAGTATCCCAGGGTAGAGTGTGATCACACAAAATAATCTTCTTCTTGTCGGTTGAGATGTAATGTGAGATGAGAGGGATAGTAAAAAAGGAAAATACAACATATAAAATTATGCAATACTCTCTGAAGCAGAACACTCCGGAATCAGCACATTGTAGTACGTTCTAAATCTTCTGTGGGTCTGATATGAAGCCTCTAGAACTCTGTCAATGCATAGATATAGCACAAATCTAAATATGTCTACAGAGTTATCTCCCTTCCTTGTAGTTGGTACTTCCAGTTTCAGTCTTTTCAGGGGTTCCACACACACACAATTGGCTCCGCCAACGCACAAAAAAATCTTCAATGTGATCTTAAGTCATTTACAAATGGATGTGTGTGTTAGAACCCCCTGAACCCCACCGTCTGGATCCGCCACTGACACATATATTCTTTTGTACTTTTTTTTTTTTCTAATTGTATTGTGATGTGAGTGGAAATTTCATTATACAGTACATTGTATATGCACAATACTAATTCCATCTCTCACTTTTGATCTCCTACGCTTTTGATCCTGTGTGGAAACATGCATGGGACCCTTAGAATGTTTCCAGTTTCTCAACACCTCACCCAAATGCATCCAGTAGTCACTAATGCCGCCATCCCTTGTCAGTGTCACACCTCTAACTGCCCATGAGCAGCACCAGTGACGTAGGAGTGGTAGTCATGGTAACGGGCTCCGGATTGTTTCTCCGTGTGGAGAGGATTCTGCACAACTCCACGTTGATTTGACATCGATTTGAATTTGAAAACAAAGTTTTTGACTTTTACAACATCTTAAGACACTACTGGAGTGAGTGAGTTTAGTTTTACGCTGCTGTTAGAAATATTCCAGGAATATCACGGCTGGGGACGACAGAAATGGGCTTGACACATTGTAGCCATGTGGGGAATCGAAGCCGGGTCTTCAGGGGGCAAGCGAACGCTTTCACTACTAGGCTACCCCGTCCCAGAGGCTAATGGAAATAATGCTCGGTGCTATGTTCTGGCAACTACACTCAATTCCTCTTGGCACAAACAGAAGAATATATTTGAATAATGTATCCTGCATTTAATCATGGAAGAAAACAGTGCGTAAAAAGTGCTACTTTGAACATTTACCGTGTCAACATAAGGTGAAGGAACGCTTACGTCATACGGGTCGTACACCTCATGACTGGTGCTGAAATACCGACGACCTGGGTGCGGCAGATCTTGTCAGCAGATCATGCCAACTAAGGGACGTAGCTCAGGTAGGTGTGGCACCTTAAGCATCTTGGTCTCCCAGAGTGACAAGGACAGGAATGACGTTTATGGCCGACAAAGTGCTCACAACTAAGTTAGCTTGTCTTGATGGAGATCATTAGAGAGTCACTAAAAACTAATGATACTGCTTGTGCAAGGCATCATAAAACTATTACTGACTTATAATTGATTCAGATCTGATATAAAAACTCCCCCTGTAAGGAAACTTGCCTAAACACTAGGTGAATATATTAATCAACCTAAACACATTTTCCTCAGGCATGACGGATGACAAAAATGGATGAATGTCTGACTTTCATTCTCTCTCAAACCGACCACGATTCTCGGCTTCAACAAATCTATGACATACTCATCCAGTTAGAGAGAGAGGATCTGTTGGTGATGAGACACCTCTCTGGCGCCAATTGTCAGATCACATCACTGTTAACAAGCGTCGAGCACCAGCCATGCAGAGCAGGTACCCCCTTCTCGTTAAGTATATCAACACCTGCTCCTTCCCTGATAAGTTCTTCCAGCATCATCTTCAGCTGATTCGTGTACATCTCAGCCTCTGTAAGATTGCCATCTGGGGTAATGACATCGCTGTCTTCCTCTACTCTGCACAATGTATGGAGTGGTGTGTTGCCTTGAACATCCTGTTTGTTCAGATCAGCACCGTGGTCAATCAGAAACATATATGACCAACGCTGCATTGTAAAATTATGTGAGAAGATCCTGAGAACTTTATGAAGACAGTTCTGACCTGAGGAATCGTCTGCTTTGACATCAGTCCCTTGTTCAACCATCAACTGAATCATGGGTGACGGGTCGTTCAGTGTAAATGACTTTCTACTGATTTCAAGAAGGGGTGTAGACCCATCCTTACTTTTTGAATTGATATCAGCCCCTGCTTCAATAAGTTTCCTGAGCACTTTCAAATTGGAAGGGTGAATGTAGTGAAGTGGTGTCTTGTGGACATGGTCTTTGCTGTTGACATCAGCCCCTGCTTCCAGAAGAACATCCACTGTTTCACATGTGAGCGAATCCTGCCTGAATAAAGGGTATTCCTTGTCCTGGTCGGCAGAGTTCCCAACTGCAAGATGGAGTGGAGTTTGACCTTCCCCGTCGCGAGAGTTGACATTAGCTCCATGCTTGAGAAGACATTTGAGGTTCTCTGGCAAATGCCAGAAGCAAGCTTCGTGAATGGGACATGTTCGTTTTGCACCGTATCTACCTCCAAAAGCATGTACACTTGCCCCTTTGACTAACAGATGTGTGATTATTTCTGCATTGCTGTACATACAAGCTACATGTAGAGGTGTGTATCCATTCTCTGCAGCTGCATTGACATCAGCTTGGCTGTCACACAGGAACTTCACCACGTTGATGTGATTGCCTATGCAGGCTGAATGGAGTGGGGTAAAGCCATCCTTATTCTTATCGTGACTTGAAAACCCAAGTTTAGACAGACACTTCACAACTGCCATATCCCCGCCCTGACAGGCTGAATGGAAGGCCGAGTTTCCAAAATGATCCTCTTTCAAGAATTCCTGAGCAGCTCCATTCTCAAGGAACAAGCGTACAGTGTCTAAATTTGAATCTTTACAAGTGAGCCTGAATATCTGTGCATCAAGTTTGGCGCCTTTGTTCATCAATAGCCTTGCTATATCCAGCTGATTATTCTTACATGAATACAAAAGAGGCGTACCACCCATGATGTCTCTACAATCAAGAACATCTATTTTGTCAATGATGTCTTTCACTACAGATGTAAGGCCATTCTCACACAAGTAATGAAGCACTGTTTTACCATAAATGTCAGCTGCATTTACATTCGGGTTCAGTAACATTATCTGTTGTACAAACTGTTCGTCTTTGCTTTGTGCTGCAATCATGATGGGTGTACAGTACGACAAACTCTCTCCTCGAAGAGGTTTAATGTCTCCTCGTGAATCAATATCTATTTCAAAATGTTTAGTTAGATAGTTCAAAACATCCACTGCAACAAACCAACATGCACCAAACAAAACTTCCACAGTCTGATGTGTGTCTAATTCTTCTTTTTGCTTCAGAAGTTTGGCCAACATATGCACTGATTTGCTGCTTGGTGTCAGAAACAAAAAGGAGTATCCCCATGTGTCGTCTCTTAAAGAAAAGAGATCTATGTTGGATCTTGCTAGATATTCCATGAAAGTTTCCACAAATTGTAATATTTTGCATGCTGTGTGAGAAAGAACAAGATACAAATGTCCCAAGTCAATTTCGTCTGCAAATCGTTTGGCAAGGTCGGGAGCATAGGCAAATGCAACAAATACTTTTTGGGTTGACTTTGCAGATGCTTCCTGCAGAAATGATTTGTTTGAGACATTGAGACGGAGTCTTTGGTGAATGAAGGATAGGCTACAATGTTCAATAACAAACAGTGGGTTTTCTCCAGAGAGAAGAGATGCGACACTGTCATATATGGATGCATGATCAAACATGAAACAGTCCTCCTCCTCGTACAGATACGATCCAACCAGATCATATGCAGCCCTGAGAATGTTCTCACTTTTATCCAATTTGCTCAGTGTTGTGATATCGACGATTCCATCTCCCTTTATCATTTCCTTGAAAAGGCATAATTTCAAATCATCCAGCATTAACTTCTTCATTGTTTGATGAAGAAACTTGAGTGGTGCTCTGAAAAATTCATCAACTGAAACGTTGTTTTCTTCCTTAAATATTGATGTGAATAATTTACACACATGTGGGAAGCCGTGGGAACATTTTATCTGACAAATACGGTAAATTTCGTCGTTATCTAGCTTTGGACCGCCTTTCGTCATAACAGCTTTCCAAATATCTACCTTCTCTTGCACATCTCTGTCACCTCCAATGCTTACAACAAATTGGGAAGCTGTGAAGAAGGTAGACCATCTGTCCATATGACGTAATGATGAGTGTATAACGTTGTCCCGCCCAACAAATATCACTGTTGGTCTATTGCTTGATTCGTGGTCCAAAACATCTTCCTGGTCAACACTTAAGACATCTGAAATGACTGAGTACCAGTTATTCCAGCGAAGATATTCAAACTCGATATCACCAAAGATATCATCAACCATGATGACTGGGTTAAAGTCACACGCCACATCTGCGAATTCATCAGGCGTCGTAACTTTGTACACAGGCCTCCCAATGTTCAACAGTTCTCCCAACACCATATAGGCTGTTGTTGTCTTTCCTTCACCTGCTGGACCGGAAATCGTCACCCAGGTTGTGCCAGAGCTGATTTTCCTCAAGACGGACTCCAAGCCCTTTGTCTTTGCCTTCCCTTTGGTCAAAGTAGCTATCTGACGAAGTGTTCGATCTGGAAACAAATTTAGTGGTATATTTAAGGGATGTGATCATTAAGGTAGGAATACACCCTTTCAATTATTCACACAACTCTAAAATATCATCTAAGATCAAAGGGAGGTGGGAGAGCCTAGTAGTTAAAGCGTTCATTTATCCGTCTTCAATTCCCCACATGGGTACAATGTGAGAAGCTCATTTCTTGGGCCCTTCTCCGAGATATTGCTTGAATATTGATAAAAGCGGTGTAAAACTCAACTCACCCTTACTCATATAATATCCACGACAATGGGATTGCCAGTGTGGGTGACTAGGTTTTCCATATTGATGTGAATGGCTCCAAACTATGCTATCAGGGCTGTCAAACTATGGTATCAGGGCTGTCAAACTATGGTATCAGGGCTGTCAAACTATGGTATCAGGGCTGTCAAACTATGGTATCAGGGCTGTCAAACATTATCAGTTTAAAGAAGTTTGAATCTAATATGCGAATATTGATCAGTAAATAAAATTGAAACTGTTGGTTTCCTGTTTTAATGCCTATATTACTGACATGACCAATGTAGGCTAATATGGATACTTCGACTTTGCACTATGAAATTTCACTCACCTTTAATTCTCCGAGCTCTGACATTCTCTGTAAGAAGTGAGAAACAAAGTTGATGATAACATTGGCAATATTATGAAAGTAATAAACTGTTGTAAACACTTCAACTTGGTTTTTGAACGATTTTAGCACTACAATTATCGTGAATTAACTGCAAGGAAATTGAAGACTCTTGTATCCTGTTTTTGAAAATATTTGAGACGTAATTTATCGTAGTAATGTTGTAAATCCAAGATTGCTCCATATTGCATTTTCATCGAAGATGGCGACATACTTTGCTAATGCTATTGTGTAAGGAAATAATCTGCCACATTTTGCAACATTCACATATACTTAATTCTGAAAAGAAAGGCGAATCTTTACCATGTTTGCAATTAGAGGAAATATCACAACAGATCTGGAAATGAATGAAAGTTCAGTTGTTTTCTTTGTTGTTTTCATAATGTGTGTTGACTGTAACTTAAGTTGTTTTCTTTGTATGTTTTCATAATCACGCATCAGTATCTTTATTGACTACAGTATCACAGTTTCCGTCAGTAGCGTTTCTTTTGGAACTGGGTATAGATGTGTGTTAAAGATCACATATACTCTAGGGGGGTACAAATACATAAATCATTCATTAAAATTACTCATTTCGACCTATAATTAACTTACCTATATTTACCTTTTTGACAACAGCGCACAATTCCCTCCCGCGAACGAAATTTCAACCAATCAGAGGGGCGCGTCTCCGTGACGTAATGTGAGGTATACAATTTTAAAGAACAGGTTCTCCTTGTCGAGTCCTTTTCTAATGATATTGGCATGACATTTGGACTCGACAAATGTAATACTTTCCATTTGAAACGTGGCAAGGTAGTTAATGTTAGATCGGTCAAGTTACAGGGGGGAGGAGTTATTGAGTATCTTGTGGAAGATCAGGCCTACACCTATCTTGGAATGCAAGTTCGAAACAAGCTCCAGAATGCCCACATTCGAGAAAAAATTCGGGCCGAGTACCAATCTCGCTTAAAGAAAATTTTGAGCTCAGAGATAAATGCTCGAAACAAGGTCAAAGCCATCAATACTTTTTCTGTGACAGTCCTTTCCTATTCCTTGGAGTAGTTGATTGGACAAAACAAGACATCCAGAGTCTGACCGCCTGACCAGAAGGATCATGTCTGATAAGTGCCCTCGTTCCTCTCTTAACCGTTTATATATGCCAATCAATTCTGGAGGTCGGGGTTTGATTAATGTGGAGGCTCTTCATGATAGAATTCTCTCGTGTACTTTTGCACATATTTATTTATCGGATGATCCTCTGGTGATGCACGTCAAGACTCATGATGAAAGCAAGGAATTCCACAGCAATTTTAAGCGTGCCAACGTTGTTGGACAGAATCTGAAATTTGATATTGATTTTGTTGATGGCGATGTACTGCTGGGTGGTACAGCGATGGGAGTAAACGAGATGAGTCCTTCACCAAGTCTGCCTAGAGTTGGTCTTTTGTGGATAAGCTTTCTGAGAAACCACTGCATCGTGTGTACATGCAGTGTGTGGAACAGAATAGCAATCCCACTGACTCCTAGTTGAAGTCGGCTGGTCTTAAATGTGAAACTGAGGGCTTCCTTTTTGCTGCTCATGACCAGTCACTTCCCACTCGCAATCGCCAAAATGTGATTCTTAAAGAAAATATCAATATGAAATGTCGACTATGTAATGAATTTACAGAGACTGTCCACCATCTTGTCAGTGGACGCCCTTCTTTGGCACAAACAGCATATCTTAAATGACATGATTGCATGGCTCGTTGCTTTCAATACCGTCTCCGCCATGTCTGTGGCTTTGACTCCAAGGTTCATCCATGGTACGACACTGAACATGTCCAGGGCGTCATTGGAAATGATGCTTTCAGCTTCTTTTGAACAGGCCCATATGCAGCCTCAGAAGAATTCCTGCCAACAAACCTGATCTTGTCCTGATTGAATTTTCTGTCCCTTTTGACAGCAATGTGATTGGCAAGATTCAGGAAAAGCATGATAAATATAAGGACCTCGCATTCGAAATGTCTCGCTTGCATCCCAAGTACACTGTCGTCAGGCTCCCCATTGTTCTCGGTGCCCTTGGTTTGGTACCTCCTGATCTCTTGGCGCAGATCAGGAGAGTGACCAGGTTCTCCACCGGGAGCACAGCCCTTCTGACACTCTGGGTAATGCAGAAGGCTGCAGTGTTGGGGAGCCTTCATATTCTCCGGAAAGTTCTTGGTGGGTTCGACTAGGCAGCGTTTCCTGGGAGAAGTCCCATTCGCTGTCTGGGCTGCGTGTAGAGGGGGCAAGGGCCCTGTGCTGATGATGAGCTTTACCAGCCTGACTATGCCAGGATCACCCGAACCCTCTCTGCTGCATATTATCTTTAATCTTTAAAACATAATAATAATAATTTATATGACACCTGGTTTCCAGCGTATCTGCTGCTCAACGGCGCTGCTACACAAGTCAAAACATTGGTTACACAACAGTCTCGCTTCCTGTTGACTGGGTCCCGTCCTGTTGCGCAACTTAGTACACTAAGCAGTCCAGAATTTGGGACCAATTCATTTAATCGGAGACATAATTATTAATCAGTATTATTTGATACATCTAAACACTTGTATATTGCAACACTACACTCCTTGTAATCTTGCAAACACGTCGTGCAGCGTGCTCTGTCATACAGCGAACTCTGATAAACGGAAACCTGGAAATCGTAGAAATCTCAAAACGAGGCTCTCCCACTAGAAACGTTTGGCGGTCTGGTACGGACTTGATATTATATCAATCACATTTTGAGTTACAGAACTACACTGAATACGCGCAAAAAACCCGTAACAGGTGGCATACGTTATAATTATGATAACAATTGAATAATGTTGATTGTTTACATGATGACGTCACCAAATCTCCAGCACACAAAGTCAGGGATCTGACTCGGCCAGTCAGGCTTCCACAAAAAAGTTAAATCCCAAATATGAATAAAAGTTCCATTTGACACTTTCTAAAAGGCATTATCATATTTTGAGTAAGCGTCTAATTAGGTGAATGAATGCGGAAAAATGGGATTATTACATTCAGAATGTACAGTCATACTTACCAATTGTGTTACCTTTCCCTACGATGTTGGATCTTTGCACATGGCCCCCAGACATTCCTATCGTGTCCGCAGTAGACTCCGCTGTGTCATGTACGAGTTTGTTAAATGCTCCAGAGTTGGATGGTTTCCTGAAGTGTTGAGGGAACCCTTGTTCCTTGCCTTCAAATCTGTCTTCTACTCGAAGATCTGCTGCTTCACACACAGAAGAGGCTTGAAATGGCGGGACAGAAGGTGGTTTTGCAACATCCCCTACTCCTGATCCAAATAAATGTGCCCCTTTCTCTAACAGATACCTTTCCACCCCCACACAGCTGTGCTCACGGGCTACATGGAGAGGTGTATGTCCATTCTTAGCAGCAACGTTGACATCAGCTTCCCTCTTACATAGGAACTTCACCACGTCGACATGATTGCCTTTGCAGGCTGAATGTAGTGGGGTAAAGCCATCTTTATTCTTATCATTCACTGAAACGCCAAGTTCCCATAATCGTTGAATGATCGATATGTTTCCTCCTTCACAAGCTGAATGAAATGCAGACTGAACCGTGTTTTCGGTTGCTACAAGGTCATCCTCAAGAAAAAGATTAACAATATCCAGATTTGAATGCTTACATATCACACAGAGCAGGTCATTATCAAAGGCAGCACCTTTCACAACCAGAAGCCTCACAAGATCTAAGTGTTCGTTTATACATGAATACCATAGAGGCGATCGTCCTTGAATATCTCTACAATCAAGAACATCTATTTTGTCAATGATGTCTTTCACTACAGATGTAAGGCCATTTTCACACAAGTAATGAAGCACTGTTTTACCATTACTATCTGCTGCACTGACATTCGGGTTCAGTAACATTATCTGTTGTACAAACTGTTCGTCTTTGCTTTGTGCTGCAATCATGATGGGGGTACAGTACGACAAACTCTCTCCTCGAAGAGGTTTAATGTCTCCTCGTGAATCAATATCTATTTCAAAATGTTCAGTTAGATAGTTCAAAACATCCACTGCAACAAACCAACATGCACCAAACAATACCTCCACAGTCTGATGTGTGTCCAATTCTGCTTTTTGCTTCAGAAGTTTGGCCAACATATGCACTGATTTGCTGCTTGGTGTCAGAAACAAAAAGGAGTATCCCCATGTGTCGTCTCTTAAAGAAAAGAGATCTATGTTGGATCTTGTTAGATATTCCACGAAAGTTTCCACAAATTGTAATATTTTGCATGCTGTGTGAGAAAGAACAAGATACAAATGTCCCAAGCCAATTTCTTCTGCAAATCGTTTGGCAAGGTCGGGAGCATAGGCAAATGCAACAAATACTTTTTGGGTTGACTTTGCAGATGCTTCCTGCAGAAATGATTTGTTTGAGACATTGAGACGGAGTCTTTGGTGAATGAAGGATAGGCTACAATGTTCAATAACGAAAACTGGATCCTCCACGCAAAGAAGAGATGCGACACTGTCATATATGGATGCATGGTCAAACATGAAACAGTCCTCCTCCTCGTACAGATACGATCCAACCAGATCATATGCAGCCCTGAGAATGTTCTCGCTTTTATCCAATTTGCTCAGTGTCCTGAAATAGACAAGTCCATCTCCCTTTATCATTTCCTTGAAAAGGCATAATTTCAAATCATCCAGCATTAACTTCTTCATTGTTTGATTTAAAAATTTAAGTGGAGTCCTGAAGAATTCTTCCACGGGTATACTATCGTCTTCCTTGAACATAGTTAAGAATAATTTGCACATGTGTGGGAAACCATGTGGGCATGTCAGTTGGCATACTTGTTGGATTCTACTTTGCTCGATGTTGGCACCACTTCTCATAACAAGAATATTCCAAATATCTACCTTCTCTTGCACATCTCTGTCACCTCCAATGCTTACAACAAATTGGGAAGCTGTGAAGAAGGTAGACCATCTGTCCATATGACGTAATGATGAGTGTATAACGTTGTCCCGCCCAACAAATATCACTGTTGGTTTATTGCTTGATTCGTGGTCCAAAACATCTTCCTGGTCTTCTTCAACACTTAAGACATCTGAAATGACTGAGTACCAGTTATTCCAGCAAAGATATTCAAACTCGATGGAACCAAAGATATCATCAACCATGATGACTGGGTTAAAGTCACACGCCACATCTGCGAATTCATCAGGCGTCGTAACTTTGTACACTCGCCTCCCAATGTTCGACAGTTCTCCCAACACCATATAGGCTGTTGTTGTCTTTCCTTCACCTGCTGGACCGGAAATCGTCACCCAGGTTGTGCCAGAGCTGATTTTCCTCAAGACGGACTCCAAGCCCTTTGTCTTTGCCTTCCCTTTGGTCAAAGTAGCTATCTGACGAAGTGTTCGATCTGGAAACAAAATAAGAGGCACATAATGAGATAGGAAAATTCCCTTATGCAGAAACGGTTAAGCTTATGATTATTACATGATTCTACTTACAGATGAAACTGACATTGCGATTTGGTTATCCAAGTGCAATCTTCTCTAGGTCATTGGTTTTTCTCAAACTGACTTGAGTATTTAAATGTAGTTATGATATATTTTCTGGTAATGTCCAGGGCAGTGCACACCTACACGTTCCACGAACACATGTGTCAACACTAATTGTGAGTGGTCCTTATTCTTTTAACTTTGACACCAAATTTGCCCTTTACTGCAAATGTAATCTGCTTCTGGATACAATAAGAAATTGGATATTCTTTTACATGGTCGTTTTAGTTCTATATTACCTCTGAAACAGTTGATATTATAATGGCTTTCGAATATTATTATCATCATGGTCTAATTTCAAATTTCAAATAGCATCACCCCTCGACGACATTAAACACTATTTTCTGACAAGACAAAAAACTGGTTGTCAAGTTTATTACAGGGTTTTATTGGAAACAAAAACACTTCGCAATCAACACTGTATGAAATGGAATGTTGTATTAGGAAATGAAATTGCAATTGATAATATAGATACTTGGCACAACTATAACCATATTCCCTTTCGTTGTACAAAAGATACAGATCTCCAATGGTTTCAGTACAAACTGCTTCATCATATTTTGCCAACGAATAGTAGACTCTTAGAATGAAATATATTGACCATAACCAATGTAGCTATTGCTCAAATTCTATAGAAACAACACCCCACCTATTTTATGATTGCAGCAAGGTTACCCATATATGGCAGAAACTTCAAGATTGGCTAAACGATAAACTGGGTTCAAGTTCAAATTTCACAAGACAACAAATTCTTCTTGGATTCCGTCGTAAACATAAAGACCCAATTAATGTGATCCTCATCCTTTTCAAAAGTATTATTTTTAATCGTAAAACATCCTGAAATATGTCAACATTTCAGTTTATGTTGAAAAAGCTTTCGCCATATTACAATTTAACCAAATATGCAGCTATTTCTGTTATGCTCCAGAATCGGCGCTTCTTATAAATTCTGGTCGGCATGTCACAACCTGTTCAACGACTGATTTATTTTGTATTGCCATTGCTACATACAGTGGTAGCCCTCCACAGAGGTAGACCTCTACCCTGTATGTTGGAGCCAATGTGCAAATGTAAAAATGGTATGAAAACTTATACTTTTTTTTCCATAATCATCATGGTCTAATTTCACATTTCAAATAGCATCACCCTTCGCCGACATTAAATAATATTTTCAACAACTGAAGGATAATGGGTTGGACACAATTTGAAGTCATCGCTATTCCGGACGGCATTTAAGAGAAGAAGGTTGGTGTTTGGGAGACTACACTTACAACTGAATTGAGAACTTTGTTTTCTGTACCTGTTTATTTTCAATGTCATTTTGGATCCTATTATGCGCGTGTCAGTGTACGTCAGATAGCATTTGGGCTGGCTATCAACATAGGTGAGGTGAGGTGAAATTGGGTTTAACGTCGTGCTTGAGAATAATTCGCTCATATGAAGACGTGCATGTGTGTGTATGTGTATGTGCGGCTGCTTGTACTAGCCCAGACTGAAGCTGGTTTTATTGTGCTAGCCCATCGAGATACCATGCCGCAGTGAAGCATGAATACCCCACTCAGACACATTATACTGACTCCGAGCCGACCAGTCCTTGTTGTACCCATTAATGCCGAGCGCCAGGCAAGGACCAACAAGTACCATATTTTAACGTCTTTTGGTATGACGGGGTCGGGCTGGCTATCAACACAGATCATTGAGATCGATTATCGTTAAATGAATATCAAAAGCAAAATGACTAAAAAGGTCTGAAAGAAATCAACTCACTTCACATCAGTGATGAGCGGTGACATATGTAGGCTTGGATTATCAACAAAACGTCGTCCTGAACATACTTTAGGAGCAGCCAATGAATAAATAATTTGTGCATTTTCTGAATAAATTTAAAAAATATTTCCTCAAAATAGTTCATGTACGATATTATGGGTTACACAATTTTCATATTGATAATCATTAATAATGATTCCCATGGACGATATATCCGATTATCAATGTTTTTAGCCAGCTCTAGTTAGCATGACAGTCAGCTAGACGTGCCAGAAGCTGTGTGATGAGACGCTACCTACCTTGAATTCTTTTAGCCTTATCGTTGACTGCAAAAGGAGAATACGTCAACATAAATAATGAATATATACATGATCACCCAATGAAAAAATGAAGAAATGAACTCATTTACAACTTTAATGTGTGCACACAGTACCATAAACCTTCATTTATAAACGTTAATATTATTATAGGATATTTATACAGCGCACTTATCCACGCACTAGTGCATGCTCATAACTGTGTCCGTGTATATATGGATGCATTCGTACATAGATATGTCTGTCTGTGTATAATAGATTATCTGTGCATATATAGATGTATTCGTGTATACATAGATGTGTCTGTGCATATATAGGTGCATTTCTGTACATATAGGTGTATCTGTGACTATATAGGTGTACACATGTATGCATAGGTGTATATATTTACTAGTATATATTCATATATATTTATAAAATTGTTTAAGAGCAATTATTTCATGTAATTTCAATGGTAAAAATGTGAAAATTCATAGGTCTATAGATTAATGCCAGATAAGAGGGTATATAATAAATATAGAACGTCATACTAGTGCATTTGGATGTTTTGTATCGAACTCGCAGAGATGTCATGGGGGCAGAGAAACAACGAGTTCGAAGTTGATCTTCGAGTTCAATGACATCTTCGAGTTTCGAGTGTAAAATTTCTTTATCATCCATTTTATTCTTGTACATTTGTGGAGTAAAACATGGTAAGGAAGTGTGAGTGCCTGTTTACTGACGTCACGTTCAATTGTTTAATGACGTCACAGACGACGAAATGGTTGCTAGGCAAAAGTGATATGTGCAATTGTGCACAATTGCGGTGCTTGTTTGACTTACCGTATATGTTGCCTATCCCTACAATGTTAGAGTTGACGGCCTGGCCCCCAGACATGCCAATCACATTGTTGATGGACATGTTGGCTGCTTGGGTTAGCAGTCTAACGGGTTTCCCTGGTACTCTTTATTTTGACCTGTTTACCTGTACAGAAAACGTGAACTGGAGCAACGTATCGCCAGGCTCAAAGAACATTTTTAGATCGGGGTAGTGATCCCGCTCCAGTTCCTTGACGTTGCTAAGCGACTGATAAAACTGGGATTGATAGTGTTATAATCAGTTATACAAGTATTATAAGGATTTTACAATGATAAATACTTGAAATAAAAATAGAGTTGATATTTTCATTGTGGGGATTTTACAAATGTCAAATTTTTTTTATTATCAACTATATAAATCTGTGTAATTTATTGATAAAATTTTGGGGGTGATAAAATCTTGGAATTTACATAGAGTGTACTATTTACTAAATACTATATTTTTTATGCATTTTCTATTATGCTGATATGTAAAATATAAACTACTAAAAAACACAAATATCATTTCTGGTGTCCCCCACCGTGATACTGCTGGAATATTGTTATAAGCGGCGTAAAAGTAACTCACTCACTCACTACTTGGGACGAGTTAACTGGAGCTCTAGCTGTTAGTCAGTCAGGCATGCAGCTCGCTAATACTATCAGTGAACACCGCCATCTTGTTTCCACTGTACTGTGTCCTTTGTGAATTGTCACATTCTCGGATAACGCCCAGTGTATTCGGACCACACTACACATGTGACCGACATTTCGCTATAAGAGAAATCCAACGCGTTTATATTTTTCAAACCCATTGAGAAATCCTCGCCACATCAAAGAGCCAAATCAGTCACTCATGGACGACTGACGATTTCCTTATCACTTCATGGAAGCTATCTGACAGTTCGTCTCTAACGCCAGCTACATGGCATCGTGGTAGTCTTTGAAAGAAATATTAAGTTAAAGTGCTCAACTATTTACATGCTTTCATACAATATAAGTAAAAAATCACAAATCACCAACCGTTCGCATCCAGATGTGGAAACCGTCTGTTCACTAGGAACCCACCTTTCCTCTGAAGCGTGCAGTTTCAATGGGAGGTTGGGTCTCTGCAGTATGTAGTCATTATGTAGGTCATCATTTCATTTTAGGTCATAGTGACATACGGCGTAATTGTAGGTTGGCTGGTGGAGAGATCACTGCGTACAGTATGCTTGATATGTCAGTGAGTGGGTGAGTGAGCGAGTGGGTGGGTCTTTGGGTGAGTGAGTGAGTCAGTCAGTGAGTCAGTCACTCAGTCACTATGGCGGCAGGGGAATGTGGGGAATCAAATCCGAGTCTTCGGCGTAACGAGCGAACGATTTAATCACTGGGCTATACTACCGACCCTCAGTACTGCAGACTGACTGACTGACTGAGTCTGGTTATACGAAGCTTTTAGCAATATTTCCAGCTACATCACGGCGGGGGACACCAGAAATGGGCTTCACACATTGTACCCATGTGGGGAATCGAACCCGGGTCTTCGGTGTGACGAACCAACGCTTTAACCACTGGGCTACCCCACCGCCCACATACATATACACATACATATATACATATATTGATAGATATATAGATGTACATGCTTTACCCTTCAATCGGAAAGGGTGGATTTACAGACAGATATTCTTAGTTCCGGCAATTATGCACATAGCTAATACAGTCATATATATGAAAGTGAACATAATTCTTCCTCTCAACTGGAAGGTATAGTTTACAGATAGGTATTCTAAGTTCATTTAATCGTGCACATAAATAAAACAGTCAAAACTAGGCTACACAGAGAGAGAGAGAGAGAGAGAGAGAGAGAGAGAGAGAGAGAGAGAGAGAGAGAGAGAGAGAGAGAGAGAGAGAGAGAGAGAGAGAGAGAGAGAGAGAGAGAGAGAGAGAGAGAGAGAGAGAGAGAGAGAGAGAGAGAGAGAATATGAGGTGAGTGGCACATGTTACAAATACATGCACCGGCAAGTCAATTGTTCACCTGTATATACTGAAGAAGCCACAGGCCAATAGTACAAAGTCATATAACAATAATACACATACAATGTTTGCAGATGTTTTTTCATATATACAAATGCATGGTGGATATACACAACAAGTGCTATTACATGGAGTATTAGCGTTCATTAACAAATTAAATGTGCACGTACTGGCATATGTACTGTATTTTAATATTGCGGTAGGTATTTTGTCCTTAAATTAGTGTAGTAAGTAGGGCTTATCCATGGATTGCAATTTTTGAGTCTCCGGTAGCAATTAATCGATGGTAGAAACGAAAAACTATCGATAGTATATGTGACTATCGAAAGTTTAGTAACTGACTTCCGTTGATAAATGCGCAGCGTAAAATACAGGGTTTCAAGTTTCTTGTCAGTTATTAGAAGAGACTGAAACTACTTAAACTTGTTATTATTTTATATAAACTATACATTCATTTAGGAAATGACTTCAAATGGGACAATTCAAGGAGAAAAAACTATTGCAATAGTATTGCAATAGTTGGTCGCAATAGACAATCGCTATCGCAGTACATGTAGTTGTTTCCCCCCAATAGTCACCCCTAGGAGTAAGGACATACCAACCAACGTGGAACTCATCTTCAATTACATTTAATGCCCAAAATTTACACAATTTGTTTTCTCTTTGAAAATTCTAATATCTACCCTTTTCGATCATAAGATCCTCTGAAGAACATCTAAGCCTATATAATGACACGAAGAATATTCTTAGATCAATATCGTATTGCTCTGTATTTAGAACGGATTTAAAAGTACTCTAAAAAGTGAATTAGGGCGACTGTACTAAAGATGAATTCAAAGTTTGTATGTACATATATTTTAATCTTTTTGTTACGGCATTATACATGACCTTGAGTTTATAAACATTTGTGACAAAAAAACAACAACACTAAAATCACAACATTCTTTACCCAAGTTGATTTCTCGTTAGCGTTAAACAAACACATTATCATTCTCCAAACGAGAACCCCCAAAACCATTGCCCCATATAACATAACTGGTTTAATGTTTGTATCTGATATATTGAAAAATGTTTTGAAATTTAAAATGCGTAAATGCTTTAAGTTCCTGTAAATGCCAATAAAACCTTTCGTCCGGTCTACTCCCATTTGTGAGAACTCCCAGTTGTGAGACTCCCAGTTGTGAGACAGTGGAGTAGGTAAGTAGCAAAGAAAACACACCTTACTCCTCTATCTGATAAAATGGATTAACCCCAGCTAATTAGGGATTAGATATTTAACTGAATCTTGTGGAGGTAGCTTAAAAGATAAAGTAATTAACCTACTCAGGTAAATGGCTTTAAAAAATAAACACTTTGTGTAGGGAACTTCGTGATCAATATGAAAAGTGTCAAAATCTCCAAATATGGACCCATGTAAAAAAGTGTTTTATAATGACACACAAACATCATAATAGCGCAAATCTTCAAAATGTGTTAATCAAAAATCATAATAAAATATTTAATGAACTATTTCTTCTGTGTAAATATAATGATAATCTTAGTCAGTATTTCAGTATTTAACTTGTTCTTTATTGAAAACAATAAATGCTCTTTAATGCTCATTAATGAACTATGTTTCCTGCGGGTACCCTTCAGCAACAGGGCTGTTCCCACTTTCATCGTAGGGATGGGGAAGCTCCACCTGTGTGCACTGAACCATTAATTAATGTGTCTCACAACTGGGAGTTCTCACAAATGGGAGGACACATCTCGTCCCTGTAAAGCAGCACTATTTGCATGGTAATACCATGATAACATATTGGCAAAATGGACACTTGATATTTATACACAACAACATATACGTATTGTTAGTTATACATGTGCCTGTCTGAATTGGACAATTCAATGTACTTGAAAGCATGATGGCATCATCAGCAAACAATAACAATAATGTACAAATACACAACAATATATACGTATTGTTAGTTATACAATAATAAAAAAATACACAACATATACGTATTGTTAGTTATACAATAATAAAAATACACAACAATATATACGTATTGTTAGTTATACAATAATAAAAAAATACACAACATATACGTATTGTTAGTTATACAATAATAAAAATACACAACAATATATACGTATTGTTAGTTATACAATAATAAAAATACACAACAACATATACGTATTGTTAGTTATACAATAATAAAAATACACAACATATACGTATTGTTAGTTATACAATAATAAAAATACACAACAACATATACGTATTGTTAGTTATACAATAATAAAAATACACAACAATATATACGTATTGTTAGCTATACAATAATAAAAATACACAACAACATATACGTATTGTTAGTTATACAATAATAAAAATACACAACAACATATACGTATTGTTAGTTATACAATAATAAAAAATACACAACATATACGTATTGTTAGTTATACAATAATAAAAATACACAACAACATATACGTATTGTTAGTTATACAATCATAAAAATACACAACAACATATACGTATTGTTAGTTATACAATAATAAAAATACACAACAACATATACGTATTGTTAGTTATACAATAATAAAAATACACAACAACATATACGTATTGTTAGTTATACAATAATAAAAATACACAACAACATATACGTATTGTTAGTTATACAATAATAAAAATACACAACAATATATAAGTATTGTTAGTTATACAATAATAAAAATACACAACAATATATACGTATTGTTAGTTATACAATAATAAAAATACACAACATATACGTATTGTTAGTTATACAATAATAAAAATACACAACAACATATACGTATTGTTAGTTATACAATAATAAAAATACACAACAACATATACGTATTGTTAGTTATACAATAATAAAAATACACAACAACATATACGTATTGTTAGTTATACAATAATAAAAATACACAACAATATATACGTATTGTTAGTTATACAATAATAAAAATACACAACATATACGTATTGTTAGTTATACAATAATAAAAATACACAACAACATATACGTATTGTTAGTTATACAATAATAAAAATACACAACAACATATACGTATTGTTAGTTGTACAATAATAAAGATACCTTAACAACATCTGGAGGCAACCAAATACTTTCTGTACAGTTTTGATACACAACTGTCGCTAACATATTTATAATGAAAATGAACAAAAATGGGTTAAGTATACAGCCTTGACGAACGCCGATATTACAATCAAATGTTGATGGCATAACACATTTATCACGCACACATGCTTACATTTTACCGCCTCTACGTGAGATCTAATGCTGTACAATTATTTAAAGAATGAATATACTATCAGTGGTGGATTAACCCTCTCTGAAGTCTGCTTGTGATTCATGACTTTATAAGTTGTTCACAGGTCACAACAGGAATATGGGTTGATGTACCCTCTATGTTTATGTTCCCTGAACAACGTATTGATCTTACCGAACACCTCAATGTTAATTTTGAACTGTTTGAAGCACGGCTATGGGATCATGATAAGGAGTACCAGAGTTAGGCAATACCGACAACAGCCAAAACACTATTAACAGGAAGTACGAAATGAGTTCCCACAGTTCGGCGTTCCTAGCGGGTAAGATAGAAAATGTTGCAAGCCCTTATCTGACTATCTCCACTGCTAATCCCGTGTAGTGATTTCAAACCCTCTATCAAAAATTATACTCGGGACCTTATGCAACAAAGGTGGGACACCCAAGTAGGAAGAAATAAACTTCATGAATTGAAGCCAACAGTTGGTTATACCTACTTGGGTTGTCAGTCAAGACGTAATGAGGTAGTTCTACGACGATGTCGTATTGGCCACAGTTGGTTTACTCATGACTATCTGCTGAAAACGGATGTAGATGGACCTTCTGTGTGTGTTTCTTGCGATGACATGTACACCATCAAGCATATTCTGCTTGATTGCGTGGACTTTTCGACTACAAGGGACTCGCATTATGAAGCGATAAATCTGAAAGACCTGGTTTCCCGCGTCAGCGGGCATCTCATTGTTAGCTATCTGAGGGAAGTTGACCTGTACCATAAATTCTTGCTCTGTAATGTGAATAACAAATTGCCTGCTTTTGAATTTAGTGAATTTAAATAATAATGTAATGAATATATATGTTTTCAAAATAAAACTCATTTATACTTTGTACTTACAATGTTTATTAATCCAGACTTGATCACGTGACTATATGGCTGGAATAATGCCGATGTGACGTAAAACTCAACTCAACTCAACTGTAAGCGATGTACATTGATTGGCTCAGCCAAGCAGAAAACGGCTTTTATGTGTCCTGTGAAGATCCGGGATAGAATTGATCTCAAGTAACCAATGCTTGTCTCCACCTGTGCAGATCCGGGTTAGAATTGATCTTCAGCACCCGTGCTTGTCGTAAAATGTGACTAACGGGATTAGGTGGTCAGGCTCGCTGACTTAGTTAACACATGTCATCGGTTCCCAATTGCGCAGATCGATGCTAATGTGTTGATCACTGGATTGTCTTGTCCAGACTCGATTATATACAGACCGCCGCCATGCAGCTGGAATATTGCTGAGTGTGGCGTTAAACAAACAAACAAACAACAAATTATTCAAAAAGACATGATGTACACGTCTTGCTGTACCTGTGCCAATACACAATACTATTGCCTGGTATTACATCTGCAAATAAAATTCTAGTTCATTAAAAAATGCCATTTCTGGTGTCCCCCCGCCGTGATGTTGCTGGAATATTGCTAAAAGCGGCGTAAAACCAAACTCAGTCAGTCATTAAAAAAATGGATTATTGATCAATGTAGTCGAAATTTCATTTGTTGCATGACAACAATTTTATCTGAAACAAGTTGTTACTCAGAAGTGACCCTCAATTAACTGAATTTCAATACAGTCAGAAATGAATGTTGCTTAACTTTTGTGCATGTGTATACACTTTTGCACACGTCACTCTATACTCTCGGCTACACCTCTGTGCTTGGACGGGCACACTCCAGTTCAGCCATGACAGCATGGAACTCTGGGTAGGAGAGCGGGAAGCGCCGAAAACCAGCGACAACAAGGACAGGATTCGGACAACCAGTTTACGCTAGCGCTGAGGAGAAGTTTCCCCTGCTATTTCAAAAGAGCGTCTAGTAACACATCGCGTTGAGGAACTTGAATACTGTGTCGCAAGCGACTATGTTCAGCCCTAGATTTCCGGCTGCATTGATGATTGTCTCGACTGTATGCCTGTCCACGCATTTATCAGTGATACAGACGAATAAGTAAGTGTTGACGAATTTATGCTTATTTGTAATCATCACTATATAACTATTAAACGTCTGGATGATCTAGAGTTAGGACTGAGGGTATATCAATATACATTCAGTAAAGGTGGCTGCGTTAACCAGTCTAGTGGGAACAAAGTCAGGAATAAGACAGGATGTTTATTATGTCGCGTTTGTAAACAAATGACAAATTCAACAGAAGAGATAAATTAAGGAACGCAGCATTTGAATTGATCTTTCAAATTTTCACGTGTATGTATAATCGTCCTCACACATTAGTACAAGTAGAATAGAACCAGTCTGACATTAATTCATGTTACTTCCTCGTGCTTTAAAGGTCACATGCAACCAAAAAATCAAACATAATTAAAACACAATTATCACTTATTCATGACATATGATATACATTGCTGGTTATGAAAAAACATATAAACAAAATTATAAGCGTACAATCGCAAATCAAAAGTGCAATATTGTGTACTTGGGTTTACTTCCCAAGAAACGAAGCAGCCGGGATACCGAACCCAGTAAGAGCGGGTGGGTGTGGCTGGTTCATTTGCAGATGCCCTCACGGCCCATTGTGTGTGTATATATAGAGATGTTGGGTTTTGTAAATACATGCTCATTTTTTTGTGTATAACATTTTGCAATCAACAGACATCATAACATGTCATGTGTTCAAGTATCACACCTGCCTGTCTGTGTAATTACATAATGTGACAGAGACCGAACTCGGGCCATAAATCAATGCGTTTTGTTTTTGGTGTATAGCCTGATTGGTGTTAAGTTCAAATTGCATGTGGTCAGTCATCGCAGTTGTGTATTGAATATTGTCATTAGCAGACAGGCAGGCAGACACACAGGTGTCAATAAAACAAGACATTGAGTTTTGTCTGTGACAACGACATATCTATATCACAGTTAGAAATTCTGCCAACACTAATTAATGACATTGCTTTTCAGTATCGAACTGAGAAAGTGACTCGGTAAGAAGAACGTGTGGTGAAATAGACAAATGAAATTATATAAACAGTGTATTTACTGTCATAACATATAAAAAGCTCGCGCCTGTGAAATATCAACAAAACATTAGGAAAATAGCTCACACCAAAGCCTTCACAGAGTATTCACCGGACAGCTTCCAAGCTGGGCGAACCTATTTCACTGCGCACGTGCTATGAGCGCAGCCCAGCTGTTGAAACCAGTTTTCCCCCGAAAAGTCGGGGGAAAATTAGTGAATTGTTTGAACTCCGATTTCGCGCGTTTTTTTCATCGCGTTATTTTTCAACTTTATAAGTTGAATTTGCATTTTTGATGATTTGTTTCGGTAAGTCCATACCGAAAGGTATCAGAATCTGCACAGTTGTGATTTACGTTTCATGTGACCTTTAACATATAGCAGTGCCTTTAATCTACGTGTCTGATATCATCTTACATATTTCAGTCTGTGCAGCTCATGAACGACCCACCAACCTTAGCATATAGAGAATTGCCGTGGATAAAAATATCAACCAATCAAGTGTGTTCGGAATATTTATTTATCACACAATGGATAGTGTTCTCGATAGGGTCATATACGGATATCGATGCAAATTAGAGAGGTCATATGCAAATTTCAGGGATTACTTTCACAGTGTAAACAAACATGGCGTTAACCCCCTGGATGCCACAGGGTCATATACGGATATCGATGCAAATTAGAGAGGTCATATGCAAATTTCAGGGATTACTTTCACAGTGTAAACAAACATGGCGTTAAGGGTCAGGGTCGTGTCCGGATTAACGGCCGTGGTTACGGTACTGTCAGTGCTTTGATCCCAGAAAATTCATGCCTTGTTGTTATAGCTGGAGTACATTACAAAGCGAACATAGAAATTGATAGGCTTACGAAGATACCAACATCAGTTCCCCGACCGACTGTCAGTGTTAGCGAGAGAACGGTGCACAATGTAACGCTAACGTTAAAGCGTATTTGGTTGTTCAAAAGGTTAATTGAATGTTTCTTAAGTTCCACGTGAGTTTGTTATTATTTTTCAAACGTAAGCTAAGATTTGTTGACAACAATACGTACTTTAGCATAAAAGCTTACTGGGAACTAGATGACCGCTGAGTGATCAGGAGAAAATAATGTCACCGGGCTTGTGACGTAACGTATTACTCCGCACATATTTGTGACGTCATATACAGTCCACGAAGATTAGTTTCATGATTTGTGGCATTTGAATTCTCATTTTCTTAAATTATAAAGCAAAAACGACATAGCCAAGGCTCGCTAAAGACAATGATTATTCCTAATGCAGGATATTAACCATGCCAAAACACACGAACGTGATAACCTATATATAAAAATATCAACCAATCAAATGTGCTCGGAATATATATATATATATATATATATATAAAGAAAGTGATGAGAATACCGAGCGTACAGTAGTACATGTATAAGAAGAAGTTTTTGAAATAATCACACGACACGGATCTTCTCCAACATGTTTCACTATTACCTTCAGGGAGAAGTGATTACAGTTAAACGGATTATGTTATGACGTCAATTTGTCATGACGTCACAATGCAACTGTATACAAATGTTGTGACGTGGCGTTGCCATGACGTCACATTGGCGGCTTTATATTGACAGTACTAGTAGCACAATGAAAACAAGTATAATTCAGACACATTGTGTTACCTATTTAACGATGGACACAATTCTTTGATGAAAAAGTTTTCTTTAGCTTTACGCTGCATGGCGTCAGCAGTATTCATTTTATAGAAAGGGAATATTTTAAATTTTATTTCCTTTCCTGCTGCGCATTTGTCAATGTGAGCGCTTAAGGGGATGCACCTTGTTTTGGGGTCCTTAATCTGTTGTTTATGGACGCGCATTCTGTCCCTCAAGCACTCCGTTTGTCCAATGTATTCTTCATGACACCCTTGGCATATAATAACATAAATAATATGTTTTGCAGAGCAGTCCATGTTAGAGCGTACATGAAATAATTGTTTCCTGTTTTTGAACTTTGTACATGAAGTTTCAAGTATATATTCACAAGTTCCACAATTTCCCCGTTTACATTTTGAGACACTGAATTCTGTAGGTTTAATACATGAGTCGAATGTGGCACGTGTCAATATGTGTTTTAAGTTACGGCTTTGGCGTTTACTCTTTATCATTGTTACATTATCCATAATTCGATTCATTTTCATATCAGCATTTAAAATTGGAACATTTTGTCTTATGATATGAAAAAGTTCCGGATTCTTGGGGTTATGCGTTGAAACATAGGCCAGATTGACAGTGTTATTTATTTGTTTATCACGAACTATCAACAGTGTCCTTCTGTCTATGTTTATTGCTTTCTTTACTCCATCTTCCACAAGAAGAACTGGGTATCCAGGGGACTGTAGATATGATTTTAGTTCTGCAAGTCGTATGTTCCTTGTCGGTATTTGTGACAATCATGCAGATACGTCTTGCTAAGTTATAGGGAATGCTTCTCTTTATATGACTCGGGCGGCAAGATGAAAAATGAAGGTATTGTTTAGTATCTGTAGGTTTATAATATATATCTGTTTGTAGATTACGTCCACATAGTTTTACCATGATGTCCAAAAATGGAATTTCAGAATAATTTGAGTCCATGGTAAAATGTAAATGTTTGTTCAAGTTATTTAGGATGTTATAAAGCAGAGTTAATTTTTCATCTCCAAAGGGCCATAACATGAAGCAATCGTCAAGAAAACGTCGCCAATTTGTTCTAAAGTATTCAGCGACTTCAGGTCCTAACTGTTCTTTCACTTTGGTTTCCAGAGTTCGTTCCAAATACCCTAAAACTAACGTAGCATACATCCCTCAAGCACTCCGTTTGTCCAATGTATTCTTCATGACACCCTTGGCATATAATAACATAAATAATATGTTTTGCAGAGCAGTCCATGTTAGAGCGTACATGAAATAATTGTTTCCTGTTTTTGAACTTTATACATGAAGTTTCAAGTATATATTCACAAGTTCCACAATTTCCCCGTTTACATTTTGAGACACTGAATTCTGTAGGTTTAATACATGAGTCGAATGTGGCACGTGTCAATATGTGTTTTAAGTTACGGCTTTGGCGTTTACTCTTTATCATTGTTACATTAGCCATAATTCGATTCATTTTCATATCAGCATTTAAAATTGGAACATTTTGTCTTCGTGGGCATAAACAACTTCAATAAATAACCAAAACAGTAGGCACATCGCCATTCATACAAATTACCCTTAAACTACAACCTGCAACCCGCAACCCCCAACCCGCAACCCGCAACCCGCCATCCATCAAGCATGGGCTGCTGAAGACCAATTCTAACCCGGATCTTCATGTGTTCAAAACAAGGAAGTGTCGACGGGTTTATGTTAGTGTGTTTTCATCAGTATATCACCATTAAATGTCAGGTTGACCTCAAGTAGGGTTGGGACCAAGTGTATTTCACTGTACATAGCCGAATGTGCACCCCCCACACTCTCCTACCCAGAGTTCCATGCGGCAAGCCAGCACAGTATCTCTGCCACAGGCCAGAAAAATGTGACGATTCGTCACATCTTGCACCGTCCATTCAATATAATTTACATATTTCTCAACTCTTTTAATTTTGACGAGTATACACAACTAATTAAACATCTTTGATAGAATGGTTTAGTTTCATTGAGAAAATATCCTAAAACATGTGACACTATTTCGATTTGCGTAGCGATCCTTTGTTTACATAGGTTGTACGGCTCCACGTGCTGTCATCGAAGCCGACGGAGAGCAAACGATGCAGCCAGTTTGATATCTAAATATGTACTGTCATAGACCTTACTGTCGCAGTTGTGGAAGAATATATATGTAACAATGTAAAACATTATGAAGAGAGCGCCGAAAAGCTTTCGTGAGTCCAGTCTCTTCTTATTATGAATATGCGCGTTTGATTACAAACAAGAGAAAATTCCGGTCACGTGATATGCAAATTAGCCTGTGGCAGTGATGTTATGTTAAGTCATCGCTGTGCCGGAGTGTGCACCCCCCATCCTCAAGAAGCTGTATCCGCCCCTGATGTACATGATGTGATGGTGACTGTGATTACGACTGTGATTGGGAACAATGTCAGGAAGTTGTTTTTTTTTTAAGCCAGACAAACGTAAATATTTATTTAGTGTAGTGGCTCATGGCCAGAAATACAGATATATTCAAATTTCTAAGAGCTTTTAAGAATTTCTACTGTGAGATAACACCTAACGGTAACTAGTAATTCAGTAATTTTCTTTTTTTTTTCTTTTTTTTTCTTCCTGGACAAAGTACATTTGCTGATTGTGTCACTTGGTGTTACTTTGCGTTTACATAACCAGGGAAGAAAAAAGAGCTAGAACGAATATATATATAAACTCTGTCAAAAAAGAAACGCAACCCCTGTCCTCAGATATGAAAAATTCGTTTGAATGAAGTTATTGCTTCCAAACTAAATTTTATTCGAATGTATTGAAATGATACACGTAATTAATGAAGATTACCATCCAAACAACTGCATTTGTACGCATAAGTGTATTTTATTGCTTATTCCGTCACAACGCATGAAATGACCCTCATGGTGACTTCGCACAAAAAACACACATGCAAATCATGAAAATGGCAGTTAATGTAGGGGTGTATAAAAGCCCATGTGCTTCCGTATTATATTCATTCATTTGTCGCCGAAAAGCTGTGTTAAAAAAATGCCACGATTGAGTGCTGCCGACCGAAATATCGCCATTGGTCGTGTTCAAGCCGGAGAAAGTTTTGGAACTGTTGCACGGCACCTAAATGTTCACAAAACAACGATATCCCGACTTTGGAGCCGCTACAACAACTTCAATTTGACCAACGATCGCCCGAGAAGTGGAAGGCCAAGAATCACGACCCCCCTTCAAGATCGGTACATCCGGGTCCATCACCTGCGTAATCGGCATGCCCTACCAACCGTGACTGCCACACAAATACCAGGTTTGAGGAGAGTGTCAGCTCAAACGATTAGGAACCGTCTGAAAGAAGCGGGTTTACGTGCCTGTAGACCAGTTGTTGGACCTGTACTACGCCCCCTACATCGACGCCGACGACTCAGGTGGTGCAACAACGTAAGGATACGGTCTTTACAAAACTGGAGGCGAATCTGGTTTTCTGATGAATCACGTTTTTCTTTTGCAACGTCACGACGGAAGACAGCGTCTGTATAGGAGACGTCATAAACGTTTTGCGCCCATCTGCGTCCGACAGGTGGACAGATTTGGCGGAGAAAGCGTCATGGTTTGGGGAACCATCTCATACAACCAGAAATCAGACTTGGTGATCGTTCCAGGGAACCTGACAGCCCAACGTTACATCAACCACGTGTTAGAGCTTCACCTTCTCCCGATTATTGACCAACAGACACAGATTTTTCAACGGGACAACGCCCGGCCTCATACTGCACGTGCAACAATGAACTTTCTGCAGAATTCCAACGTCAATGTGTTGCCATGACCCTCTAAATCACCAGACCTCAACCCTATTGAACACCTGTGGGATACTCTGGATCGACGCGTACGTCAACGTCAGCCGCCGCCACAGACGCTGCAACAGCTCGCCGTTGCACTGCAGGAGGAGTGGAGAGCCATTCCCCAGGAAAGAATCCGGCGTCTTATCCGTTCTTGTCCAAGGAGATGCCGTGCAGTGATTGCAGCGCGTGGTGCTCATACGAGATACTGAGAAAGACGCCCCCCTGGTGACAAACTGGTGTCTGTGAGATGACTTTTGAAATGACAATTTTAAACATGCCCATCTGGGTTATTATTCTGCCAAATTTCAGACTTCTGTCTTAAATAATAAAAATGCCGTGTCGTCCTAAAACTTCAGATCAAAATCTCTAAAATACAGGGGTTGCGTTTCTTTTTTGACAGAGTTTATAATGCCAGGAAGTAGAACTGAACGGATGTTTGTTAGGTCCGGGTTTGTTTGAGAAATTTCACCGAAAATATTTTAAAGATAGATTTCACTCACAACAAATGGAGCATATAGACATTTTATACACATGTTCACCTGTATTTATAATCGTTCTCACACTTGCGGCTTGTTTTGGATACAAGTAGAATGGAAAAGGTTTCAGTCAAAAGGCGCATATAAACTAGTGCTCAAAAGAAAGTATACAGTGTGTTTGACCAAATTTGGAACGTTAAAGAAAAGCATATATGAATAAACATCTGTTTAATTTCAATACAGTATTCGATTTCCACAGCATGTACACAATTTCATTTCATACAAAGTCGAAAGTACCGTTGATTGAGACTGTAAGACACGTGGTATCATAGTCTGAACTTTTACACAATTCAAGAAGGCGTTTTTTTCCTTCAAAAAGTCTTCAAATGTTGAGTTAATAGTGAGTGTGACCACCATTTGCTTCAATACACGCCGTTTTCATTCCTTTAGGGGACGTTTTTCAATGGCGATGTTCCCTGTCGCAGCGTCAAGACGTGGGGTAGTGTTTTGACCTTGAAACTTCTTCAAAACGAATGTCGATTTCCCAAAGTAATCTTGATTTTTATAGCCAGACAGTGCATGCTCTTTGCTGCATAATTTCAACTAGAAGGTGATTTCTGTTGCGCTGTGGCGATGACTTTTTAATCCGTGTAAGAAATCTAATCAAAATCAACATTTTCAGGTAAAGTCGATTTTTTATTCATGCAATTGTGTAAAATCATGTTATCAACACTTTTGTTACATATTTTGACGATTGTTTGAACACAAAAGGTAATAAATAGATTTTAAAAATACAAAATGCCTATGCGTTTCTTTTTTGGGATAGTATATTATGGCGATATAAATTTTACACCCTTGTATTAAATAACTTAACTAAATATTTAAGTGAGTTTATCTTTACGCCGCACGTATTCAATATTCCAGCTATATGACGGTCAAAAGTTTAAGATAAATTGGCATAAAACTCAAGTGGCTTTCAACAATATCATTAAAACAAAAATGTGTATCAGGGAAGAAAAAGAAACCCTATGTTGCCTTTGTTGATTTTTTGTTTGTTTGTTTGGTGTTTGACGCCGCACTCAGCAATATTCCAGCTTATGGGGGTGGCCTGTAAACAGTCGAGTCTGGACCACACAATCCAGTGATCAACAGCATGAGCATAGAACTACGTAACTGGGGTACGGTGACATGTGTCAACCAAGTCAGCGAGCCTGATCACCGATCCCGTCGTCGCCTTTTATGACAAGCGTGGGTTGCTCAAGATCATTTCTAACCCGGATCTTCACGGATTGTGTGATAATATACATATTGAGGACTTTAATCATGGTCTGGATCTAAATTATATTCAGGACGCTGAAAAAACATGTCACCACTCACTAGTAATGTGAAATATGTTAATTTCTTTCAGATATCTTTGGCATTTTTGCTCAAAGTCACGTTTCTGATATTTATCGATAATCGATCGATATTTAGTTAACGATTATCGATCTCTATCGTCTGTATCGACAACCAGCTACATTATGTGACTATTTTGAATATCCTATTGGATTAAAACAAGGCTGTATATAGAGTGCTCTGTTATTCTCATTCTTTATCAATGATTCTACATTGGAATATTTAGGTAATTGCAAACATGCGGCTGCTTTGGGATTAACAGATTTAGACAAGACAAATATCGTGAAATTATGTCCGAAGTCATGCACCATTGAAATATGTACATGTGCACTTTCTCTGTACACGGAACAGTGTCCCCATACTTTATATACTGATACATAATGATAGGATATAGGATGATACATTTTGTTGTTAGAGAGAGAACAGATGAATGGGGAGTGAGAGAGAAGAGAAGATGGGGGAACAAAGAGGGGTGATACCGTGAGTGTGTGGGGGAGTGAGGGAGAGACGGATAGAGAAGGGGTGAAAGAGAGAGAAAGAGGGGAGAGGGATAGAACAAAGATTGAAGAGGGAGAGAGACTGGGGAGAGAGAGGGATTGAGGAAGAGGGAGAAGGAGGGAGAGAGGGATTGAAGATCGTAGAGAAAAGGGGATTGAGGAAAAGGGGAGAGGGAGGAAGAGAGGGATTGAAGATCGAAGAAGAGAAACAGGGGTTGAAGTGGGGAGAGAGGGAGGAAGAGAGGGATGGAAGATCGAAGAAGAATAACAGGGATTGAAGTGGGGAGAGAGGGAGGAAGAGAGGGATGGAAGATCGGAGAGAAACAGGGATTGAGGAAGTGGGAGAGAGGGAGGAAAAGAGGGATTGAAGATCAGAGAGAAACAGGGATTGAGGAAGTGGGAGAGAGGGAGGAAGAGAGGGATTGAAGAGAGGAGAAAAACAGGGAAGAAGAGTGGGGGCAGAGTTCTCACATGGGTACTCTGATACCCAAAGACAAAGTGTAGAACGTTGTACATATTAAGGCGTTTCTGTTTTAGGATGATGCTGGTGAAGAGTTCATATTAAACACACTGGTGAATGACAAGTGAAAAGGGAAGGACGTTTAAAGTTTTGAATTTGAACACAATGCTTGGGAGCTGAGTAGGCAGGATGGACGAAGGTCAAGGACAGACGGATGATTGTGATACGGATGATAGTACACCAGCAGGATGCAGAACACACAGTGATGGAGACACGTCATCAGACGGGGAACACATGGGACCTGCAGGTGTTGCCATGGGCAACCCACAAGGAGCAACTGAAGGAGCAGGCATGGAGGATGCTGATGTTTATGAAGAGAATGATGACGAATATTATGATTGCACAGACGAAGAAGAAGAGGTGGATGGGATACGAGACATGTCACAACTTGGAGCAGGTGCCATTGGGGTCAAATTCCAGGCTGTTCATCAAGAGTCCTATCAACTTGTAGATAAAGGTATGTGTGTCTTTAGGAAATGATGACAGCAAGTGATGCTTGCTTGATACATCAGCGGTCACACGTCAATGGAAACACTAGTGAATGATGCCCGATAGTCCCGTCAGTGCACTTAGCATCACAATGCGATCGGTGTATAATCGCATAAGTGTGAATATATTATTGTAGTATTCTGGGACGACTCCATCAGGATACAATTTCCCCCTTACACATAGAGCCCTGAAATAATTAGTGTACAGGGTAAATCATACACTAGGTTGAGCCACATGGTACACCGCAGTTATTAAACCCCGCTTCCATTACCCGCTTTACATCACACAGTGCAGATCAAATCAGATCAATACAAGTCACATTATCTAATTCACAAACACGGACACACAGACACACGTGCAGAGAGAGAAAGATATATATATATATATATATATATATATATCACACTCATACATACACACACACATATATATATGTGTGTGTGTGTATGTAAATTATATCTGTAAATTATATAGTGTGATTTGTATTCGTCTGATTTGATCTGTATTGTGTGATGTAAAGCAGGTACTTGGTTAAATGTGTAATGTGGTGGTATAACAGTTGAACTGACCTGAACATAGCTATCCTGACCTGTCATAGTGTTTACAGCCACAAATTCAAACTATTTTTTTTTATCTATTTCATGTCATTTTATCAATGTCAGTATTCGTATGACATTTGTTTGCGTCCTTGGAGATCCAATTTTAACCTGTTTGTTTCCTTCGTAGATACCACGTCACTAGTACAACACCTTATGGGCTGCTGTCAGCAGCCACCGGGAGAATTAGCATCAGCGCCTCAGCAACGAGAGCAGCTCCAACCTTCAGCTGGTGAAGTTGATCTAAGAACAAGTCTACAGGTTCCGGGAACATCAGCTCTGACACCAGCCTCCACGTCGTCGCTTTACCCCAAAATACTAGGATCTCCTTTAACAGAGATACAGTCCTCCGGGCTGCCTCTAGTACCAGTGACTGGTGGATCTTCTACAGGTGAGCTCTGCTTTATGAGTACTGCTTTATATATATACTTCAGATATCTTGTACAGTTCTCCAGGTGAGTGTTGTGACGCGTTAAAGTAGGTTCGGTTATGGAATACCTTCAATAAGATATTTTCAAAAGAGGTGGTTTGTTAAAAGGTGGGACTACAGTAACATACGCATGGGTCTGGACATGAAAACAAAGGATTTATGTAACGAGAACATTTCTGGGGAGTGAGTGATTTTGCGTCACTTTTAGCAATATCCCAGCAATATCACGGCGAAGGACACCAGAAATGGGCTTCACACATTGTACCCATGTGGGGGAATCGAACCCGGATCTTCGGCGAGAAATAACTACAATGCTAACCCACCACTCCCATTTCTGTAGAAATCAATCTCCCAGACATACGATGTCTATGTCATGACCTCGGACAACGCATAGTAGGGTTGAAATGCCAGATTTACCATTGTGAGCAGATGTATTTTTAACCAAACGCTGAAAGACACTTCATTGAACACATTTAACCAGATAATGATCATGCGACGTTTGCAACTTGTTTACATGCCTTAGGTATGCTGCAGGTGAATATTGTCGCCCAGTCGGTGCATGGTCTAGGCAATTCGAACTTGCCCATTTAGATAGCATTTACATGCATGAGGTCCACGAGTCATTCCACAACTTAGTGCGCGTCATTTGAATTAGAACCGTCATTGATACAGGGAACAGCAGCATGACTTCCCTTTGTCTGATGTCATGTCTTGTGTGGCATAACTCTCGACTTCCATGACCAACATATCAAATTTGGAGACTACCTTATCGGCTTGTTATGGACGGTACCGTCGTACAGTGTGATCGTTTCTGGGGTGGGTCCAGAATGGTATAGGGTTGCATGACAATGACTGGCCGAAATGTCCCCTATATTGTCGATTCAGCATGACAGTCGAATACTATCGGGAAAACATCTTGTGATGTGTTGGGCATTTGTCAATATGATAACGCATGTGCTCATCGTGCCAGGATTGTGACACAATTCCTCCAAAGCGAAACATCCAGCACTATGTCCTGACCTTTCCGCCACTAAATACGTATGGGTATTCCATATTCCACCCAACTCTCAATGAACACAGTGCTACCCTCAATCAGTCGATCTTAGTGACCCAAGCGCTTCCGTGGTGTAGTGGTTAGAGCGTCCGCCCGGAGAGCGGAATGTCGCGGGTTCAATCCCCGACCGCGTCATAACAAAAGACGTTAAAATATGGTACTTGTTGGCCCTGTCTGGAGGTCGGCATTAATGGGTACAACAAGGACTGGTTGGCTCGGAGTCAGTATAATGTGTCTGAGTGGAGTATTCATGCTTCACTGCGGCATGGTATCTCAGTGGGCTAGCACTATAAAACCAGCTTCAGTCTGGGCTAGTACAAGGAGCCGCACATACACATACACACGCATGCACGTCGTCATATGTGCGAAATATTCTCAAGCACGACGTTAAACCCAATTTCACCTCACCTCTTGGAGACCCTATCACAAATATTTGTCAAGCTCTGCTCAATGTTATGAACAAACGTAACCAGGTTGTAACCTATTATGATATACATGTATACAATAAATCACACACAGTGAAAGTTCATGATAATACTTGCTTTCAGAATCACTTGTGGAATGTAAGTTCAAATGTGGAACACATCTATGCAAGCTTCAGTCATGTGGTTTCTGTTACAGTCACACAGTACAACGTTATCAAAGTAGAGCAACATTTTGGAGATGTGACTGTGAAGGGAGGCAAGAATCTGAACATTGGCGGAACTCAGAATGTCGGTACAACTCCCACCAACCAGGAAGAAGAGGAGAAGACACCGACTGCAGCACAGAGGATCAGGAGTGGGTTATTTGATAGACTGTACATGTGCTGGAATCCTGACTGCTGTTGAAAAATGACAGGACAGTTTGCAAGCTGCCAAGATAGTAGTGTAGGGTCTCTCTCTCTGTCTCACTCCCTCTCTCTCTCCCTCCCTCTCTCTCTCTCACTCCCTCTCTCTCTCTCTCACCCCCCTCTCCCTCCCTCTCTCTCTCTCCCTCTCTCGCCCACTCTCTCTCTCCCTCACTCTCATCCCCCTCTCCCTCTCCCCCACTCTCTCTCCCGCCGCCCTCTCTCGCTCCTCTCCTTCTCCCCCTCTCTCTCCCTCCCTCTCACTCCTCTCTCGCCCCCTCTCTCTCTCTCTTGCCCCTCTCTCACACTCCCACTCTCGCCCCTCTCCTCTCTCTCTCTCTCACCCCCCTCTCCCCCTCTCTCTCTCTCCTCCCTCTTGCCCTCTCTCACACTCCCACTCTCGGCCTCTCCCTCTCTCTCTCTCTCTCACTCCCTCTCTCTCACTCCCACTCTCGCTCTCCTCTCTCTCACTCCCTCTCGCTCACTCCCACCTTTGGGCGTAAACTAATCTGTTCACCTGCTGGAAGTGTACCATTAATCCTGACTCTTATAATCTGGGTACTTTCCGCTACCCACCTGTAAAGAAAGTACGGTGCTGGATATGCTCAGTTCAAATCACTTGTTTTGCTCCTGTAGATTCCGGTCAGATTTGGTCTTCAGCAAGCCATGCTTGTCATAAAAGTTGACTTGCGGGATCGTCAGCCTCGCCGACATGTTTGGTGCATGCCATTGGGTGTGGAGTCAAATCGCTAATCATTTCATTTTACTGTTATTTTAAATCAAATTTATTTTATATGTCACTGGTTGTTTTACGGTATCTTGTTGATATGATTTCGTAATGTCTACATGTCTGAAATTGTTAAGTCACTCACTTACTGGACACATATTAGAATAAGGGTTTTGGAGTAATATGTTAAAAAAGGAAATTACACAGATTTTATGCACAGTTAAATGTGTTAAATGTGCCTTGTTTCCACAGAAAGGACGGCATCCAGGATAAAGTCGTGGACTAAAGACATGGTGGAGACAGAGGCCCTCAAGGAAGTGAAAGGAAAGCTGGACATAGGAGCCACATGGGTGACAATTAAAGGAAAACCTGGAGAGGGTAAGTCCACAATAGCCTACATGGCTCTCAAAGACCAGTACAACCAGGGGAGACAAGTATACCAAGTGGTGTCACCAGAGGAGTTCAATGAAGTCCTAATGGCTTGCTCAAATCCTGTCATTCTGTTAGATGACATATTTGGTGATCTGGAATTCGACGCAGCTGAGTTGGCCAAGTGGAAACCAAGTTTCCGACCTATTATGGATGTGAAACATCCCGACAAATATGTTGAAAAAGATCCTGTTGACAAGTCTACCAAAACGGAAAAAGTTTCAGAGAGAACAAAAGTTGATCCAACACAGAAAAAACAAACAAGTCCAAACAAAGACAAAACTATCATTATCCTCGTAGGCCGTGACTACGTGCTGAAATCCTCATTAGTAAACTTGGGAAGGATGGCAGATTACATTTCAAGTCCCCAATACGTAGTGGAAGTTTCCTCACAGAGAGACTCTTATGAGCGGAGAAAGATATGGCGTGTTCACGCTGAAGCAAAAAACACAAACTTTGAAGAGTCAGTTGTGTCTCAGATATGTAAGGCAGACTGTCCACACGGCTTTCCCCATGTATGTAAAATGTTTGCCACAGCATATGAAAAGGATTGGACTCCGCTTCAAATGGAAATGTTTTTTCAAGCGCCACTGGATTTTCTCAGAAAGACTTTGGATAAATTTCTTCAAGACACGAAAAAGCGTTCACTGTTCATGGCCATGATTAAAAGAGATGGGAAGATTAGTTTGCAAGAGCTGGAAGAGGAGGACAGTCTAGGGTATGTAAGCATAGCAGCTGCTGACGATTTAGTTGGAACTTACCTCAAGAAGGAAGATGACACCTACCTGTTTGATCATCCGTCTATATATGACAGCGTTTCCTTTATTCTCAGTACGAAACAATCGAAGTTTGTTATTGAAAATTGTAGATTGTCATTTATCAATCAGCGACTTCGTCTTCCATCCTCCGAAATAGGAACAAACGTTGCTGGTGATACAGATATTGTTGCAAAAATCCCACAGACTTATGCTGGACATTTAGCAAGAAGATTTGCAAGTGAAATTGAAAACAGCAATTTGCATGTTTTTTCTCACCAGGCATTTTGTGATTCAGACTTTGTTGACTTGCTAATGGACTGCCTGAAGAAGCGGTTTCACATGTGTGTAGCGGATATTGTGAAACTAACTGATAACTCATCAAAAAAGTCATTTTATGAATTCCTTTCCAGCATCAAAGCACATCATCTCATCGACTTTTTTGAGGAGAAAGAAAGTGAATAATTTTTCCAAAGTGAAGGAGTAAATATGAGATACAGCCTGAAGCAGACACCGCTTATGTTAGCAGCAGAAACCAAAGACAGTGTGTTTGTCAATCAGAATTTATCCCTTATCCTTGATCTAATGCAAGAACGATAAGGATCTTAGTGGGTTTGGTTATCTTTCCAAAAAAAGTGGAACATGCTATTGACAAGGGTGTGGACGTTAAAGCATCAACAGCCATATGAACACCCCATATACCATTCTGAAAAGGAAGGTCACTTAGAGGCGGTGAAACTGTAAGCTAGCAGACGATGTGATATAGATAGTCTGAAAGGTCAAAAAGGTCATTTTCAGAATCGTAACGAGAAGATAGGTGTGGTTCTTTCTAAACAGAGGAGTAGAGTTTGACGCTTTTGATTTGTGCACAGCATGTGAGGTCGGATGTCGTCAAGATGAGGTGAATGTCGTCAAGATGTTGTTTGAGAAGGGTGCTACTGTGAAAGTTAAGTCAGAATGTTTATGTTGCGATGGCTGAGCGGGTTAGACGGCTGACTTTGTTGAACTAAAGTCTGCTGTTCAGGTTTGGGTGTCATTTGGAAAAGGGAAAAACTTCAGATATTATAACCTCAACAGAATATCCCAAGAAGATGAGTGGCGCTTCTCTTTTTTTCCACGCATTCACTGGTTCTGACACAACATCACAGTTCAGTGGAAAAGGCAAGAAGACTTCTTGGAAGACTTGGATAGCCTATGAGGATGTGACTGACAGGTTTCCTTTTCCTGCGAAGCATCCATTCAGAAGACTCAGAAGTGTTTTCATCACTTGAGCAATTCACATGCACCATGTCTGACAGCCTTACATAGTCAATGAACTGCGGCAAATAGATAACATATGTTTTTATTTGTGATCACACTTTCTCAGTCAAGTATAGAAAATCGGGCAACCCCAAAATATGTTTTATCAGGATGTACTTTGCAAAGTTTCATGCTTTAGTCCGGCGTGTAACAATCAACTTCAAAATCGGTGCCTAACTAATTACTAACAAGGAAAGTTGTTGCCAAAGCTATTCGAGCTCACTTTCTTGTAGACACAGCTCTCAATGGTCTGTTGGTATCAAGAACTTTTAATGTGAGCCTTCCTAGCTTCCATAAACCTTCTGATGAAGCCGACCTTGCCACTCCCCTTCACTGATGATGAGGATCTCAACATGCGACAGTGCTGTAAAATGAGCTAGTGAGTGAATCCTTGACTGTTGGGGAAGTATCTTCTTCAAACACATATTAGAAAGCATTCACCGTCGTCTTAACCAAGAAAAAGATGCGCTTTTGTGGAAGCCGCGGTGGCTGAGCGGTCTAGGCGTCTGACTTTGTGTGCTGGCGATTAGGTGCCTGACTCTGAGGGTGTTGGTTCGAATACCGGATGGGACTCAACGCAACAAAAGTATTAGAATATGTACTTTACCAAGAAAGTGTAATCCCAAATATAACATATGTTACAAGTAAATGTAATTGCCATTATAAGAGAGACAGTTCTCCCCGTGTAACGAAAATTTATTAGTTTCTTCTCCCAACAAGTTCAGTACCATCTCCAATTAGTCAAGCCATCAGAATGGTTGTCCTCACAATGGAGAACCCGGGCACGGTTCCTGATCTGTACCAAGAGATCAGGAGGTACCAAACCAAGGGCACCGAGAACAATGGGAAGACTGACGAAAATTGATTAGTTTCTTCTCCCACCAAGTTCAATACCATCTCCAATTAGTCAAGCCATCAGAATGGTTGTCCTCACAATGGAGAACCCGGGCACGGTTCCTGATCTGTACCAAGAGATCCGGAGGTACCAAACCAAGGGCACCGAGAACATTTGGGAGACTGACGAAATTGTGCTTGGAACGCAAGCGAGACATTTCAAAGGCGACGTCCGCATACTTAGTATTTACCATGTTTTTCCTGAATCTTGCCAATCACATTGCTGTCAAAAGGGATTGAAACTTCAATGATATATGACCCACAAGCATGGCAAAGACGGTAGTAGAAGCAACGAGCCTTGCCATCATGTCTTTTAAGATATGCTCTTTGTGCCAAGGAAGGGCATCCACTGACAAGGCGTTGGACAGTTTCTGTAAATTCATTGCAAAGTCGACATTTCCTGTTAATATTTTCTTTAAGAATCACATTTTGGCGATTGCGAGTGTGAAGTGACTGGTCTTGGGCAGCAAAAACAAAGTCCTCAGTTTCACATTCATCACTTCATCCAGACGCTCCACACACTGCATATATGCATGATGCAGTGGTTTCTCATAAAGCTTCTCCACAAATGATAGATTCTGGGCAGACATGTTGAAGGACTTCACCTGGTTTACTCCCATCATTGTATCATTCAGCAGTACATCGTCATCAACAAAATCAACCTCAAATTTCACATTCTGTCCAACAACTTTGACATGTTTAAAATAGATGTGGAATTCCTTACTTTCATCATTAAATGTGTCTTGACACACATCACCAGAGCATCATCTGATAAATAAATGTGTGCAAAAGTACCCGATAAAATTCTATCATGAAGAGCCTCTACCTTAATCAAACCCAGACCTCGAGAACTGATTGGCATATATAAAGGATTAAGAGAGGAACGAGGGTGGTATGCTCTGTTATCAGACATGATCCTTCCTGTCAGGCAGTCAGGACTCTTGTTTTGTCCAATCAACTACTCCAAAGGAATAGGAAAGGACTGGCACAGAAAAAGCAATGGTGACTTTGACCTTGTTTTGATCATTTAATTCCAGATTTCTTTAAGCAAGTTTTATACTTGACTCGAAGTATGTCTTGAATCTTGGCGTTCTGGAGCTTGTCTCGAACTTGCATTCCAAGATAGGTGTAGGCCCGATCTTCCTCAAGATGCTCAATACCACCTTCTTGGAACCTGACGGATCCACCATTGATTACCTTGCCACGATTCAAATGAAGAGTATTACATTTGTCGAGTCCAAATGTCATGCCAATATCATTAGAAAAGGACTCGACAATCAGACTCTATTCTTTCAAATTGGTATCTCCTTTGTCAAGGAGCTGATGTCATCCATGTAAAGGAGATGAGTAAGCGGCGTTGGGGATCTGTCCTGAGCAGGTCCGGGATGTTAACCTTCCTCTTTATTGAGCAGAAAGCTCAAAGGATTTAAAGACAGTGAAAAAAGCAAAGGACTAAAGAAGTCCCCCTTGAATATTCCCCTTCTGATTGGAATAGATTCGGAGGTCTGCAATTGCCCTTGCGAGTACATCTCAAGTTGAGTCGACCAGCAGCTCATTAAAGACTTGAGTGAATCAAGTAGTCGCTCCGGGAGGTCAATACAATGAAGAGACTTCAGAATCCATTCATGAGGGACAGAGTCGTATGCTTTTTTGTAGTCAATCGTATATCATTATTATTATCATTAAGTTTGTATTTGGCAACTTGTATTATTAACTTTGAATTTGCTAACGGATCCATCTTGTTTGGTCTCTGTAACCCTCACATCGCACCATCGTACCTGTGGTTGTGAGGTAGCAAACGTCTGGTGTTCATTGTTAGATTTGTTTGAAAGTCCTGCCGTTTTATCTTCGCATTGTTAGAGGCATCCTGTCTGATAGAAAACCTTTCATAAATCACAGTGGAATTTAGGACAGCCATGTCTGGCAAAATAGACTAGAATATGACAACTACACAGGTGGAAGACTTAACATAAGAACACAACTTATTTTGTCAGGTAAATAGGCGTTCTCGATTCTATCTTCAGTCTGCAATCTTCTTTTCATTTTGAATCTAAAACCACACACGAATATCCCGACAAAAGAAACAATTAGCTTATTTCCGATTTTATGTATTTCTTCCGTACACTACAAATTCAGTCTGGCTGCTCTTTACAACTTTAGGTCTGTTTTCTCATTCATAGCCATTCTGTAAATGTACAGTCTGATCGGAGGCATGGTTATTTGTGGTTGTAGGTTTGTGAGACTATTACTCAACCAATATAGAAGTGTTGGCGGTATTTTGCTTAACTAGTTATGCACTTAACCCTGTGCACTTAAAAGAATCCACGAATCCGTTGGTATATGACCAGATGGTGGCCACAAACACCTAGTTGCGGGTACAGCAACGTGCAGTGAACTTGGACAAAGTACTGTGACTATGTGTCCCAGTCCTCCCAGCTGTGAATGGATACCTCGTCGCCTAAGTGGCTGCAAGAGTTGTATACTCCCCAGGGAGTTGAGATTGATAATACGATGTGCAGTTGAGATTGACATCCAATGATCGAGGGAAAAAATACAAGCGCCTTGAGCATGCACTAGATGCGTGGATATGTGCGCTATATAAATATCCTATAATAAAAATAGTTATCATAGTAGTCCTGATCGGATTCCAGTTTTTGCTCAACATGATGATACTGTTATAGAACTTGTCAAACCAACTGATCAACTTTATGTGGGTGTTTCCAAACAAACATATACTGTGGGTTTTCGGGCACTCAAGAACATCCGTTGTCATCTCCATCATTGCATGGACAATCACAAAACATGTCACTGACTGAGAAAAGATAACTTTATTCTGAATACATTGAAAAATTCGCAACATCTGTGTGAGTCCTGGTTATAGCTCGAGTGAGTTCCGAAAAAGTAAACAAACAGGAGTTGTCTCCCAGGGCGAGGATTACCTCCCTTTCCTAACCTACCGTCAGCTTGTTGGGACCAACATGGATTCGTCCAAAATCGCAAAAATCAAGTGTAATTCCTCAGTAAGTGCTTGTTATTATAAGTTGTTCACTGGTCACGCGGGGCACATGGGCTGATGTACCATCGATGTTTGTTTTACATAAACAAACATCGAGGGTACATCAACCCATGGGACCAGAGGGACCAGTGAACAACGCATTTATCTTACCAAACATCTCAATGGTAATTTTGAACTGTTTGAAGCAAGGGTATCGGATCATAGTATGGCGTACCAGACGACAAGACAACAAGAAAAACAAATTAGAGTTATCTCCCTTCCATCGATTTGCATTCGCAAAACATCGGTAATGTCCGTATATCGTACGTGATTCAATGTTATTCGAGATAAAAAATTACTACTACGAAGTACCAAATGAGTTCGGGATTCCCAGCCGAAATAGAGTAGAAAATCTTACTCGCTTGTAAGCGAGGTACATTGAAAATAATAGATGAGCGCTCTGCCAATCAGAAAACGACATTTATTTGTAAGGCAAGACAATATCGTGTGTTCTTCACTTGAATATAATCTTAATCTTTATATATATAATGTATACAGTGCATGATGCCAAGTGATCAAGTATTCCAAACATAAAGGACACCCTTGCAGAGCAACCCCCTCGTGGTGACTGTTGCATCTGGGTAACGCTATTAGCTCTTCGCCCCTCCGTGTCGTCCCGAGGGGAAATAGGCCCACACCTCGTAGTTGGTCGGAAGAGGCGACCGAATAGGACAACATGCTTGCCGTGGGTTGCGCCTCTGTGTCGGTGGAGGAAGGGATTCTGGTGGTTGAGGGCACTACATGGTTCCAGGAATAGCGTTCCTTTGCCCTGCACACCACTTCGGCCCTTACTTCACCGAGACGGGTGGTAGAATGGGCCCGTGTTTACACTGTGTCCTTTAGTTGTTAGTTTTAATATATCTAAAGCTGTGATATTCTAGATATTTCACTTCCCCTTGTTAACAGGTTTTCATATCGTTAATGTTATTAATCTGCAGGTTTCATAGATATGGCTGAAATATTGCCAATGTTATTTTTAAACGTTGACTCACTCACTCACTCATCATATAGAACCATAACGTTCTCTCGAGCGTTGAATATGACATTTGTCAATATATATAAACTGGTTTTCAAGCATTACTACTAGCAAAGAACATGAACCGAGGATTTTATTAACGCTTAACAAAATGACATCATCATCTTGCTTCATCAGCAAGACGTCATGTTCTTTGCCTCAGAATGTGCAAATATGACACGAATATTTCTCAAACTGTTGTCTTATCTTTAGAAGTTCCGGGTAGAATATCTTTAGAATTAGAACATATCTGCAGCGTAACTGGTACAGTTTTACTGTCAGTGCATCCAGATTACTCGAGAGAGAAACTATGTTCTGATTATATGGCTTTATGTTTATATATAGAAAAGAGACGTGTGTTAAGGTGCAGTCCTGGGACATAAGTATTCGTCAGTCGGCACAATCCTCATAGACTTGCACGTTATTGTAGCTGTAATAATTTTCATTAATTTAGGTTTAGTTACTTGGTTGTCAAATTTTGCAGGTTGTTAGGAAATCATCTTGGTCACAGATACCTAATTTCCATGTAATGTTCCTTCAAGTATTTTCCGCATTGCAGTTATATGAGCAACATATATACACCATTGTGTATTCGTTCCCCATAGACCGCCATGTTAAAAATTGTCATAACCATGACACGCATCAATCCAAGTGTGGTCATTCTTGAAATACTGAATTGAAAATATATCGGAAGTTATGTCTTTAAAGCTGAGATGGTTCATGACACATGCCCAAAATATGAACAAGATCAAACGAAAAACAAATTCAAGACAATTTTTCTTGCTGCACCAAATTAAAATGTAAGTCTATGGAAATCATGCACAGTGACGAATACTTATGTCCAATGAATGTATGTTCTAACGAAGAACCCAACACTGATGTTTCCACACAAGGCTGAAACAGAATGACCACGAGCAGTTTCTATGGCAACGTGAGTGAGTTTAGCTTTCCGCCGCTTTTAGTAATATCCCAACAATATCATGGCGGCGGACACCAGAAATGGGTTTCACACATTGTACCCATGTGGGGAATCGAATCCGGATCTTCGGCGTGACGAGCGAACGTTTAGACCACTAGGCTACTCCACCACCCCTATGCTTTAAACTCAGAGTGACTAAAAACTTCCATCGAGCTTGACAGACAGACAGACAGACATTTTATTTCAGTAATGTAGGCCCTTGGCCCATAATACAACATAGTGCAATTATAAAGAATACATACATGCTGGATATAGGATGACGATTGGAGTACAGGGTCAATTGATAGTAGTAGTGGATTTATGTCTTAGTTTTAATACAGTGGAGAGGAATGTAGTTAATGATTTTAGATAATTTATGTCGTTGCGAGTAATTCAACGCACAAAAGTTTCAATTGTTGGAGGGTGGGTATGACATCGAGATTGTATGACACTATTCCCTTATTTCGAGCAATATTTCAGTAGCTCCAGCTAGGGCTAGCTATCGATATGGATCATAGAGATCGGTGATCGTTAACTGAATATCGATCGATTATCGATACATATTCGAGAAATAACTCTGACCTAAACTGACTGAAAAACTCAACACATTTCACATCAGTTGTGCTATTTCTTCTCGTACGTCTGCATGTTTACGACCCGAGAAGTTCCGGGTTAGAATTGGTCACCATGCTTGTTATAAAAGGCAACTAACGGGGTCGGGTCGTCAGATTCGCTGACTTGGTTAACACATCGTATCCCAGTTGCGTAGACCCATGTTCATACTGTTGATCCCTGGATTGTCTGGTCCAGACTAGATTATTTAGAGACCGCCGCCATATAGCTGGGATATTGCTGAGTGAGGCGTCAAACAACAAACCAACCAAAAGCATGTTTACGACTTTAATATACGTTCATGTCCAAAGCTTCCCGAATTTGTTTCACATTTAAATCCCTAATGTAGAGTGTGGGACATGTACAGTGAAACAGGTCGGGCTGCAGTTAGACATGGCACACCAAACGGCGTCTACAGGAGATACAATCTCTCCACACAATAGATACAAATGTAGTCCGTTTATAAATAAGTAGGTCACGGCACTCCATGTTATGTTGTTTAGTACTTCCGGTGACAAACTGACAAACAACCTTAAATACCTTTTCGAGTGGTCTCATGGTTGTCAGTTGACAGTAAGGAACGGATAAGCCTCGCAGGAATAAAAAGATCCTATCTTACCATCCGCAAATTAGCCAACTATTACGACTGTCAACAGCTGTGACAGCCAAGCATGGCCGTACACATGGTCCGGTCATGTAAACTCACAAGTAGCGGTCCCGGAATTAGGAACCAGAACTGGTTCTTGAATATACACTAGCTTGGCACCGTAAATCTGGTTTTGGAAATAAGCTGGGCCCCGTCTCGCATAAGGGAGCCAGGAACCAGCTTAGTAGCGCCTCGCAAAATTTACAGGACCTTCTAAAATTCCGTACAATTGCAGGAAGGAGCATGTCGGGTCATTTGCACCCTGCAACCAAACTGGGGGTAAGGCATCCTATGAAGGGCGTGTCCACAACAGTTTAACATAGGCAGAGCGATTAGGATGCCTTATACACTTGGAACGGGCTGTGAAAGGTGTGTCCACAACAGTTTACCCTAGACAGGAAGGAGTAGGATTGAAGAACGACCTGTAAAGGTTGTATCCCTAACCGTTTACCATAAACTGAGACGATTAGGATGTGCTATGCACTTGGAACGGGCTGTGAAGAAATGGCCTTACAAAACGTTTGCAAACAAATCAAGATGTGGCAGAGGATGAGAATATTCTGTTCTTGAAGTCTCTTGCAAAGTTTCCCAGTATTTATTGGACCAAATGACTTAATATCTTCTTAAATGTGCGATGGCAAACTACAGAATATCAAGTCCGAATCACTAAGTGCCAATTTATGTTATATGTTGTAGATATTTCATGTCTCAAATCAGATATGATAAGTATGGTGTCTACCTTCAGTTGTTGGCAATCTATAGCCTGGTTTTATATTGTATTGTCATTTATAGTGAAAATATTTCAGATTTAATTACTAGTTTTAAATGTATTCCTGTGATAAATTTATACATTTACAACTTTCTTTGTCACGATATGGCTGATATACGTAGTGTACAACAGTACCCTAGCGCCTTTTTCAAGATGGCGGCACATCCGGTCCCCCTGGGCGCCGCCATCTTGGATCCGGTCACTTCCGGTCAGGGGGAGATCACTCGGGTTCCGGTTCCGGTGCTTCCGGTTCCGGTGGGTGCGCACGCATCGCGATGACGTCACGTCCGGTTCCGGTGGTTGCGCGCGCATGACGATGACGTCACCTCCGGGCCAAGATGGCGGACGCGTTTCAAGATGGCGTCCCCTCCGGTGGGATCGCGTGAGATCTCGCGGGATCTCGTGGAGTCTCGCGGGATCTCGCGAGCGTAGACGCCTTTCAAGATGGCGGAACGGACGAGCGGCGGACGGGACGGGACGGGACGGAGAGGGAAGGGAAGGAGAGGAAAGGAGAGGGAAGGAGGGAGAGAGAGGGGGTGAGGCGGACACGATGGCGTGGCTAGACAGTGTGTGTGTGTGTGTGTGTGTGTGTGTGTGGTTAAAACACATTGGATGGAGCCTTCTTTCGAGCGAGGTGGGTGGCCCTGAAAAGGGCCGTTGGTATGGGTGGGTGAGAGATCACCGAGGTATCTATGGTGGTGATGGTGGTGCACTGGAGGCAGTGCTGCTGGAATCGTCCATGGGTTCGACAAACTCCAAGATGCGTTGAAGTAGAGAGTACATGGTGTCTATGCGATCTTGAACGAGGAGGACCTTGTCATGGAGTAGAGCCAGTAAATGTTGGCTTTCACGTTTACTCACTTTCTTTGGCGGTTCACTTGGCTGGTAGGTGGATGCTGGACGTTTCTGGCCCTTGTTAGAGCAGTTCATACTCTTATGGTCCTCTTCACCACAGTGACGACAGGGATGTGGACAGGCGTAACTGAGATGACCTTCGTTTTTTCCACAGTTGTAGCAGGTGTTGTTATCATGCTTGTTGTTGTCCTTGGTCTTCTTGGGACATACGTAATAGCGATGACCTTGAGCACCACACTCGGTACAAGTCACCTTGGGACAGTGTAGATAACTGTGGTCATCTGTTTCGCACAGGCGGCAACGGAAGGAGGCGGAGGCGGGAGACGTCTGCATGCTTCCAGTTTCAGTGAGCAACTGATGAGGAGTGCTGGAAAACCTTGAATTTATATAGCTGGGGTTGATGACGTCACTTTGACGCATCCGGTTCGCACCGGTTGCATCCGGTTCGCACCACTCTCCTCCTGACTCAACAGGCTAGTGTGACGTCATGGGGTATGACATCATTCCTATAAATAACACATGAGCTCATGGTGCGCACTGGCACGACCTATTGTGACGTCATAGGGTGACGTGACCTATATAAACCAGGCTCAGCGTGGGTCTTACCAGTTCTCACCATGTCGTCACCACGAATGAACGAAGATGAACTTGAAGAGGAGCCTGTGCCCTACGAGTTGGAGCGGACGACTCAAAAAACAACCAAGAAATTCCGGACTGGTACCCAGCGCTACCACCTGAAGTTCAACCCTGTTTGGCTGCAGCGTCAACAGCCTGAAGACCTTCCCGTCGTTCTCAGAGAACAGTTTGATGCCGTGTTAGCAGATCTGAGAGACGATGTGGGTGGCCAGGATGGTGATCGCGTGGGATTGGCCCTGGAACACCCCGCCCTGGATACAGACATCCGAATCACGTTTCGGCGGATGGGTGACCTCCAGGGGGGAACACATCATGGCCGAAGTGGAAAAAGTACAACAAAGCAACCACGACTTACATATCGATGACACCATGGACATTTTCTTACTGCATGTAGAGGATCCTGATCGTATCGGTGAAGGACACGGACGGACAAGGCACCTCGTTGGCTTAAACGCTTCCTGGAAAAGAAACAATGCATCGTTCAAATCAAGAATGAGGATCAGCTCTGCTTTGCCCGTGCCCTGGTCGTGGCCAGTCACCACGCACACCAACCCGATCCTGTGACCAAAGAATGGACGAAGGAATGGAAATACCTGTGTGACCATCGTAAACCAGCGCAGTTGAAGGCTGCCAAGGGCTTATTTCGCCAACTCAAGATCCCCGAAGGGCCTTGTACAGGGCGTGCCACGTGGGAGTTGTTCAGTCAACGTTTGGCGCCTTACTATCAGCTCAAAGTCTACTCCCAAGAGGTGATGAATCGCCTCCTGTACAAGAGTGAAGTGCCTCAACCCACCAAGATCCTTCACCTCTATCATCACCATCACCATTACGATGTCATTACCTCCATGCCTGCCTTCACAGGGTATAATTACTATTGTGAAACGTGTGACCAAGGCTACGACCACGCTGAAGATCATCGTTGCACCCGAGACTTTCGATGTTACTGGTGCCAATGTCTTGGATACTGTGGCGACGTGGACAATGAAGGGCTCTCCTGTCTCCAATGTGGCGGGTGGTTCCGAAACCCTACCTGCTTTGAACGCCATCGGACGGCCTCCGCCAAGCATCCCAGCACCTGCTCCACCATCCATACGTGTCATCGTTGCTATGCCAAAGTCAACGTGAGAAAAATCCAGGGCATGGCCAACCACCAGTGTGGCACGAATCGGGACTGTAAGATCTGCAAAGAACCCTTGAAACCCAACCACCAGTGTTACATGTCCGTCATCGAACCACCGAAACAAAATGAAGACGGTGAAAAAATGGATGAAGACAAAGAACGGCAACAGCGTCAGTTCATCTTCTATGACTTTGAATGTACCCAAGATCAAGGGACTCATGTTCCCAACTTGTGTGTGGTGCATCTAGGATGTGGAAAATGTATTTCCGAGGCCTCGGATCAGTTGTGTGACAAGTGTCCCTGGCGTAAGGAAGGAGAAGGGCCTAGCCGCATCAAAGTGTTTCGGGGATCGACGACCTTGAAGGACATGGGCGACTGGTTGATGTCCCTGGCGGAAAAGAAAGAGAAGCAGAAGAAGAAACGTAAGGCATCCCAGCAGCAGCCGTCAGGCCGTGCCTCGAAACAACCCAAACGGTCATCACCAGAACCCGATGATGATGATGATGATGTAGAACAAGACAACGACGACAAAGAACAAGACGACGAAGACGACATTTCCCCTACCATTGATGATGACGACGTGTTGGTCATTGCTCACAACTACCGTGGGTATGATGGACACTTGCTCCAACAGTACTTCCATCAACATCTCGTGAAAGCACCCCAGGTCACACTTCGAGGGAATCACATCTTGCAGATGACCGTGGGACGTCTTGTTTTCAAGGATTCACTCAACTTCCTCACGATGGCTCTGAAGCAGTTTCCGAAAACGTTTGCATTGACGGAACTCAAGAAAGGCTACTTCCCTCACTTCTTCAACACCGAAGCTCACCAAGGCTATGTGGGCCCATATCCTCCCGTGTCTACTTACGATCCTGACAGCATGTTTTCTGCCGAACGCAAAGCTTTCTTGGCCTGGTACGATGCACGGGTGGCTGAAGGGACTGTCTTTGATCTGGATGAAGAATTGTTGACTTACTGTCAGAGTGATGTGGACATTTTGCGTCGAGGCTGTGCTGCATTCCGCAACATATTCATCCAACAGAACAACGTGGACCCTTTCTATGAAGCAGTGACTCTACCCATGGCTTGCATGCTCACCTTCCGAAAACAGTTTTTTGGAACCCCGCACCATCGCCATCCTACCTACTCAAGGTTATCGTCCCCAGCGTCGCTACTCGCTTCAGTGTCTCCACTGGCTCAACTGGGTCATGCATCAACACCCTGGGGTCCACATCCAACATGCTCGGAATGGTGGAGAAGTAGGCTTTGACTGTGCTGACGGAAGTCGTTACATGGCAGATGGCTACGACGCCAAGACACGCACCGTGTACGAATACTTGGGCTGTTTCTGGCATGGCTGTACTCGCTGTTACAAGACGTACCGATGTGAACGCCATACTAGCTTGGGTACCACCCCTTGGGAACGATACCATCATACCATGTACCGACTGGGTGTGTTACGTCAACATCCCGACATCGGCCAAGTGGTGACCCTCTGGGAATGCGATTTTCTGAAACAACAGAAAGACAACGGTGATCTGAGAGCCTTCCTGACTACCCTGCAAGGACCCCATGCCTACATGCCTGACCCGTTGAATCCTAGAGATGCTTTCTTTGGAGGTCGTACCAACGCCACCAAACTGTACTACGAAGCCAAAGAAGATGAAGAAATCAAATATGTGGACGTTTGCTCGCTGTACCCTTACATCTGCAAGTATGGTACTTTTCCCGTGGGACACCCCCGAGATCAAAGATCATCCTCCCGTGTCTGACTTGTTTGAGCTCCACGGCCTGATCCAGTGCCGAGTCTTGCCACCCACCGACCTCTATCATCCTGTTCTTCCTTACAAGTGTCAAGGCAAACTGCTCTTTCCACTGTGCCGTACGTGTGCTGAAGAGCAGTTGATGCTCCCTGCCCCCACGGGGATGAAGACCGGGCATGGATCGGTACCTACGTCAGCAAAGAGCTTCAGTTTGCTGTTGAAAAGTGCGGCTATCAAGTGCTTCACATCTTTGAGGCTTGGCACTTTGACACGCTTGCCACCTACGACCCTGACACCCAAGAGGGAGGACTGTTTGCCAAGTATGTCAACAATTTCTTCAAGATCAAGCAAGAGGCCAGTGGCTACCCGAAGGTTGTCCAGACCCAAGCGCCTACATCCACGAGATACAGCAGAAAGAGGGAGTCACCTTGGATCCTGCTCGCATTCACAAAAACCCAGGACTACGTGCCTTAGCCAAGGCCTGCCTGAACAATCACTGGGGCAAGTTTGGTCAACGCGTTGGGTTTGCCAAGACGGAATATATCAGTTCCCTGAGAGGTACTTTGCCCTCCTCCGGGATGAGCGCCGTGTGGTGAAAGACATTAACATCATCAATGAAGACCTCATCTGTGTCACTCATGAACCTCAGGCAGACTTTCACGACTCTCATCCAGCCCACAATGTGGCCATTGCAGCCTGGGTGACAGCACAAGCCCGTCTCAAGTTGTATTCTTATTTGCAACCGTTGGATCGACGTGTCCTCTATTTTGATACGGACAGTATCATTTACATTCACCGTCCACGAAGTTACAACCCGCCACTGGGAGATACCTTGGGGGAGCTGACTGATGAACTGGGAGGGGGCAACAGCATTCAAACCTTTGTCTCGGCAGGACCCAAGAATTATGGCTACAAGCTGCGCCATCCTCAATCTGACGGCAGTGTGGGCATCAGCAAGGTCCGAGGATTTACTTTAAATCACAGGGCGAGCCAACATGTCCACTTTGACAGCATGAAGAACCTCGTCTGTCAGAGGGATCAAGCCAACATCACGGTCCCGTACCCACACCGCATCATTCGCGGAGGACTTCGTCAGGGCAACGTGTTGCTGTCCAAGGACACCACCAAAACCTATCGCTTGGTCTACACCAAACGCCGAGTGCAGTACGACCCCCAAGGCGTCCCCAGGGAAACTCTCCCCTATGGCTATAAAGAGTGAACCCATCCCTCCCATGGACTTTTGATGTAGACATGCTCTGATCGATTGATGTTTAACCCATAAAATGTGATTGCCTTGTTCATTTGTTGTTCTATCATTCAATAAATTGTAATTGTATTGTACTCTTGTGTTATGTCGTCTCTCTCTTCAGGGCCAGACCTGGTGGAGTCCATGGTCACCCTCAACCCTGTTGTACCCTGTTCTTAGACTCAGACCTGGTGGAGGCCATGGTCACGTTTATCATGGCATAGGTACTGTCACAAAAAAAGGGAAGAGAAGGGAGAGCAGAGTGGCGCAGTGGAAGCGTGCTGGGCTCATCACCCAGAGGCCCGTGGATCGAAACCACGCTCTGCTAACGACAATTTTTCTTTCTAGTTTGACGTCACACACCCTATGACGTCATCACGACCCTGTGTGTATATATAAAGAGACGTTTCTGTCAGAGTCATTACAGATTCTGTTGTCTAAGAAAAGAGAAGGATGGAACCCGTTCACCGCGATAGGCTTAGGGAGAATCGTTGTGGTCTCGTGCTCGCTATCAAGCAGGTCGAAGCCGTGGTCGACAAACTGATGACGTTTAAAGTCCTGACCATCCTCATGAAGGCAGAGATTATCGAAAAACCTCGGACCTCCTTTGACCGTGTCAGAGAATTGTTAGACATGCTTCCCCGACGTGGACCCCAAGCTTACTCCCTCTTCTGCAAAGCTTTGGAGGAATGTGGAGAAACAGAAGCCATGGCCTTGCTGGGTCTCAAGACTCCAACGGACAAGGCACAGTCACAAGTGACACTCCCCTGGTTATTCTTCTATGGAATCCAGTCACCGTTCAGCAACTTTCATCCAGCAGTGTTTACCTTGGATGGTGTTACATTTAATTGTGTTGAACAGTGTTACATGTACTCTAAAGCCATGTACTTTGGAGATTTGGACAGTGCGACGCGATTCTGCAAGAGGCTGTTCCAGCAAAGCAAAAACGTCTGGGGCGATGTGTGAAAGGCTTTACTCAAACAGTGTGGGACACGGTCAGTCTTGAGGTGATGACCAAGGCGATCACGGCTAAATTTTCCCAGAACAAGGACTTGAAACAGAGATTGATTCAATCCTACCCAAAGTCGTTAGCTGAAGCTAGCCCCTACGATCAAAGATGGGGAATAGGAATGGGTGTATCTCATCCGAATATTGACAAACCCTGGACATGTTCGGGGAAAAACAAGTTGGGAAAAGCGCTCATGCATCTTCGTGACACGCTGTTGTTGTTGTGAGTGACGTCATCCATGGGCCAACTCCAATGACGTCATCCATGCACGAGCCACGTGACGTCATCCATGCACGCGCCACGTGACGTCATCCATGCACGAGCCACGTGACGTCATCCTGTGTATCTCTATAAAAAAGACTCTGACCCCATCGTGATTCGTCATCATGCTGTTCACGCTGCTCTTTGTGCTTGCCACCTATCTAGAAGAGAGACACTTTTTAGAACAGTTCAGAGAAGCCGTGCAAGAGGCCATCCAGAAACAACACGATCGTGACGTCATTTGAAGTGACGTCATTTGAAGTGACGTCATAGCTCGCGCTGCTGGTGTTGCCTATAAAAACGCAGGATCGATTGAGCGGGTCATCAGTTGCATCAGTTCAGTCGTTGAAGATGGCATCTCCAGGCAACCTCCCTTCTTCCTTCGTCAACTTGGCTTCGCAGGCAAAGGACCTCGCTTCTGACATGGCCCATCTCCACAACACCATGATGACTCAAAGCCAGTTATACAAGACCAACTACATGGATCTCCAGGACCGGCTGTGTGTGATGGAACAAAAGTTGCCGTCGATCATCCGCAAGCTGGCAGATATTCATCCGAAAAGAGAAACACTGTATGGCATGATGGGTCGCTTCTGTGAGTTGACTGAGGAAGACTATTACTGGATGGCGTATCACCAAGACCACTTGCGTATCCTCTCCGACAGCGCCAACAGATCGTGTCCTCGCTGATCCTCATCGGTATCAACGATGCTTATGCCAAGGAAAATGCAGGGGAGACCTTCCTCAACAAGCTGTTCCACATCGTGTTCAAGTTGAGGAATGGGCGTCCTATGACCTATGACCATGGTGTGCTGTACAGCAAGCTGCTGGCCAAACTCCAGGTGAAACTCTGGCCTCACCCACCCAGCTATAGTCTTCGATATGCCACCTGCACTCTACCTTTGTTCTCCAATGATCCAGAGGTCACCGACATGACGCCCAAGCCCGTGCCTCGAAAAAGAATACCTCCCAAGACCACGCCTGCCAAGACTTCTCCAAAAGAAGAAGAAGAAGGTCTCCACCCCACCCCTTCCCAAGGCACCCACCAAGATGACGTCACCTCCCCAGGGGACCCTGGCCACGACTTCTCCAAAGAAACAGAAGAAGAAGTCAAACAAGGAGGCCCCCACCAAGACAGTCACCAAGAAGACGTCCCCTCCCAAGACACTCACCAAGAAGGCACCCCCAAAGCCTAAGAGTCTCAAAGCACCCCAGACTCCAAAGAAACAGTTGGAGATGACTGACTTGTGGGAGAGCGAGAAGGGTCAAGGGATCAGTCCTGCTAGCCCCCAAGAGATCCCCCAGGCAGAGTTACCTCCAGATCTTCAAGACTTGTATGATCTACTCCCGATGGCTGTCACCATGGAAGCAGAGCAGACAACTCCAGAGAGGGCTCCAGAGACGACTTCAGTGACGGCTCCAGAGACGGATCTGGTGATGGCTTCAGTGACGGCTCCAGAGGAGGAGCCAGAGACTTTTGCCGACATTCCCATGTTTAACGATGAAAACCATTTTCATCCCGGTCAAATGGACTTTTTACGGTGTTCTACTTGCAATCCCAATGATCACCTGAACTGGTGGTGATCTGTGGATGACCTGTTGTTGTTGATCTGTTAATGCATCATTATTGTTGATCTGTTTGCCATGTTGATGTTGTTCCTCAATAAAATGTGAATTCCATGTCAAAGGGTTGTGTCTTCTATATCTTCAGGATCTTAGCTCTTAGAGGTCATTTCCGGTGCAACCCGCAGGGTGGTAAGACGTGTGTCAGTATGTCAGGGACACTATCAGGGACAGTGTTAGACTCAGACCTGGTGGAGGCCATGGTCACCCCACTCACGTTACGTCATCCCTTTACCATGTTAATTGCAGGCCCTACAGGGTCAGGTAAAACATCGTTTGTCAAAGCCTTCATGGAACATGTGTTTCAACCGGGGATCCTTGATCTTCCACCTCAGGGCATCGTGTGGGTGTACAGTGAATGGCAACCCATGCATGAGGACTTGGAAGTTCTGACTTCGAGGTTAGGGATACCCCTGACGTTTGTGCAAACGATGGGGGGAAGCCAACACGCAGTTACCTGCAGGGTCTGGGGCTAAGACCGAGAAGGGTTTGCCTACGCCCCATTGGTTGATCATTGATGATTTGCTGGGCGACAATACCAAAGAGGAAGAAGCCGAAGTTCTGCGATGGTTTACCAAGAAAAGTCATCATCGCAACACGTCCGTGTTGTACTTGACGCAAAACCTCTTTGCTTCATCGCCTCATCATCGCACCATTAGTTTAAATGCCCACTACATGGTGCTGTTTAAAAACCCGAGGGACGCCTTCGCAAATGGATCACTTGGCCAGACAAATCTTTCCAGGACAGACGGCCTTCCTTCGGGAAGCCTATGAGGATGCCACTTTGGCTCCTTATTCCTATTTGTTTCTGGACTTGAAACCGACCACGGCCAAAGAGCACCGTGTACGGTCCCATCTCTTTCGTAATCCCACCATCCTTTACATTCCCAAGTCGTGATAAATAGAGATGATCGTCTACCCTACGGTCAGTTGACCCAGAGCTGCCATGGGAGACAGACGGAAACAGACCCAGCCCCGCAAACGTGCTGTTGCCACAGGGTTGTTTAAACCGATCCATAAAACACTCCTGACCACCTTGGGTCGTGATCCCACCGAACAACATCGGTCGGGTGTGCAACGGTTGTACGAAAGTCTAAGTGCTCCTCCTCCTCCCTCTGCTTCCTCCTCCTCCAAACAAAGGCGTTCCTTAAAGCAGTTGTACCCCACAGCACCCACCATGAACAACACGTTTGTCCCTGTCAGTACGTATCGTGCCTCTCCTGCTGCCTTCTCTCCCCCCTTCTTCTTTTCCGGCCTCTCCCCCTTCATTCCCATCGTCTCCCCTCTCTCCCACCATGATTCAACCCTTTCAACCCTTGACCCAACGGCGTACCACCAGCACCAAAGGCACCAGCAAGAAACGCACGGGTGCTAAACGCCCCAGCCCGGGCACCCCACGCAAAGGAAGCCACAGAAGCATGCCCGCCCGCAGAAAAGTCAAACCCATCATCGTGAAGAAAAGGCTGCCTTCGGGCAGAGAGCGTGGCTGTCAAAGGACGTCATCGGCTGTTGCAATGGTTTGTCATTGCCGTGAGAAATCTGCGAGCAGGACGTGTTCCTTTGAAGACGCAGCACAAGACCTGGCTGTTGAGACACCAAGACATGCTGACCAAGATTGCGAATCCACGACTACCTTTGGATGAACGCCTGAGTTACCTGATGAAACGCAGTGGAAGTGGTACGTTGGCTGGTGTGTTGACCCGTATCTTGCTGAACTGGCAGTCCTACCTACAGGAAAAACAGCAGAAGCCCTCAGCACCTCGCCCCCGCCGCCGTGCCCCTAAGCAACCCCAGGGGCGTCGCAAGTCACCCACCCGACAAGAGAACAAGAAGAAGAAGAAGAAGAAAAGGGTCACTTCACCCTCAGCCCCAGGTGCAGCCTTGACCCGGATGGTGTTACGAAGTCAAAAGAAGAAGAAGAAGACGACAGCGGCATTACCCCCACTCCCTCCAGCGACATTACCATAAATAGAGGCCTCCCACCCCATCCTGGTCAGTTCAACGGTAGCAGCTGCAGGGACGACACCATCATCATCATGTCGGCACGTTTAAAACGTCACAAAGAAGCGCTCTGTCATGTGTGTAGTCCTTCTGCGACACCAGCCATGCGACAGGCTATTTTGAAACAGGCCCCATCGGAACTGATTCAAGCCATCTGTGAATGCGTGGTGAATTTGTATGGAGGCAACATTCCTATGACAGCACAGCAACGTCAACGTTTACAAAAGCATGGGTCACTGATGCATACGTTGATGAAAAAGAAGGTGTCTGTGTCCAAGAAACGTCAACTTTACAGCAGAAAGGAAGGGATTAGGTCTCTTGTCTGCCTTGGCATCGGTGGTGGGTCCCTTGGTGTCTGGCCTGTTGGGTAGATGATCCTCAAGGAAGATCCTCAAGGAAGATCCTCAAGGAAGATCCTCAAGGAAGATCATAAATAGAGGGCGCATCCTAGATTGGGGTTAGTTGCATCTGCACCGTCCTACCACCAAGATGAAGCATGCACGGAAGATGGTGATGGTCCCAGAAGAGGTATGGCAAAGTCTGCAAGAAGAAAACGTCAACGGCATTTGCTCAAGTCCAACCTGTTGGAACAGAAACGCGTGCACACGCTTCACGATATGGATACCCTCGTCCGTGATGACACGGTTCCTTTTAGGGACCGAGAGCAGCAGTATAACACCTTGTTGCAACACACCTTGGCGTTTCAAGATCAAGCCGCGGTCAAACCTTTAAAAGCCACGGGCACCCCTAGGACGGACACTCCCAGGACGGGCACCCCCAGGACGGACACCCCCAGGGCTGGATCTCCTCACCGTAAGTACGGTTGACTTACTGAGTCGTGTATCTGCATGTCCCGCGTAGAGGTCGCCTTCCTAAGAAGGAGTCCGCGAAGCCGGTCGTAGAGCAGTGGCTCATGGTTTGTTTGTTCTTTTTTTTGTTTCAGAACCCGATGATGTCGAAGCCATTCTGAATGAAGTCGTGCAAACGGTTCCCAAAACGCTACAGACCAAGGCCAGGCAGTTGATGGCCCGTATTCGTGCTCATCCCGACTTGGGTTGGAATGAGGCGGGTCAATTCGTGGTGGAAGGGGAACCCATGCCTGGGACGCACATGGTGGATCTCATCAATGATCTTGTTCGACAACGTACCAAATTAGGCCCTCCACGGGTTGGAATATTCTGGGTCAGTATCTCGCTTCCAGTAATGTACCCCATGAACTGATTGGTAACCCTCTACGTTGGTCCTGGATGATGAAAACCAAAGGGTCATCCACCCAGCCTCCTGACACCCCGTGAAGCGCCCACACCTCCACCCGCTGACTTGTTTTTGACCCCCCTGCATCCAACCTTCCTCTGGAACCCCAGAAGAAGAAAAGGTTGTAGAGACCCCTCCTCCCTCCTCAACCGGGTGCGTCAGTGGATTCACTTTTAATAAAAGGGAGCAGAGGGTGATGTCAACGACAGTGTCATCATGAGACGTCCAAAGAGAAACAACAACAACATCAGCAAAGCATCATCATCGTCTCTGTCTCCTGCATGGACACGATGGCTCCACCACACCTATTACGATCCCAAACACCCAGCAGGCTATGGAGGGTGGCTTGCCTTGTGGCAAGCAGCAGGACATCAAGCCAAAGCAGGACATCAAGCCAAAGCAGGACATCAAGCCAAAGCAGGACCCAAGAAGGGGGGACCCAGGAATGGGGGTCCCAAGAAGGGGGGAAGCAAAACGGGGCCAAGGCCCACCCAACGCCAGGTGCGGCAATGGTTGAAAACCCAGGACACGTACACCTTGCACAAACCAGCCCGACGCTCGTTTCCCAGGGATCATTACCGTGTGGGTGGCGTGGATGAATTGTGGCAAGCCGATCTGAGCGATCTCCTTGCGTATCAGAAAGAGAACCAAGGCAACCGGTATTTGCTGTGTGTCATCGATGTTTTCTCCAAAATGGCTTGGGTGCAGCCCATGAAAGCCAAGACCGGTGCCACTTTGATAGAGGCCTTTCAACGGATCCTGAAACAAGCCAAAGGACGTGTGCCATCCCAGTTACAGACCGACAAAGGGACTGAATTTGTCAATGCCCCTTTCAAGCCTTCCTCAAGAAACGGGTATTCATTTCTACACCAGTCAAAACCCAGAAACCAAAGCCTCTGTGGTGGAACGTTTTCAAAGGACGTTGAAAACCGTATGTGGCGGTATTTCACCCAACAGGGAACACGCCACTACCTGAAGGCCTTACCCCAACTGATGCATTCCTACAATCATCGTGTCCATCGTACGATTGACAACGCCCCGTGGATGTACGTCCTAACGCCCCTACGATGAAATTCGGGTGTTGGATCACATGGAACGCCAGAAGAAGCAGAAGCAGCGCCAACTCAAGACAAAGAAGAAGAAGAAGAAGAAGAACACCCTCTCTTGTTACCCGACCCGTGTCCGTTTGAACAAGACCAAGGGCACGTTTGACAAAGGGTACCTTCCCAACTGGACCACCGAACTGTTCACCGTGGATCGGGTGGTGAAAGGGCGTGTTCCTCCTGTCTACCAAGTGAAAGATGATCATGGAGAAGTGCTGCAAGGCACCTTTTACCCGCAAGAACTGCAACCCATTCAGAAAACGGATGACGTGTACACAGTGGATCAGGGTCCTGAAACGACGACGTCGCCAAAAAAGATGAAGTGTTGGTGAGATGGTCAGGATACCCTGCCAGCTTTGATTCATGGATCCCTGCGGCTCATCTGGTCTTTAAATAGCGTGGCCTCCAGTCTCCCACCGTCAGTGGAGCCTCCACCATCATGCAGAGTGAACCGATCTCAAGGTGCAGGAGAGAGCGGCAAGCCATCCCCACGCTGGTGTTGCTTTGGCATGGACTTGCCACGAAGTGAAGTGGTGTTTTTCTCCCAAGTGTTTCTGATATATGGCGTGGTCATCATGAGCATGGTTCAGTTGGCATTGGACCACGGTGAGAAACAGTTGTGGACAGCTTTGTTGGCCAGTGGCTTGGGGTACTTGCTCCCCACAACCCACGTTGGCGTCGTCGTCGTCGTCGTCATCATCCCCGTTGCCACCTTCCTCGACTGCATCTCCAACCCCCTCTGTATCCAGCCTGGTTCCCTAAGAGAGAGAGAAAGATGTCGGTGTCTGTGTTTTCCAAGCGGGACTTTTACGTGACCTTACCCAGCGATGCGTCCATGGATGTTCATCCCGACAACAGAGTGAATCATTACGAAGTCAAACTACCCTTTCCCATTCAAGTGAATCGTCAGGAGTGGGAAGTCGGCGTCAGTGAACTTCATTTCCCATGACATGGTACAATGTGTCGTACCCCTTCAACTGGTTTGTCCTTCATGTGAACTTGGAACGCATGACCCGAACTTACAGTTCAGCAGAACAAGATGCGACCGTGATAGAAGAGAACCCAGGCATCATCAGAGCCGTCAGCGAAAAGGTCATTATTCCAGAAGGAGTGTATTCCAGTCGCCAACTGGTCCAGAGACTGAACATCCTGCTTCAACACACCTGTGCACGGCTGGTGGCCAAGTATACGCAAGATGTTTACCAACAGGATGCTCGAGGTCGTTTCACCGTCACCGTGAAGTACCCCAAAGAAGACCTCCGATTTGAAATGCGTGGCAAAACGCATGTCAACTTTTATGCTCCCACCCCGAAAGACATGTGCAGAGCCATCACGGGTTCCTCCTGCAGAACCTCAAGTCAACCTGACCACGATGCCTTCAGGTCTGCCTACACCACCCGATTGGTGTTGCCTGCTCCTTTAGTACGTATGCTGGGATTCATACAGCTCCCCATGGTGGATGAAGCAGAAGAAATAAGTCAAGTCTCTGCTCAGCCTGTGCAAGTGGCTGTGTTTGATCGTCCTCTCGTCGTGGGTGAACAGGAAGCACACCATCTGGCTGGTTTTGATACCGTGTACGCCTACTCGGATGCAGTGGAAGATCAAATCGTGGGGATACCATGGCTCCCTTTACTGATGTATGTCCCCGTGTCGCGCCAGATGATGGAAGACAGCGTCGCGGATCAAAACCCTCAGCACCTACGCTACATGGGATTGCGTCAGGGAACCACGGATGCCATTCGAATCTATTTAACGGATGACGAGGACGTCTTGTGCCATTCCAGACTGGGAAGACCATCGTGACACTTCATTATCGTCCCCGTCGCCTGGGTACGTACTCGAGACTCAGCATGGTAGGACATCAGTGTATCAGACTCCGCGCAGCGCAGCGGCTTGGGTGGACAGCAGCGAGGAGGAGGCGGCTTAGCCGCGGTACCGAGGACGCATTCATCAACGAGGGAGAGGTTTCGTAACATCTTGGGAAACTTGGGACGTTCAGCACTCTCCATCCTCAAGACGGTGGGAAAATCAGCTCTCAAATCAGGCGCCAAGATGTTGCCGGATTGGTGCAAGATATCAGTTCAGGACACCGGGCGTGGGGACAGTTTGAAACATCATGGGAAACAAGCCTTACTTGCCACCTTGCGACAGCACCCACCACCACCAGGATCACCCGCTCGCAAACGAAAACGGAAACAGCCTGTGGGGATCCACCAAGAAACGTAAACCCTTGTTTTGAGAGAAAGAGATAAAGACCCACCCCGATGGGAAAGGAGTTCAGTTCAACACCAGACACCGTAGGGTCAAGACCTGTTGTGCAGACCTGTGGTCCAGATCAGCTGTCAAGATGATGCGCCGAGATGCCTGTGAATGCTCCAAGGCCCAACTGGATCTCTTTTCTGTGCCCCCTGTGGTGACGTCCGTCCAAGAAGGTCAGTGGATTCGATACAGCCCTCTGGCACCCCCTTCGGTCGCGGGCCCCCTCCAATTTAACATTGCTAACCCTGTCAATGCCTACATCGATTTGAGCCAGTGTTACCTCCGCATCTGCCTCAAAATCAAGAATACAGATGGTACGAATGCAGTTCGTGATGGCGATGACGCACTCGCCGTGTCCACGGTGAACAACATGATGCATTCCCTCTTTCGTGAAGTGCGTGTGCAAGTGGGACACAACCAACTGGAAATTACTCCTTCCATGGGTACCTATCCCTACCGAGCCTATTTGGAAACGCTGCTGAGTTATGGGAAGGCAGCCAAAGGGACCCATCTCCAGTGTCCAGGATGGTACACCGATGAAGCTGGAAAAATGGAGGACTTTAATGCTGTCGCCCAGAATGCCAACGCAGGACTTGTCGCACGACGAGGGGTCATTCTACCCACCCGAGACGTGGAACTGACAGGACGTCTCCACTGTGACCTGTTTCTCCAAGACCGGTACCTGGTGGATGGAGTCCCCATGAAACTAGAACTGATTCGCAGCCCGAAAGTGATTTCTACTTGATGAGTGCTGGAGACGCCGAGTGTCGATTTGAACTGACCAAAGCCGAAGTTTTACGTGCGCCAAGTCAACATTGATCCTGCCATAACGGGAACAACACGTGAAACACATGTCACCAGGAGTCACGGCCAAATATCCTTTGACCCGAGTCCAAGTCACAGCCCACGACATTTCAGGAGGAGGACGCGATTTCCACAAAGATCAACTGATTGGAGGCCAACTGCCCAAACGAGTGGTGTTGGGATTGGTGGACAATGATGCTTTTGCTGGCAGCAAGGAAAAGAACCCCTACCATTTCAAGCACAACAACGTGACCAGTCTCAAGCTGAAACTCAATGGGCAAGAAGTGCATGGCACCGAAATCAAAAGCGACTTTCAGGACAACAGTGCCTCGCTCAAACAGTTGTACATGAACCTGTTCCGCAACACGGGACACCTGTGGCAAGAACATCCCTGCAACCTCACCCTGGACGAATTCAGGAACGGATTCACCGTGTGGGTGGTGGATCTGACGGCAGATCTGGGCGCAGATGAAGGGTATAACTACCCACGACAGACGGGCAAGTTGGGACTTGAACTTCAGTTTGCAGAACCCCTACCACGCCCCGTCACGCTCGTCTGCTACGAGGAATACGAAAGCGTTTTGGAAATTGATCGGTTCCGCAACGCCTGATGGTCTAAGGATGGACGACGACGCCAGTGGCTTGACGACCAGACACTTGAACGCCTACGCACAACAGGATCCCCTGCTGCGACCCTCTACCAAGGTACCTTTGCCCGAGATCACTTTGCCACCACCGTGCTGTGTGAACAGCAGGAGGGACATTATCCTAAAGCCTACATTGTCAACACGGACCCCAGCCATCTCCCAGGACAACACTGGGTGTGCGTGTATCGTCCAGTACCAGGTGCCATGGACTACTTTGACAGTTATGGACTTCATCCCTATCAACAGCATCCAGACTTTCGAATGTCATGACCTTCGCCGGATGGCTCCAACAACAGTGGAATGGCCAATCACTTCAACCCTGGTTCAGTGCCTCTTGTGGGATGTACTGTTTGTATGTACTGGCTCATCGTGCCCGTGGATGGTCTTTTGACGAAGTGATGGAACAGTTTGATCCCTACGATACCCTCGTCAATGAAGAACGTGTAAGACGTTGGTTTCAACCCACACGCCTGACAGACAACAACAACAACGCTGGCCATGATCCACACCCCTGCCAAAGGACACAACCTTATCGTTCTGATGTGATGATGTTACAGTTCTGATGTTACAGTTATGATGTTACAGTTCATACCGTTTGTAAACAAAAGATCAGGGACGCCCCTAATCCTGTCTCTTTTGTCAAAGTGTTCTTGTTAGCGGGGGAAATAAAACGTTTGAAAAAATGTCAACCTAGTGTTGTTGTTCTTGTTGTTGGCATTGGAATGAACGTTTCTTTTGAGAGAGATGGATGGCCCTGAAAAGGGCCGTTTTGTGGTGTGTACTTCACTCCAGGGACCACAGTGGGGTCATACATTGGCAGGGATGAATGGCCATCTTTGTCTTGACGGGGCACTTGCTCCCATGAGTCAAGCGCCTGATGTATGTGTCCTTCAAGACAGTGCCACAGTAGACACATTGGAAGGTACCACGATAGTCATCAGTCCCATTAGCGTAAACAGGTAAACAGCCATAACATCGTTGGCACTGCCATGCTGGTAAGGGGGGTGGTGATGGTGTCTCCAAGGACATGAGTTCCAGATCCCAGTTTTCTCCAGACATGATTGCTGGTTGTAACACTGCTTCCGTCACCCCGCTCATCCTATATAGTGAGAGCTCACGATCATGACGTCACCGGTGCCACGTCATGACCCTCACGCGCGACCATGACGCCATCGATACCACGTCACTACCCTCACGCGCGACCATGACGTCATCGATACCCACGTCATCGATACCACGTCATCGACGACACGTCATCGCTGTCTCGTCGCCCATATATAAACTCCAACATGGATCAGTGAGGGCTATCTTGATGCAACATGGATACAAGAAAAGTGAAAGTCATGCGACCGGTGCCTTACAGGAAAAATTGTGGTAGACGGCAATGCTTGCGATGCAGCCCTACCTTACAAGGGAAGGCTGACATCAAAAGGGAAGAGGCAGCAACAACACCTGCAGAACCGATACCCACAACGGTAACAGAAGCAGCGGCAGCCCCACCACCACCACCACCTACGACAGGAGACACGGTAGCGCCACCACCACCACCAACAACAACAACAACAACATTACCAAAATGGTCATCCCAATGGCGCCTGATTATTTGCCATACCTGTTTTAAAGCGTATCCTTCCAATCGCTTTGATGTCGTGCCAGGAGCAGACTTCTACATATGCCTCTACTGTGGGGAAGGCATCATCAAGAGAGGTCAGCAACAACACGATGATGTGTGCCCCGGAAAATTTATTTTTTCGGGGTCTCCAGCTCCTTTGTGAATGCTAACCTGGCTGACTGATTCACATACCAACGGCCCTTTTCAGGGCCACCCACCTGGCTCGAAAGAATGCTCCATCCAATGTTTTTAACCACACACACACACACACACTTGTCTAGCCACGCCATCGTGTCCGCCTCACCCCCTCTCCCTCCTCCCTCCTCCTTTCCTCTCCTTTCCTCTCCTTCCCTCTCCGTCCCGTCCCGTCCCGTCCGCCGCTCGTCCGTTCCGCCATCTTGAAAGGCGTCTACGCTCGCGAGATCCCGCGAGACTCCACGAGATCCCGCGAGATCTCACGCGATCCCACCGGAGGGGACGCCATCTTGAAACGCGTCCGCCATCTTGGCCCGGAGGTGACGTCATCGTCATGCGCGCGCAACCACCGGAACCGGACGTGACGTCATCGCGATGCGTGCGCACCCACCGGAACCGGAAGCACCGGAACCGGAACCCGAGTGATCTCCCCCTGACCGGAAGTGACCGGATCCAAGATGGCGGCGCCCAGGGGACCGGATGTGCCGCCATCTTGAACTGCCTTCGTAAATAAAGTAGTTTTAGATTTACATGCTAGTTATAAACACCATCTGTGATACTAGTTATGTTACAGTCCTACGATGACTGGTTATTTAACAACTTGTGTTTTTGTGTTATTATTGTAAGTCCTCCAGTCCTCAAATTACTTCATTGACTCCCCATTGAATCACGTATCGCCTTTAAAGTTCTCTGCACCGTATGCAAATGCCTCCACAACCAAGCGCCTTCCTACCTCACTGACTTGATCGCTGTATACACACCAGCCAGAACTCTTCGATCTCAGAACCAGCTCCTACTTGCTGTACCAACTTTCCGACTTTTTCTCATTTGGTAAACGATCGTTCTAATCAACTCAAGCTGTTTATTGTCTCCGGTATTCGTGATAGCACATGGTACCCATAAATTGCTGGCACATTCTCCCCGGGAAAACTACTTCAACTGAACTGATGCACCAACTAGCACTCGTCACAAACACCTGATATCATCACTAGTAGCTGACAAACACACGCTCTGTCCTCATATTTCAGTATGACCATTGGTCCACACTGGATACTTCAAGAACGCCCTTATAGAGCTATAATATTGTTCAGTGAGGCGTCAATGACACACTCAGATTCTCGTAAAAGAATCAAAATGGTACAATCCACTCCGCTTCTCTTTCGTTTAGATGAAGATGGAGGGGGCAGTGTACTGGTAGTGACGGGGATACAGGTTACTGGTGTATGGAAGGGACAGTGTACTGGTAGTGACGGGGTACAGGTTACCTGTGTATGGAGGGGACAGTGTACTGGTAGTGACTGGGGTACAGGTTACTGGTGTATGGAGGGGACAGTGTACTGGTAGTGACGGGGGTACAGGTTACCTGTGTATGGAGGGGACAGTGTACTGGTAGTGACGGGTGTACAGGTTACTGATGTATGGAGGGGACAGTGTACTGGTAGTGACCGGGGTACATGTTACTGGTGTATGGAGGGGACAGTGTACTGGTAGTGACCGGGGTACAGGTTACTGGTATATGGAGGGGACAGTGTACTGGTAGTGACGGGGTACAGGTTACTGGTGTATGGAGGGGACAGTGTACTGGTAGTAACGGGGGTACAGGTTACTGGTGTATGGAGGGGACAGTGTACTGGTAGTGACAGGGGTACAGGTTACTGATGGATGGAGGGGACAGTGTACTGGTAGTGACAGGGATACAGGCTACTGGTGTATGGAGCGGACAGTGTACTGGTAGTGACAGGGGTACAGGTTACTGGTGTATGGAGGGACAGTGTACTGGTAGTGACGGGGGTACAGGTTACTGGTGTATGGAGGGGACAGTGTACTGGTAGTGACGGAGGTACAGGTTACTGGTGTATGGAGGGGACAGTGTACTGGTAGTGACGGGGGTACAGGTTACTGGTGTATAGAGGGACAGTGTACAGACGAGGGTACAGGTTACTGGTCTATGGAGGGGACAGTGTACTGGTAGTGACGTAGGTACAGGTTACTGGTGTATGGAGGGGACAGTGTACTGGTAGTGACGTAGGTACAGGTTACTGGCGTATGGAGGGGACAGTGTACTGGTAGTGACGGGGTACAGGTTACTGATGTATGTATGGGCACAGTGTACGAGTAGTGACGGGTGATCAGGTTACTGGTGTATGGAGGGGACAGTGTACTGGTAGTGACGGGGGTACAGGTTACTGGTGTATGGTGGGGACAGTGTACTGGTAGTGACGGGGGTACAGGTTACTGGTGTATGGAGGGGACACAGTACTGGTAATGACCGGGGTACCGGTTGTTGGTGTATGGAGGGGACAGTGTACTGGTAGTGACGGGGTACAGGTTACTGATGTATGTATGAGCACAGTGTACGGGTAGTGACGGGCGTTCAGGTTACTGGTGTATGGAGGGGACGGTGTACTGGTAGTGACGGGGGTACTGGTTACTGATGTATGGTGAGGACAGTGTACTGGTAGTGACGGGGGTAGAGGTTACTGATGTATGGAGGGGACAGTGTACTGGTAGTGACGGGGGTACAGGTTACTGGTGTATGGAGGGGACAGTGTACGGGTAGTGACCGGGGTACAGGTTACTGATGTATGGAGGGGACAGTGTACGGGTAGTGACGGGGATACAGGCTACTGGTGTATGGAGGGTACAGTGTGCTGGTAGTGACGTGGTACAGGTTACTTATGTATGGATGGGCACAGTGTACGGGTAGTGACGGGGGTACAGGTTACTGGTGTATGGAGGGGACAGTGTACTGGTAGTGACCGGGGTACAGGTTACTGGTATATGGAGGGGACAGTGTACTGGTAGCGACGGGGTAACAGGTTACTGGTGTATGGAGGGGACAGTGTACTGGTAGTAACGGGGGTATAGGCTTGTGGTGTATGGAGGGGACAGTGTACTGATAGTAAGGGGGGTACAGGTTACTGGTGTATGGAAGGGACGGTGTACTGGTAGTAACGGGGGTACAGGTTACTGGTGTATGGAGGGGACAGTGTACTGATAGTTACGGGGGTACAGGTTACTGGTGTATGGAGGGGAAAGTGTACTGATAGTGACGGGGGTACAGGTTACTGGTGTATGGAGGGGACAGTGCACTGGCAGTGACGGGGGTACAGGCTACTGGTGGATGGAGGGTAGAGTGTACTGATAGTGACGGCTTTACATTTGACTGGTGTACGGAGGTGACAGTGTACTGGTAGTGACCGGGGTACAGGTTACTGGTGTATGGAGGGGACAGTGAACTGGTAGTGACGGGGGTACAGGCTACTGGTGTATGGAGGGTAGAGTGTACTTGTAGTGGCGGGGGTACAGGTTACTGGTGTATTGAGGGGACAGTGTACTTGTAGTGACGTTGGTATAGGTGACTGGCGTATATAGGGAACAGTGTACTGGTAGTGATGGGGGTACAGGTTACTAGTGTATGGAGGGGACAGTGTACTGGTAGTGACGGGGGTACAGGTTACTTATGTATGGAGGGGACAGTGTACTGGTAGTGACGGGGGTACATGTTACTGGTGTATGGAGGGGACAGTTTACTGGTAGTGACAGGGGTACATGTTAATGGTGTATGGAGGGGACAGAGTACTGGTAGTGACGGGGGTACAGGTTACTGATGTATGGAGGGGACAGTGTACGGGTAGTGACGGGGGTACAGGTTACTGATGTGTGGAGGTGACAGTGTACTGGTAGTGACCGAGGTACAGGTTACTGGTATATGGAGGGGACAGTGTACCGGTAGTGACAGGGTAACAGGTTACTGGTGTATGGAGGGGACCGTGTACTAGTAGCAACGTGGGGACAGGTTACTGGTGTATGGAGGGGACAATGTACTGATAGTAAGGGGGGTACAGGTTACTGGTGTATGGAGGGGACCGTGTACTAGTAGCAACGTGGGGACAGGTTACTGGTGTATGGAGGGGACAGTGTACTGATAGTAAGGGGGGTACAGGTTACTGGTGTATGGAGGGGACAGTGTACTGGTAGTGACAGGGGTACAGGCTACTGGTATAAGGAGGGGACAGTGCACTCTTAATGACGGGGGTACAAGTTACAGGGGTATGGAGGGCACAGTGTACTGATAGTGACGGCTTTACATGTTACTGGTGTATGGAGGGGACCGTGTACTAGTAGCAACGTGGGGACAGGTTACTGGTGTATGGAGGGGACAGTGTACTGATAGTAAGGGGGGTACAGGTTACTGGTGTATGGAGGGGACAGTGTACTGGTAGTGACAGGGGTACAGGCTACTGGTATAAGGAGGGGACAGTGCACTCTTAATGACGGGGGTACAAGTTACAGGGGTATGGAGGGCACAGTGTACTGATAGTGACGGCTTTACATGTTACTGGTGTACGGAGGGGACAGTGTACTGGTAGTGACCGGGGTACAGGTTACTGGAGGGGACAGTGTACTGGTAATGACCGGGGTACAAATTGTTGGTGTATGGAGGGGACAGTGTACTGGTAATGAGCGGGGTACAGGTTACTGGTGTATGGAGGGGACAGTGTACTGGTATATGACCTGGGTACAGGTTGTTTGTGTATGGAGGGGACATTGTACTGGGAGTGAGGGGGGTTCAGGTTACTGGTGTATGGAGGGGACAGAGTACTGGTAATGACCGGGGTACAGGGTGTTGGTGTATGGAGGGGACAGTGTACTGGGAGTGAGGGGGGTTCAGGTTACTGGTGTATGGAGGGCACGTTGAACCGGTAGTGACCGGGGTACAGGTTACTTCAGATTCAGCATTTTCAGTCCTGATTCCTTGAGGTCCATGGATCCAAGTGCTATGTGGCATCTCAGGAGAAGGGATCGATCTAGTACCTTCATCGGCTGGATTGATGTTTGTTCTCACATATGTCCACTGGTTGATCAAAGAAGAGCGAAGTGTTCTTGAAACTCTATTGTGCACATACACAGTGACTCCCTTTGTTACATTTCGAATGTATCCTAGAATGATTTTGCTCTCAGTGTGATAAACTACTGCCATCGGTGAAAAGTTTTCACACACGAGATCTGCCAGCTGCACTGACAAGACAGTCGCACAAAGTTTCAAACTAGGAATGGTGTGTCCGTTTTTCAGTGCCACCTTAGTTTTGCCCATGAGGAATCCTACTTCTGATTCACCAGAGTCTCTAGTTTCAAATAACACACAGCTGCTATGATCCTTTCAGACGCATCACAATACATGAGTATGCGCCGCCGAACTCCTCCTTTGAACGACAAGGATGTAAATGGTCAATATTCTAACCCGGACCTTCACGGGTTCATTTCTTCAAAGAAGTGAAATGAAATACATATTCGTGTGACCAAACAGAACCCTTTCCTCTTCCGTGAGAGATCTCTGCTAATAGCAGTGTCGATTGTGCAATTCCTAACACAGCGGGTCTATCTCAAACCAAACATTTCTTTTGCAGTTGGCCCAAAAAGAAAAATGCTTCTGAGCTTATTATGAAACTTGGAGACATCAGTCTACCAGCAGGAACATTCACCCAGTCATTGTGTACATATAAAAGGTCAGTACATTCCTAGTCTTCACTATCCAAACACACAGTATTTGCATCAAACTGGCACATATTGTGTGTGTTTTTGTAACAGAACTTCATACCAGAGATACGCTTTAAATACAGTGAAAATCTTCAAGTCGTTTCGAGGAAGTCCTGTTTAAATAATTATTATGGTCACACTGTTGAGCAGGATAACACTTATCTCTGCCTATGAATTGTGCAAGCAACACAGTTGAACTTTACACGCTGAAATCCGGATCGCATTTCAGGATGGAAAATCAGATAATATTTTTGTCTAATAAATAGATAATGGAAGGTGTGCGTGCGTGCAGTGTTGGCTTGATCGGTTGAGCGCGCCGGGTAAAGCTCTTAACTCTTTCCCTGCTTAGACCCGGGGCAGAATAGATCCTCAGCACCACATTGCTGGTCTTAAGAGGCGATCGAATTGGGCAACCTTTTTGCCCTGGATTGCGCCTCTGTGTCGGTGGAAGAAGGGATTCTGGTTACATGAACAGTGTTCCTTTGCTCAACTCACCACTTCCGCTCTGACTTCACCTAGACGGGTGGTTCTATCAATCGGCAGGTCATACCCTGAGCATGGTTAACTGAACTTTATATACAGATATTTCACGTGATTAGTATTAAAACCAACAAGTTTGGAATTTATGCCAGAAAACGGTGGCTAATGGGCTAATCTGGCATTGATGACCTCCTGGTTCTATTTGTCATCAGGTAACCATCTAGTACCCAACCAGCCTGACCTTTTACACTGTTTGACCATTACAGCTTACTGTGTCCTTCTTGCTGGAGTATAACATCCTTGTAGCCTTGGTTTTGTAGTTGGCTTCCGCTGCAATTTTGTCGTTGTTGACACTCCATAGTGGGTGGGGAGCAGGGATGTTGAATGTGTTTTTCATTATGGCTACCCAACTACCTACTGGTTCAAGGTCTAAAACTAAAAGAAGGCACAGTGATACTGATGCTGCAACATCTTCTGATGAGGAATCCTTACAGGATATCAATTCTTGGCCACGATTTCTGGTTGTCGATGGAATCGATGGTGCACCCCTAAACATCAATCCTAATTCAAAATCCCATTAAAGGCATTTGTGGAAACGTTAAACAAAGAGGAATTGTAATAACGCCAACAAGTAATTATTTCAGACACTGTGTACTGAAAACTTGAACTCTGACTTTTCTGTCAATGCTCTGGATCCGATGCAGTAGTTTTCTGATAAACTGGGGAATATAGCTGATGAAACTAATCCTTATTTCACATATTCGTAAACCATGGTTTACTGACGATTATAAACAAGCTAAGAAGTGTAGGAAGAAAGCAGAGGCGTACTTTCGGCGCCAACCAACAGTTTATAATTCAAACAATGTAAACATAAACAATGTCTGATAAAACTGATATTGCAAACAAGTTGGGTGAAACTTTAGCTACACATTCAAACTGGCACATATTGTGTGTGTGCGTTGAAATATATATTCATACCAGAGATACGCTTTAAATACAGTGAAAATCTTCAAGTTTTGTTTAGGAAGTCCTGTTTAAATAATTATTATGGTCACACTGTTGAGCAGGATAACACTTATCTCTGCCCATGAATTGTACAAGCAACACAGTTGAACTTCACACGCTGAAAACCGGATCGCATTTCAGGATGGAAAATCAGATCATTAAAATGAGAAAAAACAAATACACGCAATATTTGTCTAATAAAAATAGATAATGTAAGGTGCGTGCGTGCTCACGCGCGCTGGGTATTGCAAATAAATCTTTCCATTTGCGGACCCGGGTCAGAATTGGTCTCAGCACTTCATTGCTGGTCGTAAAAGGCGAACAGTGTTCCTTTGCCCAACACCAACACACACACATTCCCCCCTGCGCGCCCTGACTTCAGCTAGAAGGGGTGGTAGAATGGGCCCGCTTCTATCAGTCGGCTGGTCATGTAGTGCCATGAGCATGGTTAACTTAACGTTATATACAGACATTTCATGTGGTTAACATGGAAACCAGCAAATTTCGAATATATTACAACTTTGCCGAGAGTCCTATGAGGCGTTGGCTCATTGGCCAATCTTGCATTGCTAACCCCCGGGTTCTATTTGTCATCAAGTAACTGGCCAAACCAGACCTAATAGCCCTTTATACCTACTACAGCTACCTGTGCCCTTCATGTTACAGTACAACATCTCTGTAGCCTTGGTTTTGTAGTCGGTTTCCGCTGCAATTCCGTGCTTGTTGACACTCCATGCTGGGTTGGGAGCAGGAGTGTTGAATATGCTTTTCATTATGACTACCCAACTACCCACTGGTTCAAAAACTAAAACTTAAAGAAGGTATATTAATACTATTGTGTAAGAGTAACATCTTCTGACGGGTTACTCTTACACAATATTGATTCTTGGTCACGAGTTCTGGTTGTTGGTGTTTGGGTACACCTCTAAAAATAATCCTTTTCGTTATTTCAAAATCCATTGAAGGCATTTGTGGAACTGTTAAACAAGGTGGAATTTTAATAAAGCCAGCTGGTAATAATTTCAGACACTGTGTACTGACAACTTGAAATCTGAGTTTTTTGTCAAATATCTGGATCCGATTCAGTTGTTCTCCGATAAACTGAAGATTATAATTAATGAAACTATTCCCCTTTCCACATGTTCGTAAACAATAGTTAACTTACGATAGTAAACAAGCTAGGGAGCGTAGGAAAAAGGCAGAAAAGTAAACATGACGTACAAAAGAAAGTACACACCTGTGTTTTGGGATTATTTGAAAAGGTTAGTGATTTTGACTGGCAACTCGCAATTTTGCACGATAACTGTGGTGTTTTGGCAACATATTAGGAAAGAATGTCACTTATATATCACTGTAACTCTTTTCAAAACATTTACGTCACTGTTTGGAAAGTAATCCAAAAGCACCGGATGTGTACTTTCTTTTGTACGTCAGTTTACTTCCGCCGCCATCCAACAGTTTACAATTCAAACAATGTGAAAATAGGTAATGTCAAGGCTCGACGTCCTCATAAACAAAGTAAATGCCAGTCTTTGAAGAAATTTGAATCAAAGATTAATTAACGTACACCTGCGACGGAGGTGTGGCCACAAAATGTTAACTGATAAAATTGATACTGCAACAAGTTGGGTGAAACTTTAGCTACACATTCTTCATAATCAAAGTTTCAGAAATATAGAAATCATCACAAAAGGCCGCAAATTAACTTTCCTTTTCATAATAGTGAAGACTGTTATCAAGTATTTTCACCACACGAGCTTAATAATGCATGATACCTCAACAGGAAAGGAATTATATAATGATCTTGCTGCAGGCAAATACAACAGAAATAATTTTTAAAGAAATAGAATTGTTGAATAAATTTGATAAACGTGTTGTGAATAGAGACGTGTTTTATCATTTTTCCTTTAAGTTAATGAGATTGTTAGTGACAGTATCCTCACGGGGGTTGAAGCATTGTAAAATCATCCTGTCCCAAAATATTCACAGTAAACTTAAGCTTACCAGTTTGTTTGCTTTTGAAACATGGTATATTTGTGATTTTATATGATGGCTAAATTTGACTACAATCTTCAGTGTCTGAAGGGATGATATAAATCCAACAATGGTCCATGCAGGTAGTCCCCAAGGTCCTTAATATGGTGATCTGCCTTCAGTTGCTGGCGACCTACAGTTTATATATTGTAATGTACTGTTTAAACATCCATCTTTACAGTTAGATGCTAGTTTTAAATTCTGGTTCTTTCATATTCTAGTTGTTTTTAGTGTCCTTTGTCGGGTTTTCGTAATTCAAATGTATTTATCATGTATTTAGAACTTGTTTCAGTCACCATAATATTATGTCTTAAATTTTGCCGATGTGACTTCACTTTGACAACAACAGCTGACAATCATATTGAAAACACAGCAGACTTTGTTAGTGTGACGCTGTTTAGAAACACGCTGTCAACAAATGATTGTGTCACTAGAAGCCGGGTGACCCTGGCATTCGATGTTTCCAATATTTGAGGCTGACAATTAGATTAGTTTCTATTAGTTTTGGTCGATGTTCACGTCTCATTCATTTTACATTGCACAAAATACTGTCAAACGTTATGCTGGTACAAAGTCTTATATCGAATGAGGCCTAGGCTTCATCTTTCCAAGACATTTCCAAGCTTGTAAATGTGGACTTTGTTCCAGTGGTAATTGGGTAGCACCATTACCATTTAAGGACCCAAGACCGGTTCTACCTAACAATAAGGGTGCAGCTGTAAAGCAAGCCAAGTCTTTGGAAAAGAGCATGGCTAAAGATCCAGTGAAGCGTCAACAGTTGATTGATTTTATGGCCAAGATACTCTCTGCTAATCATGCTGAACGGGCTCCGTCATCTACTGAAGGTGCAGAAGTTTGGTACTTAACACTGTTTGGAGTTCATCATCCGAAGGAACCGACTGGATACGAGGAGTGTTTGATTCATCTGCCGCTTACATAGGGACATCTCTGAATAGTGAAAGGATCAGACAATGCCAATAGACTAATAGGCGACTTGTTGAGATTCCGAAGGAAGCTATAGCAGTCATGGGAGATATTGAAAAGGTGTCTCATTGCTTCCATGTCCTATAGAGACACAGAGCTTATTTTCGGTTCTTGTTGCATGACGACAACGACCCAGACAAGGAATTTGTCGAGTACCGTATGCGAGTTCATGTGTTTGGTAACACGCCGTCTCCAGCGATTGCGACATATGGGCTAAGGAAGGCTGCTGCATCTTCGAGCTCAGATTTTGGACAGGACGTGAAGAAATTTGTCGACACAAATTTCTATGTAGACGATGGGATTGCTTTTCTACCTTCCACAGGAAAAGCTATTGATTTGGTTAAGCGGACTCAAGCAGCTCTGAGAACACATGGCAATATTTGATAGCATCAAACAGCCAAGAAGTTATGAGCGCCTTTCCATCTGACGAGAGGGACAGTGATCTCAAAGACTTGAATTTCATGGATCACAGTTAACAGTGTGTTCCTATTCAACGCAGTCTGGGAATATTCTGGGACATCAAGACTGATACATTTGTGCTCCAGGTATCTGTAGGTGATAGACCTTACACGAAACGAGGAGGTCTGTCTACGGTTCATAGCATGACCCTAGTGGATTCTTGGCCCCAGTGACCTTCAGATTCTCCGAGATGCTGTTTCCAGCAATGTTGAATGGGATGACATCTATCGAATGAACTTCAACAGGAGGGCAGCGAGTGGCTACATTCACTTCGAAGATTTAAAGATTTACGAGTGTCACGACCATTTACATCCTTGTCGTTCAAAGGAGCAGTTGGGCAGCGCATACTCATGTATTGTGATGCGTCTGAAAGGATCATAGCAGCTGTGTGTTATTTGAAACTAGAGACTCTGGTGAATCAGAAGTAGGATTCCTCATGGGCAAAACTAAGGTGGCACTGAAACACGGACACACCTATTGTGCCTAGGTTGGAACTTTGTGCGACTGTCTTGTCAGTGCAGCTGGCACATCTTGTGTGTGAAAACTTTTCACCGATGGCAGTAGTTTATCACACTGAGAGCAAAATCATTCTAGGATACATTCGAAATGTAACAAAGGGATTCACTGTGTATATCTCCAATAGAGTTTCATGAACACTTCGCTCCTCTTTGATCGACCAGTGGAGATATGTGAGAACAAACATCAATCCAGCTGATGAAGGTACCAGATCAATCCCTTCTCCTCATATGCCACATAGCACTTGGATCCATGGACCTCAAGGAATCAGGACTGAAAATGCTGAATCTGAAGAGGGATCTCTTACTGACTTTGAACAGTTACCAGACAGCTTGTATTAGGCCACAAAGCGGACATCTCGGTGACAAGGAGAAGCTTGGTAAATGGCATTGCTAAGCTGTTACATTTTGTCAAGTGCAGAAACAACAAGAATCATTGAAAGGACATCAGTGTTTCAGTTTACAGTGAAGCAGAGAACGTCATTATTAAGCAAACACAACATGAAGTTTACCAAAAGGAAATAGAGTGTTTTAGAACAGGACATAAACTTCCAAACACAAGTGCTTTGGTATCGGTGGACCCTTTCCTTGATGATGAAGGCTTACTAAGAGTAGGTGTCAGGCTTCACAAAACCAACTTCAACATCTGTGTTAAGCACCCTCTGGTGATACCCAGAAAGTGTCAATTTTCACAGTTGCTGATACTGCATCATCATGACGCAGTGAAGCACCAAGGTAGACACTTGACAGAAGGAGCCATACTCTCTGCAGGTTACTGGGTAATTGGAATGAAGAGACTTGTGTCATCCATCATCCATCGATGTGTTACGTACAGGAAGTTAACAGGACGGTCCGCATGTCAGAAGATGTCAGATCTTCAATGTGAAGGACTTGAGCCTTCACCCCTCCATTCACATACGTTTGAGTCGATCTGTTTGGACCTTGGAAAACTGTTGCTCGGAGAACTAGGGGAGGCTTTGCAAGCAGCAAACGCTGGGGTCGTGCTCTTTACTTGCTTGCTGTGGCGTGCCGCGCACTTCGAAGTTGTTGAGGACCTTGGTACTGATGCATTTATTAATGCACTACGTCGATTCGTGGCGATCAGTGGAAACGTAAAACAGTTCAAGTCGGATAGAGGAACCACCTTGGTCTCACGTACATTCTTGGCGTCAACGTTGTAAATGTAGAGGATCGGGCCATCAAAGGTTTCCTTCGTGACAAAAGTAGTGAGTGGGTGTTTAATCCGCCTCATTCCTCCCACATGGGCAGAGTATGGGAGAGGTTAATCGGAGTGTCTCGTCGTATTTTGGATTCACTGCTAGTCGAATCGTCACATCACAGGCTCACTCATGACATGCTTACCACTCTGATGGCAGAAGTATCTGCGATTGTAAACAGTCGCCCAATCATGCCAGTGTCAACTGATCCAGAATCTCCAACAATCCTCAGTCCATCAGTTCTTCTGACTGATGGACTGACTCAGTATCAGGTATTGGTAACCTAACACCAGTTCAGGACTTGAAACATTTGTACAAGTCTCAGTGGCAACAAGTGCAATCTTTAGTTGATGCGTTTTGGCACAAATGGAAGGTGGAGTATTTACACACGTTACAACCCAGGAGAAAGTGGAGAAGTCCTGAGAGAAATGGCGAGGATGGAAACGTAATTCTTCGTAATGACAAAAACCAACATCGAAATCAGTGGAAACTGGGTGTTGTAGTTACTTCTCTACCTAGCGATGATGGGAAAGTCCGACAAGTTATTGTGCGAACTATGAGAGATGGAAAACCAGTAACCTATACTCGCCCAATCACCTAGTTAACTCTGTTGTTGCAAGCAGAGCAGCAGTGACTCTTTGATATTGTTGATATCTGATCAGAATTAGTGAAAGACATTTAATTTGTTTCGGAACATTTCAGTTAGCGTTAAAGATTCATGTTCTCGTGGGTTTATCTTAATTTTGTACATATACATACATATATATATATACGCAAAAAATGTCCAAAGTAGTACAGGTGTTCAGTCATAAATATTGCATAGATAAATAAAAACAGAATGCCTTTTTCTCCAACATGTTTCGTTCTTTACTCTTCAGGGGGATTGTAGCGGTTCTACCGCTACAATCTCTACCGCTACAATCTCCTGAAGAGTAAAGAACGAAACATGTTGGAGAAAAAGGCATTCTGTTTTATTTATCTATGCAATATATATATATATATATATATATATATATATATATATTCAGTATGAATATCATCGGGTAATGTGTTCTGTTGCACATTCTAATTTCTGTTCCTTTTTCACATTTTACGTTCGCTTAAAAGAAATAGTTTCAATCAATCCCAACGCACCGTGATTAGGAAACGAATAGTTTTGGCTTATGCTATGCTGGTTTTACGATTTTCCTGTTAGAGGGCTTGTGTGTCCTTTTTCAGCATCCATTAAGCTTTTGTATGCGACAGTGTGCCTTGCTTGGCATCGGTTCCCAATTGCGTAGATCGATACTCATGCTGTTGATCACTGGATTGTCTGGTCCAGATTCGATTATTTACAGACCGCCGCCATATAGCTGGAATATTGCTGAGTGTGGCGTAAAACTAAACTCACTCACTCACTACAATTATTTCGCGACTCCTGTGGCTAGGAATTACTGTATAGAGTTTTTTTTTGCTCAAAAGGCAGTGTCATGCTCGTTAGAAACCAATGGCCGTGCCAAAGGAAAGTGACTCCACGAAGTGTGTCATTGTACACTTTATGCTTGAGATATGTTTGTCACAGCCCATGTATCAGTACACACACACACACACACACACACACACACACACACACACACACACACACACACACACACACACACACACACACACACACACACACACACACACACACACACACACACACACACACACACATACTTTCTGAAACACACCACACATGCAACACTAACACCCAAATAACTCCCTTTCTATCTTCTATTCAATACACAAACACAGCAAAAATAACTTGGTTTCCGCAATGCGGAAACCTGGTTGAAAGTGGACTAAGTTTCCACCTAGACTAAGTTTCCACCTAGAATCCAGTGAGTTTCCGTTCTTTTACATTGAGTTTCCGCAATAACGGAAACTTACAATTACCCACTTTCTAAGGGTTTCTGCAAGGTTTCCGTTACCCACACTCCAACAGGTTTCCGCAAGGTATCCGTTACCCACACTCCGAAAAGTTTCCGTTGAGTTTCAGTTAACTTTGAATCCATCAGGTTTCCGTTGAGTTTCAGTTACAAACAATCCGACATAGTTTCCGCATAGTTTAAGTTACCAACAATCCGACATAGTTTCCGCATAGTTTCAGTTACCAACAATCCGACATAGTTTCCGCATAGTTTCAGTTACCAACAATCCGACATAGTTTCCGCATAGTTTCAGTTACCGGTTTCAATTTCAGGTTCACAGGTTTTCATATGCTTTTCAAAGAGCCAAATTTAAACATTCTTCTTTATTAATATCATAAACTCTTGTTAAAAACAATATAAGCAATTTGTTATTATCATGACATGTACTTAAAGAAAAACAGAATATATAATAAGATTCATTGTTTTATTTTCTCAACATGAATATGAATTAGCATTTAAGGCAAATAAAAATCACACATATAACTAGTAATATAGCATTAAAAAACAGGGCAAAACATTTTGGCATAACTCAATCCAGTTTAAGAAATCATATTTCATTTAGAACAAAGTAGTATTTTTTCATCAGTTAAACTTTCATTCACTTATTATCTTGAAATAGCATGTTAGATATGAAATTTATTTCTAAAAATAATGCTACTGGTGAAAAATAACATTAACATACAACTTAACACAGTAATAAAACATAGCTGCATCGGACATTTATTTGTCTTGGCATTCAGCCTCACACTCTATGTCACAACTATCGCCAAGCATCCACTATGATATACATCATACAATAACACAACATACAGCTTACAATACAAAAATAAAATAAAATAAAAATTACATTATGAAATTGAAAATAAATTCAATTATATTGCAAGAGTTGGTCAGTTAGCCCAATAAGGGGCACCCCTGGGCGGAGATCCCTCCGGTTGATTGGATGCCTCATCCTCGTCCTCACGTTGGCCATGCCGAGAGCAGTGGAGGTGTAGATTCTTTCCAAGTCCAGTGTCGTCGTGTATGCCCTAAGCTTGCTGGACTCCCAGACAAAGGGGACGGAATGCAACTAATTGACGTCATCTTCGTCACTCACGACTGGTGATGTCATGTCTATGGTGCGTGTTGTCGCTACCTTTTTCTTTCGTCTATCTGGCCAATCGATAGATGCAAGTCTGTTTAGGCGTTGTGCAAGTTTCTGAAAATGGCAGGTAATAGCGAATTACTAGGTTATTTTGATAAATTACACAAACATCAATCAACAAGAAACTGACAATGCCAAGGGTGATTTAAAATGAGTAATCCAAAGGGAAGTTTGAATAAAAGAGAACTAAATTGAACAATCACACTTTGCACTAGTTTTCTCAAAACTCAAATTATGCAATTCATCACACTTCATTGACCAATGAAATATCTTATGTTCTAAAGAGGACACACAATCTATACAAAATTTGCTCTGGAGTTACATGCTTCCCAGTCCAGAGGTAGTAATACGTTATATATATATCTGAACATTTATTGCATTTTCTATATAGTAATAATGGTACTAGTAATAGCAGATTTTCATCAAATTGCTATATTCAATCTCTTACAGTTCGTATTGGGCCCATTTCTGGTGTCCCCCGCCGTGATGTTGCTGGAATATTGCTAAAAGCGGCGTAAAACCAAACTCAGTCAGTCAGTCGTATTGTTGAAGGCACAAGTATATTCACCCAGTAGTCACTGTATGTATACACCATTAAGTCTTTGAGGTGTATTTAGAAGTGAATAATACAAGACATGAATGTTTACGGATGTCAACGTCTTTATTATGTGAAAACACAATGTTTCGGAGTGAATGCTTACACCTGACGAAGGGGTAAGCATTCACTCTGAAACATGTTTTCAAATAATAAAGGAGCTGACATCCATAAACCTTGTCTCTACACTATTAATTGGAAATTCTTTACTATTTATAATGAAAGTCACTACAGATAGGTCAAAATTACCTTCACATGTTCCTGCTGACCATCCTTGGTCATTCATTATACAGTCTCCAGACTCATCATCAGCTTTGCTGAAAAAAATAAACAATAACACGTTACTTTTCTTTGCATTTCCCAATTCATTCATTCGAGTTTTGGAAAAAAACCCAAACAATTGCAGCGACATTTATACCAACAAGCAAACTATAGATTTATCACTTTAGGTTATGCAATCAGTAATTAAGTGAACGGCCTGATATAAACATCCTGATGAATGAAGTTTAGTTATCTCCTGTGACATAACCTTGGAGTAATTACGGTATTGTAAATTCAAGGGGTCAGTTTGACTGCAATTTCACACAGGTGTGAAGTTAAGATTTATTTGGTCCAATTTGAAATCATGATTATGTTACCGGTTATTCAAATCCATTTGCAAATGTAACTTTAGTATGGTTCATTTTGTGAAAAAATATCTAGGGAAGCATAATAATAAAATATTCAAAGTGAAATTATGTCTATGTTTCATAGTACCATAAACACATACCTTCAGTAAGAGAGGGTGATCTTTTCCTCCAGGAGTAGTCGTGACACATGTTTCCTCACAACAGCCTAAATGAATAAAACAAATCCATTAATATATAATCTATTTGCTATATTTTTCAAAATTGTAGTATATTTTTAGATAGACTTATTTTACTTCACCAACCTTTGAAAATAGTTCGAGCAAAACTGTTTATATAGTCATTGGACTTAAATATACGTTAGTCGGCAAAATTCTCATAGACTTGCATGCTATTTTAGTGTAGCTGTGTAATTTTCATTAATTCAGTTCTCCATATTTGGTTGTCAAATTTTGCAGGTTGTTAGGAAATCATCTTGGTCACAAATACATAATTTTCCGCATTGTAGTTACATGAGCAACATATATACAACATTGCGTATTCTTTCCCCATAGACCGCCATGTTACAAATTGCCATAACCGTGACACGCACTGAATTAAAAATAAAACGGAAATTATGTCTTTGTAGCTGAGCTGATTCATGACCCATGTGCAAAATATCAACAATATCAAACGGATATTAAATAAATTCAAGACATATTTCTAGCTGCACCAAATTAACATGTAAGTCGAATAATGCATATTGACGAATACCTATGGCCAGTGGCTGTAATTCGATAGATTAGCTTGTTTACCAATCCGGATTTCTGTACGTAAAGTAAATAATTCATTAAACGTTATTTGACAACAAAATAACTTGGTCTTACCTGACAGGGTCGTGGTACTGCGAGTTTTTCGCAGCCATTTCCATCTTTCTTTTCCAGGTAGCGAATTCTCTCTTCCAGTGCTTTGAGGGAAACTGAGGCGGCTATGAAAATTGCGTCTGGCAAAGACTCACTGGGAAAACACTTTGTTGTTGTTTTTTAATCTAAATCTAATATTACAGTTTGACAATATCTTTCCGCGTTATACAACAAAATAAACATACACTATACACCTAAAATGTCAGCTGTGTGTTTTTATAATGATTTAGGTAGTCTCGCGTGGACGTGACCGGTCGCCATTGTTTTATTTGTTTACATTGCCGACATCAAAGGGGACCGTGAAAGGTGGAAATGAGCAGATTGAATGTGAGTACCCAAAGTGACAACAGTGGGCTGTTTTGGGCTTACGGGTCTTTTCATCGCATTATTGGCACTAATTGCTCCTCCTCAGTGTCAAGCATCAACATGTAGGCCTAGAGATAATTAACAGTGAATAAATCTGAAAACATATTCATGTTACTTTAAAAGTTCTGATCGAGCTTCATGAGTCCTACTCATGAGAACTTGTGTTAGTGGCAAATAGGCGATTTTTCAAAACCCTGTCAAGGAGTAGGCAATATACGAAAATATTCATGCTGGACGTAAACTTCATCATGTAAGTAATTTACCTATTGAGTTCAAAACATGCAAGTGTATTAGACATGCTTATATCATATTCATTCTTTTCAGTTCTACACCTAGATCTACGTATACTATTCCCATGTATTATAAATTTACTTATCTAATTTTGCAGTATATATTACTAGTTTATATGTAATGTCAGCTCAATATATCTGAGTGAGTGAGTTTAGTATTACGCCGCACTCAGCAATATTCCAGCTATATGGCGGTATTTATCCAATTATACCACTTCATCTATTTTATCATTTTATAACCATTAAAACAATTATTACATATACTTTACACTCATAGCTTTGTGTAATAATTTGTGTAATCAATTATTAAACCTCTTAGCCTTACAATGCATTGACACAAGTCACGTATGACATTTCTAAAAGAATCATTGTTTCAATTTACAGATACCTATTGTGGATCCACTGATTTGTTGGAGATTGACAAGAGGCTTGGCTTGGTAATCATTTATAGTTACACCATACCATGCTCCTAATTTCATTGAAGGAAATCCTAAAACAATATTTTTTATTCATCAGCATTTAGTCAAAAACAAGTAAACATTAAATAGATACATAGAATACATTTCTTTATCTTTGTGAAAAATATAATCACTCAAAATGTAACAGTGCGTGGATTCCGGTGTAATTATAAGTTGATCTGTTTTTCAGTTCCAAGAAAAAGACCAGTTTTCTGTCCGCACTGCCAGTCGTTTGTTCAAGGAAACAAGGAATCCGTCTGGAATGGACGGCAGTTTCTCATCAGGTTAGTCGTCAAAGATACTTCACTTCATAGGTTTCACTTAACGACCTCAGTTTGATCTGTCCCTTTGTTATCCATCATATATCAATAATGAATATATTTAATTATTGTATATCAGATATGCAATTGTAACTGAAAGTGAATAAGCTGTGTTACACATTTTACAGTTTTTAAATTAAAGTAAAGGTCACATTAAAAAATAATATTTTATGCTATTATATTGCTGTGAATGTTTCTTTAGAGGGTTGATCAAACTAAGAAATACCCACGATTTTTCATTCATGGGAAATGTTAGGTTTTGTATGCTTTTCTCAGTTGAGTTGGTCATTTCAATTTGAAATGAATAAGATCACATATATAATCAGGTGTTACATTCAGTGTTTAAACATGATTCGTATCTATTTAAAATATGTATGTACCGTTTTACCTGTGCTTAGATTTCAATCGGCGATTTGGTAGTAGATGTTACCTTGAATATGAGTACAGTAACAGTAATAAGTATTACCACAATTTGCTTCAGAATACTGGGTTGGCTACTATTATCTGGTACCAATCAATCAAATAAGTGACATGTTCAATGGAAGATACAATATACATATATACTACAGATCTTTCCTTTGTGATTGTGAAAAAAATCTTTCGGTTACATCTACAAATTAGTCGTTCTAATTTTATAATTTCATTGTGATCAGATGTACCACTGTGCATGTTTTTGAATATGTATACATGTGTTACTTTGGCTGTTTTTGTAGTTTTACTAAGCATTGTATGTATTGTATTTGCAGGACGATGTGTGGGACGATGAGCATGGCAACGATGTTGTGCCAGACATCAACCAGGACTCTTCATATTCACCCACAGATCTTAAGTAGAGCATACACCATCTGTTTCCGGTAGTGGACTGGTTCAAGCCTTGTTGTAATCAACTTGGTTATATTTCCCCTTTCTCTGTGTGGCAAAACAAATGTCTCAACTCAGGCTCTACTTCATATGTACCAGATCAGAGGATTGCTGTCTGCTCAGTATGAGTGCAATAGAAGCTTCATGATTGTCTGCAAGTTGTCAAGTCTTTACTATGTGAGATTGTTAGTGTGTATATGTTAAGATACATTGAGGCAGCTTCAAATGTACACTTCATGTATATGGGCCCATGACCTTTCATACAATAAACATTTGAATTAGAATTTGAAATCTGTTTAATAAATACCACAGCAAGTATGTTATGCCTGCACTAGTAAACACCATTTCATCATATGCATACAATGTTGTAGGGTTTTGACATATTTGTATTTGCATATTCATACAGAAGTTGTGTTCTCCAATGCTGAAGATTCCCTCTTGTTGTGGCTTCTCTCATACATGCATGCATGCAGTGACTGTGTTTGTTGTTTTTCGTGTACAATGTAATAAATGGTACATTCACAAGTTATGCAGGATGGTAGTGAGTTACAAAGTCACATTGGCAGCCATATCGTGACTATGAAAGTCGTAAATCTTAATTTGTAAATGTGTACATGAAATAAAAACAAACTTATATACTTACCTGTCTTCGAAGCACAGTAAAATAACTAGTCAAATAACTAGTCAATCACAAATGTACACTCAAAACTGGCATGTAACCAGAAACACTTTAACGGTACAGTATAAAAATAGGCTATAGATTGCCAACACCTGAAGGTTGATCAACATACTAGGGACTACGGGAACGTACAGTACTTTTGCTTCCTGCATGGACCCTAGCTGGATTCTGTATATCGAAATTATCTTGCAAATGTAACAGTAAGTAAATATTGTCCCCCAATGGAACAGCACAACGCTAAGTTTGCCATTTTATCTAAGCTGAAACCAACAGAAACCTAGCGGAAACCTACATTACCCAGTATCCAATAGGTTTCCGCAATAGCGGAAACTAAGTCATTTTGCTATGAATGTTTCAGCGAACTGAAACTAAATGGAAACGCATAATGATAGTTTCAGTTGTAGAAACTTGACGGAAACCTAGATTTGTTAGTTTCAGTTTTGTAAACTATGCGGAAACTCGCATTGTCTGTTTCCGGATACTGAAACCTAGCGGAAACCTACATTACCCAGTATCCATTAGGTTTCCGCAAGAATGGAAACTAAGTTATTTTTGCTGTGAAATATTGCGTGTATTTCTTTCTTTTCATTTTTGTTATCTGATATTCCATTCTGAAAACTGGGTCCATAAATCATACCGGAGCCTGTTTTGTGTCATAAATAAGTTACACAAAACTGTCAACCTCGCCTATATCATTTAGATTTCAATATAGATTCAATATTTCATTAAATATGACTATAATGGGTCTCGAGTATCCGATGAAACAGGTTCCACTGGAATGCTGTAATTCAGGGACGACATCAGATGTTCGATGAAACGTTTTACATCATTAGGATTCTGGTTTTTCTGTCATTTCCATTTTATCCACGTCGCCAGTCGACAAAATGCGAACATGATTTCAACATGGGAAATTCAACTGATTCTGGCGGATGTGGTGGGTAGCGATGTCTCATCCTGCTCAATGGCGTGACCATTTCCTTTATTTCAGCAATTATATAAACAGGACTGTATCGAAACGGCTTGAAGATTTTCGCTGTACTTTAATAGGAAGGGGGTGAACTTTTTTTTAGGACCAACTCATTCATCCTAACAGACCCTTGGGGCCTCTTGGGAACCGTTATAGGACTTAGATTTGCATACTTGACCAGTACAAGTAGCCTTTCAAGTAAGAATGGCATAAACCTAACTTCCCGACGGTGCATGACAACATATGCTTATGAAACAACCCAGTGTTCCTAACGACGGCAAATATTGGTATTCTGAATCTGACGTTTGCTGTAGTATTTCCACGACTGACAAATTGTCTGTACAAAAGAACGTGAACTTATAACTTTTGACGAGGAGGATTTTCTTTTTTATCAACGCTACCACCCTAAAGACCTTTGGGCCCTTTTGGTAGCCGTGGCCATGCGCGGATCCAGTGGAAGTGCAGGAGCGCAGCCCCCCCAAGAGTGTTCCAAATGTACTACATGTTTTATGCCCAGGGTTCCTACGTGGCTATGGATAATTTAGCGGACTTGCACAATATGAGAAGACCTTGAGGTATGACATAAACGACGATCGGACGACAGTACATGACATTACCACATATTTTTAAACACGGAAATCACTGTCCAATTTTAAACATTTCAACACCAAAATATCTCTCGCTTTCGCTTCAGCAGTTACACGATTTGGGATATGTTTTAATTGTCTGTGTAGAGTGTTTGAAAATATTCAAAGCCATGAAAGACAGCTCTACTTCAAAACATACAGTACCATAACGACATTTATTTCGTGATATTGTTATCAATGTTTATAATGGCAAACATTGTTTGAATGGATTGCCTAGATTAGTTCCTGGATTCGCTGAATAATTACGCAAATATAATAAATATTTTCGACGACATTCGGGTCCAATCCTGCCATAGTTTATGTCTTTGCACATTCATATTTTTACAAATAATTAAGGAAAATGAGATATTTGTTAAATGATTCATGGCACGTATTGTATTGGTGAATGTCGGTTTATACGATTCATCAGTTAACATGCCTTTCATATTGTACGGAACAGTCTTCGGACAATCGTGACCTTATGTAAACATTGCTCAAGTGAAATGAATTTCCCCAAAGCAGATTTCATGTACAGGGACTATATCACAAGGTACTGAGAGGCTGAACAGCTGTAACGTACTTTTTGTCTCAAGCAGAAACATTAGACTGGACCCTCCGCTATATTCTAGATCATAAACAAAAAATATCATTTAAATAAGTCTGGTTGACCCACTCACAGGACTAATCTGTTTGTTCTTCAACAAACCTTATGTCAGCCATTTTAACATCACTGACTCATCCAAAAACACATTTAGCAATATTTGTTTAACACCACACTTAGCAATATTCCAGCTAAATAGAACGGTTTATCCGAAGCACAAAGACTCTCAAGATTCTGTATTCAATACTCTTTCTTCAAGAACAAAAATAATTATTCATCAATTTCATTTCATCAACACACTGCCATATATTCCCCTGCCCCAGCCAGACTCATACCAGAACACACATCTGAGCAGTACTCTTTCCATGCGAAGCTTTACGGTAAACAAAGCAGACAATCAAATGATTAATAGTCCATAAAATGCAGCTGTAAAAGACTTCAGCATAAATGTGCAGCGATTCTGCTGCGTACAAATAAATGTAAACGCTTTAAAACTTCATTTGATTCCAACACAGCGAGGGTCATGATGGAAAGAAACATTTCTTTTGTAGCTGAGTCTAAGAAAATGCTACAGTACTTATTATGAAACTCGCAAACATCAGTCTACAAGCAGAAGCATCGACCCAGTCCTTGTAAATATGTGACGTCATTGCAAAATAGATTCCACCGTTTATCATATCTAACAGTTATAGGTTGAAATTTAATTTGCTGTCGGCCATTTTGGAAAACATCTGTTGTGTCTCTCCAACATTAATCAATCCACTAACTGTGAGTGTTGACTGTGTTGAATTGTCCATCATAAGGGATAAATATTTCAATGTTAAAATTGTTAAGGATCTTTTTAATACTGTTCATCTTCATTTAATTATTGCTTTTTTTAAAAGAAATTGATTTAATTAATGAACATTGATAAATATGTTCTGTAGATAGATGTGTTTTAATGATTGGTGGTTTTGATTAGTAACTTAGATTGTTAGTGGCTGTACCCTCAAGAGGGGTTAAAGTATCGTAAAATCATTGTCCCCCCTGAGAGGGTACGTAAGTCCCAAACCTTTGAAAGTCAATTTAAACTTACCCGGATTTTTAAACGTAGTATTCTTGTTATTTTCATTTTGGCTAACATTTCTTATGATCGCCAACGGCTGAAGGGCTGGTGTAAATCCAACTAGGGTCCATGCAGGTAGCAACGGTACTGTAAGTCCCCATGGCTCCTGGTATGGTGATCTACCCTCAGTTGTTGGCGATCAATAGCCTATTTTTATATTGTGTTGTCCTCTATAGTAAAAATGTTTTTGATTTAATTGCTAGTTTTACATTTATATCTGTGATGTGCTAGTTGTTTTACTGTCCTTTGTTGACAGGATTTTATAATCTATCTTTACTTATTGTTAATCTATAACTTGTTTTAGTCACGATATGGCTGAAATATTGCCAAAGTGAGTTTAAATTTTAACTCACTCACTCACTCACTCAGTGTGAGTGAGTTTAGTTTTACGCCGCACTCAGCAATATTCAGCTGTATGGTGACTACTAAGGATACGTTCAATTCTGGTGTTTAATTATGACACAATACGTCTTTAGAAGTTATTTGTGGCCGTATATTTTAGTTACGTTAGGTTTCAGTTCACAATTATTCCCAATATGGAACAGACTTTGGAAATGTTTTGTGCCAGAATAAAAGTAAATTGATTCGAAAGAACAATGTCCTATGATAGGCACCCGTCATAAACATATGTCAAGACTAGTCAATTGTTCTGAAAACCTGGGGAACGCTAATAAAGGTGATTGCAGAGGACATAATGTCTGTCTTTGATGTGTCAAATTTTGAAATTCCACCCACATGCCTACCATCTCATTATTAGCACAGGACGATGTAACATTCAACAGACGCATGTTTTCCATTATGAACCACCAAAGTTATTGACGTACAAAGTATACGCTGTTACTAGGTATAGATTAAAATGACATAACACAGGTACACTTCATTTATTTGAATATACTGCGATACATTACATTTGAAATAACATTAGAGTACAATTTTTGTCAGAGTATATTCATTTGCATAACTCTAAATTCTTGTTTAGGTGTGTGTGTGTGTGTGAATGAGTGAATGTGTGTGTAAACGGATCAACATCAAATTGCAAAAAGCTGTGTTTCACATGGAAAACACAAAAGAAGTTAGTGCGACACTCTTTAGAAACGCGCCATCAACACATGATTGTGTCAGTAGACATTGAGGGACGCTGACCAGGGCATTCGATCCCGCTGATATAAAAGGCTGATACTTAGATTGAAAACTTCAGTTTCTATTATCTTTGGTCGATGTTCACATCATAATTGATATTGTTAGATATATACGTCGAAAGCCATGTTCCTACAAAGTATACTATCCCAAAAATGAAACGCATAGGCCAGAACTCTGTTGCGAAAATGTTGTATTTTGAAACATGTATAACTCGTCCACAAATAGACTTAAGAGCATGATTTTTACACCAGTTTAGAAGAAGGAAATGTCAATACAACCAAGTGGATAATTTTAGATAACGGAGACGTTGAGGGCGATGGTGAGGAGGTAGCACGGTCCCGACGTCGGGTCTTCTGGCTCAGTCCAATCTCTCTCAGCCTGTTCCGTACAGTTTGACCGGATATCCTCCGAAGTCCAGGCACCCTGGCTGTTGTGCTCTCACCCGTGGCAGTACGATAACGCAAATGTAGCACCCGGATGTACCGATCTTGGGCTGCAGTGGTGTGGGGACGGTCATTTGTTATACCTGATTGGTTGTAACGAGCTCCAAGCCGTGATATCGTGCTCAGACTAACATTCAGACGCCTGGCAACAGAAGATTGGTAATCTCTAGCGTGTATTCTTTCAATGGCGATGTTCCGTGTCTCATCGTCAAGACGTGGCATAGTGATTTGACCTTGAAACTCGTCAAAACGAATGCCGATTTCCGAAAGTAATCTGGATTTTTATAGCCAGACAGTGCATGCCCTTTGCTGTACAATTTCAACTGGAAGGTGATTTTTGTTGCGTTGTGGCGATGCGTTTTTAATCCGTGTAAGAAATCTCATCAAAATCAACATTTTCAGGTAAAGTCGATTTTCTTACTTGTGCAATTTCGTAAAATCACGTTATCAACATTTTGGTTACATAATTTGACGATTGTTTGGACACAATATGTAATTAATAGATTTTTATAAATACAAAACGCTTATGCGTTTCTTTTTTTTTGATAGTATATTATCGTGAATTACATTGTGTGTCTCGCTTGTCTTTTTTCTTTCCATTGTATCAATTAGTTATACCCTGTTAATGACACGCAGTAAGTATATATTATAACAATGTTCCAGAAACTCACACTGTCTGGATTCACAAATTCATGTGAAGAAGCGAGTCAGTGGAGTTATGCCGCATTCAACAATATTGAGTTGTATTCAGCGAAGTCTGAATGTGGAGACCAGGATCAACGACGTCCATAAAGACTTTTAAGAAACTAACTTTTTTTATGATGAAAGATCTAAAACGGGAACTCACGGTTGTCTCAAGTTCTCTTAGTCTTGTGTTGCAAACATCATCTGTTCTATCTACCTGATGAAACACTGAGGAAATGATGTGTTTCTATTTCACCTTTACGGATATAATTGTAATTGTTTATTTAAATTTTATACTTGCTGTAAATATTTCCAATTTGTGTATGACCAAAAAGCCAGCGTGGAAACCTGGATATTCAGCAAGCATGTATTTGTATAAATAGGTGTCTTCACCACTATCTCCGGTAGAACATTGTAAACAATCTTACATAAAAGCATAATTGGTGTCGAAAGAGAAGATAAACATAAACACATCACCACTATCTGCTATAGAACTATGTAAACAACCATGTATAAATACATAATTTGTTGTTGATCTGATGTAGGTGTTGCATATTCTATTATACACAGTTTCTCTGGTAGTGTTGACAACCATGGTAGATCTTCCAGTCTTTATCGGGAACGGCGAGCTTTGTGTGCTTAGATAGGTGACATGCACCATGCCATAGCTCAAACGAGCGACAGGTGAAGGATGAGCACAGCCTGCACTTCTTACTGCATGCCTTATAACCGGTATAGTCGTATGTCTTATCGTTGAAACCTTTGCTGCAGTACTCATAGGACAGAAGACTGAAGGTTGTGCCGTACTTGTCGCACTCTGTTAAAATGAAATACAACAGAGTCACAGTTCCCTGTCTAGTGTTTGCTCGCTCACACCACTGTGTATCGGCAAAAGATATTTGTTTTACAATGTCCTGTTATATATCGTCTTTAACGATATGATCCCAAATGTTTCCAACAGAAAAAATGATTCAATTGAAATTTTGACAATGCATCTAGCAGAAACCATATAAATTGATAAAGCCACACTGCAAAATACGTTTCCAGACGATTTTTCTACTTTTGCCATAACTCCAGATTTTTAAATATTGGAATATAAGTTAGAGATCTGGGCCTAGATTTTCGAAGCTCTCTTAGTGCTAAGATAGTCGTAAGTTAATGTTAATGCATGGCACCTACGACTATCTTAGCGCTAAGAGAGTTTCGAAAATCTAGGCCCAGACTTTTGAAAATTCACCTCAACTCATCAAACCGAGTTCTAGCATAAGATCATAAAGCATACAAACACAACAATACTACATGTACAGCAATCTACTCAGGTCGTAAAAACCCGAACATTTCTTGCAGAAATATATTAGTGAGTAATATGGAGATCCAACCTTTGATACACGATCGATCTTTAGTGTTAAAGCTGTAGCCAACCAAACATTTACACTCTCCGTCAATGCACTGTGTCCTGTCATCCACACAGTCAGAGGTTCTGGGGCACTCATCACCATAGTGCTGGCCCTTGGGATCTGAATACGTGATATAATTATGTGCAGGTACAATATGTGTCAAGATATTAAGAAATCACGTTTGTTTCCTGGTATGCATACACCATTATATCCGAGATATTCGATCTGTAAAATGACACATGACGAAGGTAAATGCAACCTGACATGCCGATCTCTGGTAGTCTCTTACGACAATCATAAACATATGTTTCTTAATCTAAACCAGGACATTTAATATCGATTTATATCGGTTAAGCATTCGGAACCAAAATGCTACATTGGGGGATGCCCTCAACTACTGACTTATCTCTACCCACGGCTGATGTTGACTGCTGTTCTAATTGATTGCTGACATTCCAATGTCGACCTTGAAGATTTTTTCAGTGCTCTGCATACTAATTTCTTCGCAAATCACAAGCATTCAGAGGACAAGATGTGGACTAAACTCAAACATTGAATCATCATCCCACGCATCTGTGACGGAAGACTCGTGATCAAACAAGTCAGTGAAACCACACCAACTGATCCGTTTAATCACATCTTATGATAAGCATAGGTTACTGAGGATGATATTCCTGTTCTAACTAGCGAAGGAAAGAGGTGAACTGTTGAAACCTTCTAAGTTGACACACACTGAATATAATGACTTGGATGATTTCTACGTGAACAGAAATATCACTAATGCCTGTGATTTGAGACAACAATACGCATGGCGTTAGTGAAAGAACAATATACGGATCATTATGGAGCATAGAAATGAAAAATAGGTGAAGTAGCATAGAATACAATCTTCTCTGACAAAAGTGTATTTCGTGTAGCCACGTGTAGCAGTCTATCTTGTCAAATTCTAACCTTTGCTACATGTTGGGTCTCCATGCTTCAGGCTGTAGCCAGTCATACATTGGCACACGTTGTCAGCGCACCGTGTCCTTTCCTCCACACATTCAGCATCGCTGGAACATGTTTCACCAAGGTGCAGGCGCTTGGGATCTGAAGTGCCAATTTCCGAAACAGATTCCATCGTCATTAAAACACACTATAGGGGGGTGAAAATCAGTACTATCTGTCAGTGAGTAACTGAGTAATGTTTTACGTCATTTCTAGCAAAATTTCAGCAATAACACAGCGGGACACCAGAAATGGGCGTTACACATTGTACCCATGCATGGAATAGAACCCGGGACGAGCGGACGCTTAACCATTATGCTACCCCACCGCGTGGCACAATCTGGACCAGCTTATAACACATGTGAATAGCACGGAATTTATTTGCACTGAATTATACTTCTCAAAAGGAAACGTATAGATGAATTCAACATTATTCGTGTTAAATATAGCTGCTGATTTGGTAACAGGAATAACCCCTTCAACAACAACATGTTTCAAGAGCTAACCTTTTATACATGATCCGGCCTTGGGATTAAGGCTGTAGCCAGCCAGACATTTGCACACGTTGTCAATGCACTGTGTCCTGTCGTCCACACAGTCAACATGGCAGGAACAAGTCTCACCATGGTGCTGGCCCCTAGGATCTGAAAATTGTCATTAAATTCTACATCACTGGAGACATTTGTTTATTACAAAGCAGTTTCAGGCGCATGGCGTCTAATACACATATATAACAAATTCATGAGTGTGAAATTCTGCAATTTGAGGAACACGACATTTTGGGTCTTATTCTTCATCCGTTATTTGGTAGAAAGCTATGTTATTGTTGATGTAAGTCTTAAAGAGGTCGCTTTCTGCTTTAACAATTTCGGCGGACATGTTCCTTTTTCGATCATTATCAGTTTCGTGAGAGATGTCCCCAATACTGAAATTCAAGATATTCTCTGAAATGAGGTGTAGCAATGGTGCATGCAACAAGTTTCTCTTACAACTAAATGAAACTGTTTGTATGGTCAATTACTTGCAATCAATGCTTACATATATTTTACTGAGTTTCAACAAGTGATAATGTGTCGTAATTTTCTGTAAAAGTAAAAGTCTCAAATATCGCCAGATACCGAGCTCCCAACAACCCTACCTCAAGAAAGCCAACTGAGCAAATGTCCATAATCAACACAAGCACCTTTAAACCGTCCCCTAACAAATCACGTCAGACTTTTCTGATAAACAGCTTTGTAATCACCACCATATTTGAAAATATTTCCCTTTTGTTTGGTGGCTGTGCAAATTTAGATAAAAGCTTTACCTACCATTCATGGTGAAGGAGTGAGTGTCAGGCGCAATAATGGTAAGCGCTGCTTTGCCATCCTCGTTCCTGAAGAGGCGATACTTTGTGCAGGTTGATCCTGACCGCTTGTACTCAAGGGTGAAACATCCTTTTGTTTGACTGCATTCTACAATACACTGGATACGAGAAATCCCTGGCTTTTCATGTAACACAGATAGGCTGAAGTTGCTTGGCTTCTGGTTCTTAAACGTCCACTCCTGTATGCCCGTTCCGTCCACTGCAGCAACCAGCAGAAACAGAAACATCATACAATAACAGAGCATAGTGGGCTGCATCGCTGTCGTGTCTTTGCAAGCGAACATTTCACTGATGAACAAGTTTTAGTACTCATTTGTTATAAATATTAAAATTTAATACGGTTCCGATCGGAATATACTTCCCCAGGTTTGAAACTAATACTGTTTGTTTTGATAGTGAAAACTGACGTTATATATTCACCAAGACTGGCTCGATGTTTCTCCGGGTGGACTGATGTCCCCAAGTTTCATTATAGGCTTAGAAGCAGTTTGAGCCAACTACAAATGTATTTGGAAAACATTTCTGTTTACTTACGCACGTGTACGCTGCAGATGTAATTCAATATTGACATCTGCATACTCATATGTGCGTTTGAGTATGTTCGTCAGGGTCGCATTTTGAATCTGCGTGTTTCAGTGTCCTGAAGTGTTGAGTAACAGACACATATCTCAAGCAAGGTACAAGGGCGCCTGATAACGAAAAGTCACAAGTATTCAAATGAATGAGATATTTTTTAAAGTACAACCCAAATCGATTCATTTGTTTCATTGAAATAACATCTGCTTGTGGGAAATTTCGCTTCATTACAGTAGAGCTTTGTTTACATATGGTCACGAATGTGCTGCCCGAGAACTGTGCTGTATATGACAGGCATGTTGACTAATAAATCTGATATTGACCAACGCATCCCGTCCTTCTATCCCTCCCCTTCACCCACAGCCTAGCTCTTCTCGAATTTCTGTGAGAAGAATAGTTTGAACTAATCCCAACGCACCATGATTGGGAAGCGAATAGTTTTGGGTAATGCTATGCTGGTTTTACGATTTTCCTGTTAGAGGGCGTGTAAGTCCTTTTCAGTATCCATTAAGCTTTTGTATGCGACAATGTGCCTTAGCATTACCTGTTACAGAGTCTGCCATTATATACTAGACACTCAATGTGTAGTTTCTAATGTTTTCAGTCATCCATTACACTTATCCCGTGATTCTTGTGGCTAGGAATTACTGTATACGTTTTGGAAAGCCTGTTTGAAGGCCAGTGTCATCGTTAGAAACTATGGCCATGTCAAACGAAAGTGACTCAACGAAGTGTGTCATTGTACATTTTATGCTTGAGATACGTTTGTCACAGCACATTTATCAGTACAATGCCATCCGGTAATTCCGCGCACCTAAGCACATCGATCGCAACACGGCAACCAACGTCTCTTATTTTTTGGTGGTTTACGTGACTAAACATGCTGGTATGCATCATACTTGCCTAAGAATATGTTTTATTGACGACTATAAGATTCTAGCGGTACATTATGGCATACGATTGACCTTACCGGCATTCTGACGACGCCGGTTGCTGTCCGGTAATTCTGCGCACCAACTGATGCGCATAACATCCAGCTTGAGATCCGAAGTATGGATGCGTATTAGGGCCAGATTATTTTCAAAAATCACTTCATCAATGTAAGGAAGAGTGTTTCATATTAAATCCAATTATGAATCGTGAAGAAAAAGGTTTAAAAGTCTGAAGAAAACGAATTTTCATAAGACTGTCAATGTATCTGTCAATTACTGTTATTTACTTATCTTTACTGATTTAACGCCAGTCCCTTGTAGAAATGTCCCGATTTCAAGCGTAAATGTGGTAGCAGACGATTTTACCTTCGAAATGGAAGTACGCTACTGCAACTGCGCGGAATTACCGGACCCGCTTGTTTGTCTATAAATAAACCCAATAATTTATCCCGTTGATCTCTATGATAAGGTAAGGGTCTGTCTCAAGACAAAATTGTTCTACTTACGGCTATTGGAAATGCCATACCTGGAGACAAATTCATAGAGGACAATAATTACCAGGAGTCTTTGTTCCACATTCATACACACACGTACGCACGCACACGTGCACGCGCGCGCGCGCGCACACATACACACACACACACACACACACGTCTACAGATCCCAAGGGACAACAGGAATAATTTAACACTTGTTGATGTGTTTTACAATTATATGTTGTATAGTTTCCCGCGCGCGCGCACACACACACACACACACACCTCACATGCACACTAACACCCAAATAACTCCCTTTCTATCTTCTATTCAATACACAAATATTGCGTGTATCTCTTTCTTCTCATTTATATTATCTGATATTCCATTCTGACAACTGAGACCATAAATCATATCGGAGCCTGTTTTGTATCATAACTATGTTACACAAAATTGTTAAACTCGCCTATATCATACAGATTTCAATATGAATATATATTATTAATGTGATGGAGTAATGTTATGGCAGTACAAACTTCATCAAAACTAATGTTAATATTTTGCTATTCTCTCAACATCGTAAGACGTAACAAAAGTTGAATGCATATCATGGGCAAAACAGAGCTGTACTCATTAAATAAGACTATAATGGGTCTCGAGTAACCGATGAAACAGATTCCACTCAACATAAAGGAGAAATACCTCTAACAATTATTTAAATGGAATGCTGAAATTCAGGGACGACATCAGATGTTCTTTGAAACGTTTTACATCATTAGGATTCTTGTTTTTCTGTCATTTCCCTTTTCCGTCGACAAAATGCGAACATGATTTCAACGTGGGAAATTCAACTGTGATTCTGGCGGATGTCGTGGGTAGCGATGTCTCATCCTGCTCAACGGCGTGACCATTTCCTTTACTTCAGCAATTATATAAATAGGACTCTATCGAAACGGGTTGAAGATTTTCGTTGTAAGTTAATAAGAACGGGATGAACGAGGAGGAATAATTGTTTTAGGTGAAATTGTAAATATGAAAGGTCAGTTCAAAGGAATTCCAAGTCTTCACTGTCCACACAGACAGTATGTGCATCAAACTCACACAAATATATTCTGATGGGAAGTGTACATCATATTTAGAGGATGAAACTGCTGTCGGCCATTTTCCAAAACGTCTGTTGAGGTTCTCCAACATTATTCAGTCCACTGAGTGAGTGAGTGAGTGAGTGAGTGAGTGAGTGAGTGAGTGAGTGAGTGAGTGAGTGAGTGAGTGAGTGAGTGAGTGAGTGAGTGAGTGAGTGAGTGAGTGAGTGAGTGAGTGAGTGAGTGAGTGAGTGAGTGAGTGAGTGAGTGAGTGAGTGAGTGAGTGAGTGAGTGAGTGAGTGAGTGAGTGAGTGAGTGAGTGAGTGAGTGAGTGAGTGAGTGAGTGAGTTAATATTTAACGTCAAATCGGCAATATTTCAGCCATATCGGGACGAGAACAAGTTAATTTATACCAATATTAAAATCAATACATTTAGAACATAAAAATCTGTCATCGAAGGACAGTAAAAATACTAGAGCATCATAGATATAAATTAAAAACTAGTACACTATCATAAAATTAAATCAGTATAGACAGTACAAAATAAAAACGGGCTATAGATCACCAACAACTGAAGGTAGATCACCAAACTAAGGTCCATGGGGACTTACAGTACTACCTGCATGGACCCTAGCTGGGTTTACACCATCCCTTCAGCTGCTGGCGATTATGCTGAGTTTTCGCCATTATTAAAAATAACAAATATACCACGATTAAAAGTTTGGTAGAGCTAAATTGACTTTGATGTTTTGGGACTTACGTACCCTCTCAGGGGGACAATTAATTTTCCAATACTTTAAGCCTCTTTAAGGATACAGCCACTAACAATCGCAGTTGCTAATTTATACTACCGTGTTTAAAATACTATTCATTTATTTACAAAACATATTATTCAAAATTTATGTAATAATTCTATTTCTTTTAAAAATTCAATTATTAACATTGTAAGAAAGATCCTTAACTGTTTTGAAATTGAGATAGTATCCCTTGTGATGGAAAAATCAATACAGTCAAGCAGAACATGCTTGACCGTGATTCTTTCATCACAAGGGATACAAAACGGAGGATCTTCACCTTTTAAAAGGTATTCATGAGTATATCTAGTATGGCCAATACGACATCGTCGCATAATGACCTCTTCAAATCTGGACTGACAACCCACATAGTTGTAACCAATATAGGGCTTTATTGCATGTAATGTATTTGACCTACTTGAGTATCCCACTCCTCCTCATCAGATCACGGATGTTCGAACTTATTTGTTGAGTGTTGCCTTGGCAGCAAGATCAGCCATTGTGTTACCAGATATTCCAAAATGGCTGGGTAACCAACAGAGCCTGAAGGCAAGAAAGAGAGTCAGAAAAGATTATGTATTGCTTATATTTTGGGTGTCTATTAATATATTCAAGAGCTGTTAGCATTGCGTTTGCTTCTGCCGTAAAAATAGAGCTATTATCCGGTAATCGAGAAGATATTGTTCTGGATCCAATGACAGTAGCACAAGCCACTGCGCCACCATCCTTGGATCCATCTGTAAATAAGGATTTGTATGTATTTAATTTTTAATTGATTATAATATTGTTTCCATTGTAATTCATTAGTTTCTGTTTTTTTTAAAAGCTGGCATTGTCAGGTCAACCTGTGGCATCACCGATTGCCAAGGAGGAGAAGAAAGAAGACGGAAAGGAGCTATATTTTCAAGAGGAGGAATAAGTGATGATTTTGTATTGTACAGATCCTCAGAAAGAGGATAAAAACACAATTGTAAGCAGGGTTATACTCGTTAGAATATAGTTTGGTAATATATTGTAATGATAATTTGATACGTCGATGTTTAAAAGATGGCTCATCAGCCTCGACGTAAAGACTGTCAACAGGAGAGGTTCTGAAAGATCCATGACAAAGTCTTAGACCTTGGTGGTGGACGGAATCAAGTAGTTTAAGTTGCTTTTACAGGCCCCACCATATACGATGGAGCCGTATTCAAGTTTCGAACGGACCAGTGATATAAATATAACTATTTTTTGTTTAAGACTGTTTTCCAACCTGAGCTTTGTCTCTCTGCTATAACCATGAATAAATTTAGAATTGCACTTGCACAGTTTCGCTGCAGCTCCCATAAACTAGCCATTGAAACTGGCAGATATCTCGATATCCCAAGGAATGAAAGACGATGCAAAGTTTGTAACGCTGGACACGTGGAGACTGAAAACCACTTTTTTCTGACTTGTGGAATCTATGATAATCTTCGCCAGAGATGTATACCCCTTAAATATTCTGAATTTCCAACTCTGGCAAAGTTTAATTTACTCATGTCTTCTCAACAAGAATTGGACATTAGAAATCTGGCATGCTACATATTTCATTCCCCATATCTTCGCCTCAAAGCTCTGGTATAGTATAAGTCCCGTGCAAAGGTATACAGTCAGCCCTGGTTAATACGAACACTTTGTTTTTTTATTACTGTAGGCGGACTGGCATATCATCCTTGTCCCTTGCTGTACTCGTACTCGGATTATGTATCACATTATTAAGACAGGTATATTTTCCATCCCTTAAATTCTCTTTCTAAAAACTCTTGTATAAAATTTAAGTTTAAGCATACATGGAATGCTAGGTCTTCCATGCCATGATGCACTTGTATAAGCGCTCGGTATAACTATGAATCATTGAAAGTGGTCTGATATATCTTCCATGCTCCAAAGCTCCGACCTTCAAGCACTTGGTTATATATTGGGTAAAACTAATATCTCCATACCATGATACATCTGTACTTTGTTAAACCCATGGATTACTGGATATGGACCGTTCTATTCTCCATGTCTTGATGTTCTTGTATAGGTATCATTGTAACAGGTAGCATTGGATATGGACTGTTATATACTTGAGACCTTAAGGCTTTGCCTTAAAACTTTAGTATAATTACGTTGCAAAACTATAGCACTGTATATGGATTGGCATATCTTCCATCTTCTGAGGCACTTATATAGTGCCCTGTAAAGCTATGCATCACTGTACATGCTGTTACATCTCCCATGCCTTGATGCACTTGTATATGGTCTGTTTTATTTTCCATGCTGCAAATCTCCGCCTTTAAGTACCTGTTTATTTACTGTGTAAAACTACTTTCTTCATACCCAGATACATTTGTACTGTTAAACCCGTGTATGGGTAACGTTATAACATGTAGCATTGGATATAGTCTGTTTTATCCTCTAGGCCTCAAGACTTTGTCTTAATTACCATGATTACCTTGTAAAATTATGCATCATTGTTCGTGGAATGCTATATCTTTCTGGATACACTATACAAGTACTATGCAAAATCGATTTTATCGTCACATAGCCTTGCTGTACCTGCATAAATTCCTATACAATGTATGGACCATGTTGTACATAGGGCTGATGGCCCACACCACTGTACCAAATAAAGATTTGGATTCGATTCTTTGTCAGCTGCAGATGAATGGCATATCGTTCCTTTATGTGGAGGTAGTGTCCCATTTTTGACAGCGTCTTGGTCACTGATTCGTTAAGGTGTGAAGTTTCGCTGTCAAAACTGGGATAATTAGCTGTATCAATTTAGGGTAGTTATGTAAATGCAATCACCTGAGAAAATTACTGAACAACTTATGAACACTAATACCGCAATCAACTGCGAGAAAAGGATGCGAGAAGCAGCATTATCCGTTGAGATGTATGAATACACTATTTGAAAAAGGTTATTCATGAGTACGATGGGAGAAGTAGCTTTACCAATAATACTTGCAAAGTATATATGCCCACATATGCATAACATTTTCTTATCGTATTTCTTCATGGCTGAGAAAGGTAAATTTTAGATGGTAGGAGACCAGGTGGAGAATTGTTGCTGGATGGATATAGGTTTCTGAGACGAACTGCCAACAGGAATGGTACCATTACATGTATATGGAGGTGCCAGTTCCTGAAAACAAAGTGGCCAGCCTCAGTCACTACAACAGCAGATGGGACTGTTGTCAGAAGAGGGGACAAACAGCATTCCACCTGACCAAAGCTCTATTGGTTCCTTTACCCTTACCAGTGTGAAAAAAACGGGCACGAGAAGAGCTGACAAATGTACCAAAGTTCACTTTCAAAATTGGGACAATTGGCTAGATCAATTACAGAAGTGTGAAACTTCACTGTCAAATTTGGGACTGTTAAAATCGGGACCGAATTTATGTAGATATTGATGGATACATTCTTCGAACAAGGTAATAGCCTGACATTGTTGCAAACTTTAGTCTGTTTTATTTCTTATATTTGCATTTTGTTTTTATTGATTGTAGCATTCAACAGAATCATTTGTTTTCGCCGTGAAGTGTAATGAGACAGACAACATTCACTAGGTCATACCTAGGGCGTGTGTGAAATATGATTCATGTAGGCATTCTATAAAATGTCTAGATATAACAGTCATGTTATAAATACGCTATAAGTATAAGCAGATCGTATGCCTTTTATTAAGTTTCAAAATGCATACAAATATGACAATAAAATAATTAGGATTATAAGACAAAATATAAAGACAAACTTTGACTTCGGTATTTTTCAGTCCTGACGTTGTTTACCACTGGCAGATGATTAAACTTCAAACTAATTTGATTTGTTATAATAAAAATGAAGATGGAAATATTATCGAGTAAAAAAGATTTCATTTTTGTTGATCAATCTATACCTATACGATCAATTGCGCATGCGGTGGCGCAGCAAAGGTCACGGACCCATGAGGCAGACAACATACCAAAAGATCTCTAGATATTACAGTCATATTATAAATTCACTATAAGTATAAGCAGATTGTATGCTTTTTATTAAGCTTCAAAATTCATATCTCTGAAGGGCATTTAGAAGTCGAATACATAGAAAAAGCAAGATTTATAGATGTCAACTTCTTCATTGTGAATAACACGACGTTTCGGAGTGTGTGCATGCTCCTTCATCAGGTGAATGGTTGGGACTATAAGGGGGGAAGGGGATATATATACACGTACATGGACACTTACAAAGAAAACATGTATAACAAATTTAACAATGTTGAGGAAAGAATATGTAATAACAACATGAGGCCAGTGATACATTAAAACAACATGATAATAGATTGATGGGATGTAATACAAACACGAGGAGGCCAGTGATACGCTAAACAACACGGTAATTGATAGGGTGTAGAATAACACAGGGAAGCCAGTGATACCGTATAGACACGAGGTAAGGGAGGGCAGTGAGCACTACAAACAGAGGCCAGTGGGCTGATGAGGTAGTGATAAGCAATAGTGATGTACATGTAATTAGATGAGTGAGTCCCAAGCACATGGTAGGTAGATTCCTTGGTCACGGTTGATTGCTGGCTGACATCTCCGTATGTCTATGGCTTCCTGAAGCTTCCTTTGGCGCCAGTTCTTGTTTGTGGACAGGATATTGGTGGCTTCCCATTATATGGTGTGGTCCTTGTTCTTTAGTATATGTTCTGATATGGCAGACTTTTGGTCGAACTTGTTGACGGAGGCTTGGTGTTCCTTGAGTCTTGTGTTGACAGGTCGCAGCGTTTCCCCGATGTACAGTTGTCCACAAAATTCATACAAATATGACAATAAACTAACTAGGATTATAAGAAAAAATATAAAGACGTACACTGACATCATTATGATTGTTTTGATCATGTTTTTACACGGTCTTCTTCCGTGTGCGATGTGTTCACTTCCATCAACCACCAGCTTGTAATAACACGTCACATGAGATTAGCCACGTGCTAAAATAACACCCAAACTTCAAAGCGTACCGCTTGTCAACGTCCTGAGCCTTATAAAAATCGAAAGGTCGGCTCCCTGAGTCGACACCTTCTCCAACTATTGTCATATAAGTGATAATAATTCCTGAGCATTAGAGAACAGATTGGCTTGCTTATTTTGGAATTTAATGCCTTTCATAAACTAGAATCTCATAAACTATTTATCTCTGGAATCATCTGTAATATGAACTTATGTACTGATTTCTGTAGAAATTATTTAACGTGATCTAAAATGAATAATGTATTAAACGTTTAGTCACCTTTTATTGTAAATGACCAAATTAATTAGTTACTCTTTGAAGTTTTTAAGAAGGAATTCCTTTGGGTTGTTTTTTCCTCAGTCCGCCCGTGTGTGGACAACATAACCAATTATCTATTAACAAGTTTATGATATTTCGTGAATACGAAATTGCACAACGCCGTCTCTGACCACAAACCCAAACGGGTTGTTCTCTATTCACCTACATCCCAATTCGCCTACAGTGTTAAAGCAACATTTCTGTTGACTGTTGATTACGCAATGATAAACCACCCAAACGGTCAATGCCTTGCGACAGGTGTTAATTAGAGGGTACCAATGAGAGAATGTATTCTACTACAATAAGCCTATTATTCCCTGGCAAGAGTTCTCTTTTATGACATGTAATAAACCCTGTCCAGTCAGTCAGTGGGTCCGGTAAACTTGTATTTAATCCATGATGTAACGTAGGTCTATGTAATTTTTGTTTATACAAACCGAGACAGTGGAAAAAATGTTTGCGCTTCTTTGGATAACAAGTAAAACATACACTTAAAACGGTATTTTGGAAAATGCTAGCTATACTGGGGGCAAATATAACAGTCAGTATCAATTTTAGACACTTAGAACAAGAAGGTGCAGATGATTGAATTTATACTAATATATAGAATTGGTTCCTAGTTGATCGTATAGGGCGACGAATAGAAAACACTTACTTTAAAAATGATCCCAACTTTCAAAAATGTATCTCTTCACGTGTCAGATGCAGTTACATTAATATAAAGCACAAATGGATAATATCAAAATATGGCTTATTCCTGTAGTTCTCATGAATAAATATGTCACATGCAAGATGCATTATGTATATCAACCGTAAGAACACTAACAGAACAAAACATGTGCGAAATAGTTACGTCTATACACTCATTGGGATCCGTGGGTAAAGGAGAAACCGAAAGAAGTAGTGTTAAAATCCTTCCTAAATTTCAAAATATTTCCAACCCTTGGAAATATCATTTTTACAATTTTGGATTTTTTTTTGAAATATGATATTTCCAAATTGGAAATGTTTGGACATCACCATTCCTTTCTTGTGCAATCCCTGTTTTCTACATCCTCCATGCCTGCCCCTTCAGTTGCTCCTTGTAGGTTGCCCATGGCAACACCTGCAGGTTCCATGTGTTCCCCGTCTGATGACGTGTCTCCATCACTGTCTGTGCTGCATCCTGCTGGTGTACTATCATCCGTATCACAATCATCCGTCTGTCCTTGACCTTCTTCCATCCTGCCTATATTCAGCTCCGAAGAATATTGTTCAAATTAAAATTTTCACACATCCTTCCCCTTTCACTTGTCACCCACCAGTGTCTTTAATATGAACTTTTCGCCAGCATCATCCTAAAACAGAAACGCTTCACTGTGTACAACGTCCTACACTTGGTCTTTGGGTATCAGAGTACCCAAGTGAGAACTCTCTCCTTCCCCTCCTCCTCAATCCTTCTTTCTGTACCTGTCTCTCTCCTCTTTAACCCCTCTTCTATGCCCATCTTCCTCCCTCTCCCTCTTCCTCTTCATCTCTCCCCATTCCCCTTCATCTCCTCCCTCTTTCCCCCTACTCTGTACCGCTCCCCTATCTCTCCCTCATGTCTTCTCATTCCTCTCTCTTGCTTCCCTCTTCATCTCCATCTCTCTTTCCCTACTACTCTATATCGCTCCCTAGCTCTCTCCCATGTTCTCTCCATTTCCCTCTGTCATGCTTCTCCCTTTACCTCCCTCTCTCTTTCCCTCCCACTCTGAATCCCCCCCCCCCCGTCCTCTCTCCGTCTCACCCCCTCCTCACCCACCTCTCCAACAACAAAATGCATTATCCAATATTCTATCATATGGTATCAGTACATGAAGTATGAGACCACCGGCCCGTATACAGAGAATGTGCACATGTACATATTCAGAGGTACATTACTTTGGTCATAATGTACCTTAAACTGACCCATTCTTATGGAACTCACTTAATTATTTTGCAATAGTTATTTACGTAGTTTGTACATAGTACGGATTACTAGGATGCCCTTATTCAATCCCATTGCCTGACCATATCACATGTTAAATGCATAACACTTGAAGACGGCAGCTGTTTTCATTCAAAGTTGAAACATTGGTTTCCTGAGAAGGGGTAGACACAGATTAAAAGTGCGAGCTGGGAGTGAAACCGGAACACACGTCATGTAAGCAACCCACGTACAAGCTAAAACAAAACAACCCAAAACAATACAAGACAATAGTGACCTTGCAGGTCGTGTAGGTATGTTGCTTCTGTAGGTCAATACTAAGGTCATGCAGGTATGTTGTTTCGTCTGTAGGCCAAGTAGGTATGTTGTTTCATCTGTAGGCCACGCAAATAAGTTGCTTCAGTCCTACTCGGCTTTGGGTTACGAAAGGCGGTTTGAACGATCCTGAATGCGTATTATGGTGCGTTTTCTGATTGGCTGGGTGCTCTTCTAATATTTTCAGTGTACCCCACTTACAAGCGAGTAACATTTTCTATGTAGCCCGGTGGGAATGCCGAACTCATTTGGTACTTTGTAATAGTAATTCTGTATCTCGAATAACATTGAATGACGTATGATGTACGGAAATTACCGATGTTTTGCGAATGCAAATCGATGGAAGGGAGATGGACTCTAAATTTGTTTTTCTTTTACCCTCGGTGTTTCTTTATGTTCCCTTCGCCCTTAGCCCATACCCCCTCGAGACCAGTGAACAACTTATAATATCCTCTGATACTGAGAATGGGATTCCCTGACAATTCGTTGTGGTAAAAGATGTCAGCGTTTGTGGGCTTGGCGGAAACATGTATATCAAGTATCATATTTATCAAGGAAACAATTGGAAACACAAAGAATACAGAATAGCACCATCTGATGTAAAAATGAATTTTATATCCTCGTATTGTGGGCCTTTGGATATTCATGAAATATTTGTTTTTTTTCTTGTCAACCAAGGGCTCAACTGTGGAACTTCTTACAAACGTACATAAAAACAACTTTATCTTTCCCACAAGCCATTATCCGAGAATGCACAATGTCTGTGTGAAGCAACACACCTCGTTATAGCGCGAGTAAACACTGCCGTACGAATAATACTGGAAAACATGTAATCCGACTACTTGATTGGCTGCATCCTGTATGGCATCCAACACATCAGGTATGTGTAGGATACCGGCCCAAACAGTTAGGAACCGATTACGAGAATCGGGACTTCGGGCAGGACGTTTGTGGGGTCGTTTTAACAGCACATCAACGTCAAAACCGACGTAGGTGGTGTCAAGCACACAGAATGTGGCATTAACTTCGTTGGAGGAGGGTGTGGTTTAGCGACGAGTCCCGTTTCCGGTTGTATCGTTGAGACGGCAGAATCCGTGTTTACTGATGTCAGAGACAGCGTTTTGGCCATGCTTTGTTCAGGATCTCGACAGACGGGTAGCGCTATGATGGGGCAGCCATCTCGCACAGGACTCGCAAGACTGACCTTGTCATGGTTAGGGCAACTTAACGGCTCAGAGGTACACCAACGAGATCCTGAGACCTCACGTCCTAACCATCATGCAGAACGTCAACATTATTTTTCAGTATGACAACGCCCTTCCCCATACAGCACGTCTCACAGCTGCTTCCCTGCAGGCTAACAACATCCAGATTCTGCCTTGGCCCTCAAGATCACCGGATTTGAACATTTGTAGGACGAGTTGGACAGACGTGTATGTCAACCACAACCGCAGACTCTACAACAGTTGGCACATGCTTTGATGTGTGTTTACATCTATCTGTTTTTTCATCGTTGTTTTCACAAGTGGCTTCCATCATCCTTCATTGTTTTCATAAGTGGCTTCCATCATCCTTCATCGTTTTCACAAGTGGCTTCCATCATCTTTCATTGTTTTCATAAGTGGCTTCCATCATCCTTCATCGTTTTCATAAGTGGCTTCCATCATCCTTCATTGTTTTCATAAGTGGCTTCCACCATCCTTCATTGTTTTCATAAGTGGCTTCCAATCAATCCTATCATGTATATCCAATCCTTTACACTGTATAAACATTCTGTACGTCCTATGTATATATAAACATACCACTTATCTCTTTGAACTCTGTACATCTCATCTAAACACACCACTTAATCTTTGTACATCTTAGTCTGTAATACTATCTCACTGGCTTCCTGTACATACTATATATTTTGCTTGTATCATATTCTATCATTCACCTGATGAAGGGGCACGAAGCAGCCCAGAAACGTCGTGTTGTAAATATTAAAGAAGTTGTAAATCCATACCATACATTGTTGTGAGTTGGCACAAGCACTTCAGGCAGAGTTTACTACTATTCCCCAACGTGTCATTCAGATCCTTGTTGGTTCCATGGGAAGGAGATGCCAGGCTGTTCTGTATCTCAATTGTGGCCAGATACTGATCGCCTTGATGACCTTGACCTGGGAATTGTGACATTTGCACACTTGTGCTGTGACCTTGACCACTGTATGTTCCTTCTTCTAAAATTTGTTCCTTTTTGATTTTCTTTTACAAATAAAATGTGTCTGAATATTGTAACCAAAATCTTTTTTTTTGTTTTGTTTTGTTGAGTATATGAAATAATAATAAATATGGGTGTATTTTACCCAAACCTTTCCGACTTAACTTGCATCCAACACGAGTCCCAAGAGAGAGAAAGATTATTAAAAAATTATGTGAACATGTACATATAAAGTCACTAATCGTCATTCGTTGTCAGTGAAATATATCTTTCAACATTCTTCTCTGAAATCTCCTTAAAGTTCTACTTCCTGGCATTGTTCTCACTTCGTATTCACAGTCACCATCACGTCATGTACATTAACATACTAACAGTTCTCGAGGTCAACCCAACATTTAATGGTGATATAATGTTGATAACACACTAGCATAAATCCGCGGACACTTCCTCCTTGTGTTTGGAAGTGTATGGACGAGCCCACGACCCAGACAAGATACGATGCAGCTGGAATAACTTGTCTTCAAGGCACAATTTCACACATTTTCGACAATATTTTGGCCAACATTATACATATTGGGACATATGCCTTCACTTTAGCTTCCTATTGATGCTAAAAAAGAAATTATCCCTTACGACTTACCGGAAAGCCAAAATTGAAACTTCGAAGCGAACAGCTTCGAAACAGAGAACACTTGCCATATATGGAATATAAACAATTGCACCGTACATCGAAAATTATCGCACGCGGTGTTGTGGGTGTTTGCCGAATTGGTTTCAATCACAAGTTGTGCATTTAATTCATTCGAACTTTTTAATCTAATATTGTAACCTATATGCGTGAGTTTTGGGGGAAATAAATTATATGGTAGCTTCCTTGAGGGATGATAGCTAGTATTACCGAGATAAGTTATTCATTTTTAGAGAAGCGTTGTGTGAAACAGTGCCTTTAAATTTAGCGGTGTTTGCGACGCAGTAATTAAGCTCCACGCACATCATCCTGTTTCCCGGCCCTTCGCGCTCTCCCACCCAGAGTTCCAAGCGGTCTGTTGTGCTGTCATCGCGTTTTAAATCCACTTGGACGTAACCTTGGATTTATTACCGCCTTGGCTCGGACCGGCTCGAGTTTTAGGCCATCTTGTAACTTAACCTGACAAAGTCAGTGGGTGAGGCGAGAATATAGAGTGAGCTTTTCAAAAGTGTCTTTTGTAGTAATTCTGTACATTGCCAGCAGCATAATATTAGGGGAAACTCTCTACAGCGCTAGCGTTGTCCGAATCCTGTTGTTGGTTTCCGGCCCTTCATACCTCACAGATGGGAGCTCTACGTATATGGAGTGTAGCACTGTGATCCATACAGATTGGACGAGGACTAGAATCAGGCAAATATTGACAGAAGGCAGTGTGGTTTGAAGGGAGGACGGTTTATCTCATGCATTAGTTCTTAACAGTTCCTGAAGAACGAAATAAGTATTGCTGAGAAATTATGCATGAAATATCCAGTACACCGTAAGATGCTCGAAGTATATGTGGGCATATGTTGTAAATGCCCCGAGTTGTCAATGTGTCTGCTGGTCTGTTGTGGGAGTCAGGTGTAAATGTAATCATTATAAACGTATGTGTGTGTGTGTGTGTGTATCCAAGCTATATGGCGAGTCTGAACCAGACAGTCCAGTGATCAACATCATGAGCATCGATCTGCACAATTGGGAACCGATGACATGTGTCAACCAAGTTAGCCAGCCTGACCACCCGATCCCGTTAGTCGCCTCTTACGACAAGTATAGTCTCCTTCTGTGACAAGAATGGGTTGCTGAAGACCTATTCTACCCCGGATCTTCACGGGTCAGAAATACCTTCTGACAAACACTTGTATACTAGTGACATCCAGACATGCTGGGTAGGAAAAAGTTTCGAAATGTTTGACTAGCTAACTATACGAACGGAAAAAAACATCTTTGCATAACACATAATTGCATAACATTAAAGTAATTTGAAAAGTTACAAAAAACACTAAGTACAAATGTAGCAAAGCATTTAATTTGATGTCATGTATCGCAGTACCACTATGTACTTACACACTTTTTGCATGCTTTTTAACAGCAAATGTTCACACACCGATATGGAAATTGAAGAACGGTTAATTTTTCTCCAGCCTCTGAATGTGGTGGAAAACACGTTAATTTCAATCTGAACTGCACGCAGGTCATGCCAAGTCTTACAGAAAATAAATTTCTCCGCGCTGTGGGTATGCTGGAGACTGGAATGGCCCACAATGAAGTGGCCAGACATTTTGGTGTCCATAGAAAGACGATATCGAGACTTTTCAACATAATGGGAACACGAGAGATTCCTCGAACAATCGGACAGGTACACAAATTAGGGATGAGATCATTGGGCCTCATGTAGCGGCCGTTCTTTCAAGGCAGAGACCTATTTTCACCCGTTCAGCAAGATAATGCCCGTCCACATGTCGCTCGTGTTGTGTCAGATTTCCTGAGATTGTCAGCTGGTTCTCCGGACCTGTCCCCAACGGGGTCACGCTTGCGATGAAATATGGAGAGACGTTTACGTCAGTCCCAGAATCAGCCATTGAAGTTAGCTGAATTGGGACATGTGTTGGGCGGTGGTCAAGGAATCTGCTCTGAATGCAGGCAGGCTTCAAATCATACTTAGGATCGACATTGCCCATGGGCGTGTTAGTGACTTGAGGACAGATCTACTGACAGCAACATTCTGAACTTGATGTACAGACCGGGCCTATTAAATACAATAGGCAAGACATGAAACAACAGAAGAGTGCTCCCCATTTTCAGTAGTTTTCAAGACTACCTTCCTGTACCCCCTAATTCTCTTTTGAGTTGACGGAGAATGTGGTTAGGATGGATTCCACGATGGTTACACTACCACTCATATGTGCTCCAGAAACGCCCTCAACACCCATTACTCCTGTTCACTGGAGACAAGGTCCACAACAGCTAAGTCTGAACTCGGTGACATTGTGTTCAAGTCCACACATGATTTGAGCAGCACGCTCAAGAACAACTACCACCTCCATAACGCCTCACTGAGGTCACATGAAGCGGGTTTAAAAACTGTGTCAACCTCTGAAAAAGTAACAAGCCAAAACTCAATCCCAATCAGATTTTTTTGAGCTTTCAGTATTCCTTTTATGAAATGTGGTATTATAGCTTATTTTCCGTATGTTTGAAATTAGGGAATGATTGGTGAGTTGGAGTGGTGATGGAAGGAGAATGCTACACCTGACCCAGGTCAATTTCATTTATGCAGTCAATACCCCTTAAGTTATTGAGAGTGAGATGTTATTCCCTCACAGTTGAAAAGTCCACACAGTTGAGCAGAGTATGCTTGCCGGTGAACACTTCATCGCAAGAGACACACTTAGCAGGTCCATCTCCATCAGTTTTGAGCAGATAATGTTACTGCCTGACACACTGACTGGCTGACTGTAGTAAATCTGTAATTGACTCAATGCTTGACACGTTGACACGCTAACTGGCTGACCGTAGTAAATCTGTAATTGACTCACTGCCTGACACGCTGACTGGCTGACCGCAGTAAATCTGTAATTGACTCACTGCCTGACACGCTGACTGGCTGACCGTAGTAAATCGGTAACTGACTCACTACCTGACACGCTGACTGGCTGACCGTAGTAAATCGGTAATTGACTCACTGCCTGACACCCTGGCTGGCTGTCCTTTGGTATGCCCAGGCCAGGTATGTCGACGCTTATCACTGATGTGAAATGTGTTTTTAAGTCATTTTTTGCTCAAGCAATTGATATTCATCTAACGATGATCGATTGTACAGATCGACGTTCATGATATTGATCACTGGGGTGTCTGGTCCAGATTCGATTCTATACAGACCGACGCTATATAGCTGGAATACTGCTGACAGTATTGCAAAACAACCAACCAACCATCCAACCAACCATCCAACCACCTGACAGAGGTAATAGTATCCAATATCCTGTATGAAAAGAAGAAAAGAAGAAAAGTGATCAGAAAGAAGTTTATTCAGGATAAAAAAGCCCAGGCTATTTGACCCCCTCATCGTCATCATTACATGTACATATCCATATCATATCCATATCAGAGGAGAGAGATCAACATATTTATTGATAAAATGCATTGCAATATGTCAATTGCTTATTAACATATATTCCAGTCAAACATAAATACCTAGGATATCCCAGAACCATTAACACTTTTTCAGCCAACAACTGAACTGCCATCTCTTTTCATTTGATAAATTTACTAAAGAAAGCTTTGTCATTTCAATGTGGGACAAAGCGACCCTCCATGTTGGAGTGAGTGAGTAAGTGAGTCATTATTTCACGTCACATCGGCAATATTCCAACCATATCGTGACGAGAACACTTGACATTGAAATAGAATATTTATAGAGATTATAAAACCTGCCGACAAAGGACAGTAAAGCAACTAGAGCATCACAGCTATATATGTAAAACTAGTAATTGAATCTAAAACATTTTAACTATAGGGGACAACACAGTATAAAAATGGGCCACAGATCGCCAACAACTGAAGGTAGATCACCATACTAGGAGCCATGGGGACTTACATTACTTTTGCTACCTGCATGGATCCTAGCTGGATTTACGCCATCCCTTCAGCCGCTGGCTATTGCAGGAAAATTTAGCCAACAGTTAAAATACCCAAAATACTACGTTTAAAATGTGATAATTTATATTTTACTTTGAAAGTTTTGGGACTTACGTACCCTCTCAGGAGGACAATAATTTTACGGTACTTTAACCCCCCTTTGAGGGTACAGCCACTAACAATCTAAGTCAACAATCTAAACTACCAATCATTAAAATAAATCTATTTACAGAACATATTAATCAAAAATCATTAATCAAATCAATTTATTTTAACCAACCAAGAATTAAATGAACATGAACAGTGTTGAAAAGATCCTTAACAGTTTTAACATTGAAATATTTATCCCTTATGATGGAGAATTCGACACAGTCAAGCAGGAGATGCTTGACTGTGACTCTCTCATCACAAGGGATACAAAACGGAGGATCTTCACCTTTTTAACAAGTATTTGTGAGTATACCTTCGTCGCATAATGACCTCCTCAAATCTGGACTGACAACCCAAGTGAGTGTAACCAATATAAGGTTTTATTTCATGCAGTTTATTAATACCTACTTGGGTGTCCCACTTCTTCTGCATCAGATCACGGATGTAGGTTCTAATGCCAGCTTTGTAATCAGAATATTGAATAAGAAGTGGTGTCACAGATTTATTTAGTGCTGCCTTGGCAGCAAGATCAGCCATTGTGTTCCCAGAAATGCCAACGTGGCTGGGTAACCACTCCATGTTGGATGACCTAAGACCTGACCAATACAGGACTACCACTGTCTACATGTCACATCTAATGGAGTGTGAGCTGCAGTCAGGTTGGTTAAACAACTTCACTTCCATCTCCCAACTTAAGATCAACAAGCAGTTGTAAACATTCATTGGTATTCCTATAACATGGATACGGGCTTATGTGTATGTATTTATCATTCAATTATTAAAAAAATACAAAAAGTTCTATGTTTGAACATTTCATCTGTGCGTGAGATGTAGTTTCAAATCAAAATCCCATGTTCAAGGTCTCTGGCCCAAAGTAAATGCTGGTACTTATACTTATGATACATGATGAACCAACACTGTAATATACATCTAAAATGCACACTGTGTGCAACAATAAATACAAATTCTAGTATTAAAGTGCATGCAAGAAACCCATGGTAACATATAGTAACATGTCTTCATTGCAAAAGTCAAAATTTACTATTCAAGTCCCAAAATATAGGCTTGTAGCATGATATTAACACTAATATAAACATCTCAAATATTTTGCTATCAAAATACATGCAATAACACCTTGGCAGCGTGTCTTCTTTACAATAACAAATCATTTTAACGTACAATAACCCTCATTACAAATACAAGTAATCAGCTTTCCCCTAATTGTTTCATCCACACTCAAGATCTTTCAAACGAACATGAATAATTCTTGTTTCCAATTATTCTCTGTTTTATCAGCTACACGTTGTTTTCTTAATATGAGATTTTACACATAACATACTGAATTTGATAAACCCAGTATCTCCGCAGTAAATGGATGAAGCAGCCTATTCAGGCCACGTGCGGTTACCTCCCCTACTGAGTATATTTGTTCTGTTGGAGGCCTGTGGAAAAAGTATGGTAGACACTTCAGGGTCTCCCTTTCATTCTTGTAACACGTATTTAGACACATTCTATGAACTTAGGGGTTTCGTTTTAAATGTAACTGAACAACTAACAACTTAACGATAACGTGTAAAACACATACACCAAAACCTGAATTGTCACAGGCAACGTACACAAACCTTAAAACGAAAGAATGTCCTATACAGTTACAGTCTTCCATCTTCACGTACCCACAGACATTTTACAGAATACAAACACATCAAGACTCCATAACAACCGTGGAATGACAAATGGACTCACAAAGTTATATTTCTTCACAAGGCCCATCTGATACACTGCATAGAGTGTACAAATGTATGAGTTACCTCCCTTTAGGTACATTCTTTATTTTTTTGGTCCTTGCAGATTTAATAATAAATTGATTACTCACATCTACCAAGTGCTTATCTGTCAGAACCCTAGATGAAAGGATTTTCATTCCATCTTGTATCCATGGCAACAACGTGTGCCTCACATATAACAGACAAAACTTTCTCAGGAACCTAATGTATTCTGTACAATCAATCTGGGAAACAGAATTTTGATAGTGATTTTCATAGTATATACAAGAACATGCAAAATTCATAACATTTTCAGCTCCTTGTGCATATTTACAGCCAAACCACCTGATGGGAGTAAAAATATTACCACATAGTGGTGATACAATTTCAAATTTGTTCACCTATAAATCGTATGTTTTCAGTTCGCTTGACTATACTTTGCCTTTTGCTACATTTGCTTTCATACCATGTTTATCATAAAATCTGCTACACGCTCATTCTGTTTCAGCAAACTGACAAACATCTATCTTGCGTTCTTCATCAGAGAAAAAGACCTAACATGGAAGTATCGAGACGCCCTTACTTGACCTGCTGTTTATGTTAAAACAGCACGAGTTTGCAGGAAGCGATAAGCTTCTCTTTTCAATTGCAGATATTTCAGTCAGTTTGGTGATATTTTCCACTGACACATTTACAAATATCTCACGATCATTAAAAATCAAAGTAAACAGTATGGGGCTAATTGTGCAGCCTTGCCTCATAACATGTACCCACTCTACAGAGACAGTACTTGCATAATGTCTACTGAAGGCAGTTGTACTCTTACGTCTACGAACAGACAAAACATGCTAACGCACACATTTGTTGTTTGTTATTTAAACATGTTTATACCTATCACTGGAAATAAGCAAAATTGGTGTTGTTATTTGTTAAAGTTGACATCTTTAACGGAGGGCGTCACGTCATATGCATATCCATATCATAGTAGTGAGATCAACATATTGATTGAGAAAATGCATTGCAATATGTCAATTGGCTACTGACATATATTCCACTGAAACGTACATACCTAGGATATCCCAGAACCACTAACACTTTTTCAGCCATCAACTTTCTGCCCTCCCTTTACGTTTCATAAATTCACTGAAAACTGTGTCATTCCAACGTGGGACAAAGCAACACTGTGCACACTGTGTGCAACAATACCTACAAACTCTAGTATTAAAGCACATACAAGAAAACCGCGGTAACATATAGTAATATGTCATTATTACAAAAGCAAACAAATTAAATGTACACTAATCTACATTTCAAATAATCATTTTTACCCTAATCTTTACCAACACTGAAACATTTATAAAACAACATGTATAATACTAAGACCTGAATATACAGGACTACTACTGTCTACACCATATCACATCTAATGGAGTGTGTGCTGCAGTCTGTCAGACACTCCTTGGATGGGTGACCGAGTTTGGCAGCTGGACTCCTGAGAGTTTCTTGACTTAGCGAGTCAAATGCTATACTCTGTATTCCCAACACCGTGTTCGATTCCTCACATGAGTAAAATGTGTGAAGCCCATTTCTGGTGGTCCCCGCCCTGATATTGCTGGAATATTACTAAAAACGGCATCAAATCGAACTAAGTCACTCACTCACTTTAACGGTGTAGGGCCCAACAGGAGGGAGTGCGCGCACACACACACACTGCATGTGCTTCTTAGTATACGTCGTTGTGGACTGGTAAAATGTAGATTCCATCTGTACATTAGCATGAAGTATCATCCTGTACATTACCAACTACTCCAGCCCTCACTAACACATGGACACAATCTGCAGATCTCAACTGTTATATAAAATAGTAAGTATCTGTATTATTCTGTTCATCAACACCAACTAGGCACAGTCTGAAGATCGCCGTCCTGCTGCTTCTTTATCAAGTGGTGTGTCACCTGTACTATTCAGTACATTAACATCAGCCCCAGCCTTCAGAAATGCATCAACACACTCTGTAGATCCCCACATTGCAGCTTTATGAAGTGGTGTGTCACCTGTACTGTTGAGTACATTAACATCAGCCCCAGCCTTCAGTAACACAGCAACGCCCTCTGTATATCCCCGTCCTGCTGCTGTATGAAGTGGTGTGTCACCTGTTGTATTCAGTACATTAACATCAGCACCAGCCTCCAGTAAGACATGAATCCATACTGTAGATTTCCACACCGATGCCATATGAAGTGGTGTGCTACCTGCATTATTCTGCGCATTAACATCAGCTCCAGCGTTCAGTGACACATCCACGCGTTCTGAAGAACTAACTCCTGCTGCTTTGTGAAGTGGTGTGTCACCTGTATTATTCTGTACATTAACACCAGCTCCAGCCTTCAGTAACACATCGACACACTCTTTTGTAGAAAGAGGTGTGTCAAATACTATACCCCATAGTGACACGTCTTCAGAAGCCATCACTGTTAATGCTGTATGAAGTGGTGTGTCACCTGCTACATTCTGTACATTAACATCAGCTCCAGCCTTCAGTAACACATCAAGGTGCTCTCTAGATCCCCGCCCTGCTGCTACATGAAGTGGTGTGTCACCTGTATTATTCTGTACATTAACATCAACTCCAGCTTTCAGTAACACAGCAACACACTCTTCAGATCCCTGTCCTGCTGCTACATGAAGCAGTGTGTCACCTGTGTCATTCTGTACATTAACATCAGCTCCAGCCTTCAGTAACACATCAACACACTCTGTAGATCCCCGTCCAGCTGCTGTATGAAGAGCTGTGTCACCTGTATTATTCTGTACATTCACATCAGCTCCAGACTTCAGTAACACGTAAACAGTCTCTTCGGATCCCAGCATTGCTGCTTCTGCTGCGTGAAGTGGTGTGTCACCTGTATTATTCCGTACATTAACATCAGCTCCAGCCTTCAGTAACATATCAACACACTCTGCAGATCCCCACTCTGCTGCAATGTGAAGTGGCGTGTCACCTGTATCATTCTGTACATCAACATGAGCTCCAGCCTTCAGTAACACATGAACACACTTTGTAGAGTCAAACATTGCTGTTTCTGCTGCGTGAAGTGGTGTGTCACCTGTATTATTCTGTACATTAACATCAGCCCCAGCCTTCAGTAACAAATTAACAAACACTGCAGATCCCTTTCCTGCTGCTCTATGAAGTGGTGTGTCACCTGTATTATTCCGCACATAAACATCAGCTCCAGCCTTCAATAACATATCAACACAATCTGTAGATCCCTGTTCTATTGCTTGAAGAAGGGGTGTGTCACCTGTATTATTCTGTATGTTAACATGAGCTCCAGCCTTCAGTAACATATCAACACACTCTGTAGATCCCTGTTCTATTGCTTGAAGAAGTGGTGTGTCACCTGTATTATTTTGTGCATTAACATCAACTCCTGCCTTCAGTAACACATCAATGCACTCTGCAGATGCCCGTCCTGTTGCTTGAAGAAGTGGTGTGTCACCTGTATTATTCTGTACGTTAACATGAGCTCCAGCCTTCAGTAACATATCAACACACTCTGTAGATCCCTGTCCTGCTGCTTGAAGAAGTGGTGTGTCACCTGTATTATTTTGTGCATTAACATCAACTCCTGCCTTCAGTAACACATCAATGCACTCTGCAGATGCCCGTCCTGTTGCTTGAAGAAGTGGTGTGTCACCTGCATTATTCTGTACATTAACATCAGCTCCAGCCTTCAATAACATATCAACACACTCTGCAGATCCCTGTCCTGTTGCTTGAAGAAGTGGTGTGTCACCTGTATTATTTTGTACATTAACATCTGCTCCAACCTTCAGTAACACATCAACGCACTCTGTAGATCCCCGTCCTGTTGCTTGATGAATTGCCGTGTCGCCTGTGTTATTTTGTACATTAATATTCGCTCCAGCTTTCAGTAACATATCAACACTGTTTGTAGATCCCCACGCTGCTGTTACATGAAGTAGTGTGTCACCTGCTGCATTCTGAAGGTTAATATCAGCTCCAGCCTTCAGTAACATAGTAGCACGCTCTTCAGATCCATACATTACAGCTGTATAAACTGGCGTACAACCTCTATTGTTCTTTACATTCACATCAGCTCCAGCCTTCAATAACTCATCAACACACTTTGTAGAACCATGGCAAGTTTCACCAAGAGGATATGTGTCTCCTGTATTATTCTTTAAGACCACAACAGCTTCAGCCTTCAGTGCCACATTAAAACGCACTGTAGATACATACTTCAATACAACGCTATGAAGTGCTGTGTCCCCTGCATTGTCCTGTACATTGACATTAGCTCCAGCCTTCAGTAACACATTAACACAATCTGTAGATTCCTGGACTGCTGCTTCATGAAGTGGTGTTACACCTGTATTAGTTTGTACATTAACATCAGCTCCAGCCTTCAATAACATATCAACACACTCTACAGATTCACGTTCTGCTGCTCCATGAAGTGGTGTGTCACCTGTATTAGTCTGTACATTAACATCAGCTCCAGCCTTCAGTAACACATCAACACAATCTGTAGATTCCTGGACTGCTGCTAAATGAAGTGGTGTTACACCTGTATTAGTTTGTACATTAACATCAGCTCCAGCCTTCAATAACATATCAACACACTCTACAGATTCACGTTCTGCTGCTCCATGAAGTGGTGTTACACCTGTATTAGTTTGTACATTAACATCAGCTCCAGCCTTCAATAACATATCAACACACTCTGCAGTTTCACGTTTTGCTGCTTTATGAAGTCCGTATCCTACTGCTTGAAGAAGTGGTGTTACACCTGTATTATCTTGTACATTAACATCAGCTCCAGCCTTCAGTAACACATCAACACACTCTGAAGAGCCCCATCCTGCTGCTCTATGAAGTGGCGTGTCACCTGTATTATTCTGTACAGTAACATCAGCTCCAGCCTTCAATAACATATCAACACACTCTGCAGATTCACGTTCTGCTGCGATATGAAGTGCTGTGTCTCCCGTAACTGTTGAGGCTTGGTTCACACTGGCTCCTTTCTTCAGCAAATACGAGACAACATTAGGGTGTCCTCTGCATGAGCTCTGAAGAGGAGTACTTCCATCAGATGCCTTCATGTTCATAGTAGCACCCTTCTCAAACAACATCTTGACGATATTCAGCTCCCCGACCTCACATGCTGTGTACACTGCAAAAGCGTCAACCTCTACTCCTCTGTGTAAAAAGAACTGCACCATTTTCTCGTTCCGATTCTGAAGAGCACGTCTGAAACACCTCTGGCTGTCTATATCAAAACCTCTGTTAACCAACAGTTTCACCATCTCTAAGTGACCTTCCGCAAGATATGTGAGGTCCTTATTAACGTCCACACCTTTGTCAATCGCATGTTCCACGGCTGATGTAAGGCCATTTTTGCAAAGATAATGTAAAACACTTTCATCATAATCGTCTTGGGCATTCAGGTCAGGCTTAAGGGATAACATCTGATTGACAAACGCACTGTCTTTGGTTTCTGCTGCTAACATTAGCGGCGTCTGTCCTCTCGATTTCGCATTTACACGTAGTTTCATATGTCCACTGATGTATTTCAGTACATTGGACGCAGCATTCCGGCACACACCCATTAAAATGTCCCTTTCTTCCCTTCGGTTGAATGATATATTTTCTTTCTCCATAAGAATTTGAATGAGATGATGTGACTTGCTGCTGGAAAGTAATTCACAAAATGACTCTTTTGAGTTGCTATCACTTAGTTTCACAATATCAGATATACGCATGTGAAACCGGTTCTTCAGGCAGTCCATTAGCAAGTCAACAAAGTCTGAATTACAAAATGCCTGGTGGGATAAAACATGCAAAAAATTGCTCTTTTTAATTTCACTTGCAAATCTTCCAGCTAAATGTCCAGCATAAGTCCACGAGATATTTGCAACAATACCTGTCTCACCAGGAACGTTGTTCTCTCTTTCTTTGGAGGATGCAAGACGAAGGCGCTGGCGGATAAATGACAAACTACAATTTTCGATGACAAACTTCGACAGTTTTGTACTGAGAATAAAGGAAACACTGTCATATATAGACGGATGATCAAACATGTAAGTGTCATCTTCCTTCTTGAGGTAAGATCCAACCAAATCATCAGCAGCTTGTATGCATTCATATCCCAGACTATCATCCTCTTCCAGCTCTTGTCCACTAATCTTCCCATCTCTTTTAATCATGGCCATGAACAGTGAACGCTTTCTCATGTCTTGGATAGATTTATCCAAAGTCTGTCTGAGGAAATCAAGTGGTGCTTGAAAAAACATTTGCATTTGAAGGTGAGTCCAGTCCTTTTCATATGCTGTGGAAAACATTTTACAGACATGGGGGAAGCCGTGTGGACAGTCTGCCTTACATATCTGAGACACAACTGACTCTTCAAAGTCTATATTGTTTGCTTCAGCATGAACACGCCATATCTTCTTTCGCTCATAAGAGTCTCTCTGTGAGGAAACTTCCACTACGTACTGGGGACTGGAAATGTAATCTGCCATCCTTCCCAAGTCTGCCAATGAGGATTTCAGCACATAGTCACGGCCTACGAGGATAATGATAGTTTTGTCTTTGTTTGGACTTGTTTGTTTTAGCTGTGTTTGATCAATTTTTTGTCTCTCTGGAACCTTTTCAGCATATTTGTCAGGATGTTTCACATCCAGGATAGGTCGTAGACTTGGTCTCCACTTAGCCCACTCAGCTGTGTCAAATTCCAAATCACCAAATATGTCATCTAACAGAATGACAGGATTAGTGCAGGCCATTATGACCTCATTGAACTCTGCTGGTGACACCACTTGGTATACTTGTCTCCCCTGACTCTGCTGGTTTTTGAGGGTCATGTAGGCTATTGTGGACTTCCCCTCTCCTGGTCTTCCTTTAATTGTCACCCATGTGGCTCCTCTGTCCAGCTTCTCTCTCATTTTCTTGAAGGCTTTTGTCTCCACCATGTCTTTAGTCCACGACTGTATCCTGGACGCCGTCCTTTCTGTGGAAACAAGGCACATTTAACACATTTAACTGTGCATAAAATCTGAGTAAAAGAGAACAAATGTTAGATTTTGACATATTACACCCTAAGTGGAAATTTTTACTATGTTTACAAGCTGTCTTGTTCAGTGGTGACAAAATCAGTCAGGCTTCCAGTGGATGAAAAATCTGTCAAATAACTCACTCCTGATCTTCTGTGCTGCAGTCAGTGGTGCCTCCTCTTCATCCTGTTTGGTCGGAGTTGTACCGACATTCTGGGTTCCGCCAATGTTCAGATTCTCAGCGCCCTTCACTGTCACATCTCCAAACTGCTGCTGTACTTGTATAAAGTTGTACTGTGTGACTGTAAAAGAGACCATTTGACTGAAGCTGTCATAAGATGTGTTCCATGTTTGAATTTCGTCCGTGATTCTGAAAACCTGTACATGAACTAACACTGTATATTATTTGTACACAGCTGTATGTTGTAATAGTCTATTTAATGAGCAATAATAGTAATAATGTTTTTACATAAGGTGACTCCCCAGTTACGTTTGTTTATAACTGGCTTGGGTAACATTGAGCAGGGGTGACAAAGATTTGTGATAGGGTCCCTAAGATATCAGTATTAAAAACAATAAATTGAGAACATAAGAACCTGTCATCGAAGGACAGTAAAACTATTTGAGTATCACAGCTCATAATTTAAAACGAGTACGCTATCATAAAAATATATCACTATAGAGAACAATACACTATAAAACCGGGCTATAGATCACCAGCAACTGGAGACTGATCACCATACTAGGGACCATCGGGACTTACAGTACCTTTGCTACCTGCATGGACTCTAGCTGGATTTACATCTTCCCTTCAGCCACCGGTGATTGTAGTGAATGTTAGCCATTATTTAAAACAACAACTATTCTACGATTAAAATTTCGTAGGTCGAAATTCACTTTGAAAGTTTTGGGATCCTCTCAGGAATCCTCTCAGGAGGACAATTATTTACGAAAATCGAGTGAATGAGGGCAGCATGTGTTCATTGAGAGTTGGGTGCACTATGACGTACAAACCCAGGCGCATTTAGTGGCGGAAAGGTCAGGACAGACTGCTGGATGGTTTGCTTTGGATGACTTGTGTCTCAATCTTGGCATGATGATTAGTAAATGCTAATTACACGGACAAGTAGATGCTAACTGTGGGGACAAGTAGATGCTAACTGTACGGACAAGTAGATGCTAACTGTACGGACAAGTAGATGCTAACTGTACGGACAAGTAGATGCTAACTGTACGGACAAGTAGATGCTAACTGTACGGACAAGTAGATGCTAACTGTACGGACAAGTAGATGCTAACTGTGCGGAAAAGTAGATGCTAACTGTACGGACAAGTAGATGCTAACTGTACAGACAAGTAGATGCTAACTGTACGGACAAGTAGATGCTAACTGAACAGACAAGTAAATGCTAACTGTACGGACAAGTAGATGCTAACTGTACGGACAAGTAGATGCTAACTGTACGGACAAGTAGATGCTAACTGTGCGGAAAAGTAGATGCTAACTGTACGGACAAGTAGATGCTAACTGTACAGACAAGTAGATGCTAACTGTACGGACAAGTAGATGCTAACTGAACAGACAAGTAAATGCTAACTGTACGGACAAGTAGATGCTAACTGTACGGAGAAGTAGATGCTAACTGTACGGACAAGTAGATGCTAACTGTACGGACAAGTACATGCTAACTGTGAGGACAAGTACATGCTAACTGTACGGACAAGTAGATGCTAACTGTGCGGACAAGTAGATGCTAACTGTACGGACAAGTAGATGCTAACTGTACGGACAAGTAGATGCTAACTGTGCGGAGAAGTAGATGCTAACTGTACGGACAAGTAGATGCTAACTGTACGGACAAGTAGATGCTAACTGTACGGACAAGTAGATGCTAACTGTACGGACAAGTAGATGCTAACTGTACAGACAAGTAGATGCTAACTGTACGGACAAGTAGATGCTAACTGTACGGACAAGTAGATGCTAACTGTGCGGAAAAGTAGATGTTAACTGTACGGACAAGTAGATGCTAACTGTACAGACAAGTAGAGGCTAACTGTACGGACAAGTACATGCTAACTGTGAGGACAAGTAGATGCTAACGGCACGGACAAGTAGATGCTAACTGTGCGGAAAAGTAGATGCTAACTGTACAGACAAGTAGATGCTAACTGCACGGACAAGTAGATGCTAACTGTACGGACAAGTAGATGCAAACTGTACAGACAAGTAGATGCTAACTGTGTGGACAAGTAGATGCTAACTGTACGGACAAGTAGATGCTAACTGTACGGACAAGTAGATGCTAACTGTACAGACAAGTAGATGCTAAGTGTACAGACAAGTAGATGCTAACTGTAGGGTGGTAGATTCTAACTGTACGGACAAGTAGATGTTAGCTGTATGGACAAATAGATGCTAACTGTACGGACAAGTAGATGCTAACTGTACGGACAAGTACATGCTAGCTGTACAGACAAGTAGAGGCTAACTGCACGGACAAGCAATGCTAATTGTACGGACAAGTAGATGCTAACTGTACGGATGTAAATGCTAACTGTACGGAAAAGTAGATGCTAACTGTACGGACAAGTAAATGCTCAGTGCACGAAGAAGCAGATGCTAACTGCACGGACAAGTAGAAACTAACTGTATGGACAAGTAAATGCCAACTGCACGGACAAGTTATGCTAAGTGTACGGACAAGTAAATGCTAACTGTAAGGACAAGGAGATGCTAACTTTACGATCAAGTAAATTCTAACTGCACAGACAATTGCAGGTAAATGTTAACTGTATACACAGACAAGTACATTCTCCCTGTACGGACAAGTAAATGGTAAGTGTACAGACAAGTAAATGATAACTGTACGGACAATATCTGAGTGGCACTTTAGAAGCAAGTTCTTAAATCGGCCATCGTTCTTATGTGTTTATTTCTCGTTTATCGCACACTCAGCATTATTCCAGCTATATAACGGCGATCTATAAGTAATCGAGTCTGGAACAGAAACTCCACGAGCATTGACCTACGCTTCTGTGATATGATGACACGTGTGAACCCGGCCATCGAGAAATAGGGTCGATAGAGTAGCGCTGTGGCTAACGCACTCACGCTGAAGATCCGGGTTCGATTTCCCCAATGGGTACAATCTGTGGAACCCATATCTGGTGTCCTTCTCCGTGATATTGCTTGGATATCGCTAAAAGTGACGTAAAACCATATTTACACAATCTTCTCGTTCTCGTTACATAAATCCTTTGTTTTCATGTCCAGGCACACGCATATGTTACTGTAGTCCCACCTTTTAACAAAGCACCTCTTTTGAAAATATCTTATTGAAGGTATTCCATAACTGAACCTAATTTATCGCGTCACAACACTCACCTGCAGAACTGTACCAGATACCTGAAGTATATATATAAAGCAGTACTCATAAAACAGAGCTCACCTGTAGAAGAACCACCAGTCACTGGTACTAGAGGCATCCCAGAGGACTGTATCTTTGTTACAAGAGATCCTGGTATTCTGGGGTTAAGAGACGACGTGGAGGCTGGTGTCAGGGCTGATGTTCCCGGAACCTGTAGATTTGTGGTTTTCGGAACAACACAATCTGTAATTGTGGACGCTGTTGTCATAGTTGTTGTTTCCGGAACCTGCAGATTTGTTGTTTTCGGAACAACAGAAGCTGTACTTGTGTAGGCTTGCGTCACGGCTGATGTTCCTGGAACCTGTAGATTTGTTGTTTTCGGAACAACACAATCTGTAATTGTGGACGCTGTTGTCATAGCTGTTGTTCCCGGAACCTGCAGATTTGTTGGTTTCGGAATTACACAAGCTGTGCTTGTGGACGCTTGTGTCAGGACTGATGTTCCCGGAACCTGTAGACTTGTAGTTGCAGATAGCGGTCCTTGACTTTGATCAACTTCACCAGCTGAAGGCTGGAGCTGCTCTTGTTGCTGAGGTGCTGATGACATTTCTCCTTGTGGTTGCCGACAACGTCCCACAATGTGTGGTGCTAGTGACGTGGTATCTACGAAGTGAACACAAAGATTGCAATTGGATACCCAAGGACAAGTAAATTCAATATTGTGATTTGTATTGATATAAATTGGTTTGAATTGATTTGCACTGTAAGATGTGAGGCAGGTACTTGAAGTAGGAGTTGATAACTGTGGTGCACCATGTGTCTCAACCAAGTGTTTAATCTACACTGTTTTCCATATGTTGCGGGGTTTTAACACTGTTCACCGTATGTTTCAGGGTTTGATTTATACGGAGGAAATTGTACCCTGATGGATTTAGCTCAGAATAATAAACTCACACCTTACACACTGAAGCCTTGTGGTTTCCATTACTGAAGAACCCCAAATCCCATGCTACTACAATACAATGACACGTCAGCCTGATTGTGGTGGCCAATAGCTATTGCTGATTGATTAAATATTAGTGGAGATGATGCGACCCTCCAGGTTCCACATGATTTCTAGTTCCGATTATCGATAATTTCAGCTCCTGTCTATGAAAATACGACAAAAAACCCCACAAATGTACTACACATAAATCATTGTTACATAATAAACACCACTGCCACTGCCACATAACAGCAACACTGTAACCAAACAAAAAGGAAGGAAATGAAAGGAAGAAGGCGGCTATTCTAATTCAAAATTGGATTGGGGGATGGGTTGGTTTTTTTTTTATTGCCGTACTCAGCAATGTTCCAGTTATATGGCGGCGGTCTGTAAACAATCGAGTCTGGACCAGATAATCCAGCATGACCATCGACCTGCGCAATTGGGATGTGTCAACCAGGTCAGCGAGCCTCACTATCCGATCCCTTTAGTCGCTGAGGATCAATTCTAACCCGGATCTTCACGTGTCTGATGTAAAAGATGTCAGGTTTTGCGGGTTTGTATCCTGTTGATCAAGGAAACGTATGGAAACACAAAGAATGAAAGGTCACATTACAGAATTGCACCAGTTGCTTTTTAAACGAATTTTATATCCTCGTACTATGGAGCTTTTTATGTTTAAGAAATATTTGTCCTTTTTTTGTTAACCACGGGTACATCTGTGAAACTCCCTACTTACTTATCAAAACAAGTTTATCTTAACCATAAGCCATAATCCGAGGATGCACAATATCTGTGCCGCGCAACACACCTCGTTATAGTGCGAGTAAACACGGCCGTCCGAATAATACGGACTTTGCTGGAAAACATGTAATCCGACTACTTGATTGGCTGGTTTTGCGCATGACACTTCTCTATAAGCTGACGTTAGTCATTAGCTGCAACAGTCTCCTCATGTTGAAATATGCAAGTTGATGCCATATACGTAGATCATGAGAAGACGAGTTGTCTGTTCAACACAGCAGGACCAATCACGGTCGAACCAGTATAATATGAAGTAATGATATTTATGGGGCGTTTTAACAGGCTGGGTTTAGGAAAGGCTACCAAACTGTCGATAATATTTTCATAATTAATGCTGTCATAACAAAGTACTTGTCGTTATATCGGGGTAGACTATATTGCGCCTTCATCGATTTCAAGTCTGCTTTTGATTCTGTCTCACGTACAGGTCTCTATATAAGCTTTGGGTTGGCAATATTAAAGGTCGAATGTACAGGTTAATAAGTAATATGTATACACATGTTAAAGCTTGTGTCTCTCTTGGTAGTGGATATACAGACTTCTTTGTTTGTGCATATGTGGTTCGTCAGGGATGCCAGCTCTCGCCGTTTCTGTTCTCATTCTTTATTAACGATATCGTTCAGTTCCTGAGTGAAGACAATCAGTGGTGCATATCCATAGGTGTTGTTCAGCTATTTATCTTGTTTTTTGCAGATGGCATTGCTATTATTGATAGCACTGTTAAAGGATTACAAAGGAGACTAGACAAGTTGTGTTTGTATTGTAATAAGTGGCAACTTCTCGTCAATAATAATAAAAGTAAAGTAATTGTTTTCAGGAAAAGGGGGCGTCTAAGATCTTATGAGTGGTTCAGGTTTAATGGTAAGTCCCTAGAAGTGGTTAGTACATACAAATATCTCGGTGTCCATTTGGCTAGCTCGGGTTCTTGGTATGAAAACTCTTGCTCAACAAGGCCTCAAAGTCTTGCAGTGTCTGAAGTCTAAGAACTCTCAGTTTGATAAACTACTGTTTGATGTTTTATTTCATATTTTTGATGTGAAAATCTTACCTGTGCTTACATATGGCAGTGAAATTTCGGGATTCCACCCGGCACCAGATATTGAGGCTTTCCAGAACAGATTCTGTAAAGGCCTACTACATCTCAGTAGATCAACTCCCAATACTGTAGCTCGTGGAGAGCTTGGGCGATATTCCATCAAGGTTATTCACTATGTCAAGATTATCAAGTATTGGGTTAGATTACTCTATCAAAAAAATAATGTTATACTACATCATGTTCATCAGTATGAAAAATGCATAGCGAACAAGGGTATTTATTGTTGGGCTTTTCGAGTTAAAACTCTCCTCTTTGAATATGGATTTGGGTCCGTGTGGACCGATCAACGGGTTAACAGCATACCTTCCTTTATTCAACCTTTAAGCAGAGGTGTGTTGATATTGATAACCAGCGGTGGTTCGAAAGTTTAAATCAGTACTCTAAATTATCTTAATATCGGTCAGATAAAACTGCTGTGGTTTTTGAAAGTGAGCTATCTAGTACATCAGTGAAATCTATCGCTCTGCACTTTGTTTTCTCAGATGTTCTACTCATTGCTTAATGATTGAAATGGGCGGAAACTGGGGTTAAAGAGAGAGGAACGGCCATGTCCTTTATGTATTGCTCCAGCTGTAGAAACAGAATTACATTTTGTTTTTCAGTGCCCATTTTATAACAAGTTAAGACAATCACTATTATCAAGATATTATTGGCAATTTCCATCAGAACATAAGTTATATTTACTTTTAACATCAGATAATGTATGTACCATTGAATGTCTAGAAAAGTACGTATTCCTTGCAATGAAAAAACGTAAAGCGTTTGTGTCACCAACTTAACCATGACTATTATTATACCACCTGTCCATCAGCATTTATATATTTGTACAATGCACTGTATAATGGACCTGTGGCCCCTATACTGCAATAAAGTCATTCATTTATGGGGCGTTTTAACTCAAACTATTCCGATTTTACTGGGATGGCCTAAAAGTCGGGCCAACAAAAGTCGGGCCGGGCCGGGCCACCGGGTAATACTAAAAATGGATTGCAGAATATTAAAACAAAACCTGCACATTTGGGCGATACTCTTCCTGCCTTCACAAATGCATAGTTTGATTGAAAATGTATAGTTAATTGTAAAAAAACCCCACAAAAACAACAATGACTACATACCGAGATTCCCGTAGAAAACACACCGTCTTGTTGTTATGTGTTTTCCTTGATATGTCTATGAGGGAAGGTTGCTTACTTCTCTTAGCGTGTGACATCTTGGGGTCCTGGGCAGGAAGTGACAGTGTTTTGACTGCTTTTCTTTCCTAATTAAGATATTGGGGTTCCCTAATTAACCTTTATTGCCTCATGCTGAATGCCCGACTTTTAGGCCATCTCGATTTTACTTGTATCCAACACAAGCCGCGAAGGTGAAAACGAATATAAACGATGTATTACGATTCCTGTGAGTGAAATCTATATTTCAGAATTCTTATGTGAAATTGCTCCAACAAACCCAGACGTAACAAACATCCTTTAAGTTCTGCTTCCTCACACTGTTCTAACTTCGTTATCGCAGTCACCATCACATCAAGTACATTGAAATACATGCAGTCCCAGGCCCTCTCGAGGTCAAGCTGACATTTGTCGGTAATAGTGATTTAGTGAGGATAACACACCAGCATACATCCGTCGACATTTTCTACTTGGACGCTTCCTCCTTGTCGTGTATCTTCGGCAAATGTATGGACGAGCCTACAGTCGAGACTAGATACGATGCAGTTGGAATAACTGGTCTTACATTTAACTGTGTTTGCGACGCAGTATTCAAACTCCACACAGTGATCCCTCACTGCGCACAGTTTTGTAACAGGGAAACTCCTCCACAGATTGGTTGTGTGGATTTTAATCCTGGTTCCCGGCCTTCGCACTCTCCTACCCTGTTTTGCTCTCACCTCTGTACTGAAAATTGCTGTGCGGCGAGGAGCGCAAGCAGCTAAGACCAGAAAATCCAGTTTAGTCACTCACCACGACAAAGTCAAAGGGCGAGGCGACAACACTGATTGAGCTTTGCAAACGTGCCGGGCCTATTAAGCACATTAATTAGGCAAGGCATACAATAACAGAAGAGTTCTCTCCATTTTAGTTTGTGGTGGAGGGACAATACCAACCCTGACCTCCCGCTTCTTATGCCCTTCAATTTCCCTTAAGGACTTCAAAATGCGTTGTTCGCTCACGAGAAGAAAACCTATCTTTCACATCTATCCCTTCATAATGTTAGGTACTCACAGTTGTAAAGTCAACACAGTCGAGCAGAATATGCTTGATGGTGAACACTTGATCGCAAGAGACACACTTAGGAGGTCATCTCCATCAGATTTGGGCAGAAAGTCACAAGTGAACCGACTGTGGCAAATACAATTATCTCATCACGTATTGACTGACAACCCAAATAGATTGATGGTTTCAGTTCGTGAAGTTTATTTCTTTTTCCACCTGCGTGTCCCACCTTTTTACATGAGGTCCTGAGTATAACGTTTAATAGGAGCATACAATGAAGGTGATCTCACAATGTTAGTTTCCTGTCGTCATTACGTCTTGTAGTTACAGCCGCGTGTATCAACAGGAAACGAATTATTCTTAACCCATAAAGATGGTGAAATATAGTGTAAAGTTGCCCTTGTATTGTTAGTTTTAAACAAACATAAATTCGGTACATCTGTTTGCTGTCAAATATTACTACTGAAAACAAACATGAAATAACTTTCGAGGGTGTTTTTAGCAAAGATATTATTTAAGCATTTGTACAATACATGAAGTAAGGTAATAGTAAAGTCCCCGCCGTGAAAGAGCTCATGAAAGAAACTGTGCCAAATGATTTTACAATGAACTTTAATAATTTTCCTTGCTATATTGTTTTGAGAACCTTAAAGAAATATCCTTTATCGTGCCGCAGCATACCTCGTTATAGCGCAAACGTCGTCAGAAATGTCGTTGGGAAATATGTAATCCATTGATATCACATACTATGATTACTAAAGAAGAGTTTTCAAGTTCAATTGTACAGGCCTATTTCACTTGTACTAAGGATCGTGTGAGAACGATTATAAATACATGTGAAAATTTGTAAGAACAATTCTATATGCAGTGTTCCTTAATTCATTTATTCTGTTGAATTTCGTCATTTGGTAACAAACGCGACATAATAAACATCCTGTCTTATTCCTGACTCTGTTCCCTGTCGACTGGTTTCTTTAACACAGTCACCTTCTCTGCATGTATATTAAAATACCTTCAGTCTTAAGCCTTCTCGAGATTATCCAGACGTTTCATAGTGATATAATGGTAATTAGAAATAAGCATAAACAACAACACTCACTTATTAGTCTTTCACATTGGGAAATGCGTGGATGATTCCACAGTCGAGACAATCTTCAATGCAGCCGGAAAACATGGTGGTGAAACAGTCGGAAGAGGTGACGAAAGACGGTTTTCGACACAATATTCAAGTTCCTTACAGCGATGTCTAACCAAGAGCTCTCCTTGTGATAGCAGGGGATACTTCTCCACAGCGCTAGCGTTAAATGGTTGTCCGAATCCTGTCGCTGGTTTTCGGCGCTTCCCGCTCTCCTACCCAGAGTTCCATGCTGTCATGGCTGAACTGGAGTGTGCCCGTCCAAGCACAGAGGTGTAGCCGAGAGTATAGTGTGACGTGTGCAAAAGTGTATACACATGCACAAAAGTTAAGCAACGGCCATTTATGACTGTACTGGAATTAAACGGAGGGGTTAATTGAGAACACTTTTGAGTAAAAAATTGTTTACGGAAAAATGGTAAGATAAAGTGTTCCACTTTTTAATGAAACAGAAATAAGCAACATTTGCAGACGTAATACCAGGCCATAAGTCAGATTAGAGTCAGGCAAATATTGGCACATGGCAGTGTTGTTTGAAGGAGGACGATGTGTCTCTTTATTAACATGTAACAAATGTCCTGAAATATTTTCAGCGAAAAATATCAAACATCAACAAAGCAGATCATACGATATCATGTGAGGCGCGCACTTATTCATAATACACTCAATTGTCAATGTGCCTGCTTGTACCGAGTTGTCGTCCCTTGTGTTCCCAACTTATGATTGAGTGGGGCAGTGTCTTTATACGAAACGTAAGTTGGACGGTCAGTTCAAGGGGGATTGGTGTGGACAGCTGACGTCGCCACCATTGTGGCCATGTATTAAAATAGGTTATGTTCAAAGGCGTTCTGCTCGGCAAGGCGGAAGCCATATGGATATAATGTGGTCCTCGTTATAACGTCACCGGAAGCTTCTCTCAGAACAAATGCTGTCATTGCCTGGTTATAATGCAATTTTTTTATTTCCTAGTTGAACACCTTTAGCACAGCTACTGCTATGATTATGTGATCATTCAGTTAGTGTGCAAAGTTAAGTATGTTACATAATTACCCCTAGTGCTGTTTTACAGATGATTAAACTCGTGAAGATCCAGGTTAGAATTGGTCCCCAGCAACCTATTGTCAAGATAACTGGAAAACCAATCAAGTAACTTACCTTTAATACCATAAGCTTATAATTTCACCATGATTCCCTCATGCCAAACCTTGTCTAAAGCCCTGCTTATGTCACAGAAAACTCCCCTACCTCATTTGCCATTGTCTAATGCATGTAGTATAAAATCATACAAGTATGTCAGTTGGTATACAGTACTATCCCCAGGCATGAATCCTGACTGCAACTTGGTCAATACGTTATTATCTATAAAAAAGTTAAACACAGGTTTAAAAATACATTTCTCAAATACCTTTGATAAACAGCTGATAAGAGCTACTGGTCTGTAGTTTTTACGTTCCTTAAAACTACCTTTTTTATGAATAGGAATGACAATAGCTTCCTTCCATATTGTTGGGAATTTACAATATTCTAGGGATAAATTGAATAGATTAGTAAGAGGAGTAAAAAGAGATGACACAATCATTTTGATAAATCTGTTACCTATTTTGTCTGGTCCACTGGCTTTGAAAATATCAACTGATAATAAGATGTCTCTTACTTCTTGCGTAGTCAATACAATAGACTCAAGTGAAGTCTCTACTGTACATTCAAGTGTCGGAGTCTCCTTATCAGGATAATCAACTTGTGTATGGTTAGCAAAATATTCATTAAATATATTTGCTTTATATTTACTATCATTGATCAGATTATTGTTATGAATAATCAAAGGAAATTTCTTATAATCTCCATTTTTGGATTTTATATACTTGTTCACTAAAGCCCACCAAAATTTAGAATTACTGCCCTGATTGATCTTATAATCTAAATCAGAAATATAGTTCAATTTCGCTGCTCTCACAGCTGCTGTTACTTTGTTCTGTAGAAGCCTAAACTTTTGCCAGTCTTTATCATAATTTCGAGTCTTTGCTTTCTTATGTTGTCTGTTTCTTTTCCTGATACGTATTCTTATAGCACTATTCATCCATGGATTGTCCCGAGGTCTTATAGTTACCACAGTGTTTGGGACATAAATATCACATATATTTCTCAAGACATCAACAAATTCATGTGTTAGAATATCAATATCATTACATCTAAAGATGGTATCCCAGTCAACGTTGCTGAGGCCTCGATTCATTCCCTAAGTATTAGCTAAATCATAGTAAAACACTTTCCTTTTAAATTTTAAAGGAGTTGAATTAGAGCCCCCAACAGAGACAAAAACTGGACAATGATCACTGCAAAAAGGATCAAGCACATCCGAGGGGCGAATACAATTAGGGCTTGAAACTAAGATTAAATCAATTAACGTACTAGTCGTTTGGGTGATCCTTGTTGGTTCTGTGATAAGTTGCTGTAAATCATATGTATCAAGAAGATTGTCAAGCATGTTATTAGTTATGTACATTGATGGTCAGTTAATGAATTTATAACAAGTATGATAAGTGGTAATACCACTCAGATTAACCGACAAAGGTTCCCATTTCGCATTTCGTGTGTCTGGTGTAAATACTCAGCATTATGAATTAAGGTCTGATGTGACAAATGTATTACATGTTATGTAATATGCGCATGGAAGTGCAGTTACACGAATTATCAGCTGAGATACAAAAACAAACATCAATCAAAGGATTAACCGATAACACGCTGATTGATTAATTACTTTTATCTTGCACAGCGGATTTGTCAAAAGGTAGTGTTTATGTATGTAGATTTACTAATCTATACCGATTACACCCTGTCGTAAAGTACCTGTGTAAAAACAACATCCTTCCTTCAAAGGATGATTGATTGCTCATTATTGGCTAATTAAATTACTTTTTTAAATAATGGCGGACATCGTGCAATTAGTTGCCAGGTGTGCGATCATGGGTGACCAATGAGATTTTACACCAATGTGAAAAAACCTGAAACGATATATCCCTTTTTCGCATATTAGACTGTTAAAAGACACCTGACATGGAACAAGCAAAGCGGGCTCTCTTTGGTATCTTACGCTCTTTTTCACAAATTAAACCATTGCCTTTGAGATTCTTTTTATTTTTTTCGACTCCAAGGTTCTTCCAATCCTAATATTTGGTGTTGAAGTTTGGGGATTATCTGTGAGTAAAGAAATTGAATCAGTCCATGTTCTGGCCTGTAAACGTGTCTTGGGTGTAAAAACAGGAACATCTAATGAAGTTGCGCGAGGGGAATGTGGCAGATACCCTCTCTATATCACAGCCTATTCACGCTGCATCAGGTATTGGGTAAAACTTATCAGTATTCCAGATCACCGCTATCCTAAAAAGAGTTATGACATGCTTTTGCAATTGACGTTGAATGGGAAGACAACCTGTCTGTCTCAAATAAGATCCTTTACTTTATAATCATGGTTTTGGCTATATTTGGGAAAGACAACAAATAGACTGTGTTCCCTCTTTTATTGCTGAGTTTTCACACAGGTTAAAATGCACCTATGAACAGGAGTAGCACGACAATATTGTTAATAGCCACAAATATTATAACTATTTTTTGTTTAAGACTGTTTTCCAACCTGAGCTTTATCTCTCTGCTATAACCATGAATAAATTTAGAATTGCACTTGCACAGTTTCGCTGCAGCTCCCATAAACTAGCCATTGAAACTGGCAGATATCACGATATCCCAAGGAATGAAAGACTATGCAAAGTTTGTAACACTGGACACGTGGAGACTGAAAACCACTTTTTTCTGACTTGTGAAGTCTATGATAATCTTCGCCAGAGATGTATACCCCTTAAATATTCTGAATTTCCAACTCTGGCAAAGTTTAATTTACTCATGTCTTCTCAAAAAGAATCGGACCTTAGCAATCTGGCATGCTACATATTTCATGCCCCAAATCTTCGCCTCAAAGCTCTGGTATAGTATAAGTACCTTGTAAAGGTATATATTACTGTACGGGGACTGGTATATGATCCTTGTTCCTTGCTGTACTCGTATTATGTATCACATTATTAAGACAGGTATATTTAAGTTTAAGCATATATGGAATGCTAGGTCTTCCATGTCATGATGCACTTGTATAAGCGCTCGGCATAACTACGTATCATTAAAAGTGGTCTGATATATCTTCCATGCTCCAAAGCTCCGACCTTCAAGCACTTGGTTATATACTGGGTAAAACTAATATCTCCATAGCATGATACATCTGTACTTTGTTAAACCCATGGGTTACTGGATATGGACCTATCTATTCTCCATGTCTTGATGTTCTTGTATAGGTATCATTGTAACAGGTAGCATTGGATATGGACTGTTATATACTTTAGACCTTAAGACTTTGCCTTAAATCTCTAGCATAATTACGTTGCAAAACTATAGCACTGTATATGGATTGGCATATCTTCCATGCTCTGAGGCACTCATATAGTGCCCTGTAAAGCTATGCATCACTGTACATGCTGTTACATCTCACATGCCTTGATACACTTGTATATAGTCTGTTTTATTTTCCATGCTGCAAATCTCCGCCTTTAAGTACTTGTTGCTTTACTGTGTAAAACTACTTTCTTCATACCCAGATACTTTTGGTACTTTGTTAAACCCATGTATGGGTATCGTTATAACATGTAGCATTGGATATAGTCTGCTATATCCTCTAGGCCTCACGACTTTGTCTTAATTACCATGATTACCTTGTAAAATTATGCATCATTGTTCGTGGAATGCTATATCTTTCTGGATACACTATACAAGTACTATGCAAAATCGATTTTATCGTCACATAGCCTTGCTGTACCTGCATAAATTCCTTTACAATGTATGGACCATGTTGTACATAGGGCTGATGGCCCACACCACTGTACCAAATAAAGATGTGGATTCGATTCTATGTCAGCTGCAGATGAATGGCATATCGTTCCTTTATGTGGAGGTAGTGTCCCATTTTTGACAGCGTCTTGGTCACTGATTTGTTAAGGTGTGAAGTTTCGCTGTCAAAACTGGGATAATTAGCTGTATACATTTAGGATAGTTATGTAAATGCAATCACCTGAGAGAAGTACAGAACAAGTGTAACAGGAATGAAATCAAACATATTTTATATTTGTTTACTTGTACCAATCAGGTTTTATCATTATATAGTGTATAGGATTGTTCAACAGACTACCGCTTGTTTACAATAATTAATCTAATTAGTTGTTTGTCTATCTTCACCTCATGTATATACTTTTAGAGCTCAATCAGCTTATAGGGTCAGTTCATTCTTGATTCTACCATGAATCAAGAAAATACTAGATTCTGATTGGTTGTTCAGAACACTCAGACGGCATCAATTGTGGATTGACGCTCATCTGATTGTAAGGCCGCTTCACCGCGCATTAACAAATCTTATTGTGAGAACTACTTCCGTTTGACCACAATGATGGCGGATCATAACAACAACTCCATGGATTTTGACGCTGACTTTCGAATTTTCCACATAGGCAATTGGAAATGTTTGGATTAAAAATGCGTTTGATTTCATTGCGCTTCACTGCGCACGTATAGAACACTGCCGCACTACTTCAGCTTGACCACCAACATGACTAATATCAACACAACAGACGTGATGGAAATGCTGATGAAACATTTATTTAAACTCGAAAAATACAATTATATGATTTCCCCCTCACAATTATGAGGGAACCTTACTATTATATTACCTTCGGTACACTTACAGAATACCGGATACATACCAACCATATTGTTAAATCTTACCTTCTATTATAAAAATATTCAAACTCAATTACACAATACACAGCCCCAAACATAAACAAAACAATATCTAACATATAAATAAGAAAGCCTTGTAAACATACATCCCTATCTATACAAAATATGCATCAAAACATTAGTAAACATTTACCTACCTGGTAAATGGTATATTTAATTCCGTTTAGAAAGGGAAATTTGCAAGATAGATCTAACGGTCTGGCGAAACACCACATTTATGCCACTCATAGTCATACTGCATCATATCCCGTTGCATCGCTCACAAACTAATTCTGCTCTCTGCCAGCTTCCCCCCAAGGTTGCCACTGTTATGTTCATCTACTTTAAAAAACGCTTGGACACAGTCCAGTCCCAAACGATGAAAACAAAGTTCCAAGAAATCACAAGTTAGTCGCATGTACACTAAGCAGCAGCACTGTTACTCTTTTGTCGCATGCCGGGGTGGAGGCAGTACGTGAAATCATGATCAAATTTCAATTGGAACCGAACGCGTAGCGTGAGATTTCAATTGAAATATTTAGTCGCCATCAATTCAGTAAAGGATGTCTCTGATTTTCAAACACACTAGGTTTATCTCCTAATTTAAGGGTAGTCAGGTTTTTCCATTTTAGTGTATTTACTCTATTGTCTTGATCAAAGGACTGAAGCCTGATTCTTTGTCTTGATTGGTGATTTTGAATATCTATGTCACCAGCCATTTTAACACCTCTCAGCACTTTCACAATCACTGCACTGCATCCACCATACAGATCAGTCCACAGGTTAGTTAAAATTATTACTTACTAAACTAAGTATACTGTATGAAATATATTAATCTTATTGATTGTATTAAATACCTTTAAGTAATCTAATGTGTGATATTGTAAATAGTTAGGAATTTATGTGCATGAATGTTATGAATGGAGTCATGGATGAATGTGTCAGATCTCACTGTAATGGTTGTGTACTATTTTAATCTAAATGCATATTGTAAGATTTATCTGTATGATTATTGTCCAAGGTGTAATAATCAGGAAATTGTAAATATGGAAGTTATGATATTTAGATTGTGTATATGTTGACTGCATTGTGTACTCACTATTAGCAATGTTATGGTATTTTTATTATTTACACTGTAGGTTACACCTTCCGAGTACTGCTCAGTGTTCTGAGCATTGGCGACCACCCAGGTCAGAGGCTACACTTTTGTGTCACCCACAGGGTATGCGTTTTTATAGTTTCTCATCTTGATATGCCAAGATGCAAATGTTATATTGCATGTATATGCATATATGATCAATCAATGCAGATTTAGTATGTGTTTAACTATCAGTGACAATCAACTAATAGGTGTTTGAGTATGAGATTATGTTTATGAACCTCTTATGTAATTATATTACTGCATATCATATGTATGCATTGGTTTGATAATGATATCTTAATTGTTCTGTGCAATATTTAATTTACCCGTGTGTATATATGTGAATGTGTTTGGAAATATTGACTGTATATTTTGTTGTTATTATTACAGAGCGTCACATCCATAGCGACACAGCAACACAGCAAATAAACACATTTCTCACGACCCGCCGCCTTGGTCATTTTTGACTGGACCAGCACAGGCTGCAACACAAGTTATGAACACTAATACCGCAATCAACTGAGAGAAAAGGATGCGAGAAGCAGCATTATCCGTTGAGATGTATGAATACACTATTTGAAAAAGGTTATTCATGAGCACGATGGGAGAAGTAGCTTTACCAATAATACTTGCAAAGTATATATGCCCACATATGCATCACATTTTCTTATCGTATTTCTTCATGGCTGAGAAGGTAAATTTGAGATGGTAGGAGACCAGGTGGAGAATTGTTGCTGGATGGATATAGGTATCTGAGACGACCTGCCAACAGGAATGGTACCATTACATGTATATGGAGATGCCAGTTCCTGAAAACAAAGTGTCCAGCCTTAGTCACTACAACAGCAGATGGGACTTGTCAGAAGAGGGGACAAACAGCATTCCACCTGACCAAAGCTCTGTTGGTTCCTATACCCTTACCAGTGTGAAAAAAACGGGCACGAGAAGAGCTGACAAGTGTACCAAAGTTCACTGTCAAAATTGGGACAACTGGCTAGATCAATTACAGAAGTGTGAAACTTCACTGTCAAATTTGGGACTGTCAAAATCGGGACCGAACGTATGTAGATATTGATGGATACATTCTTCGAACAAGGTAATAGCCTGACATTGTTGCAAACTTTAGTCTGTTTCATTTCTAATATTTGCATTTTGTTTTTATTGATTGTAGCATTCAACAGAATCATTTGTTTTCGCCGTGAAGTGTAATGAGACAGACAACATTCACTAGGTCATACCTAGGGCGTGTGTGAAATATGATTCATGTAGGCATTCTATAAAATGTCTAGATATTACAGACATGTTATAAATACGCTATAAGTATAAGCAGATCGTATGCTTTTTATTAAGTTTCAGAATGCATACAAATATGACAATAAAATAATTAGGATTATAAGACAAAATATAAGACAAACTTTGACTTCGGTATTTTTCAGTCCTGACGTTGTTTACCACTGGCAGATGATTAAACTTCAAACTGTTTTGATTTGTTATAATAAAAATGAAGATGGAATTCGAAATATTATCGAGTAAAAAAGATTTCATTTTTCTTGATCAATCTATACCTATACGATCAATTGCGCATGCAGTGGCGCAGTAAAGGTCACGGACCCATGAGGCAGACAACATACCAAAAAATCTCTAGATATTACAGTCATATTATAAATTCACTATAAGTATAAGCAGATTGTATGCTTTTTATTAAGCTTCAAAATTCATATCTCTGAAGGGCATTTAGAAGTCGAATACATAGGAAAAGCAAGATTTATGGATGTCAACTTCTTTATTGTGAATAACATGACGTTTCGGAGTGTATGCTTGCTCCTTCATCAGGTGAATGGTAGGGAGTATAAGGGGGGTATATATATATATACATACATACATGGACACTTACAAAGAAAACATGTCTAACAATTTTGACAATGTTGAGGAAAGAATATGTAATAACAACATGAGGCCAGTGATACATTAAAACAACATGATAATAGATTGATGGGATGTAATACAAACACGAGGAGGCCAGTGATACGCTAAACAACACGGTAATTGATAGGGTGTAGAATAACACAAGGAAGCCAGTGATACCGTACAAACACGAGGTAAGGGAGGGCAGTGAGCACTACAAAGAAGAGGCCAGTGGGCTGATGAGGTGGTGATAAGCAATAGTGATGTACATGTAATTAGATGAGTGAGTACCAAGCACATGGTAGGTAGATTCCTTGGTCACGGTTGATTGCTGGCTGACATCTCCGTATGTCTATGACTTCCTGAAGCTTCCTTTGGCTTCAGTTGTTGTTTGTGGACAAGATCTTGGTGGCTTCCCATTTGATGGTGTGGTCCTTGTTCTTTAGTATATGTTCTGATATGGCAGACTTCTGGTCGAACTTGTTGACGGAGGCTTGGTGTTCCTTGAGTCTTGTGTTGACAGGTCGCAGCGTTTCCCCGATGTACAGTTGTCCACAAAATTCATACAAATATGACAATAAAATAATTAGGATTATAAGACAAAATATAAAGACGTACACTGACATCATTATGATTGTTTTGATCATGTTTTGACACGTTCGGCTTCCGTGTGCGATGTGTTCACTTCCATCAACCACCAGCTTGAAATAACACGTCACATGAGATGAGCCATGTGCTAAAATAACACCCAAACTTCAAAGCGTACCGCTTGTCAACGTCCTGAGCCTTATAAAAATCGAAAGGTCGGCTTCCTGAGTCGACACCTTCTCAAACTATTGTCATGTAAGTGGTAATTATTCCTGAGCATTAGAGATCATATTGGCTTGCTTATTTTGGAATTTAATGCCTTTCATAAACTAGAATCTCATAAACTATTTATCTCTGGAATCATCTGTAATATGAACTTGTGTACTGATTTGTGTAGAAATTATTTAACATGATCTAAAATGAATAATGTATTAAACATTTAGTCTCCTTTTATTGTAAATGACCAAATCAATTAGTTATTCTATGAAGTTTTTAAGAAGGAATTCCTTTGGGTTGTTTTTTCCTCAGTCCGCCCGTGTGTGGACCACATAACCAATTATCTATTAACAAGTTTATGATATTTCGTGAATACAAAAATTGCATAACGCCGTCTCTGACCACAAACCCAAACGGGTTGTTCTCTGTTCGCCTACATCCCAATTCGCCTACAGTGTTAAAGCAACATTTCTGTTGACTGTTGATTACGCAATGATAAACCACCCAAACGGTCCATGCCTTACGACAGGTGTTAATTAGAGGGTACCAATTAGAGAATGTATTCTACTATAATAAGCCTATTATTCCCTGGCAAGCGTTCTCTTTTATGACATGTAATAAACCCTGTCCAGTCAGTCAGTGGGTCCGGTAAACTTTTATTTAATCCATGATGTAACGTAGGTCTATGTAATTTTTGTTTATACAAACCGTGACAGGGGAAAAAATGTTTGCGCTTCTGTGGATAACAAGTAAAACATACACTTAAAACGGTATTTTGGAAAATGCTAGCCATACTGGGGTCAAATATAACAGTCAGTATCAATTTTAGACACTTAGAACAAGAAGGATGCAGATGATTGAATTTATACTAATATATAGAATTGGTTCCTAGTTGATCGCATAGGACGACGAATAGAAAACACTTACTTTAAAAATGATCCCAACTTTCAAAAATGTATCTCTTCACGTGTCAGATGCAGTTACATTAATATAAATCACAAATGGATAATATCAAAATATGGCTTATTCCTGTAGTTCTCATGAATAAATATGTCACATGCAAGATGCATTATGTATATCAACCGTAAGAACACTAACAGAACAAAACATGCGCGAAATAGTTACGTCTATACACTCATTGGGATCCTTGGGTAAAGAAGAAACCGAAAGAAGTAGTGTTAAAATCCTTCCTAAATTTCAAAATATTTCCAACCCTTGGAAATATCATTTTTACAATTTTGGAATTCTTTTGAAATCTGATATTTCCAAATTGGAAATGTTTGGACATCACCATTTTCTTCTTGTGCAATCCCTGTTTTCTACATCCTCCGTGCCTGCCCCTTCAGTTGCCCCTTGTAGGTTGCCCATGGCAACACCTGCAGGTTCGACGTGTTCCCCGTCTGATGACGTGTCTCCATCACTGTCTGTTCTGCATCCTGCTGGTGTACTATCATCCGTATCACAATCATCCGTCTGTCCTTGACCTTCTTCCATTATGCCTATATTCAGCTCCGAAGAATATTGTTCAAATTAAAATTTTCACACATCCTTCCCCTTTCACTTGTCACCCACCAGTGTCTTTAATATGAACTTTTCGCCAGCATCATCCTAAAACAGAAACGCTTCACTGTGTACAACGTCCTACACTTGGTCTTTGGGTATCAGAGTACCCAAGTGAGAACTCTCCTTCCCCTCCTCCTCAATCCTTCTTTCTGTACCTGTCTCTCTCCTCTTTAATCCCTCTTCTATGCCCATCTTCTCCCCTCTCCCCCTTCCTCTTCATCTCTCCCCATTCCCCTTCATCTCCTCCCTCTTTCCCCCTACTCTGTACCGCTCCCCTATCTCTCCCTCATGTCTTCTCATTCCTCTCTCTTGCTTCCCTCTTCATCTCCATCTCTCTTTCCCTACTACTCTATATCGCTCCCTAGCTCTCCCCCATGTTCTCTCCATCTCCCTCTGTCATGCTTCTCCCTTTACCTCCCCTCTCTTTCCCTCCCACTCTGACCCCCGTCCTCTCTCCCTCTCACTCACCCCCTCCTCACCCACCTCTCCAACAACAAAATGCATTATCCAATATTCTATCATATGGTATCAGTACATGAAGTATGAGACCACTGGCCCGTATACAGAGAATGTGCACATGTACATATTCAGAGGTACATTCTTATGGAACTCGCTTAATTATTTTGCGATAGTTATTTAGGCAGTTTGTACATAATACGGATTACTAGGATGCCCCTATTCAATCCCATTGCCTGACAATATCACATGTAAAATGCATATCACTTGAAGACGGCAGCGGTTTTAATTCAAAGTTGAAGCATTGGTTTCCTGAGAATTGGTAGACACAGATTAAAAGTGCGAGCTGGGGGTGAAACCGGAACACACGTCATCTAAGCAGCCCACGTGCAAGCTAAAACAAAAACAACCCAAAACAATACAAGACAATAGTAACCTTGCAGGTCGTGTAGGTATGTTGCTTCTGTAGGTCAATACTAAGGTCATGCAGGCATGTTGTTTCGTCTGTAGGCCAAGTAGGTATGTTGTTTCATCTGTAGGCCAAGTAGGTATGTTGTTTCATCTGTAGGCCTAGTAGGTATGTTGTTTCATCTGTAGGCCATGTAGGTATGTTGTTTCATCTTTAGGCCATGTAGGTATGTTGTTTCATCTGTAGGCCACGCAAATAAGTTGCTTCAGTCCTACTCGGCTTTTGGTTACGAAAGGCGGTTTGAACGATCCTGAATGCGTATTATGATGCGTTTTCTGATTGGCTGGGTGCTCTTCTAATATTTTCAGTGTACCCCACTTACAAGCGAGTAACATTTTCTATGTAACCCGATGGGAATGCCGAACTCATTTGGTACTTCGTAATAGTAATTCTGTATCTCGAATAACATTGAATGACGTATGATGTACGGAAATTACCGATGTTTTGCGAATGCAAATCGATGGAAGGGAGATAACTCTAAATTTGTTTTTCTTTTACCCTCGGCGTTTCTTTATGTTCCCTTCGCCCTTAGCCCATACCCCCCTCGAGACCAGTGAACAACTTATAGTATCCTCTGATACTGAGAATGGGATTCCCCGACAATTCGTTGTGGTAAAAGATGTCAGCGTTTGTGGGCTTGGCGGAAACATGTATATCAAGTATCATATTTATCAACGAAACAATTGGAAACACAAAAAATACAGAATAGCACCATCTGATTTAAAAATGAATTTTATATCCTCGTATTGTGGGCCTTTGGATATTCATGAAATATTTGTTTTTTTCTTGTCAACCACGGGCTCAACTGTGGAACTTCTTACAAACGTACATAAAAACAACTTTATCCTTCCCACAAGCCATTATCCGAGAATGCACAATGTCTGTGTGACGCAACACACCTCGTTAAAGCGCGAGTAAACACTGCCGTACGAATAATACTGGAAAACATGTAATTCGACTACTTGATTGGCTGGTTTTGCGCATGACACTTCTCTGTTAGCTGACGTTAATCATTAGCTGCAACAGCCTCCTCATGTTGAAATATGCAAGATGATGTCATATACGTAGATCATGAGAATTCGATTTGTTTGTTCAGCACTACAGGACCGACCATGGACGATCCAGTGTAATATACTGCCCCACACAAGAAACGCAAATCAAATAAAACGAATATAGAAATAGTATTCTACATGATGTTTATGGTTAAGTTTTGGGAGACGTAGTGTTTTCGGTACAAAATACTATTTCCGATGAGATGGAAATTTCCTTCAGAACTGTTCAGAGAAGAACATGCAAAATTGACCAAAACGCGGCCACATGCTAACCATGCCACCCAAACACATCCATGAACTGCACGTGAAACATGCTTGCAATAGCAATGAAAGAGCAGCTTTTCTATTTGTTGGCAATTGTTGCTGAAGCAAACGGTGTTTGCCGGTGTTTGCCGAATTGGTTTCAATCACAAGTTGTGCATTTAATTCATTCGAATTTTTTAATCTAATATTGTAACCTATATACGTGAGTTTTGGGGGGAATACATTATATGGTAGCTTCCCTGAGGGATGATAGCTAGTATTACCGAGAGAAATCCTTCATTTTTAGAGAAACGTTGTGTGAAACAGTGCCTTTACATTTAGCGGTTTTTGCGACGCAGTATTTAAGCTCCACGCACATCATCCTGTTTCCCCGGCCCTTCGCGATCTCCCACCCAGAGTTCCAAGCGGTCTGTTGTGCTGTCATCGCGTTTTAAATCCACTTGGACGTAACCTTGGATTTATTACCGCCTTGGCTCGGACCGGCTCGAGTTTTAGGCCATCCTGTCACTTACCCTGACAAAGTCAGTTGGTGAGGCGAGAATATAGAGTGAGCTTTTCAAAAGTGTCTTTTGTAGTAAATCTGTATATTGCCAGCAGCATAATATCAGGGGAAACTGTCCACAGCGCTAGCGTTGTCCGAATCCTGTTGCTGGTTTCCGGCCCTTCATACCTCACAGATGGGAGCTCTACGTATATGGAGTGTAGCACTGTCATCCATACAGATTGGACGAGGACTAGAGTCAGGCAAATATTGACAGAAGGCAGTGTGGTTTGAAGGGAGGACGGTTTATCTCATGCATTAGTTCTTAACAGTTCCTGAAGAACGAAATAAGTATTGCTGAGAAATTATGCATGAAATATCCATTACACCGTAAGATGCTTGAAGTATATATAGGCATATGTTGTAAATGCCCCGAGTTGTCAATGTGTCTGCTGGTCTGTCGTGGGAGTCAGGTGTAAATGTAATCATTATAAACGTGTGTGTGTGTGTGTGTGTGTGTGTGTGAGAGAGAGAGAGAGAGAGAGAGAGAGAGAGAGAGAGAGAGAGAGAGATGTAATCTAGGCAGACTCAGTCCTGCACAGAACTTACCTTCTTCTTACATAAAATACTAATACCATGGCCTGTGTCTGATCATAGAAATGCCTTTCCTAATACAGAAATACCTTCTGAGTGAGCGAGTTTAGTTTATACGCCGCACTCACCAATATCCCAGCTATATGGCGGCGGTCTGTAAATAATCGAGTCTGAACCAGACAGTCCAGTGATCAACATCATGAGCATCGATCTGCGCAACTGGGAACCGATGACATGTGTCAACCAAGTTAACCAGCCTCACCACCCGATCCCGTAAGTCGCCTCTTACGACAAGTATAGTCGCCTTCTGTGACAAGCATGGGTTGCTGAAGACCTATTCTACCCCGGATCTTCACGGGTCAGAAATACCTTCTTACAAACACTTGTATACTAGTGACATCCAGACATGTTGGGTAGGAAAAAGTTTCGAAATGTTTGACTAGCTAACTATACGAACGGAAAAATCATCTTTACATAACACATAATTGCATAACATTAAAGTAATTTGAAAAGTTACAAAAACCACTAAATAATCATGTAGCAAAGCACTTAATTTGATGTCATGTATCGCAGGACCACTATGTACTTACACACTTTTTGCGTGCTTTTGAACAGCAAATGTTCACACATCTGATATTGAAAATTGAAGAACGGTTGATTATTCTCCAGCCTCTGAATGTGGTGGAAAACACGTTAATTTCAATCTGAACTGCACGCAGGTCATGCAAAGGCTTACAGAAAATAAAGTTCTCCGCGCTGTGGGTATGCTGGAGACTGGAATGACCCAAAATGAAGTGGCCAGACATTTTGGTGTCCATAGAAAGACGACATCGAGCCCTTTCAACATAATTGGAACACGAGAGATTCCTCGAACAATCTGACAGGTACACAAATTAGGGATGAGATCATTTGGCCTCATGTGCAGCCGTTCTTTCAAGTCAGAGACCTATTTTCACCCGTTCAGCAAGATAATGCCCGTCCACATGTCGCTCGTGTTGTGTCAGATTTCCTGAGATTGTCAGCTGGTTCTCCGGACCTGTCCCCAACGGGGTCACGCTTGCGATGAAATATGGAGCGACGTTTACGTCAGTCCCAGAATCAGCCATTGACGTTAGCTGAATTGGGACATGTGTCGGGCGGTGGTCAAGGAATCTGCTCTGAATGCAGGCAGTCTTCAAGTCATACACAGGATCGACATTGCCCATGGGCGTGTTAGTGACTTGAGGACAGATCTACTGACAGCAACATTCTGAACTTGATGTACAGACCGGGCCTATTAAGTACATTAGGCAAGGCATACAACAAGAGAAGAGTACTCTCCATTTTCAGTAGTTTTCAAGACTACCTTCCTGTACCCCATAATTCTCTTTTGAGTTGACGGAGAATGTGGTTATAATGGATTCCACGATGGTTACACTGCCACTCATATGTGCTCCAGAAACGCCCTCAACACCCATTACTCCTGTTCACTGGAGACAAGGTCCACAACAGCTAAGTCTGAACTCGGTGACATTGTGTTCAAGTCCACACATGATTTGTGACGCAGCACGCTCAAGAACAACTACCACCTCCATAACGCCTCACTGAGGACACATGAAGTGGGTTTAAAAACTGTGTCAACCTCTGAAAAAGTAACTTAAGTCAAAACTCAATCCCAACCAGATTTTTGAGCTTTCAGTATTCCTTTCAGTATTCCCATGAAATGTGGTATTATAGCTTATTTTCCGTATGTTTGAGACTAGGGAATGATTGGTGAGTTGGAGTGGTGATGGAAGGAGAATGCTACACCTGACCCAGGTCAATTTTATTTATGCAGTAAATTTCCCTTAAGTCCTTGAGAGTGAGATGTTATTCCCTCACAGTTGAAAAGTCCACACAGTTGAGCAGAGTATGCTTGCCGGTGAACACTTCATCGCAAGAGACACACTTAGCAGGTCCATCTCCATCAGTTTTGAGCAGACAATGTTACTGCCTGACACGCTGACTGGCTGACCGTAGTAAATCGGTAACTGACTCACTGCCTGACACGCTGACTGGCCGACCGTATTAAATCGGTAATTGACTCACTGCCTGACACGCTGGCTGGCTGTCCTTGGGTATGCCCAGGCCAGGTATGTCGACGCTTATCACTGATGTGAAATGTGTTTTTTAAGTCATTTTTGCTCAAAGTTACTTCTCCGATATTTATCAATAAGCAATTGATATTCATCTAACGATGATCGATTGTGCAGATCGACGCTCATGATATTGATCACTGGAGTGTCTGGTCCAGATTCGATTCTATACAGACCGACGCTATATAGCTGGAATACTGCTGACAGTATTGCAAAACAACCAACCAACCAACCATCCAACCAACCATCCAACCATCCAACCAACCATCCAACCACCAGACCGAGGTAATAGTATCCAATATCCTGTATGAAAAGAAGAAAAGAAGAAAAGTGATTAGAAAGAAGTTTATTCAGGATAGAAAAGGCCAGGCTATTTGACCCCCCTCATCGTCATCATTACATGTACATATCCATATCATATCCATATCAGAGGAGAGAGATCAACATATTTATTGAGAAAATGCATTGCAATATGTCAATTGCTTATTAACATATATTCCAGTCAAACATAAATACCTAGGATATCCCAGAACCATTAACACTTTTCAGCCAACAACTGAACTGCCATCTCTTTTCATTTGATAAATTTACTAAAGAAAGCTGTGTCATTTCAACGTGGGACAAAGCGACCCTCCATGTTGGAGTGAGTGAGTAAATGAGTCATTATTTCACGTCACATCGGCAATATTCCAGCCATATCGTGACGAGAACACTTGACATTGAAATAGAATATATATAGAAATTATAAAACCTGCCGACATAGGACAGTAAAGCAACTAGAGCATCACAGATATATATGTAAAACTAGTAATTGAATCTAAAACATTTTAACTATAGGGGACAACACAGTATAAAAATGGGCCACAGATCGCCAACAACTGAAGGTAGATCACCATACTAGGAGCCATGGGGACTTACATTACTTTTGCTACCTGCATGGATCCTAGCTGGATTTACACCATCCCTTCAGCCGCTGGCGATTGTAGGAATATTTAGCCAACAGTTAAAATAACAAAAATACTACGTTTAAAATGTGATAATTTATATTTTACTTTGAAAGTTTTGGGACTTACGTACCCTCTCAGGAGGACAATAATTTTATGGTACTTTAACCCCCTTTGAGGGTACAGCCACTAACAATCTAAGTCAACAATCTAAACTACCAATCATTAAAATACATCTATTTACAGAACATATTAATCAAAAATCATTAATCAAATCAATTTCTTTTAAAAAAACAAGAATTAAATGAACATGAACAGTGTTAAAAAGATCCTTAACAGTTTTAACATTGAAATATTTATCCCTTATGATGGAGAATTCGACACAGTCAAGCAGGAGATGCTTGACTGTGACTCTCTCATCACAAGGGATACAAAACGGAGGATCTTCACCTTTCAACAAGTATTTGTGAGTATACCTTCTTTGGCCAATGCGACATCGTCGCATAATGACCTCCTCAAATCTGGACTGACAACCCAAGTGAGTGTAACCAATATAAGGTTTTATTTCATGTAGTTTATTAATACCTACTTGGGTGTCCCACTTCTTCTGCATCAGATCACGGATGTAAGTACTAATGCCAGCTTTGTAATCAGAATATGGAATAAGAAGTGGTGTCAAAGATTTATTTAGTGCTGCCTTGGAAGCAAGATCAGTCATTGTGTTCCCAGAAATGCCAACGTGACTGGGTAACCACTCCATGTTGGATGACCTAAGACCTGACCAATACAGGACTACCACTGTCTACATGTCACATCTAATGGAGTGTGAGCTGCAGTCAGGTTGGTTAAACAACTTCACTTCCATCTCCCAACTTAAGATCAATAAGCAATTGTAAACATTCATTGGTATTCCTATAAAATAGATACGGGCTTATGTGTATGTATTTATCATTTCAATTATAAAAACACAAAAAGTTTTATGTTTGAACATTTCTTCTGTGCGTGAGAAGTACTTTCAAATCAAAATCCCATGTTCAAGGTCTCTGGCCCAAAGTAAATGCTGGTACTTATACATATGATACACGATGAACCAACACTGTAATATACATCTAAAATGTACACTGTGTGCAACAATAAATTCAAATTCTAGTATTAAAGTGCATGCAAGAAACCCATGGTAACATGTAGTAACATGTCTTCATTGCAAAAGTCAAAATTTACTATTCAAGTCCCAAAATACAGGCTTATAGCATGATATTAATTTACGATATACAACACTAATATAAAAATCTCAAATATTTAACTATCAAAATACATGCAATAACACCTTGGCGGCGTGTCTTCTTTACAATAACAAATCATTTTAACGTACAATAACCCTCATTACAAATACAAGTAATCAGCTTTCCCCTAATTGTTTCATCCACACTCAAGATCTTTCAAACGAACATGAATAATTCTTGTTTCCAATTATTCTCTGTTTTATCAGCTACACGTTGTTTTCCTAATATGAGATTTTACACATTACATGCTGAATTTGATAAACCCAGTATCTCCGCAGTAAATGGATGAAGCAGCCTATTCAGGCCACGTGCGGTTACCTCCCCTACTGAGTATATTTGTTCGTTTGGAGCCCTGTGGAAAAAGTATGATAGACACTTCAGGGTCTCCCTTTCATTCTTGTAACACGTATTTAGACAGATTCTATGAATTTAGGGGTTTCGTTTTAAATGTAACTGAACAACTAACAACTTAACGGTAACGTGTAAAACACATACACCAAAACCTGAATTGTCACAGGCAACGTAGACAAACCTTAAAACGAAAGAATGTCTATACAGTTACAGTCTTCCATCTTCACCTACCCACAGACATTTTACAGAATACAAACACATCAAGACTCCATAACAACCGTGGAATGACAAATGCACTCACAAAGTTATATTTCTTCACAAGGCCCATCTGATACACTGCATAGCGTGTACAATGTATGAGTTACCTCCCTTTAGGTACATTCTTTATTTTTTTGGTCCTTGCAGATTAAATAAAAAATTGATTACTCACATCTACCATGTGCTTATCTGTCAGAACCCTTGATGAAAGGATTTTCATTCCATCTTGTATCCATGGCAACAACGTGTGCCTCACATATAACAAAACTTTCTCAGGAACCTAATGTATTCAGTACAATCAATCTGGGAAACAGAATTTTGATAGTGATTTTCATAGTATATACAAGAACATGCAAAATTCATAACATTTTCAGCCCCTTGTGCATATTTACAGCCAAACCACCTGATGGGAGTAAAAATATTACCACATAGTGGTGATACAATTTCAAATTTGTTCACCTATAAATCGTATGTTTTCAGTTCGCTTGACTATACTTTGCCTTTTGCTACATTTGCTTTCATACCATGTTTATCATAAAATCTGCTACACGCTCATTCTGTTTCAGCAAACTGACAAACATCTATCTTGCGTTCTTCATGAGAGAAGAAGACCTAACATGGAAGTATCGAGACGCCCTTACTTGACCTGCTGTTTATGTTAAAACAGCACGAGTTTGCAGGAAGCGATAAGCTTCTCTTTTCAATTGCAGATATTTCAGTCAGTTTGGTGATATTTTCCACTGACACATTTACAAATATCTCACGATCATTAAAAATCAAAGTAAACAGTATGGGGCTAATTGTGCAGCCTTGCCTCATAACATGTACCCACTCTACAGAGACAGTACTTGCATAATGTCTACTGAAGGCAGTTGTACTCTTACGTCTACGAACAGACAAAACATGCTAACGCACACATTTGTTGTTTGTTATTTAAACATGTTTATACCTATCACTGGAAATAAGCAAAATTGGTGTTGTTATTTGTTAAAGTTGACATCTTTAACGGAGGGCGTCACGTCATATGCATATCCATATCATAGTAGTGAGATCAACATATTGATTGAGAAAATGCATTGCAATATGTCAATTGGCTACTGACATATATTCCACTGAAACGTACATACCTAGGATATCCCAGAACCACTAACACTTTTTCAGCCATCAACTTTCTGCCCTCCCTTTACGTTTCATAAATTCACTGAAAACTGTGTCATTCCAACGTGGGACAAAGCGACACTGTGCACACTGTGTGCAACAATACCTACAAACTCTAGTATTAAAGCACATACAAGAAAACCACGGTAACATATAGTAACATGTCATCATTACAAAAGCAAACAAATTAAATGTACAATAATCTACATTACAAATAATCATTTTTACCCTAATCTTTACCAACACTGAAACATTTATAAAACAACATGTATAATACTAAGACCTGAATATACAGGACTACTACTGTCTACACCATATCACATCTAATGGAGTGTGTGCTGCAGTCTGTCAGACACTCCTTGGATGGGTGACCGAGTTTGGCAGCTGGACTCCTGAGAGTTTCTTGACTTAGCGAGTCAAATGCTATACTCTGTATTCCCAACACCGTGTTCGATTCCTCACATGAGTAAAATGTGTGAAGCCCATTTCTGGTGTTCCTCGCCCTGATATTGCTGGAATATTACTAAAAACGGCATCAAATCGAACTAAGTACCCCCTTTCTATAACGGTGAAGGGCCCAACAGGAGGAAGAGCGCGCACACACACATACACTGCATGTGCTTCATAGTATACGTCGTTGTGGACTGGTAAAATGTAGATTCCATCTGTACATTAGCATGAAGTATCATCCTGTACATTACCAACTACTCCAGCCCTCACTAACACATGGACACAATCTGCAGATCTCAACTGTTATATAAAATAGTAAGTATCTGTATTATTCTGTTCATCAACACCAACTAGGCACAGTCTGAAGATCGCCGTCCTGCTGCTTCTTTATCAAGTGGTGTGTCACCTGTACTATTCAGTACATTCACACCAGCCCCAGCCTTCAGTAATGAATCAACACACTCTGTAGATCCCCGTCCTGCTGCTGCTCTATATGAAGTTGTGTGTCACCTGTTGTATTCAGTACAATAACATCAGTCCCAGCTTTCAGTAATGAATCAACACACTCTGTAGATCCCCATCCTGCTGCTGCTCTATATGAAGTTGTGTGTCACCTATTGTATTCAGTACATTAACATCAGCCCCAGCCTTCAGTAATGCATCAACACACTCTGTAGATCCCCGCACTGCAGCTTTATCAAGTGGTGTGTCACCTGTTGTATTCAGTACATTAACATCAGCCCCAGCCTTCAGTAACACAGCAACACACTCTGTAGATCCCCACCCTGCAGCTTTATCAAGTGGTGTGCGACCTGAACTGTTGAGTACATTAACATCAGCTCCAGCCTTCAGTAACACAGCAACGCCCTCTGTAGATCCCCGTCCTGCTGCTGTATGAAGTGGTGTGTCACCTGTTGTATTCAGTACATTAACATCAGCTCCAGCCTCCAGTAAGACATGAATCCATACTGTAGATTCCCACACCGATGCCATATGAAGTGGTGTGCTACCTGCATTATTCTGCGCATTAACATCAGCTCCAGCGTTCAGTAACACATCCACGCATTCTGAAGAACTAAATCCTGCTGCTTTATGAAGTGGTGTGTCACCTGTTTTATTCTGTACATTAACACCAGCTCCAGCCTTCAGTAACACATCGACACACCCTTCTGTAGAAAGAGGTGTGTCAAATACTAAATCCTGTAGTGACACGTCTTCAGATGCCATCACTGTTGATGCTGTATGAAAGTGGTGTACATTAACATCAGCTCAGCCCTGCTCAAGGTGTTCTGTAGATCCCCGCCCTGCTTAACAGCCAGCTCCAGCCTTCAGTACACACATCAGCTCCAGGTGCTCTGCAACAGATCCCCGCCCTCCTGTTGCTACATGAAGCACTGTGTCACCTGTGTCATTCTGTGCATTAACATCAGCTCCAGCCTTCTGTAACACATCAACACACTCTGTAGATCCCCGTCCAGCTGCTGTATGAAGAGCTGTGTCACCTGTATTATTCCGTACATTCACATCAGCTCCAGACTTCAGTAACACGTAAACAGATTCTTCGGATCCCAGCACTGCTGCTTCTGCTGCGTGAAGTGGTGTGTCACCTGTATTATTCCGTACATTAACATCAGCTCCAGCCTTCAGTAACACATCAACACACTCTGCAGATCCCCACTCTGCTGCAATGTGAAGTGGCGTGTCACCTGTATCATTCTGTACATCAACATGAGCTCCAGCCTTCAGTAACACATGAACACACTTTGTAGATTCAAACATTGCTGTTTCTGCTGCAATGTGAAGTGGTGTGTCACCTGTATTATTCTGTACATTAACATCAGCCCCAGCCTTCAGTAACAAATTAACACACACTGTGGATCCCTTTCCTGCTGCTCTATGAAGTGGTGTGTCACCTGTATTATTCCGCACATAAACATCATCTCCAGCCTTCAATAACATATCAACACAATCTGTAGATCCCTGTTCTATTGCTTGAAGAAGGGGTGTGTCACCTGTATTATTCTGTATGTTAACATGAGCTCCAGCCTTCAGTAACGTATCAACACACTCTGTAGATCCCTGTTCTATTGCTTGAAGAAGTGGTGTTACACCTGTTTTATGTTGTACATTAACATCAGCTCCAGCCTTCAGTAACATATCAACACAAACTGTAGATCCCTGTTCTATTGCTTGAAGAAGTGGTGTGTCACCTGCATTATTCTGTACATTAACATCAGCTCCAGCCTTCAATAACACATCAATGCACTCTACAGATGCCCGTCCTGTTGCTTGAAGAAGTGGTGTGTCACCTGTATTATTCTGTACGTTAATATGAGCTCCAGCCTTCAGTAACATATCAACACACTCTGTAGATCCCTGTCCTGCGGCTTGAAGAAGTGGTGTGTCACCTGTATTATTTTGTGCATTAACATCAACTCCTGCCTTCAGTAACACATCAATGCACTCTGCAGATGCCCGTCCTGTTGCTTGAAGAAGTGGTGTGTCACCTGCATTATTCTGTACATTGACATCAGCTCCAGCCTTCAGTAACATATCAACACACTCTACAGATCCCTGTCCTGTTGCTTGAAGAAGTGGTGTGTCACCTGTATTATTTTGTACATTAACATCAGCTCCAACCTTCAGTAACACATCAACGCACTCTGTAGATCCCCGTCCTGTTGCTTGATGAATTGCCGTGTCGCCTGTGTTATTTTGTACATTAACATTCGCTCCAGCTTTCAGTAACACATCAACACTGTTTGTAGATCCCCACGCTGCTGTTACATGAAGTAGTGTGTCACCTGCTGCATTCTGAAGGTTAATATCAGCTCCAGCCTTCAGTAACATAGTAGCACACTCTTCAGATCCATACATTACAGCTGTATAAAGTGGCGTACAACCTCTATTGTTTTTACATTCACATCAGCTCCAGCCTTCAATAACTCATCAACACACTTTGTAGAACCATGGTCAGTTCCGTCAAGAGGATATGTGTCTCCTGTATTATTCTTTACACCCACAACAGCTTCAGCCTTCAGTGCCACATTAAAACGCAATGTAGATACATACTTCAATACAGCTCTATGAAGTGCTGTGTCCCCTGCATTGTCCTGTACATTGACATTAGCTCCAGCCTTCAGTAACACATTAACACACTCCGTAGATCTACGGCATGACAATGCTGCTCTATGAAGTGGTGTTATTAGTACATTAACAAGTGGTGTTTCACCTGTATTATTCTGTACATTAACATCAGCTCCAGCCTTCAGTAACAAAGATCAACACAATCTGTCAGATTCCTGGTCTGCTGCTCTGCTGTACATTAGGGTCAGCTCCAGCCTTCAGTAACACATCAATACACCTGTATTAGCATTATTCTGTACATTAACATCAGCTCCAGCCTTCAATAGTGGTGTGTCACCTGTATTATTTTGTCATTAACATCAGCTCCAACCTTGTAACACATCAACGCACTCTGTAGATCCCCGTCCGCTTTTTGCCTCGCCTGTGTTATTTTGTACATTAACATTCGCTCCAAGTAACACATCAACACTGTTTGTAGATCCTGCTGTTACTGAAGTAGTTGTCACCTGCTGCAGAAGTTAATATGGTGTAACATTTAGCACACCTTCAGATCCATATTATAGCTGTTCTGTACATTGTTTTACACATCAGCTCCAGCCTTCAATAACTCATTCACTCTGTAGAACCATGGCCAGTTCCGTCAAGAGGATATGTGTCTCCTGTAATACACCCACAACACACTTCAGTGCAATGTAGATACATTTCACAGCTCTATGAAGTGGTGTGTCCCCTGCATTGTTGTACATTGACATTAGTCCTCCAGCCTTGTCCGTAGATCTGCATACTGAAGAAGTGGTGTTTCACCTGTATTATTCTGTACATTAACATCAGCTCCAGCCTTCAGTAACAAATCAACACAATCTGTAGATTCCTGGTCTGCTGTTGCTCTCTGTAAGGGTGTTACACCTGTATTATCTTGTACATTAACATCAGCTCCAGCCTTCAGTAACATATCAACACACTCTGCAGAGCCCCATTTTGCTGCTCTATGAAGTCCGTGGCGTGTTACACCTGTATTATTCTTGTACATTAACATCAGCTCCAGCCTTCAGCCTTCAAGCTAGCCTTCAATAACATATCAACACACTCTGCAGATTCACGTTCTGCTGCTATATGAAGTGCTGTGTCTCCCGTAAATGTTGAGGCTTGGTTCACACTGGCTTCTTTCTTCAGCAAATACGAGACAACATTAGGGTTTCCTCTGCATGCTCTCAGAAGAGGAGTACTTCCATCAGATGCCTTCATGTTCATAGTAGCACCCTTCTCAAACAACATCTTGACGACATTCAGCTCCCCGATCTCACATGCTGTGTGCACTGCAAAAGCGTCAACCTCTACTCCTCTGTGTAAAAAGAACTGCACCATTTTCTCGTTCCGATTCCGAAGAGCACGTCTGAAACCCCTCTTGCTGTCTATATCACAACCTCTGTTAACCAACAGTTTCACGACCTCTAAGTGACCTTTCTCTATCGCAAGGTATATGGGGTGTTCATTTGGCCCATGATACATATTAACGTTCACACCTTTGTCAATCGCATGTTCCACGGCTGATGTAAGGCCATTTTTGCAAAGATAATGAAAAACACTTCGATCATCATCGTCTCTGGCATTCAGGTCAGGCTTAAGGGATAACATCTGATTGACAAACGCACTGTCTTTGGTTTCTGCTGCTAACACTAGTGGCGTCTGCCCCTTACATTTCGTATTTATACGTAGTTTCATATGTCCACTGATGTATTTCAGTACATTGGACGCAGCATTCCGGCAAACACCCCTTAAAATATCCCTTTCTTCCCTCCGGTTGAATGATATATTTTCTTTCTCCATAAGAATTTGAATGAGATGATGTGACTTGCTGCTGGAAAGTAATTCACAAAATGATGTTTTGTAGTTGCTATCACTTAGTTTCACAATATCAGATATACGCATGTGAAATCGGTTCTTCAGGCAGCCCATTAGCAAGTCAACAAAGCCTGAATTACAAAATGCCTGGTGGGATAAAACATTCAAAAAATTGCTCTTTTTAATTTCACTTGCAAATCTTCCAGCTAAATGTCCAGCATAAGTCCACGAGATATTTGCAACAATACCTGTCTCACCAGGAACGTTGTTCTCTCTTTCTTTGGAGGATGCAAGACGAAGGCGCTGGCGGATAAATGACAAACTACAATTTTCGATGACAAACTTCGACAGTTTTGTACTGAGAATAAAGGAAACACTGTCATATATAGACGGATGATCAAACATGTAAGTGTCATCTTCCTTCTTGAGGTAAGATCCAACCAAATCATCAGCAGCTTGTATGCATTCATATCCCAGACTATCATCCTCTTCCAGCTCTTGTCCACTAATCTTCCCATCTCTTTTAATCATGGCCATGAACAGTGAACGCTTTCTCATGTCTTGGATAGATTTATCCAAAGTCTGTCTGAGGAAATCAAGTGGTGCTTGAAAAAACATTTGCATTTGAAGGTGAGTCCAGTCCTTTTCATATGCTGTGGAAAACATTTTACAGACATGGGGGAAGCCGTGTGGACAGTCTGCCTTACATATCTGAGACACAACTGACTCTTCAAAGTCTATATTGTTTGCTTCAGCATGAACACGCCATATCTTCTTTCGCTCATAAGAGTCTCTCTGTGAGGAAACTTCCACTACGTACTGGGGACTGGAAATGTAATCTGCCATCCTTCCCAAGTCTGCCAATGAGGATTTCAGCACATAGTCACGGCCTACGAGGATAATGATAGTTTTGTCTTTGTTTGGACTTGTTTGTTTTAGCTGTGTTTGATCAATTTTTTGTCTCTCTGGAACCTTTTCAGCATATTTGTCAGGATGTTTCACATCCAGGATAGGTCGTAGACTTGGTCTCCACTTAGCCCACTCAGCTGTGTCAAATTCCAAATCACCAAATATGTCATCTAACAGAATGACAGGATTAGTGCAGGCCATTATGATCTCATTGAACTCTGCTGGTGACACCACTTGGTATACTTGTCTCCCCTGACTCTGCTGGTCTTTGAGGGTCATGTAGGCTATTGTGGACTTCCCCTCTCCTGGTCTTCCTTTAATTGTTACCCATGTGGCTCCTCTGTCCAGCTTCTCTTTCACTTTCTTGAAGGCTTTTGTCTCCACCATGTCTTTAGTCCACGACTGTATCCTGGACGCCGTCCTTTCTGTGGAAACAAGGCACATTTAACACATTTAACTATGCATAAAATCTGAGTAAAAGAGAACAAATGTTAGATTTTGACATATTACACCCTAATTGGAAATTCTACTATGTTTACAAGCTGTCTTGTTCAGTGGCGACAAAATCAGTCAGGCTTCCAGTGGATGAATAATCTGTCAAATAACTCACTCCTGATCTTCTGTGCTGCAGTCAGTGGTACCTCCTCTTCATCCTGTTTGGTCGGAGTTGTACCGACATTCTGGGTTCCGCCAATGTTCAGATTCTCAGCGCCCTTCACTGTCACATCTCCAAACTGCTGCTGTACTTGTATAAGGTTGTACTGAGTGACTGTAACAGAGACCATTTGACTGAAGTTGTCATAAGATGTGTTCCATGTTTGAATGTCGTAAGTGATTCTGAAAACCTGTACATGAACTAACACTGTATATTATTTGTACACAGCTGTATGTTGTAATAGTGTTTTTAATGAGCAATAATAGTAATAATGTTTTTACATAAGGTGACTCCCCAGTTACGTTTGTTTATAACTGGCTTGGGTAACATTGAGCAGGGGTGACAAAGATTTGTGATAGGGTCCCTAAGATATCAGTATTAAAAACAATAAATTGAGAACATAAGAACCTGTCATCGAAGGACAGTAAAACTATTTGAGTATCACAGCTCATAATTTTAAAACGAGTACGCTATCATAAAAAAATATATCACTATAGAGAACAATACACTATAAAACCGGGCTATAGATCACCAGCAACTGAAGACTGATCACCATACTAGGGACCATGGGGACTTACAGTACCTTTGCTACCTGCATGGACTCTAGCTGGATTTACATCTTCCCTTCAGCCACCGGTGATTGTAGTGAATTTTAGCCATTATTTAAAACAACAACTATTCTACCATTAAAATTTTGTAGGTCGAAATTCACTTTGAAAGTTTTGGGACGAATCCTCAGGAGGACAATTATTTACGAAGATCGAGTGAATGAGGGCAGCATATGTTCATTGAGAGTTGGGTGCACTATGACGTACAAACCCAGGCGTATTTAGTGGCGGAGAAGTCAGGACATAGTGTTGGATGTTTTGCTTTGTATGACTTGTGCCACAATCTTGGCATGATGACTAGTAAATGCTAATTGCAAGGACAAGTAGATGCTAACTGTACGGACAAGTAGATGCTAACTGTACGTACAAGTAGATGCTAACTGTAAGGACAAGTAGATGCTAATTTTACGGACAAGTAGATGCTAACTGTACGAAAAGTAGATGCTAACCACCGGCAAGTAGATGCTAACTGTACAGACAAGTAGAGGCTAACTGTACGACAAGGAGATGCTAACTGTACAGATAAGTAGATGCTAACTGTACGGTAAAGAACATGCTTAGAGCACGGACAAGTAAATGCTACCTGTACGGACAAGTTAATGCTAAGTGCACGAACAAATAAATGCGAAGTGCACGGACAAGTAAATTCTAACTGCATGGACAAGTAAATGATACCTTTACGGACAAGTAAATTCTAAGTGTACGGATAAGTGAATGCTAAGTGTACGGACAAGTAAATGCTACCTGCAAAGACAAGTAAATGCTAACAGTACGGACAAGTAAATGCTACGTGCACGGACAAGTAAATGGTAACTGCACAGACAAGTAAATGCTAACTGTATGGGCAAGTATATGCTAAGTGTACGGGTAAGTAAATGCTAAGTGTACGGACAAGTAGATGCTAACTGTACGGTCAAGTAAATTCTAACTGCACGGACAATTGCAAGTAAATGTTAACTGTATACACGGACAAGTACATTCTCCCTGGATGGACAAGTAAATGGTAAGTGTACAGGTAAGTAAATGGTTAAACTATACGGATAAGTAAGTGCTTACTATACGGATAAGTAAAGGCTAACTGTACGGTCAAGTACGGAGAAAATGCTAACTGTACGGACAAGTAAATGCTAAGTGTACGGAGAGAAGTAGATGCTAACTGTACAGGCAAGTAAATGCTACTACGACAAGTAATGCTGGACAAGTAAATGCTAAGTGTAGGATCAAGTAATGCTAACTGTACGGACAAGTAAATTCTAACTGCATGGACAAGTAAATGCTAAGTGTACTGATAAGGAAATGCTAAGTGTACGGACAAGTAAATGCTACCTGCACAGACAAGTGAATGCTAACAGTACGGACAAGTATATGCTAAGTGCACTGACAAGTAAATGCTAACTGCACGGACAAGTAATGCTAACTGTACGGACAAGTAAATGCTAACTGTACGGACAAGTAAATGCTAAGTGTTCAGTCTAGAAAAAATGCTAACTGCAAGGACAAGTAAATGCTAACTGTACGGACAAGTAAATGCTAAGTGTACGATCAAGTAAATGCTAACTGTACGGACAAGTAAATGCTAACTGTACGGACAAGTAAATGCTACGTGTACCGTCAAGAAAGTAAATGCTAAGTGTACGGATAAGTAAACTGCAATGCTGCTAAGTGTAAGGTAATAAGTAAATGCTAAGTGTACGGACAAGTAGATGCTAACTGTATGGGATGGACAAGTAAATGCTAAGTGTACGGAAGTAGATGGTAACTGTACGGACAAGTAAAATGCTAGGTGTACGGACAAGTAAATGCTAAGTGTAGGATCAAGTAAAATTCTAAAAGTGTATGATCAAGTAAATGCTAACTGTACGGACAAGTAAATGCTAGGTGTACGGACAAGTAAATGCTAAGTGTACGGACAAGTAAATGCTAAGTGTACGGACAAGTAAATGCTAAGTGTACGATCAAGTAAATGCTAAGTGTATACGATCAAGTAAATGCTAACTGTACAGACAAGTAAATGCTAAAAGTGTATGCTCCTGTCAAAGTAAATGCTAAGTGTACGGACAAGTAAGTGCTATGTGTATGGATAAGTAAATGCTAAGTGAACGGAGAGAAGTAGATGCTAACTGTACGGACAAGTAAATGCTAAGTGTACGGACAAGTAAATGCTAACTGTATCGACAAGTAAACGCTAACTGTACGGACAAGTAATTGCTAACTGGACGGACAAGTAAATCCTAACTGTACGGACAAGTAAATGCTCAGTGTTCGGTCAAGTAAAATGGGCTAACCCCACAGTCAAGTAAATGCCCAGCGACTGTATGGACAGATGCTAAGTGTACGGCAGACGCGTGTAAGGACAATTAGATGTAATGGACAAGTAAACGCCAAGTAGATGCTAAAAACAAGTAAATGCTAAGTGTACAGACAAGTAAATGCCACGGGTAAACTAACTGTACGTAAAATGGCGGAAGTGGACAACGACAAGTAAATGCAACGGACAGAGTAAGATGCTAATGCGGACAAGTCAATGTACGTATTTTGGACAAGCAAAACTAACTGCCAAGTGTGGACGGACAAGTAAACGCTATGTGGACAAGTAGTGCTAAATGTATGGACAAGTAAATGCTAAGTGTACCCAGTAAATGCTATGTGAACGGACATATAAGAACTAACTGGACGGTAAAGTAAATGGAGTGTACGGACAATTAGGTGCCCGAGACAAGAATGCTGGAGGTACGGACAAGGAGACGCTAAACTGTGCGGACAAGTCAATCGCTAAGGTACAGACAAGTAAATGCTAACTGTACGGTCAAGTAAATGCCAAGTGTATGGTAGAAAATGGTAACTGGACCTTAACACGGTCAAAATAAACATGGACAGAAATGCTAATGGACAAGTCACTAAGTGTACCACAAGTAAATGCTAAGGAGTCCAAGGAAACAAGGTGCTATGGATAAGGAATGGACCACAGAATGGAAGTAAACGCGAAGTGTATGGACAGACTAACTGTGTGGACAAGTCAATGAATGCAGGGCCAAGGCAATGCCAGGAGTGTATGGATAAGAATGGTAACTGTACAGAGGATGCAAATGCTAGGAGTGCGATCAGTAAATGCTAAGTGAACGGAAAAGAATGCTTAACTGCACGGAGTAAGTTGTTAGGAAAATAGAACAGTGTGACCCAGGCAAGTAAATGAAGTAATGGACAGACAAAATGCTAACCACAAGTGAAATGCTAGCTGTACAGAAGTAAATGCTAAGTGTTCAGTCTAGAAATGGACAGGGACAAGTGAAACGTGTGCAGTCAAAGAAAATGCAATAAGTAAGTGCTAAGTGTATGGATAAGACTAAGTGGATAAGGACCCACACAAGACTGAGTGTTTGGAGGAAGTAGAGGTAACTGTACAGACAAGAATGCTACAACCCGGACAAATGATCTAAGTGTAGGACCATGATCAAGCTGGACACTGTACGGACCAAAATGCACTGGACAAAAAAATGGTATCAGAGTAAAACTAAAGACGGATAAAGTAAGTGGTAAGTGTATGGATAATAAATGCTAAGTGTATGGAGGAATCCCAAATATGAAGTGACCAATGGACAGGACCTAACTGAACGGACAAGTAATTGCTAACACGGAAGTAAATCCTGGATGGTAAATGCTCAGTGTTCGGTCAAGGAATGATAACTGTATGTAATGGACGGACAGTAAATGCTAAATGTACGGACAGAGGAATAAAGACTGTATAGACAAAAAAATGCTAGCTGACGGGCAAGAAAACCCCACAAGTAAAAAAGTGTGTACGGATAGTAGATGCTGAGTATGGACAAGTAAATGGTGTACAGGCAAGTAAACAGTGTGGACAATTAGACTAAAGTGGACGGACAAGGCTAATGGACAAGGATGCTGATGTATGGACAAGTAAATGCTAATACAGACAAGTAAAGGAATGGACAGATGTGCTGTACGGTAAGCAAATGCTGAGTGGAATGGACACGGATGCAGTGCCTGGACAGTAAATGGATGCACGGACAAGTGAATGGAGGAATGGACAAGGAAGAAAGGTACAAGATGTGAAGGAAGGTCAATAAATGGAATGGTATGGACAAGGAATGATAAGGAGTGTATGGACAATAAAGTACTAATGGAGGAATGGACCTGCATGGAATGGAAGGATGGATGGTAAATGGAATGGATGGAATGGAAGGACGATGGAATGGAAGGAAGTAAATGAAATGGAACAAGTGGATGGAATGGAATGGAATGGACAAGGACAAGGTGGAAATGAATGCGAATGGTGGATACATGAAAGGACAAGGAGTGCTAAGTGGACAATGGAAGGAATGGATGGACAAGTAAATGCTAACTCGGGACAAGTAAATGGTAACTGTACGGACAAAAGTGGAATGCCTAAGTGTACAGACAAGTAAATGCTAACTGTACGGACAAGTAAATGCTAACTGTACGGTCAAGTAAAAGGGTATGGAGAAGTAGATGCTAACTGTACAGACAAGTAAATGCTAACTGTACGTCTAAGTAAGAGAAATGCTAAGTGTAATGGTCAAGTAAATGCTAGCTGTACGGACAAGTAAATGCTTAGTGTATGGAGAAGTAAATGCTAACTGTACGGTCAAGTAAATGCTAAGTGTATGGAGAAGTAAATGCTTAGTGTATGGACAAGTAAATGCTAACTGCACGGCCGGAGAAGTAAATGCTAAGTGTATGGACAAGTAAATGCTAGTGTATGGAGAAGTAAATGCTACTGTACGGACAAGTAAATGCTATGTATGGAGAAGAAAATGCTAAGTGTACGGATAAGTAAATGCTAAGTGTATTAATAAGTAAATGCTAAGTGTACGAATAAGTAAATGCTAACTGTATGGACAAGTAAATGCTGAGTGTTTGGAGAAGTAGGATGGTAACTGTAACAGACAAGTAAATGCTAGGTGTACGGACAAGTAAATGCTAAGTGTACGGATCAAAAGTAAATTCTAATGATCAAGTAAGTGCTAACTGTACAGACAAAAATGCTAGGTGTACGGACAAGTAAATGCTAGGTGTACGGACAAGTAAATGCTAAGTGTACGGACAAGTAAATGCTAAGTGTAGGATCAAGTAAATTCTAAGTGTATGATCAAGTAAATGCTAACTGTACAGACAAAAAATGCTAAATGTTCTGTCAAGTAAATGCTGAGTGTACGGACAAGTAAGTGCTAAGTGTATGGATAGAAGTAAATGCTAAGTGTTTGGAGAAGTAGATGCTAACTGTACGGACAAATGCAGAAGTGTACGGAGATGTAAATGCTAAGTGTACGATCAAGAAGTAAATCGTAACTGTACGGACAAGTAAATGCTAACTGTACGGACAAGTAAATGCTAAGTGTACGGACAAGTAAATGCTCAGTGTTCGGTCAAGTAAATGCTAAGTGTACGGACAAGTAATGCTAAATGTACGGACATGTAATTGCTAAGTGTTCGGTAAAGTAAATGCTAACTGTACAGACAAGTAAATGCTAACTGTACGGACAAGTAAATGCTAACTCTACGGTCAAGTAAATGCTAAGTGTACAGATAAGTAGATGCTGACTGTATGGACAGGTAAATGCTAAGTGTACGGACAAGTAAATGCTGAGTGTACGGACAATTAGATGCTAAGTGTACGGACAAGTAAATGCTAAGTGTACGGACAAGTAGATGCTAACTGTATGGACAAGTAAATGCTAAGTGTACAGACAAGTAAATGCTATGTGTACGGACAAGTAAATGCTAAGTGTACGGTGAAGTAAATGCTGAGTGTACGGACAATTAGATGCTAAGTGCACGGACAAGTAAATGCTTAGTGTACGGACAAGTAGATGCTAACTGTATGGACAAGTAAATGCTAAGTGTACAGACAAGTAAATGCTATGTGTACGGACAAGTAAATGCTAAGTGTACGGACAAGTAAATGCTAAGTGTACGGACAAGTAGATGCTAACTGTATGGACAAGTAAATGCTAAGTGTACAGACAAGTAAATGCTATGTGTACGGACAAGTAAATGCTAAGTGTACGGTCAAGTAAATGCTAAGTGTACGGACAATTAAGATTGCTAAGTGCCCGGACAAGTAAATGCTGAGTGTACGGACAAGTAGATGCTAACTGTGCGGACAAGTAAATGCTAAAGTGTACAGACAAGTAAATGCTAACTGTACGGTCAAGTAAATGCTAAGTGTATGGATTAGAAAATGGTAACTGTACAGACAAGTAAATGCTAACTGTACGGTCAAGTAAATGTGAAGTGTATGGATAAGTAAATGCTAACTGTGTGGACAAGTCAATGCTAAGTGTACGGACAAGTAAATGCTAACTGTACGGTCAAGGAAATGCTAAGTGTATGGACAAGGAAATGGTAACTGTACAGACAAGTAAATGCTAACTGTACGGTCAAGTAAATGCGAAGTGTATGGATAAGTAAATGCTAACTGTGTGGACAAGTAAATGCTAACTGTGTGCAGACAAGTAAATGCTAAAAGTACGGTCAAGTAAATGCAAGTGTATGGATAAGGAAATGGTAACTGTACTGTAACGGAGAAGTAAATGCTAAGTGTACGATCAAGTAAATGCTAAAGTGAACGGAGAAAGTAAATGCTAACTGCACGAACAAGTAAGTTGTTACTGTTCTGGAAAAGTAAGTGCTAAGTGTACGGTCAAGTAAATGCTAACTGTACGGACAAGTAATGCTAACTGTACGTACAAGTAAATGCTAACTGTACGGACAAGTGAATGCTAAGTGTTCAGTCTAGAAACTGCTGACTACAGGGACAAGTAAATGCTAACTGTACGGTCAAGTAAATGGTAAGTGTACGGATAAGTAAGTGCTAAGTGTATGGATAAGTAAATGCTAAGTGTACGGAGAAGTAGATGCTAACTGTACGGACAAGTAAATGCTAAGTGTATGGAGAAGTAGATGGTAACTGTACAGACAAGTAAATGCTAGGTGTACGGACAAGTAAATGCTAAGTGTAGAATGTAAATTCTAAGTGCATGATCAAGTAACTGCTTTCTGTACGGACATGTAAATGCTAACTCTACGGACAAAAAATGCTAACTGTACGGTCAAGTAAATGGTAAGTGTACGGAGAAGTAAGTGCTAAGTGTATGGATAAGTAAATGCTAAGTGTATGGAGAAATAGATGCTTACTGTACGGACGAGAAAATGCTAAGTGTACGGAGAAGTAAATTCTAAGTGTACGATCAAGTAAATCCTAACTGCACGGACAAGTAATTGCTAACTGGACGGACAAGTAAATGCTAAGTGTATGGACAAGTAAATGCTCAGTGTTCAGTCAAGTAAATGATAACTGTATGGACAAGTAAATGCTAACTGTACGGACAAGTAAATGCTAACTGTACGGACATGTAATTGCTAAGTGTTCGGTAAAGTAAATGCTAACTGTACAGACAAGTAAATGCTAACTGTACGGACAAGTAAATGCTAACTCTACGGTCAAGTAAATGCTAAGTGTACAGATAAGTAGATGCTGACTGTATGGACAAGTAAATGCTAAGTGTACAGACAAGTAAATGCTGAGTGTACGGACAATTAGATGCTAAGTGCACGGACAAGTAAATGCTAAGTGTACGGACAAGTAGATGCTAACTGTATGGACAAGTAAATGCTAAGTGTACAGACAAGTAAATGCTATGTGTACGGACAAGTAAATGCTAAGTGTACGGTGAAGTAAATGCTGAGTGTACGGACAATTAGATGCTAAGTGCACGGACAAGTAAATGCTTAGTGTACGGACAAGTAGATGCTAACTGTATGGACAAGTAAATGCTAAGTGTACAGACAAGTAAATGCTATGTGTACGGACAAGTAAATGCTAAGTGTATGGATAAGTAAATGCTAAGTGTACGGACAAGTAAATGCTAACTGTACGGGAAAGTAAGTGCTACCTGCACGGACAAGTAAATGCTAAGTGTATGGACAAGTAAATGCTAACTGTACAGACAAGTAAATGCTAAGTGTACGGTCAAGTAAATGCTAAGTGTACGGACAAGTAGATGCTAACTGCAAGGACAAGTAAATGGTAACTGTTCGGAAAAGTAAATGCTAAGTGTACGGTCAAGTAAATGCTAACTGTACGGACAAGTAATGCTAACTGTACGTACAAGTAAATGCTAACTGTACGGACAAGTGAGTGCTAAGTGTTCAGTCAAGTAAATGCTAACTGGAAGGATAAGTAAATGCTTTCTGTACGGACATGTAAATGCTAACTCTACGGACAAGTAAATGCTAACTGTACGGTCAAGTAAATACTAACTGTACGGACAAGTAAATGCTAACAGTACAGACAAGTAAATGCTAACTGTACGGTCAAGTAAATGCTTAGTGTATGGAGAAGTAGATGCTAACTGTACAGACAAGTAAATGCTAACTGTACGTCAAGTAAATGCTAAGTGTACAGTCAACTAAATGCTAGCTGTATGGTCAAGTAAATGCTAAGTGTATGGAGAAGTAAATACTAACTGTACGGTCAAGTAAATGCTAAGTGTATGGAGAAGTAAATGCTTAAGTGTATGGACAAGTAAATGCTAACTGCACGGACAAGTAAATGCTAAGTGTATGGAGAAGTAAATGCTAAGTGTATGGAGAAGTAAATGCTAACTGTGTATGGTCAAGTAAATGCTAACTGCACGGTCAAGTAAATGCTAAGTGTATGGACAAGTAGATGCTAAGTGTACAGACTAAGTAAATGGTAATTGTACGGAGAAGTAAATTCTAAGTGTACGATCAAGTAAATCCTAACTGCACGGACAAGTAAATGCTAACTGTACGGACAAGTAAATGCTAACTGTACGGACAAGTAAATGCTAAGTGTATGATCAAGTAAATGCTAATTGTACGGACAAGTAAATGCTAACTGTATACGGACAAGTAAATGCTAACTGTACGGTCAAGTAAATGCTAAGTGTACGGATAAGTAAGTGCTAAGTGTATGGATAAGTAAATGCTAAGTGTACGGACAAGTAAATGCTAACTGTACGGACAAGTAAATGCTACGTGTGTACTAAGTAGTACGGAAAGCTAGCTGGACAAGTAAATGCTAAGTGTACGGACAAGTAGATGCTAACTGTACGGACAAGTAAATGCTAAGTGTACGGACAAGTAAATGCTAACTGTACGGACAAGTAAATGCTAACTGTACGGACAAGTAATGCTAAGTGTACGGACAAGTAGATGCTAACTGTACGGACAAGTAAATGCTAAGTGTACGGACAAGTAAATGCTAACTGTACGGACAAGTAAATGCTAACTGTACGGACAAGTAATGCTAACTGTACGGACAAGTAAATGCTAACTGTACGGACAAGTAAATGCTAAGTGTACGGACAAGTAAATGCTAACTGTACGGACAAGTAAATGCTAACTGTACGGACAAGTAAATGCTAACTGTACGGACAAGTAGATGCTAACTGTACGGACAAGTAAATGCTAACTGTACGGACAAGTAGATGCTAACTGTACGGACAAGTAAATGCTAACTGTACGGACAAGTAAATGCTAAGTGTACGGATCAAGTAAATGCTAACTGCACGGACAAGTAAATGCTAACTGTACGGACAAGTAAATGCTAACTGTATGGACAAGTAAATGCTAACTGTACGGACAAGTAAATAAATGCTAAGTGCACGGACAAGTAAATGCTAAGTGTACGGACAAGTAAATGCTAAGTGTACGGACAAGTAGATGCTAACTGTACGGACAAGTAAATGCTAAGTGTACGGACAAGTAAATGCTAAGTGTACGGACAAGTAAATGCTAACTGTACGGACAAGTAGATGCTAACTGTGTATGGACAAGTAAATGCTAAGTGTATGGACAAGTAGATGCTAACTGTACGGACAAGTAAATGCTAAGTGTACGGAGAAGTAAATTCTAAGTGTACGATCAAGTAAATGCTAACTGCACGGACAAGTAAATGCTAACTGTACGGACAAGTAAATGCTAACTGTACGGACAAGTAAATGCTAACTGTATGGACAAGTAAATGCTAAGTGTACGAACAGGTAAATGCTAACTGTACGGACAAATAATATGCTAACTGTACGGACAAGTAAATGCTAAGTGTACGGACAAGTAAATGCTAATTGTACGGACAAGTAAATGCTAACTCTACGGACAAGTAAATGCTAAGTGTATGATGAAGTAAATGCTAATTGTACGGACAAGTAAATGCTAACTGTACGGACAAGTAAATGCTAACTGTACGGGCAAGTAAATGCTAAGTGTACGGACAAGTAAATGCTAAGTGTACTGTACGGACAAGTAAATGCTAAGTCTACGGACAAGTAAATGCTAAGTGTATGGATAAGTAAATGCTAAGTGTATGGACAAGTAGATGCCTAACTGTATGGACAAGTAAATGCTAAGTGTACAGACAAGTAAATGCTAATTGTACGGTCAAGTAAATGCTAAGTGTATGGATAAGTAAATGCTAAGTGCACGGACAAGTTGATGCTAAGTGCACGGACAAGTAAATGCTAACTGCACGGACAAGTAAATGCTAACTGGACGGACAAGTAAATGCTAAGTGCACGGAGAAGTAAATGCTAAGTGTACAGACAAGTAAATGCTAACTGCACGGACAAGTAAATGCTAACTGCACGGACAAGTAAATGCTAACTGTACGGACAAGTAAATGCTAAGTGTACGATCAAGTAAATGCTAACTGCACGGACAAGTTGATGCTAACTGTACGGTCAAGTAAATGCTAACTGCACGGACAAGTAAATGCTAAGTGTACAGACAAGTAAATGCTAAGTGTACAGTGAAGTAAATGCTAAGTGTACAGACAAGTAGATCCTTACATGTTCGGATAAGTAAGTGCTAAGTGTATGATCAAGTAAATGCTAACTGTGTGGGCAAGTAAATGCTAACTGTACGGACAAGTAAATGCTAACTGTAGGGACAAGTAAATGCTAAGTGTACGGACAAGTAAATGCTAAGTGTACGGACAAGTAGATGCTAACTGTACGGACAAGTAAATGGTAACTGTACGGACAAGTGAGTGCTAAGTGCACTTCAGGTAAATGCTAACTGCAAGGATAAGTAAATGCAATAAATCGGCCATCGTTCTTATGTGTTTATTTGTTTGTTTCTCGTTTATCGCACACTCAGCATTATTCCAGCTGTATAACGGCGATCTATAAGTAATCGAGTCTGGAACAGACTCTCCACGAGCATTGACCTACGCTTCTGGGATACGATGACACGTGTGAACCAGGCCAGCGAGAAATAGGGGCGATAGAGTGGCGCTGTGGTCAACGCACTCACGCTGAAGATCCGGGTTCGAGTTCCCCAATGGGTACAATCTGTGGAACCCATATCTGGTGTCCTTCGTCGTGATATTGCTGGGATATCGCTAAAAGTGACGTCAAACCATATTCACACAATCCTCTTGCTCTCGATACATAAATCCTTTGTTTTCATGTCCAGGCACATGCATATATTACTGGAGTCCCACCTTTGAACAAACCACCTCTTTTGAAATTATCTTATTGAAGGTATTCCATAACTGAACCTACTTTATCGCGTCACAACACTCACCTGCAGAACTGTACAAGAAACCTGAAGTATATAGAACAGTACACACCTGAAGTATATAGAACAGTACACACCTGTAGAAGAATCAGCAGTCACTGGTACAACAGGCAACTCGGCTGAGTGTCTCTCTGATACAATAGATCCTGGTATTCTGGGGTTAAGAGACGACGTGGAGGCTGGTGTCAGGGCTGATGTTCCCGGAACCTGTAGATTTGTTGTTTTCGGAACAACACAATCTGTAATTGTGGACGCTGTTGTCATAGCTGTTGTTCCCGGAACCTGCAGACTTGTTGTTTTCGGAACAACAGAAGCTGTACTTGTGTAGGCTTGTGTCAGGGCTGATGTTCCCGGAACCTGTAGATTTGTTGTTTTCGGAACAACACAATCTGTAATTGTGGGCGCTGTTGTCATAGCTGTTGTTCCCGGAACCTGCAGATTTGTTGTTTTCGGAACAACAGAAGCTGTACTTGTGGAGGCTTGTGTCAGGGCTGATGTTCCCGGAACCTGTAGATTTGTTGTTTTCGGAACAACACAATTTGTAATTGTGGACGCTGTTGTCATAGCTGATGTTCCCGGAACCTGTAGACTTGTAGTTGCAGATAGCGGTCCTTGACTTTGATCAACTTCACCAGCTGAAGGCTGGAGCTGCTCTTGTTGCTGAGGTGCTGATGACATTTCTCCTTGTGGTTGCCGACAACGTCCCACAATGTGTGGTGCTAGTGACGTGGTATCTACGAAGTGAACACAAAGATTGCAATTGGATACCCAAGGACAAGTAAATTCAATATTGTGATTTGTATTGATTTAAATTGGTTTGAATTGATTTGCACTGTATGATGTGAGGCAGGTACTTGAAGTAGGAGTTGATAACTGTGGTGCACCATGTGTCTCAACCTAGTGTATGATTTACACTGTTTTCCATATGTTGCGGGGTTTTAACACTGTTCACCATATGTTTCAGGGTTTGATTTATACGGAGGAAATTGTACCCTGATGGATTTAGCTCAGAATAATAAACTCACACCTTACACACTGAAGCCTTGTGGTTTCCATTACTGAAGAACCCCAAATCCCATGCTACTACAATACAATGACACGTCAGCCTGATTGTGGTGGCCAATAGCTATTGCTGATTGATAAAATATTAGTGGAGATGATGCGACCCTCCAGGTTCCACATGATTTCTAGTTCCGATTATCGATAATTTCAGCTCCTGTCTATGAAAATACGACAAAAAAACCCACAAATGTACTACACATGAATCATTGTTACATAATAAACATCACTGCCACTGCCACATAACAGCAACACTGTAACCAAACAAAAAGGAAGGAAATGAAAGGAAGAAGGCGGCTATCCTAATTCAAAATTGGATTGGGGGATGGGTTGGGGTTTTTTTTATTGCCGTACTCAGCAATGTTCCAGTTATATGGCGGCGGTCTGTAAACAATCGAGTCTGGACCAGATAATCCAGCATGACCATCGACCTGCGCAATTGGGATGTGTCAACCAGGTCAGCGAGCCTCACTATCCGATCCCTTTAGTCGCTGAGGATCAATTCTAACCCGGATCTTCACGTGTCTGATGTAAAAGATGTCAGGTTTTGCGGGTTTGTATCCTGTTGATCAAGGAAACATATGGAAACACAAAGAAGGAAAGGTCACATTACAGAATTGCACCAGTTGCTTTTTAAACGAATTTTATATCCTCGTACTATGGAGCTTTTTATGTTTAAGAAATATTTGTCCTTTTTTTGTTAACCACGGGTACATCTGTGAAACTCCCTACTTACTTATCAAAACAAGTTTATCTTAACCATAAGCCATAATCCGAGGATGCACAATATCTGTGCCGCGCAACACACCTCGTTATAGTGCGAGTAAACACGGCCGTCCGAATAATACGGACTTTGCTGGAAAACATGTAATCCGACTACTTGATTGACTGGTTTTGCGCATGACAATTCTCTATAAGCTGACGTTAGTCATTAGCTGCAACAGTCTCCTCATGTTGAAATATGCAAGTTGATGCCATATACGTAGATCATGAGAAGACGAGTTGTCTGTTCAACACAGCAGGACCAATCACGGTCGAACCAGTATAATATGAAGTAATGATATTTATGGGGCGTTTTAACAGGCTGGGTTTAGGAAAGGCTACCAAACTGTCGATAATATTTTCATAATTAATGCTGTCATAACAAAGTACTTGTCGTTATATCGGGGTAGGCTATATTGCGCCTTCATCGATTTCAAGTCTGCTTTTGATTCTGTCTCACGTACAGGTCTCTATATAAGCTTTGGGTTGGCAATATTAAAGGTCGAATGTACAGGTTAATAAGTAATATGTATACACATGTTAAAGCTTGTGTCTCTCTTGGTAGTGGATATACAGACTTCTTTGATTGTGCATATGGGGTTCGTCAGGGATGCCAGCTCTCGCCGTTTCTGTTCTCATTCTTTATTAACGATATTGTTCAGTTCCTGAGTGAAGACAATCAGTGGTGCATATCCATAGGTGTTGTTCAGCTATTTATGTTGCTTTTTGCAGATGACATTGCTATTATTGATAGGACCGTTAAAGGATTACAAAGGAGACTAGACAAGTTGTGTTTGTATTGTAATAAGTGGCAACTTCTCGTCAATAATAATAAAAGTAAAGTAATTGTTTTCAGGAAAGGGGGGCGTCTAAGATGTTATGAGTGGTTCAGGTTTAATGGTAAATCCCTAGAAGTAGTTAGTACATACAAATATCTCGGTGTCCATTTGGCTAGCTCGGGTTCTTGTATATGACTCAGAAAACTCTTGCTCAACAAGGCCTCAAAGTCTTGCAGTGTCTGAAGTCTAAGATCTCTCAGTTTGATATACTACCGTTTGATGTTTTATTTCATATTTTTGATGTGAAAATCTTACCTGTGCTTACATATGGCAGTGGAATTTTGGGATTCCATCCGGCACCAGATATTGAGGCTTTCCATAATAGATTATGTAAAGGCCTACTACATCTCAGTAGATCAACTCCCAATACTGTAGCTCGTGGAGAGCTTGGGCGATATTCCATCAAGGTTATTCACTATGTCAAGATTATCAAGTTTTGGGTTAGATCACTCTATCAAAAAAATAATGTTATACTACATCATGTTCATCAGTATGAAAAATGCATAGCGAACAAGGGTATTTATTGTTGGGCTTTTCGAGTTAAAACTCTCCTCTTTGAATATGGATTTGGGTCCGTGTGGACCGATCAAAGGGTTAACAGTATACCTTCCTTTATTCAATCTTTTAAGCAGAGGTGTGTTGATATTGATAACCAGCGGTGGTTCGAAAGTTTAAATCAGTACTCTAAATTATCTTAGTATCGGTCAGTTAAAACTGCTGTGGTTTTTGAAAGTGATCTGTCTAGTATATCAGTAAAGATCTATCGCTCTGCACTTTGTTTTCTCAGATGTTCTACTCATTGCTTAATGATTGAAATGGGCGGAAACTGGGGTTAAAGAGAGAGGAACGGCCATGTCCTTTATGTATTGTTTCCAGCTGTAGAAACAGAATAGAAGACAATCACTATTATCAAGATATTATTGGCAATTTCCATCAGAACATAAGTTATATTTACTTTTAACATCAGATAATGTATGTACCATTGAATGTCTAGAAAAGTACGTATTACTTGCAATGAAAAAACGTAAATCGTTTGTGTCACCAACTTAACCATGACTATTATTATACCACCTGTCAACTGTGCGGCGCTCCATCAGCATTTATATATTTGTACAATGCACTGTATAATGGACCTGTGGCCCCTATACTGCAATAAAGTCATTCATTTATGGGGCGTTTTAACTCAAACTATTCCGATTTTACTTGTATCCAACACAAGCCGCGAAGGTGAAAACGAATATAAATAATGTATTACGATTCCTGTGAGTGAAATCTATATTTCAGAATTCTTATGTGAAATTGCTCCAACAAACCCAGACCCAAGAAACATCCTTCTACTTCCTCACAGTTCTACTTCCTCACATTGTTCTAACTTCGTTATCGCAGTCACCATCACATCAAGTACATTGAAATACATTCAGTCCCAGGCCCTCTCGAGGTCAGGCTGACATTTGTCGGTAATCGTGATTTAGTGAGGATAACACACCAGCATACATCCGTCGACATTTTCTACTTGGACGCTTCCTCCTTGTCGTGGGGCGGTGGGGTAGTCTAGTGGGTAAAGCGTTGGCTCGTCACGCCGAAGACCCGGGTTCGAATCCCAAAATGGGTACAAGGTGTCAAGCCCATTTCTGGTGTTCCCCAGCCGTGATGTAGCTGGAATATTGCTAAAAGCGGCGTAAAACCAAACTTAGTCAGTCAGTCAGTCAGTCAGTCCTCCTTGTCGTGTATCTTCGGCAAATGTATGGACGGGCCCACAATCGAGACTAGATACGATGCAGCTGGAATAACTGGTCTTACATTTAACTGTGTTTGCGACGCAGTATTCAGACTCCACACAGTGATGCCTCACTGCGCACACTTTTGTAACAGGGAAACTCCTCCACAGATTGGTTGTGTGGATTTTAATCCTGGTTCCCGGCCTTCACACTCTCCTACCTAGAGTTCAAAGTGGCCTGTTGTGCTCTCACCTCTGTACTGAAATTTGTTGTGCCGCGAGGAGCGCAAGCAGCTTAGACCAGAAAATCCAGTTTAGTCACTCACCATGACAAAGTCAAAGGGCGAGGCGACAACATTGATTGAGCTTTGCAAACGTGCCGGGCCTATTAAGCACATTAATTAGGCAAGGCATACAATAACAGAAGAGTTCTCTCCATTTTAGTTGTCAAGACTATCTCCCTGTACCGCATAAGTTCTCTTTTGAGTCACGGGGGGATGTGAGTGAGTGAGTTATTTTTTAACGTCACATTGGCAATATTGCAGCCATATCGGTACGAGAACATTTGATAATTAAATTAAAGATGAATAAAGTGAGAAATTAAAGAACCTGTTGACGAAGAACAGTAAAACTACTAGTGTATCACAGATATCCATTTAAAACTAGCAATTAAATCTAAATTTGGAACTATAAATGACAATACAATATAAAAACAGGCTGTATATTGCAAACGACTTAAGGTAGATCACCATACTAGGGACCATGGGGACTTACAGTACATTTGCTTCCTGCATGAACTCAAGGGGGATGTAGTTAGGACGGATTCCGTGAAGGTTACACTACCACTCATATGTGCTCCAGAAACGCCCTCGACACCCATTACGTCAGTTCACTGGGGACAAGGTCTGCAATAGCTAAGTCTGAACTCGGTGACATTGTGTTCATTTATCTTACCGCCATGTTAAATGTACAAAATATCGCTACCAACTATATGACATGTAAACAAAATGGCGTCTGTTTCTCAACTGGGTTTATAGAATCAGTGAAACATATTCTGACAAACTTAAAACTGCTATAAAAATGGTTAATTATATTTAAGTTGAGTGTGCAAACGATTTAATGTTTAAAACAGTTTAAATAAAGCAGTGAAAGTCGGTAGAACTAATGTGTACATAGTGAGCTCAAGAACAGCTAATCGAACGTTTTTCTGCACTGCATGTGTCTGACTCATATTATGACGTCATACGATTGTTAGCGATACAGCTTCTCGGCACAGAGTTTGGCGGATACCGTGGCAGCAGCTAATATTTTTTCCATTTCCAGGAAACTTGTTAAAGCGTCATTGACCAATGAAATTAAAGTATATTACATGAAGGTAAGATTGGAAAGTTTATGGACCTTTATGTAAGTGGTTTCATAATAAGGCCGACATATGTTATCATATTAACACACTGATGACATGAAGGATTTATAGTGAACTTTCCTCTCCGGTTGGGTTGGGCATTGGGGGATGGGGGAGTTTGTGTTGGAGGGACAATACCACCCCTGACCCCCGCTTCTTCTGCCGGTCAATTACTTTAAAATGAGTTGTGCGCTCACGAGAAGAAACCTATCTTTCACATCTATCCATTCATAATGTTAGTCCCTCACAGTTGTAAAGTCCACACAGTCGAGCAGAATATGCTTGATGGTGAACACTTGATCGCAAGAGACACACTTAGGAGGTCATCTCCATCAGTTTTGAGCAGAAAGTCACAAGTTAACCGACTGTGGCCAATAAAATGATCTCATCACGTATTGACTGACAACCCAAATAGATTGATGATTTCAGTTCGTGAAATTTATATGTTCCCACCTGCGTGTCCCACCTTTTTGCATGAGGTCCTGAGTATAACGTTTAACAGGAGAATACAACAGAGTAGTTGTTGTGAAGGTGATCTCACAATGTTAGTTTCCTGTCGTCATTACGTCTTGTAGTTACTGCCTCGTGTATCAATAGGAAACGAATTATTCTTAACCCATAAAGATGGTGAAATATAGTGTAAAGTTGCCCTTGTATACTTAGTTTTAAACAAGCATTAATTCGGTACATCTGTTTGCTGTGAAATATTTCTACTGGAAACAAACATGAAATAATTTTCGAGGGTGTTTTTAGCAAAGACATTTTTTTAAGCATTTGTATAATACATGCAGTAAGGTAATATTAAAGTCCCCGCGATGAAAGAGCTCATGAAAGAAACTGTGCCAAATGATTTTACAATGAACTTTAATCATTTTCCTTGCTTTATTGCTTTTTGAACCTTAAAGAAATATCCTCTATTGTGCCGCAGCACACCTCGTTATAGCGCAAACGTCGTCAGAAATGTCGTTGGGAAATATGTTATCCATTGATATCACACACTATGATTAATAAAGAAGAGTTTTCAAGTTCAATTGTACAGGCCTATTTCACTTGTACTAAGCATCGTGTGAGAACGATTATAAATACATGTGAAAATTTGTAAGAACAATTCTATATGCATTGTTCCTTAATTTATTTATTCTGTTGAATCTCGTCATTTGGTAAAAAACGCGACCTTATCAACATCCTGTCAGTTATTCCTGACTTTGTTCCCTGTCCGACTGGTTCTTTAACACAGTCACCTTCTGTGCATTTATATTAAAATACCCTCAGTCTTAAGCCTTCTCGAGATATCCAGACGTTTCAAAGTGATATAATGGTGATTAGAAATAAGCATAAACAACAACACTCACTTATTAGTCTGTATCATTGGGAAATGCGCGTACGAGGCCAGAGTCGAGACAATCTTCAATGCAGCCGGAAAACATGGTGGTGAAACAGTCGGAAGTGGTGACGACCGTTTGCGACACAATATTCAAGTTCCTCACAGCGATGTCTAACAGTGATAGCAGGGTATGCTTCTCCACAGCGTTAGCGTTTAATGGTTGTCCGAATCCTGTCGTTGGTTTACGTCGCTTCACACTCTCCTACCCAGAGTTCCATGCTGTCATGGCTGAACTGGAGTGTGCCCGTCCAAGCAGCTGCACAGAGTAGTAGCCGAGAGTATAGAGTGACGTGTGCAAAATTGTATACACATGCACAAAAGTTAAGCAACAGTCGTTTATGACTGTACTGGAATTAAACGGAGGGGTTAATTGAGTAACAAATTGTTTACGGAAAAATGGTAAGATAAAGTGTTTGAATGGTTTGAACGGGGGCGTTCCTGGTGGTGCTCACTGGTCGTCCCGACAGGTCCCATGGGTGCTAAGTTGGATTGATCGTATTTTCATAATCACGGTTCAAAGTGTCAATGACATTTCGATGCAGATGGTGAATTAGAACTCGGCTTATATGGAGTCAAGCATTGCCATCCATACAGACTGGGCGAGGACGTAGCGGGTGTTATCTAAATGGGGCGTTAAGGATATTTGTCAGATGCTGTCAGATGTGATCGATAACCATCAGCTCTACAAGGTCTTCGAACAGACAATGTTGATAGGGGAACTCTAGGATTCCACGTCTGTCTCGAAATGGTGCTTATCCGTGGATTTTTAATTTACTTAGGGCCGCGTGTATATTTTGCAGTGAGTATTGCCATGAACATGTGATATCAAGAGCAAGGATTAGAGTCAGGCAAATATTGGCACATGACAGTGTTGTTTGAAGGAGGACGATGTGTCTCTTATGCATTTCATTAGTAACATGTAACAAATGTCCTGACATATTTTCAGAGAAGATCGGTATCAAACATCAATAAAGCAGATCATAAGATACATAGATCATGTGAGGTGCGCACTTATTCATAATACACACAATTGTCAATGTGCCTGCTTGTACCGAAATGTCTTCCCTTGTGTGGCCAACTTATGATTGAGTGGGGAAGTGTCTTTATACGAAACGTAAGTTGGACGGTCAGTTCAAGGGGGATTGGTATGGACAGCTGACGTCGCCACCATTGTAGCCACGTATTAAAATAGGTTATGTTCAAAGGTGTTCTGCTCGGCAAGGCGGAAGCCATATGGATATAATGTCGTCCTCGTTATAACGTCACCGGAAGCTTCTCTCAGAACAAATGCTGTAACTGCCTGGTTATAATGCCAATTGTCATTTCCTAGTTGAACACCTTTAGCACAGCTACTGCTATGATTATGTGATCATTCAGTTAGTGTGCAAAGTTATGTATGTTACATGAGCTAATTACCCCTAGTGCTGTTTTACAGATGATTAAAGTCGTGAAGATCCAGGTTAGAATTGGTCTCCAGCAACCTATGGTTGTCTCCACCCGTGAAGATCCAGGTTAGAATTGGTCTCCAGTAACCTATTGTTGTCTCCACCCGTGAAGATCCAGGTTAGAATTGGTCTCCAGCAACCTATGGTTGACTCCACCCGAGAGATCCAGGTTAGAATTGGTCTCCAGCAACCTATGGTTGTCTCCACCCGTGAAGATCCGGGTTAGAATTGGTCTCCAGCAACCTATGGTTGTCTCCACCCGTGAAGATCCGGGTTAGAATTGGTCTCCAGCCACCCTATGGTTGTCTCCACCCGTGAGATCCAGGTTAGAATTGGTCTTCAGTAACCTATGCTTGTTGTAAGAGGCGACTAAGGGGATTGGGTTGTCAGGTTCGCTGACTTGGTTGACACATGTTATCGTATCCAAATTACGTACATGCTCATGATGTTGATCACTGGATTGTCTGCTCCAGAGTCGATTATATACATATCACTGGATTGTTGGAATAGAGTCGATATTGAACAACATCCAACCATCTTACTGTGGCATACCGCAGAACGGCATATTGGACACTGGTGAATGATGTTCCCAGAACCTGACAACTAGTGTTTTCTGGATTACACAACATCCAACCATCTGTTAGTGTTTTCTGGACTACACAAGCTGTACTCGTGGACAAGGCTGATGTTCCAGAACCTATAAACTAGTGTTTTCTGACTACACAAGCTGTACTAAGAAAAACTAGTGTTTTCTGGACTACACAGACACTGGTGTCATGGCTGAAGTTTGCTGTACTCGTGGACACTGGTGTCATGGCTGATGTTCCCAGAACCTGTAAACTAGTGTTTTCTGACCTACACAAGCTGTACTCGTGGACACTGGTGTCATGGCTGATGTTCCCAGAACCTGTAAACTAGTGTTTTCTGGACTACACAAGCTGTACTCGTGGATGTCATGGCTGATGTTCCCAGAACCTGTAAACTAGTGTTTTTCTGGAACTGTACTCGTGGACACTGGTGTCATGGCTGATGTCATGTAAACTGTGTTCCAAGCTGTACTCAGTGGACACTGGTGTCATGGCTGATGTCCCAGAACCTGTAAACTAGTGTTTTCTGGACTACACAAGCTGTACTCGTGGACACTGGTGTCATGGCTGATGTTCCCAGAACCTGTAAACTAGTGTTTTCTGGACTACACAAGCTGTACTCGTGGACACTGGTGTCATGTTTGATGTTCCCAGAACCTGTAAACTAGTGTTTTCTGGACTACACAAGCTGTACTCGTGGACACTGGTGTCATGGCTGATGTTCCCAGAACCTGTAAACTAGTGTTTTCTGGACTACACAAGCTGTACTCGTGGACACTGGTGTCATGGCTGATGTTCCCAGAACCTGTAAACTAGTGTTTTCTGGACTACACAAGCTGTACTCGTGGACACTGGTGTCAGAATGGCTGATGTTCTGGACTACCAGAACCTGTGGAAACTAGTGTTTTCCCAGAACCTGGACTACACACACTGGTGTATGGCTGATGTTCCCAGAACCTGTAAACTAGTGTTTTCTGGACTACACAAGCTGTACTCGTGGACACTGGTGTCATGGCTGATGTTCCCAGAACCTGTAAACTAGTGTTTTCTGGACTACACAAGCTGTACTCGTGGACACTGGTGTCATGGCTGATGTTCCCAGAACCTGTAAACTAGTGTTTTCTGGACTACACAAGCTGTACTCGTTGACAGTGGTGTCATGGCTGATGTTCCCAGAACCTGTAAACTAGTGTTTTCTGGACTACACAAGCTGTACTCGTGGACACTGGTGTCATGGCTGATGTTCCCAGAACCTGTAAACTAGTGTTTTCTGGACTACACAAGCTGTACTCGTTGACGATGGAGTCTGGGATGAATGTTCCTGGGACCTGTACACTTCATGTACTTGTACCTGTAGACTTGGCGTTGTAGCAGTAATTGACTTTGATCAACTTCACCAGTAAAAGGTTGAAACTGCTCTCGTTGCTGAGGCGCTGATGTTATTTCTCCTTGTGATTGCCGAAAACACAATGTGTTGTGCTAGTGACGACTGACTGACTGACTGACTGACAGCTTTCTGTAGTGTAGAACTGTAAGGAACTAAGTGAAGGAGTTTGAAGATATATTTGTCAGCGAGGATGGTATCTTTGTTCAGACAGATGTTATCACACATAGCATTGGCATAGGAGTGGCAAAGCTTATCAAATCACCAGCTTGGAGAGTACCATTAGCTTAGGAAGGAAGTTATAGAGGATGAGGGAGGGAAAATGCTGAAAAAGAATATCATATATAGAACCTATTTGGGTTGTCAATCAATACGTGATGACATCATTTTATTTGCCACAGTCGGTTTATTTGTGACTTTCTGCTCAAAACTGATGGAAATGGCCTCCTAAGTGTGTCTCTTGCGATGGAGTGTTCACCATCAAGCATATTCTGCTCGACTGTGTGGACTTTACAACTGTGAGGGACTAACATTATGAATGGATAGATGTGAAAGATAGGTTTCTTCTCGTGAGCGTACAACTCATTTTGAAGTACTTAAGGGAAACTGAAGGGCATAAGAAGCGGAAGGTCAGGGGTGGTATTGTCCCTCCACCACAAACTCCCGCACCCATTCCCCTAATGCCCAACCCAACCGGAGAGGAAAGTTCACTATAAATCCTTCATGATGTCATCATGTCATCAGTGTGTTAATATGATAACATACGTCGGCCCTTGTATGAAACCACTGACATAATGGTCAAAAAACTTTCTTATCTCACCTTCATGTAAAATACTTCCATTGGTCAATGATGCTTTAACAAGTTTCCTGGAACTGGAAAAATATTAGCTGCTGCCACGGTATCCGCCAAACTCTGCGCCGAAAAGCTGTATTGCTAACAATCGTATGACGTCATAATATGACGCATGCAGTGCACGGAGTTCGAAAACCGTTCGATTGACTGTTTTGAGCTCACTATGTACACATTTATTCTACCGAGTTAGCTTGTCAGAATATGTTTCACTGATTTCATAATTCCAGTCGAGAAACAGACGCCATTTTGTTTACATGTCATGTGGTCAGTAGCGATCTTCAAGATAAAATTAAATTGTGGAATGGTCTTGCCTCTGTTTCTGCTTGAACGCTGGCAAAAGCAGGGGCGGTTGCACCTACTTCTTCATCAAGTTAATCAAGTTCTGCGTTGTATATTTGCTGTACAGGCAACTGTCGGTTTGGACACGCTGCTTGAGTCGACCAGGGAGTGTGGTGTGTTCTTCATTCTCTACAGAGGGGTGGCAGTGAGGAGTTGTACACACGATGTGTTCTGCAATAGTGTTGCACCTACCATTGCAACCTGTGTAGACACACTTCCAGTGAACAGCAACCTGACGCTTGACATTCAGTCTGTAGGGTGCTGTAGGGTACAACTGCTTTAAGGAAGGTCTTTGTTTGGAGGAGGAAGCAGAGCAAGTGAGGAGCACTTAGACTTTCGTACAACCGTTGCACACCCGATCGATGTTGTTCGGTTCGGATCACGACCCAAGGTGGTCAGGAGTGTTTTACAGATTGGTTTAAACACCCCTGTGGCAACAACATGTTTGCGGGGCCGGGCCTGTTTCCGTCTGTCACCCATGGCAGCTCTGGGTCATCTGGCAGTAGGGTAGATGGTCGGCTCTATTTATCACTTAGGAATGTAAAGGGTGGTGGGGTTGCGAAAGAGATTGGTACGTACACGGTGCTCTTTGGCCGTGGTAGGTTTCAAGTCCTGAAACAAATACATGTAGGAATAAAGAGCCAAGGTGGCATCCTCATAGGCTTCCCAAAGGAAGGCCGTCTTGCCTGGAAAGATTTGTCTGGCCAAGTGATCCATTTGAGAGGCGTCCCTCGGGTTTTTAAACTGCACCATGTAGTGGGCATTTAAACTAATGGTGGATGATGAGGTGACGTAGCAAAGAGGTTTTGCGTCAAGTACAACACGGACGTGTTGCGATGATGGCTTTTCTTTGTAAACCATCGGAGGATATCAGCCTCTTCCTCTTTGGTATTGTCGCCCAGAAAATCATCAATGATCAACCAGTGGGGCGCAGGCAAACCATCTGCCTTACCACCAGACCCTGCAGGTAACTGAGTGTTGGCTTCCCCCATGGTTTGCACAAACGTCAGGGGTATCCCTAACCTCGATGTAAGAACTTCCAAGTCCTCATGCATGGGCTACAATTCACTATACACCCAAACGATGCCCCGAGGTGGAAGATCAAGGATGCCCGGTTGAAACACATGTTCCATGAAGGCTTTGACAAACGATGTTTTACTCGACCCTGTAGGGCCTGCAATCAACGTGGTAAAGGGATGACGTAACTTGAGTGGGGTGACAATGGCATCCAACAGGTCTGTCCCTGTGATTGACATAGTCCCTGACATAGTCCATGACACACGTCTTACCACCATGCAGGTTACACCGGAAATGACCTCCAGGATCTAAGATTCCTGAAGATATAGACGACACAACACATTTAAATTGAATGAACATTTTATTGATGAACAAAACTTGACGAACAGATCAACAATACATCAACAGATCACCACCAGTTCAGGTGATCATCGGGATTGCACGTAGAACAACGCAAAAAGTCCATTTGTCCTGGATGAAAGTGATTTTCATTGTTAAACATGGGGATGTCGATGATGGCATCTGGCTCCTCTGGAGCCATCACTGAAGCCATCACTGGATCCGTCTGCAGAGTCATCACTGGAGTCGTCTCTGGAGCCATCACTGGAGTCATCTCTGGAGTCCTCTGTGAGGCCGACTGCTCTGCTTCCGTTGTGACAGGCATCTGGAGTAGATCATACATTTGTTGAAGATCTGGAGGTAACTCTTCATGGGTATCTATTTGGGGCTAGCAAGACTGATCCCTTGACCCTTCTTGCTCTCTTCAATAGCATGGCTGGCTTGTTGATAGTTCTCCCACAAATCACTATTCTCCAACTGTTTCTTGGGAGTCCTGGGTGTTTTTAGACTCTTAGGCTTTTGGGGTGCCTGGCGATTGTTTTATTGGGTGTCTCGGGAGGTGACGTCTTCTTGGTGAGTGTCTTGGGAAGGGGTGCCTTCTTGGTGGAGACCTTGTTGGTGGCCTCCTTCTTCGGCTTCTTATTCTTCTTTGGAGAAGTCTTGGCAGGAGTGGCCTTGGGAGGTATTCTTTTTCGACGGACGGGTATTGGCGTCATGTCTGTGACCTCTGGATCTTTGGAGAACAAGGGTAGAGTGCAGGTGCCATGCCGAAGATCATAGCTCGGCGGGTGAGCCCAGAGTTTCACCTGGAGTTTGTCAAGCACCTTGATGTACAGTACAGCATTGCTCAAGGCCATAGGACGACCATTCCTCAACTTGAACACGATGTGTAACCGCTTGCTGAGGAATGCCTCCCCTGCATTTTCCTTGGCATGCGCATCGTTGATAACTATGAGTAACAAGCGAACAGAGTTGTTGGCGCTGTCGGAGAGGAGCTCTAAGTGGTCTTGGTGATATGCCATCCAGTAATAGTCTTCCTCAGTCAGCTCACAGAAGCGACCCATCATCCCATACAGTGTCTCTCCTTTCGGATAAATGCCCGCCAGCTTGCGGATGATCGACTGCAACTTTTGTTCCTTCACACGCATCCGGTCCTGGAGATCCATGTAGTTGGTCTTGTACAACTGGTTTTGAGCCATCATGTTGTTGTGGAGATTGGCAATGTCAGCAGCTAGGTTCTTTGCCTGTGAAGCCAAGTTGAAGAAGGAAGAAGGGAGGTTGCCTGGAGATGCCATCTACGACGGCTCAGCTGGTGCGACTGATGACCCATTCGACTGATCCTGCGTTTTTATAGGCAGCAACAGCAGTGCGAGCTATGACGTCACTGTGGTGTGCATCCCGTTACGATTTATGTTCAGTCTTTGTACCCATAGGGGAGTGTTTCCACGGGGACGCCTTGTGGGTCGTACTGAACTCACCGTTTGGTGAAAACCATGCGATACTCTTTGGTGGTGTTTTTGGACAGCAGCGCGTTGCCCTCCGCGAATGATTTTGTGTGGGTATGGGACACTGATGCTGGCTTGATCCCTCTGACAGATGAGGTTCTTTATGTTGTCAAAGTGGACATGTTGGCTCACCCTGTGATTCAGAGTAAGTCCTCGGACTTTGCTGGTGCCCACACTGCCGCCAGGTCGAGGATGACATAGCTTGTAGCCATAGTTTTTGGGTCCTGCCGAGACAAAAGTCTGAATGCTGTTGCCCCCTCCCAGTTCATCAGTCAGCTCCACCAAAGTATCCCCCAGTGGAGGATTGTAGCTTAGTGGACGGTGAATGTAGATGATGCTGTCTGTATCAAAATAGAGTACTCGCCGATCCATGGGTTTCAAATAGGAATACAGTTTTGAGACGGGTTTGTGCTGTCACCGAGGCTGCAATGACCACATTGTGTGCTGGATGAGTGTCGTGAAATTCTTGCTGAGGTTCGTAAGTGACACACACAAGTTCCTCGTTAACGATGTGCACGTCCTTCACCACACAGCGTTCATCAGGGAGGAGGGCAAAGTACCTCTGAGGGGAACTGATGTATTCGGTCTTGTCAAACCCGATGTGTTGATCAAACTTGCCCCAGTGGTTGTTCAGTCAAGCTTTAGCCAGGGCACGTAGTCCTGGGTTTTTGCGGATGTGAGCAGGATCCAAGGTGACTCCTTTTTGCTGAATCTCCCTGATGTAGGCATCTGGGTCTGAACAGCCTCCTGGATATCCGTTGGCCTCTTGCTTGATCTTGAAGAAATTGTTCACATACTTGGCAAACAGGCCTCCCTTTTGAGTGTCAAGGTCGTAGGTGGTGAGCGTGTCAAAGTGCCAAGCCTCAAAGATGTGAAGCACTTGATAGCCACACTCTTGAACATCAAACTGAAGCTCCTTGCTGACGTACGTGCCAATCCTTGCCCGGTCTTCATCACCGTGGGGGCAGAAACCAGCCAACTGTGCTTCAGCACAAGCACGACACAGAGGAAATAACAACTTGCCCTTGATGCGGTAAGGAAGAACAGGATGATAGAGGTCAGTGGGTGGCAAGACTCGGCACTGGATGAGGCCATAACTCGAACAAGTCAGCCACGGGAGGATGATCTTTGATCTCAGGATGCAACACGAGGTAAGTGCCATACTTGCACATGTAAGGGTACAGCGAACAAACGTCCACATATTTGATTTCTTCATCTTCTTTGGCTTCATAGTACAACTTGGTGGCGTTTGTGTGTGCTCCAAAGAAGGCATCTCTGGGATCCAAAGGTTCAGGCATGTAGGCATGGGGTCCTTGCAGTGTGGTCAGGAATGCTCTCAGATCAGCTTTGTCTTTCTATTCTTTCCGAAAATCGGATTCCCACAGGGTCACCACTTGGTCGATGTAGGGATGTTGACGTAACACAGCCAGTCGGTACATCATATGAGGGTATCGTTCCCAAGCTGCTGTACCCATAGTACTGTGGGGTTCACATCGACCCGTCTTGTAACAGCGAATACATCCGTGCCAGAAACAGCCCAAGTATTCGTACATGGTGCGTGTCTCAGTGTCATAGCCGTCCACCATGTAGTGACTGCCATCAGCACAGCCAAAGCCTACTTCTCCGCCGTTCCGGGCATGTTGGATGTGGCGGTCGGGGTGTTGGTGCATGACCCAGTTGAGCCAGTGGAGACCAGTAGTGGCACTGGGGGCGATAACCTTGAGGAGGTATGATGGCGATGGGGCAGGGTTCCAAAAACAGTTTTCGGAAGGTGAGCATGCAAGCCATGGGTAGAGTCACTGCTTCATAGAAAGGGTCCACGTTGTTTTGTTCGATGAACATGTTGCAGAATGCAGCACAGCCTCGACGCAAAATGTCCACATCACTCTGACAGTAGCTCAACAATTCCTCATCCAGAACAAAGACAGCCCCTTCAGCCGTGTGTGCATAATACCAGGCCAAGAAAGCATGCCGTCAGGGTCGTGGGTAGAAACGGGAGGATAAGGACCCACATAGCCTTGGTGAGCTTCGGTGTTGAAGAAGTGAGGGAAGTAACCTTTCTTGAGTTCCATCAAGGCAAACGTTTTTGGAAACTGCTTCAGAGCCATCGTGAAGAAATTGAATGAATCTTTGGAGACGAGACGCCCCACATTCATCTGCAAGATGCGATTCCATCGAAGTATGATCTGGGGTGCTTTCACACAATGTTGATGGAAGTACTGTTGGAGCAAATGTCCATCAGAGTCACGGTAGTTGTGTTTAATGACCAAAACGTCATCATCGTCAATGGTACTGGAAATGTCCTCATCGTCTTCATCGTCTGTTTGTTCTTGTTCTTCTACATCATCATCATCATCTGGTTCTTGTGATGGTTGGGGTTGTTTTGAGGCGCTGCCTGACGGCTGGTGTGGTGCCTAACGTTTCTGTTTATTTTGTTTCTTTTCCGCCAGACGCATCAGCCAGTTGCCCATGTCCTTCAAGGTCTTAGATCCCCGAAACACTTTGTTGCAGCTAGGCCCTTCTCCTTCCTTACGCCAGGGACACTTTTGGGACCATTAGTACCTTGATCTTTGGTACATTCAAAATCGTAGAAGATGAACTGACGCTGTTGTCGTTCTTTGTCTTCATCCCTGTTTTTACCGTCTTCATCTTGTTTGGGCGGTTTGATGACAGTCATGTAGCACTGGTGGTTGGGTTCCAAGGGTTCGTTGCAGATCTTGCAGTTACGATTTGTGCCGCACTGGTGGTAGCCCATGGCCTGGATTTTTCTCACGTTGACTTTGTCCAGGCATCGATGACAAGTATGGATGGTCGAACAGGTGCTGGGATGCTTGGTGGAGGGCCGTCAGATGCCGTTGAAAACAGTAAGGGTTTCGGAACCACCCGCCACATTGGAAACAGGAGAGCCCTCCATTGTCCACATCACCACAGAATCCAGGACCTCGGCACCAGTGGCATTGAAATTCTCGGGTGCAGCGATGTTCCTCAGTGTGGTCATATCTTTGATCACAGGTTTCACAATAGTAGGTATAGCCTGTAAAAGCTGGCATGGATGTAATGACATTGTAATGCTGCTGCTGATGATACAAGTGAAGAATCTTGGTGGGTTGAGGCACTTCACTCTTGTACAGGAGCCGATTCATGACATCTTGGGAGTAGATTTTGAGTTGGTAGTAGGGCGCCAAACGTTGACTGAACAGCTCCCACGTGGCATGGCCTGTACAAGGTCCTTCTGAGATCTTGAGTTGGCGAAATAAGCCCTTGGCAGCTTTCAGTTGGACTGGACTGCGACTTTTGCAAAGTCGTTTCCATTCCTTGGTCCATTCCTTGGTCACAGGATCGGCTTTGTGTTCATGGTGACTGGCCACGACCAGGGCACGGGCAAAGCAGAGTTGATCATCATTCTTGATTTGTACGATGCATTGTTTCTTTTCCAGAAAAGTGTTTAAGCCGACAATGTGCCTTGGCCGCCCGTGTCCCTGACCTAAAAGAGCAGGATCTTCTACATGCAGTAAGTATATATCCACGGTCTCATCGATATACAAGTCGTGGTTGCTTTGCTGTACTTTTTCCAATTTGGCCATGATGTGTTCCCCCTGGAGGTCAACCATCTGCTGAAATGTGATTGGGATGTCTGAATCCAGGGCTGGATGTTTCAAGGCCAATCCCACGCGATAACCATCTTGGCCATTCACATTGTTTCTCAGGTCTAGCAAGACAGCATCAAACTGCTCTCTGAGAACGACGGGGAGGTCTGCAACCAAGCTGGATTGAACTTCAGCTTATAGCGATGAGTGTTGGTCCGAAAGTTCTTGCGTGTTAGTAGGGACGTCGGCTCCAACCAGTACGGCACGGGCGCCTCTTCAAGTTCTTCTTCTTCTTCCTCTGCTTCGTACATTCTGCCAAGACCCACGCTGAGCCTGGTTTATATAGGCAACGTCACCTTATGACATCACAATAGGTCGTCCTAAGAAAGACAGTGCGCACCACGAGCTCATTTGGTGTTGAATGGCATCACAATTTTTTTCTCATGGGCATGCCAAAGGATTTTCTCCATGGGCATGCCCATGGGTATGCCCATGAATTTTGTCCATGTGCATGCCCATGGGTATGCCCATGACATCACATCCTATGCCGTCACGACACACTAGTCTGCCCACTTATGAGACGTCAAGCGTCAATGTGAGGCGACTCGCGCCAAAGTGACGTCATCGACTCGAGCTATAAAAAACTCAAGGTTTTCCAGCTCTCCCCATCAGTTGTTCACTGAAACTGGAAGCATGCAGACGCCTCCCGCCTTCGCCTTTTTCCGTTGCCACCTGTGCGAAACAGATGACCACAGTTATCTGCACTGTCCCAAGGTGACCTGTACCGAGTGTGGTGCTCAAGGCCATCGCCATTACATATGCCCAAAGAAGGCCAAGGATAGCAACAACAAGCATGATAACAACACCTGCTACAACTGTGGAAAAAACGAAGGCCATCTCAGTTACGACTGCCCACATCCCTGCCGTCACTGTGGTAAAGAGGACCATAAGAGTATGAACTGCACCAACAAGGCCCAGAAACGTGCAGTTCCCGTCAACCAGTCAGCTCAACCGCCAAAACAAGTGGCTCTACTCCATGACAAGGCCATCCTCGTTCAAGACCGTATAGACACCATGCACTCTGTTCTTCAACGCGTCTTGGAGTTTGTTGAACCCATGGACGATTCCAGCAGCACCACCTCCAGTGGACCACCATCACCACCCCGACAATAAATGCCATGATGTCTCACCAGCCAATGCCAACGGCCCTTTTCAGGGCCACCAATCTCGCTCGAAAGAAAGCTGGGTTACAAAAAAAAAGCTTGAACCACACACTTGAACGCCATCGTCCTCACCACTCTCCCTCCCCCTCTCCCTCCCTCCATCTCTCTCCTTCCCGTCCGACGCTTGTCCGCCCATCGCCATGCGTCTACTCTCGCGGGATCCCACGAGATCCACCGGATGGGCCGCCATCTTGAACGTCATGGCCATCTTGGCCCGGATGTGCCGCCATCTTGAAAATCCCGCCAGGGTGCTGTGGTACACTACTGGCGACTACACAGCTCAAACACTTCTTGTCATAAAACAAGTGCTGGCCCCCTTTCAGTGTGTGATTGACTAGCATGTGATTGTTGAGTTGTTTCTAAATTGCGGAGTTGTTTCTAAATTGCGGAATTGTTTCCTTTCATAGCGATATGAGATGATTTGCCCTGGTCAGATGTCTCGAAGTTCGGATAACTCGATATTTTTTCTTTGTCCAATGAATATCGAGACAACGGTGCTCGACTGTATATTCCTGGAGTGTATTTATAGAATTCTATAAGTATGCCACTATAAACCAGGGGCCTTACACTGTTCATTTCTCAAACAGCATCCAAAATCTCTTGATAGGAAACCTCTCTATCTAAACCCTCCACTTCACACCTTGCGTCAATCAAGTTTTCATCAACTGAACTCACAAAGGTTAGAACAAATTCATAACATTTCCTCTCTTCTCAGGTGAAGTATTAAGACCAGGGAAGTTTTTCAAAATATGTAGTCCATTCATTTGCTGTCATGTTGTTTACAGTTCTTCCTGGGCCTCGTTTCTCACAAAGAACTAAGGTGATCGTAAGTTACTAAGGTAACCTTAGTACAATGTTAAAGAATGTTAAATAGTACACTGTTAAAGAGTACAATGTTAAAGAGTTATGGTTGCTTCTTATAGCGAATTTGACACACACACCTTCAGTTTGTGTGGGGATGTGAGTTTCCTGTTCGTGGTTTCTAGACAAATTCTTAGCAGACGTTGGACGACTCAACTTAATCACACACTCGGAAGGACCTGAATAATCCAAATGATTTCAAAGCAAGGGATGTAGTGTACCACACCAATTCTTTCAGTTACAGACACATTCAACAAATAAACATTCAACTTGTTTTCATAATCTTTTCACCATACAAACTGAGTCCATGGATATTTCCCTTAATATCATAAGGGTCATTACAGCTGTTACCATGGTTACATGGCTTATGGCTGTCGACATGGTTACAAGAAATTTCTGTTGAAAAATATAATGGAAAGTCACATGGAAAGTCAGGTGTGGCAATACTAAAGCTGGTAATATAAGGAAAAAGTGAGTGAGTGAGTGAGCTAAGATTTAAAGTCACATCGGCAATATTTCAGCCATATCGTGACATAAGGAAAGAGTGATGCGCATGCCAACATAATAATAATAATAATAATAATAATAATAATAATAATAATAATAATAATAATAATAATAATAATAATAATAAAGAGCAGGTTCTCCTTGTCGAGTCCTTTTCTAATGATATTGGCATGACATTTGGACTCGACAAATGTAATACTCTTCATTTGAAACGTGGCAAGGTAACTAATGATGGATCGGTCAGGTTACAAGGGGGAGGAGTTATTGAGCATCTTGTGGAAGATCAGGCCTACACCTATCTTGGAATGCAAGTTCGAGACAAGCTCCAGAATGCCCAGATTCAAGAAAAACTTCGGGCCGAGTATAAATCTCGTTTAAAGAAAATCTGGAGCTTAGAGCTAAATGCTCGTAACAAGGTCAAAGCCACCAATACTTTTGCTGTGCCAGTCCTCTCCTATTCCTTTGGAGTAGTTGATTGGACAAAACAAGACATCCAGAGTCTTGACCGTCTGACCAGAAGAATCATGTCTGATAACAGAGCCCACCACCCTCGTTCCTCTCTTAATCGTTTATACATGCCAATCAATTCTGGAGGTCGGGGCTTGATTAATGTGGAGGCTCTTCATGACAGAATTTTATTGTGTACTTTTGCACATATTTATTTATCGGATGATCCTCTGGTGATGCATGTGAAGACTCATGATGAAAGCAAGGAATTCCACAGTTATTTTAAGCGTGCCAAGGTTGTTGGACAGAATCTGAAATTTGAGGTTGACTTTGCTGATGGCAATGTACTGCTGGACGGTACAGCGATGGGAGTAAACCAGGTGAAGTCCTTTACCAAGTCTGCCCAGAGTCGGTCTTTTGTGGAGAAGCTTTCTGAGAAGCCATTGCATCGTGTGTACATGCAGTGTGTTGAACAGAATAGCCATCCCACCGACTCCTTCGCCTGGATGAAGTCGGCTGGTCTTAAATGTGAAACTGAGGGCTTCCTTTTTTGCTGCTCAGGACCAGTCACTTCCCACTCGTAATCGCCTAAATGTGATTCTTAAAGAGAATATTAACATGAAATGTCGACTTTGCAATGAATTTACAGAGACTGTCCAACACCTTGTCAGTGGATGCCCTTCCTTGGCACAAACAGCATATCTTAAACGACATGATGGCATGGCTCGTTGCTTTTACTACCGTCTCCGACATGCCTGTGGCTTTGACTCCGAGGTCCATCCATGGTACGACCCTGAACATGTCCAGGGCGTCATGGAAAATGATGCTTTCAAACTTCTGTGGAATAGGCCCATATACAGCCTCAGAAGAATTCCAGCTAACAAACCTGATCTTGTCCTTTTTGATAAAGCCAATGAATTTATTTATATCATTGAATTTTCTGTCCCTTTTGACACCAATGTGATTGGCAAGATTAAGGAAAAGCATGATAAATATGCGGACCTCGCCTTTGAAATGTCTCGCTTGCATCCCAAGTACACTGTCGTCAGGCTCCCCATTGTTCTCGGTGCCCTTGGTTTGGTACCTCCTGATCTCTTGGCGCAGATCAGGAGAGTGCCTGGGTTCTCCACCGGGAGTACAGCCCTTCTGACACTCTGGGTAATGCAGAAGGCTGCAGTGTTGGGGAGCCTTCATATTCTCCGGAAAGTTCTTGGTGGGTTCGACTAGGCAGCGTTTCCTGGGAGAAGTCCCATTCGCTGTCGGGGCTGCGTGTAGAGGGGGGCAAGGGCCCTGAGCTGATGATGAGCCTTACCAGCCTGACTGTGCCAGGATCACCCGAACCCTCTCTGCTGCATACAATTTTTAATCTGTAAAACATAATAATAATAATAATTAGTCCATTTATATAGCGCCAAACTCCACACTAGGTATGCTCATAGCGCTAACAATCAAGGCACAGCACATTATTACCCCGGATAACCCAGGCTGCTTGTTAGACGCTAGAAGGTTATAGTCATATGACTTATTTCCACCGGGTAGCCATTTTCCTGCTGGGTGAACAGAGACAATTTTGAACAAACTCACTTGCCTAAGGTGAGACCACATGTGTCACATGTGCTTCGTTGTTGGGCAGGACTCAAGTCCTAGAAACTCTCAGGAGTCAAGCTGCCACGGTCACCCATCCAAGGACTCTCCGAGCTCGACGCTGCTTAACTTCACCGATTTGTGACCTGAGCTTTGAGCACAGGACCACGCGCCACCACTGTAACCTAAAACACTTGCACCATCATGTGTCGCACATGTAAAGTTTCCACATCGGACATAACATGATATGCCGTTCAATGTATGCACTCCAAATGTGAGTGAAGCTAATTTAATACCACAGTTATTATGCTGTTCATTATCCCTTGAGTTCCTTGCAGTGGCAAACACATCACTGGGGTAGTCCTCTGCATTATACACACATTCCACAGTGTCATCAGGAATATATTCTTGAAAATACTTCATTCTGACGTTCATATCACCGCCTAGGAAGATATGTTTATTTGGATAATCTGATTTTACTCTGTTACAGTAATCCTCCAGTGTGGAGATACCGTCATTGTCACTGCCTTCATAGATTGGTGACTTCTGTGGAGATATGTATGGAAATAGTATAATTATCTGTCCATTCCTCTGAAATTATGCTGCATGAAAGATCAAAACATAGTTGTAAAGATGTTCTGACACATTGCTCAACAACACCATTATTTCGTATAAAAATCTGTACAAACACAGTCACACCTCCACTATAACATCCATAGTTGTGAATGTTTTGATATACACTATTAAAAACATGGTAGCCTGTTAGAAAAGCACTGAACTCATGATCAGAGAGACAAAGGTTTCACTGAACCCAATAAAGTCATAACTATTTAATAATTCTTTAAGAGTTGATATAGTACTGTGGTATTTCCTCAAACCTTCAATCTTCCACGTTAGAATGTTTACATTGTTCTCTCGTACTTTGCAATTGAATGAATAAGTAACAATTCCATTAAGTGTCAACGCGATGAACATGACTTCAATCTAAATAATTATGCATTATGACTTGAGAATACTTACAATAACATTCCAGCAACCATGGTGTATATAACCAATAACTTTGTAATGATGTTTGCTTCAAGCAGTTGGATAATTGCAGTTCCTGTATATTGATAATTACAATTAGTTATTGGACAATGAACAAGCTGATGATGTAATTATGCTCATGTTGGTATTCACTTAAGGTCAAGGGGCGGTGGGGTAACCTAATGGTTAAAGCGTTGGCTCGTCACGCCGAAGACCTGGGTTCGAATCCCCACATGGGTACAATGTGTGAAGCCCATTTCTGGTGTCCCCCGCCGTGATGTTGCTGGAATATTGCTAAAAGCGGCGTAAAAAAACACACACACACACACACTTAAGGTGAAACAATAGTATATACGGTCTCACTTACAAATGACTTTAACTGTTTCCAAATGTTCCTGTTCTTATTTCACATTTATTTTGAAAAGTCCATCTGCTACTTAAACTGGGCATTAATTCAAAACACACTTTAAGAACACTTGCTGTTATAGTGTCCTCACATAAATTCAAGTCAATAGCAAGTATACAATTATGAAGGGGTCAATATCACTAATGGCCAAGAATATGTAGCCTTGCCACGTGAACCTGTGAAGATGTGGGTTAGGATTGGTCTTCAACAACCCATGTTTGTCGTAAGAGACGACTAATGGATCGGTTGGTCAGGCTTCTCGACTTGGTTGACACATGTGATCATATCAATTGCATAGATCAATGCTCATGATGACGATCACTGAATTTTGGGACCAAGGCACAATAATTTACAATCCACAGTCACACAACAGTAATATTTCAAAGTGCGTTGTTAAACGACAAACCAACCAACCAACTGGTTACATCATATGAAAAGTAACATGTGCCAGTTTTGTTATCCTGAGTGATTACAGCGCTAGAGGAATTGACGGACATGGGATGTGCTAATATGAAGAGAATGGTGACCAGTTCCCTGCCGTGCTTGGGGCTGGAAGAAGGGTATTGACCTTAAGTGTAGAATGGTCCCTTTTAAAAAAGGCAGAGCAAAAAGAAGATGCATTTCATTTTCTACCAGTTTCCTAGGGTGCCTGGGGCTGGATGAAGCCCAGCTGGGCAGCCGGCAGAACCTCTGTGGTGCACACTGACTGTCCGCCTTGACGCGCCCAGGAAGCGACCCATATTGGCTGAAATGGGAGAGAGAGTGAATGAAATGTTTAGTCTACAGGGGGTTGTACATGGTCCAAGGGATCGGGAGGGGCCTCTGTACCAGCCCACTACAGTCACGAGGGTGCAGGAAGGTGCCACCACCTCATTCTACACTTAAGGTCAATTCTACACTTAAGGACAGCTATAGCTGACCGAACGTGTAGAATTGACCTTAAGTGTAGAATGGTCCTTTTTCGAAAAAACAGAGCAAAAAGAATAGCATTTCATTTCCTACCAGTCCCATGGGGTGCTTGGGGCTGTATGAAGCCCTGCTGGGCAACTGGCAGAACCTCTGAGGTGCACACTGACTTGGTGCGCCCAGGAAGCGACCCATATTTGCTGAAATGGGAGAAAGAGTGAATGAAATTTTTAGTCTAGAGGGGGTTGTACATGATCCAAGGGATGAGGGGTCAAAGGGATATTGGAAATATCATGAAAATGATTTCTAAAAACTACCAAATTATGTAATTTTTATGATAAATTTAATGATTTATACTTATCCTGACTCATGCTTATTTGCTTTCTCATTCCTCTCTTCCGAACGGTCAAGTGGAAACTTGAATCCCTTCAATTCCCTTGAAGCAAACGTACAATCACTCACCCTGAGCTACCTCCCTTGTCCCCGCCAAAACCGGCACTTGACCACCTCATGCCTTATTCCTCACTCTCTCCGATTATTGCTCCACGCAGGTTTACAGGGAAACCCGTGTGGTGAGAGGGGACGGTTGGGAGGGACATCATCTAATGAGTCAGGATAAGTATAAAATATTAATTTTATCATAAAAATTACATATTTCCCGTATCCTGACTCATGCTTATTTGCTTACTGAATCCACCGGAATAAGTGGTGGATAAGCCACCTACGGAATTGCCTGCATGATAGTATTCACGTCAGTGTTCGCTTGATATATATAGCCCCTGGGACTGTTCTTCCTCTGCGGCTAACTTCAGTATTTCCTGATGTTCATCAGGGGACCACCTTCACATACATTCGTATTAGAAGTAAACTCTAGGTTTTGTGGATTTCGTATACTAGACGCCTGGTTGTCTAGATATCTGGAACGACCCAATGTGTTATGATAAGACTGACCAAAAGCAACCTCCCATTATCGATGATATTGAGCAGTTCCCATGTAGGGCGAGTGTCGAGGCCAATGCTCTAACTTCATGTGGGTTTGACGCTCTTGGAGGCTCTAACCCTGCTGCTTTGAAGGCTCTTAGGATCACCTCTCTGATCCAGAAGGAGACCGTGGTACAAGAGACTTCTACAGTCGTAGCGGTTGATAGCGGGATGAATAGACGCTTGAATTTCCTTCTTCTCGTAGCAGATCTCTGCAAGTAGATCTTCAGAGCTCTTACCGGGCATAAGGACAGATCTTGTGTGTGTTCTAGACCCAGTATGGTTGATAATGCGGCGATGAAATCCCATCTAAGGCCTAAATGGACTGCCTCCCTTCTTCCCGTGTCGAATCTCGTATGGCTGAAGTCAAGGGCGTGGATCTCTGACATCCGAGCAGCAGTAGCCAAGGCGAAGAGGAATATTGTCTTTTGAGTTAATAACTCAAATGTTGTCTGCGTCAGTGGCTCATAAACATCACTGATGAGGTGCTGCAACACTATGTTGAGGTCCCATGCTGGTGCTCTGAACTTCTGTTGTTGATCTTCTAACTTGAAGGATCTCAGCAGAGCCACTAGTTCAGGCACCTTGGTCAACGTCTTCATGGTGATGACCGAGCTGCTTGCCGCCAGGTAGGTAGGCAATGTACAGCCCTTCAGATGTCTAATGGACCTCTAATGACACAAGTAGTCTGCTACTTGTGGGTGTGTCGCTTTTCTGGCCGTGAACTATGGAATACTGTAAGGGACATTCTCGCGATCTCGCATTCTCGCGATCTTGACCTTTGGAAACAAGCTAAAAATGCCAAAAGTGCGAAAATGCGAGATCGCGAGAACGCGAGATTTGGCCGAAATCTCGCGTTCTCGCGATCTCGCATTCTCGTGTTTTTGGTACATAGCAGTTTTTGTCAAAAGTCGAGATCGCGAGAATGCGACATTTGTACATGCTGTCAAATCTCGCATTCTCGATATCTCGACTTGTCAAATATGGCCATAAAAACATGAAATCGCGAGAACGCGAGAATACGACAAATCTGCGAGATCGCGAGAACGCGAGATTTGGCCAAAATCTCGCGTTCTCGCGATCTCGCATTCTCGTGTTTTGGTACATAGCAGTTTTGTCAAAAGTCGAGATCGCGAGAATGCGACATTTGTACATGCTGTCAAATCTCGCATTCTCGATATCTCGACTTGTCAAATATGGCCATAAAAACATGAAATCGCGAGAACGCGAGAATACGACAAATCTGCGAGATCGCGAGAACGCGAGATTTGGCCAAAATCTCGCGTTCTCGCGATCTCGCATTCTCGTGTTTTTGGTACATAGCAGTTTTTGTCAAAAGTCGAGATCGCGAGAATGCGACATTTGCACATGCTGTCAAATCCCCCCATTCTCGATATCTCAAATATGGCCACAAAAACACGAAATCGCGAGATCGCGAGAATGCGACATTTCATTTTCTCGCGATCTCGCGATCTCGCGTTTTAGACGCTGTCGTTGCGCATGCGTAATATCATAAGGTCAAGGCGCATGCGCATCTTAGTAGTGCTGTGGTCATGCTTCTTTCATGATTTTCATTTCTCAAGTAGCATTTGGCAAAATTATGACATAGCTTGAAAATGCTATGTAATTTACATACACGATGTGTAGGGTAGAGTATATAAGTACGCTCCCGTTGTTACAATTTCCTATGTACTTAAAACTCCTCAACGTGTTCAATATTATTTAACAAACGAAATTGTGAATATGAATGTCCAATAAAAGTGAAAACATGAAAGTGTCCGGAAGCTGGAAAATATATTAACGTCAGTGAGTGATAAAATAGTGCTTAAAGCCGCATCATTTCGCAGCTACACCGTCAGTTATACAAATAATTACAGAACAGTGAGTTTCTCCATTATGCAATATCATGTACGGCTAGCATATTCATTCAAACAAAATTCTAACTGACCAATTTGTAGCAGTCGGCTAAAATGAGCATGTCTGATGTTTTACTCGACATCATATTCGCTACTTTAATAGATTTTCTTCCGCTCCCGCCTAACTACAAAACATCCTGCTTTATACTATTCTTTTGTCTTCAAGTTCCAAGAAATAGAAATACATTTGTCTCGCTAATAGTTGTGCTCCTGTGGCAGACATGATATGGCGGAGTTCCACTGTGTTATTAACCACAGACTACGGGTTAAGAGTGAGATATCTGTGTATATCCATATCGTGGTTGAAGAACACACCCTGTAATAACAATAATATTTTTTATACACGACAAACATAACATAAAATCACATCTGATGAACATGTCATCGTAATAAATATAGTGCATAAATGTGCCTATCAACAATCATATACAGGTATTACGCGATGCAATATAACACAGGTGACTTACGTGATCACGTGTTTACAGTGATATACAAAATGAGTGTTGACATAAAGACTTATAATAATACATAGTATAATGATTAAATATACTGTAGATACTGTACAAAGAAACCTATCGTGTGGTTACACGAGAGTGTGTCTACACATCCAGCAGCCGCACAGTCAACGCATGCAATAATCCCATATAAGAACCACACACTGATCAAATGTAATCTTTGTCAAGTACATACAATATACATGATAGATGAGATATATCAATCTTACATGATACAGAAAATAGTTACCAAACAAGAACTACTAGCCAGCATATTGACTGGACATATAGAAAACAACCATAAGCACATTCATACAAGTTAAAAAGTATACTGTGTATTCACTTTTATTTTGTTATCATGGGCATATTTATACCTATTTTGTGTAATGATTAATATTAGGGTTTAATTTACTATGTATGTAAAATTATAATGTATAATAACTAACCTTTGATTCTGACCAAACTGTGACACAGAACTGTACATGAAACACAAAGACACCCGTGAAGGTCCGGGTTAAAATGTATCTTCAGGAACTCATGTTTGTCGTAAGAGGCGACTAACGGGATCGGGTGGTCAGGCTCGCTGACTTGGTTTACACATATCATCGGTTCCCCATCGGTTACATACCGCCGCCATATAAACTAAACTCAATCACTCACTCACTGAACACAAGGACAATAGGCAGCTGAACTGAAAACTAATTGCAACTTAAATGCATGAAGGAGTCGTCGTCTGCGAGACCACTATATCCTGATATAAGATAATGATGATTAGTTGTTCATTTACGTACACAATATACAACCACTTAATTCACCCCTGTTACATTCCTACTTTCTTTACTTGATGAAATACTCCACAAACGTAGCCCTACTGAACATGCATGATGCATGTGAATCGAATCCTTCTACAGTAAATGTACACAGGTGCCTTAAAAAGTTCGATTAGACAAAATTAAATGTAAATCAACATACTTTCCGCCTCCCGTGTTTTTTTTAGAAATTAATCAAACTCTGTCTATTAATTTATTGCGGCCTTACCTTCACAAGCTCGGCATGCTAATATTGGAAATTAACCCCCATTCACAGCCCGGGGCACGGGCATTGCTCTAAATAAGTGAGTGAGTTTGGCTTAACACGACTTTCAACAGTATTTATCATTCAGTTATATCACGGATTATCAGTTCGATGTAGGATGAAACCCACCAACATAGGTTTCTGGCACGCTCAAGGGACGCAACTCCATTGTTCAGTAGGGCTACGTTTGTGGAGAATTTCATCAAGTAAAGAAAGTAGGAATGTAACAGGGATGAATTATTCGATTATTAATATCATAGGATAATTATATTTATACCTATCCACGCAATATCAATATCAACTCCCTTGGGAGTATACAACTCTTACTGCCTCTAGGCGCACCGAGTTTATTGTGACTTTCTCATCCTAACGAGGTACCCATTTCCAGCTGGGTGGACTGGGACACATAGTTCACAGCACGTTGATGTACCCGCAACTAGGTGTTTGCACGTATTCATGTGGCCACCATATGGTCATATACCAATGGATTTGTGGGTTCTTTTAAGTGCACATGGTTGTGTACTGGACACTAGGGGTTGTGACAACACAGAAAGAGTCTGCACACAAAGTTGACTGCAAGGTTTTTACACCCGGTCACAGATGGGCTCGATCCCGACACCCCAACCTAGCTGGATCACTAGCCGGCGCTTTCGCCAGTTCTTTGTGTTTCACTGAGTGAGTTTAGTTTTACGCCGCACTCAGCTATATGGCGGCGGTCTGCAAATAATCGATTCTGTACAAGACAATCCAGTGATCAACATCAATCTGCGCGATTGGGAAGAGATGACATGTGTCAACCAAGTCAACGAGCCTGACCACCCGATCCCGTTAGTGGTCTCTTACGACAAGCATGGGTTGCTGAAGATACATTCTAACCCGGACCTTCACGGGTGTTTTTGTGTTTCATGTACAGTTCTGTGTCACAATTTGGTCAGAATTAAAGGTTAGTTATTATACATTTTAATTATTACGTACATGGTAAATTAAACCCTTACATTAATCATTACACAAAATAGGTATAAATATGTCCATGATAAACAAAATAAAAGTGAATACACAGTATACTTATTAACTTGTATGAATGTGCTCATGTTTTGCTTTCTATATGTATAGTGAATATCTAGTGCTGGCTAGTAGTTGTTGTTTGGTAACTATTTTCTGTATCATGTAAGATTGATATATCTCATCTACCATGTATATTGTATGTACTTGACAAAGATTACATGTGATCAATGTGTGGTACCTATATGGGATTATTGCATGCGTTGACTGTGCGGCTGCTGGATGTGCACACACACTCTCGTGTCACCCACAGGATAGGTTTCTTTGAGCAGTATCTATTGTCTATTTCATTATTATACCATGTATTATTATAAGTCTTTATGTCAACATTCATTTTGTATATCACTGTAAACATGTGATCACGTAAGTCACCTGTGTTATATTGCATCGCGTAATACCTGTATATGATTGTTGATAGGCGCATTTATGCACTATATTTATTATGATGACATGTTCATCAGAGGTGATTTTATGTTGTGTATATCTTGTATATTATTGTTATTACAGGGTGTCTTCTTCCATCACGATATGGAAATAATCAGATATCTCACCCATAACCCGTAGTCTGTGGTTAATAACACATTGAAACTCCACTATATCATGTCTGACAGAGGAACACAAACATTATTGGTACAAATGCATTTTTATTTCTTGGAACTTGGAGAGGAAAGAATCATGTAAGACAGGGTGTTTTGTAGTCAGGCGGGAGCAGAAGAAAATCTATTAATTAATATTTTATGGCCTAAAGTAGCGAATACAATGTCGAGTTAGAAAAAATCATCAGACATGTTCATTTTAGCCGACTGCTACAAATTGGTCTGTTAGAATTTTGTTTGAATGAATATGCTAGCCGTATATGATATCGCATCATGGAGAAACCCACTGCTCGGTGATTATTTCTATAACTGACGGTGTAGCTGCGAAATGATGCGGATTTAAGCACTATTTTATCACTCACTGACGTTAATATTTTTTCCAGCTTCCGGACACTTTCATGTTTTGACTTTTATTGGACATTCATATTCACAATTTCGTTTCCTAAATACAATTTTACATGTTGAGGATTTTTAAGTACATAGGAAATTGTAACAACGGGAACGGTCTCATATACTCTACCCTACACATCGTGTATGTAAATTAAATAGCATTTTCAAGCTATGTCATAATTTTGCTAAATGCTACTTGGGAAATGAAAATCATGAAAGAAGCATGATCACAGCACTACTAAGACACGCATGCGCCTTGACCTTATGATATTACGCATGCGCAACGACAGCGTCAAAAAACGCGAGATCGCGAGATCGCGAGAAAATGAAATGTCGCATTCTCGCGTTCTCGCGATTTCATGTTTTTATGGCCATATTTGACAAGTCGAGATATCGACAATGCAAGATTTGACAGCATGTACAAATGTCGCATTCTCGCTATCTCGACTTTTGACAAAAAGTGCTATGTACTAAAAAACACGAGAATGTGAGATCGCGAGAACGCGAGATTTTGGCCATATCTCGCGTTCTTGCGATCTCGCATTCTGGCACTTTTGGCATTTTTAGCTTGTTTGCAAAGGTCGAGATCGCGAGAATGCGAGATCGCGAGAATGTCCCTTACAGTATTCCATTGTGAACCCTTGTCGAACAGCATACTGGTCAAAGCTTCTCCACTTGTTATCGTACAAGTTAGGTGTAGATCCACGTAAAGCCAAGGCTTGGCTGCTCGAGTGGAGTATCCTCGATTCTTCAAGCAGTAAGTAATATGCTCCATATGTGTAACTGGAACGCTTCTGGGTTGCCGTGTTGCTGCTTGGTGTGAGAGTGGACGAGTCGGTTCGGCCAGTCTGGAAGTCGTAGTACTGGTTCACCGTGTTGATCTATGAGGTCTGGGAACCATAGTCTCGCTGGCCAGTAAGGCGCTACCAAAGTCAGTTGTAGGACCCTAGTCTGGCTGATCTTGCGTAGTACTTGTGGTAGCAGGATCGGTTGGGGGAAGGCGTAAGCCTTCAGTCCTTCCCAGGATATGGCTAGGGCGTCGACAGCCCATGCCAATGGGTCTGGCACTGGCGAGACGAACATTGTCACCTGATGGTTGAAACGGGTTGCAAACAGGTCGATGAGAGGACGGCCGAGTTGTTCTGTTACCCACTGGAACGCCTCTGGATGTAACTTCCACTCTGTGGGAGACGGCTGTACTGGTCTGGGTAGAGTGTCGGCTAGGACGTTCTTCGCCCCTGGGATGTGGCAAGCCCTCATCTTCAGGTTGATGTTGTCTGCGATGTCAAACAGCTGGAATGTCATGTGCAGCAGTGGCGCTGATCTCGTGGACCCTTGAAGATTGATGTAAAAGGCCACCACGGATTTGTCCGTGTGTATCATCAGGACCTGATCTTTTAACTGCGCTGCCCAGTGTAGTACTGCTTCTATTACTGCTTTCAGTTCTAGCTGGATGATGTGCAGACCTTCCTCTGTTTGTGACCACTGCACTGCTGCATTCTCGTCATTGAAATGTGCCTCACAGCCTTGGAGGGACGCATCCACATAGAGATGAAGGTCGTAAACTGGCTCCCTCAAATAGGTTCCGCTGCAAACATTCGATGTTACGGTCCACCAAAGCGGGAAGTGCTTTAGATGTTGTGGGATGGTGAACCTCTGGACATCGTCTAGATGAGCTATCAGGAACCGCTGTAGCTGTGAAAGTTGCAATCTTCCTCTGCATGTGAGAGCCTGCGCAGACGTCAGTAGACCCAAGAGTCGCTGCCATGTTCTTAAGTCTAGTGGAGAGTTGAGGGCATCTGGTATGGACGACTGGATGCTCTGCCATCGGTCGTCTGGAACCAGGATGTGATTCCCTGACGTCAGGAACCTAATGCCCAGGAACTGTAGATCTGGGTTGGGTCCAACTGTGACTTCTGATGATTCACTTGTCAGACCAATTGTGTCAGCAGGTTGATCGTAAATTGCAACTGTAGTCTGAGCTGATCTGCATCTTGATGTGCCTGGATGCCATCGTCTAGGTAGAAGGCACTTCGAAGATCCCTCTGATGGAGATAAGCGACGATTGGTTTGGTTATTCGCGTAAATAACTACGGGGCTGACCAAATTCAAAAGGGCAGGACCTTCCACTGGTAGTGTCGCCCTTCGAACAGGAATCGCAGGTACTTCCGTGATTCTGGGTGCATCGGGATGTGTAAGTAGGCGTCTTGTAGATATAAGCTGACCATGACGTCGCTGGGTCGGATGCCGGATGCCGCCATCAAACAGTGTAGGCACTGCCCAAGGCTTCTGTAGTAGAGGCTTGGTGTAGGCACTGCCCAAGGCTTCTGTAGTAGAGGCTTGGTGTAGGCACTGCCCAAGGCTTCTGTAGTAGAGGCTTGGTGTAGGCACTGCCCAAGGCTTCTGTAGTAGAGGCTTGGTGTAGGCACTGCCCAAGGCTTCTGTAGTAGAGGCTTGGTGTAGGCACTGCCCAAGGCTTCTGTAGTAGAGGCTTGGTGTAGGCACTGCCCAAGGCTTCTGTAGTAGAGGCTTGGTGTAGGCACTGCCCAAGGCTTCTGTAGTAGAGGCTTGGTGTAGGCACTGCCCAAGGCTTCTGTAGTAGAGGCTTGGTGTAGGCATCTGGCCACGTACATGAACTCAGCAACCCCTGGAGTCGCAGTAGAGTGATGCCCGCCGACGTAGAGGCCAAGCGGTATCCTGGGCAGATCAATCTAAATTATATTTTCAAAGTTTGTAGTGCCCTGAGAGTCAGAGGGTAGCAATGTTTTGGCCTGGGTAACCTTTCCTGCACTAGGCGCACTATTAGAATTGACCCACTTTTGACGTACGGGGAACTTAATAAAATTTGGCAGTATGTATGTAAATATGTATTGTATACGTATTTAGTTGGTTGCCAAGAGATGTTACTCTGTTCGGTGGGATTGCTATGAAAAGTTACGATTGAGCAAAGACATGTCAATGTTTTGATAGCAGCGCTACCAAACAATACTGCAGTACATCTCCGAAGTTGCATCTCAAAACTTCAATACAGCACATTATATAGGATAAACGGCACACATACTACATGTTTACATAAACCTCATATGCATGTTGTGGGTTAGACATTGTATCAGGCAATGACAATCGACGAGGCGTGTTATTTGGACGTGCAGCTCCCTCCACTTGTTCTGCGGAAGATACTAGGCCGTGTATGTGACATAGCACATAAGCTCCGCCCACTGATGAATATTCATGATTATAGCTTAAATACATGGAATTATCACGAAACGGCCCTCCCATTATCAGAAATTTGCGGTCCGCTGCAAATGATATTGGACCGCTCCATCTTAACGACGGGCCACTATCAGTTTCTGTTGTCAAGTGACGTCATAGTGGGTGCGTGGGCTTACGGTTCATTCGACAATAATTTCGTGCTTTCAAGTTTACACAGATTCCCGAACGTTGGTTGGTTGAGAGAGCGGTCATGTGATCTAAATTTCAAGGTTCATTACTCTTGAACCCCTCTAATCGTTCATACTTGTGTAAACACCGTTCATACGTGTGTGAACGTTTTTCGCTTCGGTTTCAAAGACCCCCAATAATTGGTGATACCAATTTCGCGAACGAACCTGTTTCAAGTCACCCCAAGTTTGGCAATGTCACTACCAAACGGATTGCTGAACATTGTTCCTTTTCACAGGAGTTTAATGTCTCGCAGTTTGCGGGTTCATCCGGCGGTTTTCTGCCCCGAGGTCTGTTTAACAACTGCTCAATAAATTTCACAATAAACAATCACAAATAAATAGAATACAACAAGATCTGTTTCCTATTCGCCACGCCGCACAACTTCGAAGTCGGTCAGTGTATTATTACGCGGTCAAACAAGGTATTTACAAGTGAAAGGTACAATGCCAGTTTGTTAAAATGGTATTGTTATTGCTTCTGATATTTGTTTCTGTTTGATACTGTTATTGATTATACTTATTGAAGCAGTTTCAAACCTCATAACGAATTTGTTGTTATATTTTAAAGATCGAATACTTTGAGAACTATTTCTTCAAGGGTTGGGATACATGTGTATAAAGAAATCGCTGTGTATACAAACATCGCTGCAATACGTACGTTCTTGAACCGAATGGCATTACAACATTTTACAGGTATTAAAACACACTAAACAATGATCATCTACAAGTGGGTGGAAAACGTATGTGTAAACTTCAAAGTGCGAAATTATAAGAATTGAATGTCAGTTTGTGTGTTTTGCACTGAAAAATGAACGATGTCAAAGCGTTGTTCAAACTCTCGCGTGAACTCGCTCGTAAACTCGCTCGTTCACACGAGTTTGAACACCGCTTTGACATCGTTCATTTTTCAGTGCAAACACACAAACTGACATTCAATTCTTAATTAAAGGCTTTCGACTGGCAGATATTCTGGGTCAAACAAGTCAAAGCAACCCGAATTCCCGCTTTAAATAACGGTAATATTGGCTTTCTTGTTGGTACTAACCTTAACAATTGCACTATTAAGACTGTTGAAGGACCAAAACCGAACACTGACATAGTTTGACATGTTGCAGGCTACGGTCTTGTCAAAGGCCAAGGTCGAATATCGTCACTTTCTGTTGTGACGTCACTTGAATTGTTCGATGACGTAATTGCATTCGGGCAGTCAACCCCGTCAGAAGTTGATTTGGGTAAACTTACAGTCAAATTCCTTCATTGTTTCCTTTTTCTTTTCAACACAAATTCCATGAGTTTTAGCAATAATAACGGTAATGCTACTTTTGAGGGCATTATCATTTGCAGAAGCCCTCGGTCTTTTTCATCTGCCCTCCTTCGATGTCAAAGCGTTGTTCAAACTCTCGCGTGAACTCGCTCGTAAACTCGCTCGTTCACACGAGTTTGAACACCGCTTTGACATCGTTCATTTTTCAGTGCAAACACACAAACTGACATTCAATTCTTAATTAAAGGCTTTCGACTGGCAGATATTCTGGGTCAAACAAGTCAAAGCAACCCGAATTCCCGCTTTAAATAACGGTAATATTGGCTTTCTTGTTGGTACTAACCTTAACAATTGCACTATTAAGACTGTTGAAGGACCAAAACCGAACACTGACATAGTTTGACATGTTGCAGGCTACGGTCTTGTCAAAGGCCAAGGTCGAATATCGTCACTTTCTGTTGTGACGTCACTTGAATTGTTCGATGACGTAATTGCATTCGGGCAGTCAACCCCGTCAGAAGTTGATTTGGGTAAACTTACAGTCAAATTCCTTCATTGTTTCCTTTTTCTTTTCAACACAAATTCCATGAGTTTTAGCAATAATAACGGTAATGCTACTTTTGAGGGCATTATCATTTGCAGAAGCCCTCGGTCTTTTTCATCTGCCCTCCTTCGTCGGGCAGTTAATGGAAGACCTCGGGCTTCTGCAAATGATAATGCCCTCAAAACTAGCATTACCCTTATATTATAGCTAAAATACATGGAATTATCATGAAACGGCCCTCCCATTATCAGAAATTTGCAGTCCGCTGCAAATGATATTGGACCGCTCAACCTTAACGACGGGCCACTATCAGTTCTGTTGTCAAGTGACGTCATAGTGGATGCGTGGGCTTACGGTTCATTCGACATTAATTGGCTTTCGACTGGCAGATATTCTGGGTCAAACAAGTCAAAGCAACCCGCATTCCCTCTTTAAATAGCGGTAATATTGGCTTTCTTGTTGGTGCTAACCTTAACAATTGCACTATAAAGGCTGTTGATGGACCAAAACCGAACACTGACATAGTTTGACAAGTTGCAGGCTATGGTCTTGTCAAGGGCCAAGGTCGAATATCGTCACTTTCTGTTGTGACGTCACTTGAATTGTTCGATGACGTAATTGCATTCGGGCAGTCACCCCGTCAGAAGTTGATTTGGGTAAACTTACAGTCAAATTCCTTCATTGTTTCCTTTTTCCTTTCTACACAAATTCCATGTATGTTAGCAATAATAACGGTAATGCTATTTTGAGGGCAGTATCATTTTCGTCGGGCAGTTAATGGAAGACCTCGGGCTTCTGCAAATGATAATGTCCTCAAAAAATAGCATTACCCTTATATTATTCTACACTTAAGACCAGTCTACATTTAGGTCCCAACAGACCTCTCTAACGTAATGCTGTAGGAGTAGTCGCCCGTCGGATCGTCGGCCTTTATCTTTCATTGTGTATATGAGGGTCTCTGGACCCAGTTACGTCGCTGACCGATCTGCTTTAGATCGTGCTTAGTTCACAAAAAATATAGACACTGCCGTTGATAACAAGCTTGTCATAACTCAAGAAGGCAGTACAACCCTCACCACGTGTATTGCCCATGAAAGGGAAGGGTTGTGATCTAAGCCATCTCGGGGCGGTGGGGTAGCCTAGTGGTTAAAGCGTTGGCTCGTCACGCCGAAGACCCAGGTTCGAATCCCCACAAGGGTACAATGTGTGAAGCCCATTTCTGTTTATCCCCGCCGTGATGTTGCTGGAATATCGCTAAAAGCGGCGTAAAACCAAACTCAGTCAGTCAGTCTTAGCCATCTCACCCTGTCCGTGAAATCCTCTGAGATGCAAAAGTTTTTATCACCTTTCAGGAGCGATTTTCCAGCTGTAAGGATGTTACTTTTATCCTTATTTGAAGCAAATTTTACAATGACAGGACGATTTGCTGTCGATGTGCCCGCTCTATCGGTACAGTATCAGCGTTTTCTAGTTTAAGGGTATCACGAAGAAAATCTCTCACTTTGGCTTCACTATCCTCCAACGACTGTCCCCTTTTTTCAGCGAGTCCATGAAATATCAGATTTGATCTACGTCACTGTGCCTCGATGTTGTCAGTTTTAATTTCTAACTCAAACAGTTTTTGTTTTAAATCCTCATTTTCTGCCTTTACGTCAACTAATTTATCTTCAAAGTCCTTAGAAAATCTATCAAACTTCAAGTTCATAAATGATATCTCATCCTGAATTGTTTTCAACGTCTTTGCAATGGCAGCCATACTAATCAGGTCGGACTGTGCCTGTTCACTCCCACCCGGAATACATTCGCCCGCCACGTTTTTTGTTGACAATCTTGTTTGTACTCCGTCCTACCTGGAGTCACTATTATATTACCGACCACTTGATCTGGGGGTAAAACTTCCGCCCGTATCCCCCCTAAATTATAACGATGAGGAAATATTTCTTTCGGTGACATTTTTAGAATTCGGATATAAATTTCAGTATTTTCAGATACAATTAAAGAAACATGCTATCAGATGAGGAATATTTATTCAGGTGGTATGATTTGACTAGAATGTGATTTAAGGGGGAATACGGGCGGAAGTCATTCCCCCATCTTTCCCCCATACCCGGCGTTAACGAACTAACGTTAAAACGGGGACCCTCCAGCCACCTTTTTTTAATCTTTGACAAGACGTTCCAATTTTGGCCCTCCAAATATCAGTTGAAACTCCCACGGTACTCACTTATATATCAGACACGTCCTGACACCAAATATGTGGCAGCATGTACCCTAGATGTTGACTTATATCAAATCTTTCTCGGACACAACACACACAGCTGTCAACAACGCTGGTCACTTAACTATTGACACCATATTAACAGCCTTAAAATATATGTTTTAAAAACCCTAAATACAAACAGTACATAATATGTTCAGACAAAGGGATTTTAATGTGAAAACAATGAAGGATGTTTTTAATCATGCTGCTCCTCATTTAATCCTTTGGATTTTGAAAAGAAATTGAATTACCTGATACGTTTTTATTTTGGGTAGATAGTTGATTTTTAATATCGGTAGAGTTTAAGTTGTAAACTGTATCCTCGAAGTGGGTTATAGTATTGTAAAATGATTGTCTTCCGGAGAGGATACGTAAGTCCCAAAACTTTCAAAGTTAATTTCGACCAACAAACTTTTATCCGTAGAATATTTGTTGTTTTAAATAATGGCTAAATTTCACCACAATCACAAGAGGCTGAAGGGATGGTGTAAATCTAACTAGGGTCCATGCAGGAAGCAAAGGTACTGTAAGTCCCCATGGTCCCAAGTATGGTGATCTACCTTCAGTTGCTGGCGATCTATATAGCCTGTGTGTATATTGTAATGTCCTAAATAGTATATACCTTTAAGCTGCATGTTAGTTTAAATCTCCAACTGTGATATTCTAGTTCTTTCACTGTCCTTCGCAGACAGATTTTAAGATACAACATTATAAGTATGAACTAAGTATAAACTATTTCAATATGACCCTTTTGAGTGGCTATAAATTTTAACACACTTGCTCACTCACTACCACTAAACGATATCCCTCCATACACCTGTAAACGTCACCCCCCTCACTACCAGTACAGAGTACCCCTCCATTCACCCTAAACTTCAAACCAACCCGGAGTGCGGAAGGTCGCGGGTTCGACCCCCGACCGCGCCATACCAAACGACGTTAAAATATGGTACTTGGTGGTCCTGCCTGGCGCTCGGCATTAATGGGTACATCAAGGACTGATCGGCTCGGAGTCAGTATAATGTGTCTAAATGGGGTATTCATGCTTCACTGCGGCATGGTATCGCAGTGGGCTAGCACTATAAAACCAGCTTCAGTCTGGGCTAGTACAAGCAGCCGCACATACACATACACACGCATGCACGTCGTCATATGAGCGAAATATTCTCCGCACTCCGGGCGGACGCTCTAACCACTACACCACGGAGGCGGTCTGTTTCATACGAGTGCTAGTTGGTGCATAAGTTCAGTTGAAGTAATTTTCCCGGGGAGAATGTGTCAAGAAGTTATGAAGTTACTAGTGTATGGAGGGGTACTCAGTACTGGTGTATGGCGGGGTACTCAGTACTGGTAGTGAAGGGATACAGGTTACTGGTGTATGGAGGGGTACTCTGTACTGGTAGTGAAGGGATACAGGTTACTGGTGTATGGAGGGGTACTCTGTGACGGTAGGGAAGGGATACAGGTTACTGGTGTATGGAGGGTACTCTGTACTGTTACTGGTGTATGGAGGGTACTCTGTACTGGTAGTGAAGGGATACAGGTTACTGGTGTATGGAGGGGTACTCTGTGACGGTAGTGAAGGGATACAAGTTACTGGTGTATGGAGGGGTACTCTGTACTGGTAGTGAATGGATACAGGTTACTGGTGTATGAAGGGGTACTCTGTACTGGTAGTGAAGGGGGTGCAGGTTACTGGTGTATGGAGGGGTACTCTGTACTGGTAGTGAAGGGGGTGCAGGTTACTGGTGTATGGAGGGGTACTCTGTACTGGTAGTGAAGGGGGTGCAGGTTACTGGTGTATGGAGGGGTACTCTGTACTGGTAGTGAAGGGGGTGCAGGTTACTGGTGTATGGTGGGGTACTCTGTGACGGTAGTGAAGGAATACAGGTTACTGGTGTATGGAGGGGTACTCAGTACTGGTGTCTGGAGGGGTACTCAGTACTGGTGTATGGAGGGGTACTCAGTACTGGTGTATGGAGGGGTACTCAGTACTGGTAGTGAAGGGATACAGGTTACTTGTGTATGGAGGGGTACTCAGTACTGGTAGTGAAGGGATACAGGTTACTGGTGTATGGAGGGGTACTCTGTACTGGTAGTGAAGGGTTACTGGTGTATGGAGGGGTACTCTGTACTGGTAGTGAAGTAGGTGCATGTTACTGGTGTATGGAGGGGTACTCTGTACTTGTAGTGAAGGGATACAGGTTACTGGTGTATGGAGGGGTACTCTGTACTGGTAGTGAAGTGGTTGCAGGTTACTGGTGTATGGAGGGGTACTCTGTACTGGTAGTGAAGGGATACAGGTTACTGGTGTATGGAGGGGTACTCTGTACTGGTAGTGAAGTGGGTGCAGGATACTGGTGTATGGAGGGGTACTCTGTACTGGTAGTGAAGGGATACAGGTTACTGGTGTATGGAGGGGTACTCTGTGACGGTAGTGAAGGGATACAGGTTACTGGTGTATGGAGGGGTAGTCTGTACTGGTAGTGAATGGATACAGGTTACTGGTGTATGAAGGGGTACTCTGTACTGGTAGTGAAGGGGGTGCAGGTTACTGGTGTATGGAGGGGTACTCTGTACTGGTAGTGAAGGGGGTGCAGGTTACTGGTGTATGGTGGGGTACTCTGTGACGGTAGTGAAGGAATACAGGTTACTGGTGTATGGAGGGGTACTCAGTACTGGTGTCTGGAGGGGTACTCAGTACTGGTGTATGGAGGGGTACTCAGTACTGGTGTATGGAGGGGTACTCAGTACTGGTAGTGAAGGGATACAGGTTACTTGTGTATGGAGGGGTACTCAGTACTGGTAGTGAAGGGATACAGGTTACTGGTGTATGGAGGGGTACTCTGTACTGGTAGTGAAGTGGGTGCATGTTACTGGTGTATGGAGGGGTACTCTGTACTGGTAGTGAAGTGGGTGCAGGTTACTGGTGTATGGAGGGGTACTCTGTACTGGTAGTGAAGGGATACAGGTTACTAGTGTATGGAGGGGTACTCTGTACTGGTAGTGAAGGGATACAGGTTACTGGTGTATGGAGGGGTACTCTGTACTGGTAGTGAAGTAGGTGCATGTTACTGGTGTATGGAGGGGTACTCTGTACTGGTAGTGAAGTGGATGCAGATTACTGGTGTATGGAGGGGTACTCTGTACTTGTAGTGAAGGGATACAGATTACTGGTGTATCGAGGGGTACTCTGTACTGGTAGTGAAGTGGTTGCAGGTTACTGGTGTATCGAGGGGTACTCTGTACTGGTAGTGAAGGGATACAGGTTACTGGTGTATGGAGGGGTACTCTGTACTGGTAGTGAAGTGGGTGCAGGATACTGGTGTATGGAGGGGTACTCTGTACTGGTAGTGAAGGGATACAGGTTACTGGTGTATGGAGGGGTACTCTGTACTGGTAGTGAAGTGAGTGCAGGTTACTAGTGTATGGAGGGGTACTATGTACTGGTAGTGAAGGGATACAGGTCACTGGTGTATGGAGGGGTACTCTGTACTGGTAGTGAAGTGGGTGCAGGTTAATGGTGTATGGAGGGGTACACTTTACTGGTAGGGAGGGGGGTGCTAGTCAATGAACAACTTGCGTTGATTTGCAATGAGCGTTAAAGGGTCAGCATGTCCTTCCTTACCCTATTAAAATCACATTTCTCTTTTTCTGTTACACTACACTGTTCATACTGCCTGTATTGAAATCTGAGTTAATGAATATGAGTTCGGTATTGTAAATGTAATGGTTGATTGTAAAGAAGCTGTTATCCAGAGAGCTTCCATCCATCCCTCGCTCCCTCCATTTATTTATGCAACGGTCCGTCCATCCGTCAGCATGTTCTGCCTTACCCTACTGCCATGGCACAAGCACGACATAACTAACATTTATCTTGTTACGCAACACTGTTCACATTGCCTGTATTGATATCTGAGTTAACGAATACATGTTCCGTACTGTAAGTGTAATGATTGATTATAAAAAAGCTGCTATCCAAAAATCTTCTGTTCATCCCTCACTTTGCCCATCCATCTAGCCATCTATTCTTCCGTCCATTTATTTATACTACGGTCCTTCCATCCATCCGTAAGTCCATCCAACCTTCCATTCATCGCCAAATACATAATGGAGGATAACGGTTTCATATATTAACTTATGAACACAGATATATTAGTTTCAATAACCAAAGTAATTTTGACATGAATTTCATCGCACTTTGTAGAACTGGGTAAATAAGCAGGATGAACGTTACTGTGATCACGGTTGTGACAATGCATACTTGGATACTATTTTTGCAAAACATGCATATGTATAATTACATCCCGCCCACTGGTTTGAATTCCTGACGAATGAAAGGCCTTTCCTTGGGAGCCTATATGCATAATAGCTACAGGGGTTTGTTGGTGCGGCAAACACGCTGGTAGACAAGACGGAGGTAGTCAGGTAACAGCGCAGCCTTCCTCTACATTCATATCAAGTTCAGCTCTATCTTTCCTTGGTATGTAAAATATTCATTTAAATTGCAGAACATTGCTTGTTGTCGCTTGTTGTTCGTTAAGTATATATGAGAAAATGTTTACTTATTTGATAAATGAATGATGGTATCAAGGCGAATGTATTTGAACTTTGAAATCTGATTGTAATGTTGGAATCAGACAAGGGGAATCTGTAGCCCCACTTCAATTTTCCTTGTATTTGAATGATATAGAATGGTATTTTACACAACATGGTTGTACAGGTTTGCTGATCGATCGACTTACACTTGATTGTTTTGTCTGTAGGTATTGCTCTAGTTCTATTTGTGCTTCTGTTTTATACTTTTTAAAGAAGGGGGAACTTAATTTTTAATTGATAATTGAAAACAATTGGGAGATATATCGGAGTCAATCAATGTTGATCTGATAATAATGAACGTTTTGAGAGTGGATCACCACTTGTACTTCCTTATGACCATAGTTGTTTGTACAGTAACAGCTTTTGAAAGATGATTGGTGTATGACGTGAAATGTGCATGTGTACGATTTTCTTTTTCTTGTGGTGCAAGATGACTGTCAAAATTAATGTAATACAGTGATTTATCGACCTTCTCGAAAACTGTCAAAATCAAGAGTGACACTCGTTGTGCCCGTGCATCCCATGCGTTGTGTTGGGGTGATGATCAAGAGAAATGGTGGTGCGTTCATAAGATATATGGTTGACGTTCACGTAAGCGTGGGCCAAGGTCATCCCACAAATGCTCGATGGGGTTGAGGTCGGACGATTTGGAAGGCTATGGACGCACTGTAATGTGAAGATATTGAATAGTGGCATGTGCTGTGTGAAGCATGGCCTTATTTAGCTGGAACAACTCCTCTGGCGGTTAATGATCGGAAGTATTTCGCATCGAACCGAATAGCAGTTAAATTGCCCTGAAAGCGCAAACAGTTAGATTGCGGCATGTAGGATATAGCTACCCACATCATGACGCTATCAGCATATCGGTAAGCCTGGGCGACACAATTCTGATTAAAACGTTGATTTTCCGTCACGGCACTGAAGCAGAAAGCATGATCCGTCACGGAACCAAGGCAGTTCTGTATCGTCTTGGCATGGGCTGTATCGTCTTGGCGTGGACTTCTGGCCCATTCTCTAAATATCCAATTAATAATATTTAAGAGATGAGTTTGGTAAAAAGGACTGTTTTGGAATGTGTAAAATGATAAATAATTTTGTTTCTATTTTCAGGTTCGCACATCATGGCTACCAACGCGGTTTTTGCTATTTTGTGCTTAATTGGTGAGTATTAGTGTGTGAGGATAATAGTTTCGAGACCTCCGTGACCTACTTTTGAAACTAATAATTCAATGGGTGATCGCAGCTGTCATTTTCAAGAGTATATTGTGTGAGTGGTCAGAATGCTTATGAGGACCACGAGAAATCTTCACCATACCGACATCGTTACTCAGTTATCTTGGGGTGCTTTACTTGTTATGTCCCAGAGAAGACTGACTGACTGACTGAGTTTGGGTTTTACGCCGCTTTTAGCAATATTCCAGCAACATCACGGCGGGGGACACCAGAAATGGGCTTCACACATTATACCCATGTGGGGATTCGAACCCGGGTCTTCGGCGTGACGAGCCAACGCTTTAACCACTAGGATATTTTATTCTTAAATCAGTGTATTAAGGGCATACGAGCACAAAGCACAGCTCATCTTCAATTGCATTTTATGTACAATTTACACAATCTGTTTCTCTTGGAATGTTATATCTGCCCTTCTCTACTCAGAATACGCAGTAACATTACAACGATACAGAGAAGGTTAGCTGCCCCTTGGCAATACAGTAGTCTTACACTTGTCACCCAGGTCATCTTATTCACAGAAATAGTTTGTACAGAGTTGTGTCCCTTGAGCGTAGCAGTAACTCGTGATTCTGGGTTCGTATCTTCGACACGTCTGATTATGAATACACTGACCATGACTTGATGGACAATTCTACTTATCTGATATATAATGAAGCTAGGATTTGCTGAGGCGTCAGTCAGTGATCCTTAACGTCAAAAGGTAAACATCATCCCCAGAGAGAGCCTGGTGAAGCTGAGACCCATATTTCTATGATTATACTATTAATGTGTGACGTCACGTCACCATCTGTGCTGGAAGAAAAGTACTAATTTTAATGATATCATTTTTAACCATATATGGCTTTATGCTATACGTAAATTTGTACCCCCAGTTTGTAAACGTATATCGGGGCGGTGTGGTAGTCGAGTGGTTAAAGCGCTCGCCCGATACGCCGATGGCCGGAGTTCGATTCCCCAGATCGGTATAATGTGTAAGACACCATTTCTGGTGTCCCCCACCGTGATAATGCTGGAATATTGCTAAATGAGGCGTAAAACTAACTCACTCACTGTAAACATGACCATGTGTACGTGTTTCGCCATCGTGGTAAACCTTTATTTATAGAGAGAGATGTGTTTTTATTTATTTATTCCTGTGGGGTTGTATGTTTCTCATATCAGTCTGACACCCTGTGTTATAACAATGATAATGTTCATAAAAGTGTGTCCTTAAATTAACCTATGAATTGTTGTTATCACAGTGTAACAATGGCATCCAAAACTGGGTGTTCCATGTTAAAAATGTTTTATTTATATATGGTTTTGGATATGTTTGGTGTGACCCAGGATGTGTTGACGCTAGTACGTTTTGTTGTCATTTTAAGCAACGCTTAATTGATTGTTTCATTCAAAAATGGCATCATGACATTACTTCAATTAGTATATATTATGGCTATACAGCAATATCAAATATGAATTTGGATATGAATATATTTAGATGCTTTACATCCAAACACTGTTAGGTATGTTACGAATTTCGTGTCATAAATTAAAATTGAAACTGGGCGTTATAAAAATATTGATCCCATCTAAAGATAGTATTGCAAAATTATGAAAATACATATAGTTATGCATGTAAGTACCGAACTGTTTTGTCCAGCATCCAAGACAACTCACTTCAATCCCTCTTAATCACTCACCATATCTACCTTCATTATTTTAGGTGGACAGTATCTACTCTTGACTGAGGTAAGTATCGAGGTCCCCTGTTAAAATAGATCCCATGTACTTGATGACGTCACAGATAGGCTTGGCCATTTGTTGCGTGCATATCTTCGTGCCCTGACTGGATGGGACATTGTAAGAAGTCAACAACGTCTCCCTGGGGGATCTTTTTCAAGATGGCGGCATATCCGATGGAGTGATCCAACATGGCGGACGCATTTCAAGATGGCTGACGCGTTTCAAGATGGCGGCTGCGTTTCAAGATGGCGGCCGCATTTCAAGATGGCGGCCGCGTTTCAAGATGGCGGACGGAACGCATTTCAAGATGGCGACGGACGGGGAAGGAGAGGGAGGGAGAGGAGAGAGGGAGAGAGGGAGGGAGGGAGAGTGGTGAGGACGATGTAGGCCTAGAGAAGCGTGTTGTTAAAGCTTTGTCAGCTTTCTTTTGAGCGGGATGAAAAGGGCCGTTGGTATTAGTGGGTGAGACATCACCGAGGCATGGCATCTAGGTGATGGCGGGCCACTGGAGGAGGTACTGGTGGAATCGTCCATGGGTGTACATGTTGTCTGTGCGATCATGAACGAGGAGGACCCTGTCATTGAGTAGAGCCAGTAGATGTTTGCTTTCACGTTTACTCACTTTCTTTGGCGGTTCACTTGGCTGGTTGGTGGGAGCTGGGCGTTTCTGGGTCTTATTAGAGCAGTTCATACTCTTATGGTCCTCTTTACCACAGTACCGGCAGGGGTGTGGGCAGTCGTAACTGAGATGCCCTTCGTTTTTTTCCACAGTTGTAGCAGGTGTTGTTATCGTGCTTGTTACTGTCGTTGGTCTTCTTTGGACATATGTAATGACGATGGCCTTGAACACCACATTCGGTACAGGTCACCATGTGGCAGTGCAGATAACTGTGGTCAACTGTTTTGCACAGGCGGCAACGGAAGGAGGTGGAGGTGGGAGAGGACTGCATGCTTCCAGTTTCAGTCAGCAACTGATGCGGAGAGTTTTATAGCTGAGGTTGATTACGTCACTTTTGGCAGCCGGGTTAGTGTGGCGTGACGTAATAGGGTGTGTGACGTAATGGGCAAAACCCATGGGCAAAACCTATGGGAAAAACTCATGGGCAGGCCCATGGTAAAAACCTAATGAAAGAAAACCTGTGACGCCATCAATCCAAAAAAACATAATGGCTTCATGGCGCAAATTACCTCACGCCACCCTTTATGATGAACCTAGTGTGACGCCATAGTGTTTTCCAACAAATGATCTCACACACCTCCTTGCGCATATTGCCTCACACCACTCTTAGGACAGAATAGGGTGACGTCTATATAAACCAGGTTCAGCGTGAGTCTTGGCAGTTTTCATCATGCAGTCACCACCAATGGAAATAGAAGAAGATGAACTTGAAGATACGCCCGTGCCCTACCAGTTGAAGCCGACGTCCAAAAGAACAACCAAGAAGTTCCGGACCGACAGCCATCGCTTTAAGCTGAAGTTCAACCAAGCTTGGCTGCAGCGTCAACAACCTGAAGACTTACACTAGGTTCATTATAAAGGGTGGCGTGAGGTAATTTGCGCCATGAAGCCATTATGTTTTTTGGATTGATGGCGTCACAGGTTTTCTTCCATCAGGTTTTTACCATAGGTTTTGCCCATGGGTATTGCCCATGACGTCACACACCCTATTACGTCACGCCACACTAACCCGGCTGCCAAAAGTGACGTCATCAACCTCAGCTATAAAACTCTTTGCATCAGATGCTGACTGAAACTGGAAGCATGCAGTCGTCTGCACCCCTGCCGGTACCGTGGTAAAGAGGACCATAAGAGCATGTACTGCTCTAACAAGACCCAGAAACGTCCAGCTCCCACCAACCAGCCAAGTGAACCGCCAAAGAAAGTGAGTAAACGTGAAAGCAAACATCTACTGGTTCTACTCAATGACAGGGTCCTCCTCGTTCACGATCGCATAGACACCATGCACACTCTACTTCAACATGTCTTGGACTTTGTTGAACCCATGGACGATTCCACCAGTACCTCCTCCAGTGGCCCGCCATCACCAAAATAGATGCCATGCCTCGGTGATGTCTCACCCACCAATACCAACGGCCCTTTTCAGGGCCGCCCATCCCGCTCAAAAGAAAGCTGACAAAGCTTTAACAACACGCTTCTCTAGCCGTACATCGTCCTCACCACTCTCCCTCCATCCCTCCCTCTCCTTCCCCGTCCGTCGCCATCTTGAAATGCGTTCCGTCCGCCATCTTGAAACGCGTCCGCCATCTTGAAATGCTTCCGCCATCTTGAAACGCGTCTGCCATCTTGAAATGCGTCCGTCATGTTGGATCGCGCCACCGGAAGTACCGCCATCTTGAAAAAGATCCCTGGGAGACGTTGTTGACTACTTTCGTGCCCTGACTGGATGGGACATTGTACATGGCCCAAGGTTTAGAATTGATCTTCGTCAACCCATGCTTGTCGTAAAAAGCGACTATTATTAATACTGCAAAGCGCGTCGCTAACAAACAAACAAATATAAAGTATACATAAAGTCTGATCTCAATATACACTTTTTCCTACTTCGTAGATAACCTTTGTATTTTTACACAAGTCATGATTTTTCCAGGGAGCATCCTATGAGCTGGCCGCTAGAAAGAACAGTATATATGCTTCAATTACTAAAGACGAGTTTGAGAAGCTGGACACGACCTTGATGGACGTGGTCAGTACGACTCACATCTTTCAAGAGGCACACAATGATACTCTGACATTTTCGGGTCGGGATGCAGCCATTAATGCGGGGAATTCCTTCGGCTTGACGGATGAAGAAACCCTGGCAGTAATGATCTATACTACAAATTATGTATACACAGAATTCAACAGAATACTGAGAGAGGGTGACATCGCCAAATACGACCAGTCATTCCAGGTCTTTCATTACCTCCTTATTAACGCCATTGAGAAGATACGTCTGAAGCAAACTCTTCCGGAATACCTGTATAGGGGTGACGAGAAGATATATTCCATCGAATACGTAACCGATATGCGTTTCCCTGGATACACATCGACCTCATCTGATGAATCTGTAGCCAAAGAATTCCGCGGAAGCACGGGCACTCTCATTCACTTGGAGGGAGTTAAGTTAGGCGCTGATATTGCCAGCCTTTCGGTAGTTCCTTCGGAGGCAGAAGTCTTGATCCCCCCCTATGAACGTTTCAAAGTCACCAACGTTGACAGGGACGACAAAGGCCCACTCTTCTACCTGGAGAGTATTGGGGAGATGTGCGGAGGTCGTCGACGACGATCCACGGGAGGGCCGTGCCGATGCTGTAGACAGCCGTTAGACGTAATCCGTGAAGCCACGAGTGGATGCGTCCGGCAACAGATGAAGTGGAACGTTGTCTACTTCTGTTTAGTGGTGTATGTCGTTGTTAGATATTGATATTAGCAAATCTAACAGTTCAAGCGCAGCACCACTTTATACACTTGTTCATTTGGTCATGTACATTTACATGGTTGCATAAGTTGATTGACATCTCATAGTTTTAGCCCGTTTCAAGACGGTTGAACAATATGTAACTGCCAATTCAAATGTTTAATGTCAGAGTGCAAGCCCTTACATTAAAATAATCTGTATAGTTCAGTTTGCGTTTTACATTTGTTCAGTGCAATGTATTCGGGAATGTTGTTTTATTATTAATATCAATGGCGGATCCAGAGGGGGGAGGGGAGGAGGGGCCGACACCCCCTCTCCCCCCAAAAAAAATAAAAAATAAAAAAATAAAAAAAATTCCTGGATCCACCCGTGAATGTGAGTTCAGAAAGTGCCCTGTTTCCATTAGGTACAAAGCATGTATAATTCATTGGCAAACGTCATTTGTGTGGGCAATGATTTGTGTAGTTAGTCAAGGACTCGAAGGCGCTATAATCCGCTAGCGGATGTTCTATATTGCTTCAACCTTATCACTTACAAGACTGGAGGAAAATTCTGGGTATGAATGAAAAAGTCCCCAGCAATAACCGCTTGTCGTAAGAGGCGACGTAATGGGTGTCAGACTTGGTTGAATGCAAGTGAGTGAGAATGTTTTTACGCCGCCTTAACCCATGAGAAGAATTGACGCGTGCTGGTGGATAGGTTGTTTGTTTAACGCCGCACTCAGCAATATTCCAGCTATATGGCGACAGTCTGTAAATCATCAAGCCTGGACCAGACAATCCAGTGATCAACAGCATGAGCATCGATCTACGCAACTGGAAGACATGTGTCAGCCAAGTCAGTGGGTCTGACCACCCGATCCCGTTAGTCGACAAGAATTAATTGCTGAAGACTAATGCTGGAGACGATACTGCGATCGTTATGAACGAAACGCGCACGCACACACCCACACACACGTATCTTCACGATTAGAGCGTCTGCTCGGACCGGGGGATTCGTTCAATCCCAAACAGAAAAACTTTATGACACGGTACTTGTCACCATGCCTGGCGTCCCCTCATTAAGTGGGGAAAACAAGTATATCCTTAATGTGTCTGAATTACATATCCACGATAAAGCTACTTGTGACTTAATACTGCAAACATGTCATTAATCCAGACTAGCACCAAAAGCCGCAGGTGCACGCACATACATGCGCATCTAACATGTCATTAATCCAGACTAGTACCAACAGCCGCAGGTGCACGCACATACATGCGCATCTAACATGTCATTAATCCAGACTAGTACCAACAGCCGCAGGTGCACGCACATACATGCGCATCTAACATGTCATTAATCAAGACTAGTATCAACAGCCGCAGGTGCACGCACATACATGCGCAGATGCGCATATATTGCTACCTGTATGTAAGTGCAATACACATGAATACGACGTTAAACCTAACAGCCCTTCAACCATCGATGCTCATGATGTCTGTTACTGGATTTTCTGGTTCAGAGTGGTGCGTTTCAACAATAATGAGTCCAGTGTCGTATACGTGGTGATGAAGACGTCAGACGCTGATGAATGAATCGTCTAGGAAGATGAACATTTCTTCTAGGTAGATGAAGGTTCCTTCTTCGTAGATGAACACAGTGTTGTAGCCCAGTGGTTAAAGGGTCCGCTCGTCATGTTAAAGACCCGGGTTCGATTCCCTGCATGAGTACAGTGTGTGAAATCCATTGGTGATGTTCCCCACCGTGGTATTGCTGGAATATATTGCTTAACTCATTCACTCACTGTGACCATTTGAATAACTTGAAGATTTTATCATTTACATTAGATTTTTTGTTGTATTTTCACTAACAACAGTTGCAGATATGGGTGTGAATATCTGCCTCTTATCGGGTCCGACCGCCTCCGTTATGTAGTGGTTAGAACGTCAGCCCGGAGAGCGGAAGGTCACGGGTTCGATCCCCGACCGTGTCATACCAAAACACGTTAAAATATGGTACTTGTTGGTCCCTGCCTGGCACTCGGCATTAATGGGTACAACAAGGACTGGTCGACTCGGAGTCAGTATACTGTGTCTGAGTGGGGTATTCATGCTTCACTGCGGCATGGCATCTCAGTGGGCTAGCACTATAAAACCAGCTTCAGTCTGGGCTAGTACAAGCAGCCGCACATACACATACACACACATGCACGTTGTCATATTAGCGAAATATTCTCAAGCACGACGTAAAAACCCAATTTCACCTCACCTCGCCTTATCGGGTCCAGCAACTCACGATGTGAACACAATAGATACAAAACAGGTTTACAATGACCTCACACTCAGAATTCACACCAAACATGATTCAGTGAACGGGTTGTCTGCCAGTTGTCTGAACTTGTATCTATAATGTAACCTTGCTTCCATAAATCTGGTGACATTTGAAATGATTTCGCTGAAAAGCGTGTGAAGGAAGAGTCAGAAACGTGAAGTTAAACATAGACACAGAGTTTAAAAGTAAAGTCGATTACCATAAATATATTATTTTCTCGTAGCTATTTATTATCACATTACCAAACTAATAATTACCTGAAGATGTCGGAAAACGCACGTAAAATCTCGTCAAGATCGTCAGAGAAAACACTCATCAATGGGAATCATGAGAGCCGTAATGTTTTGTTTATAAAAAGTGCGTATTTAAATCACTCACTGGTTGACACATGTCATCGGTTCCCAATTGCGCAGATCGATGCTCATGCTGTTGATCACTGGGTTGTTTGGTCCAGACTCGATTATTTGCAGACCGCCGTCATATAGCTGGAATATTGCTGAGTGCGGTGTAAAACTAAACTCACTCACTCGAGTCTACGCAAGATACCCAGAGGCATGTTGCCCCTGAAGAAGGCGATTATTAATAAATATTAGAGTGGCAAGAGGTATCCTTAAGATGACAACCTTTTAATAACTAGGCTACGCCACCATCCCACTTAACCCTGTAATGATCCAGGGGCGGTGGGGTAGCCTAGTGGTTAAAGCCCGGGTTCGAATCCCCACATGGTCACAATATGTGAAGCCCATTTCTGGTGTCCCCCGCCGTGATATTGCTGGAATATTGCTAAAAGCGGCGTAAAACCATACTCACTCACTCACTGTAATGATCCAACATGAGCTACCAACAGTCATAGCTTCAATGTCGCTTTGTTTAAACTTTTGTTTAGGTTGAGTCCTATTTGGGATTCGAAACCACGCTCTCAGAATCAGGAACCTAATCGCCAGCACATAAACTGTGGCAGAGTGGGTTAGATGGCTGAGTGGGTTAGATGACTGACGTTGTGTTCTGGCGATTAGGTGCCGGACTGTGAGAGTGTCAACCAGAGATATTAGAATCGATACTTTACTGCGAAAGTGTAATCTCAAATATAACGTGTTACATTTGACCACTTTCAAAATGTTAATGTCTATTAAAAAATACTGTTTTGCCAATACACAAATAACACAAGTAGATGCAATAGCGGAAGTGTGTATTTATATACAATACAATAATTTATTACACAGATGTGAGAATAATACTGAACAGGTGGTTAGAAAAAAGATAAAAAAAACGTGTATAGATATTCACTTCTCTATATTTAAACATCGTAAATCTTGAAATCTCAACATGCGGGCAATATTTACTTGAGCGTTATGTCACAAGCGGCATTGGTTCGTTATGCGTTAATCCAAACAAGGTCACAACACCTTTTGTTCACAATATTCACTTCTCTATATTTAAACCTCTTAAATCGGGAAACCTTAACTTGTGGGCAATATTTATATACGTGAGCGTTAAATCACAGGCAGCCTTGATTCGTTATGTTTTAAGCCCAAAGAGTTCACATCACCTCTTGTTCACAGTAAACACACAAGTGACTCGGAGACAGATCCATACATGCCTCATACACATCGTTTTGTTACGTAGAGTTTGAGGTTTATTGCCACGTGTGATATCCACAAATATAAAATCAAACGTTCGGAAAATTGGAATACTTTTCTTGGGTAAATGGCTTCTTAAACAAGTCATTATCACACAAATAAGTAATGATAATTAGCATGTCTGTCCAGGCATCACTGTTGAAAAAAAGATCATCTGTTGTGTCAATAGTTTATCACCAGAACCCCGAATATATGAATATATTCAAGCTAAAATGAATAATTATTGATCGATGATTCATTGGTTTTATATTTGCAATAGGCTGTGGGGAAGTAAAAAATAATAATTAGTTGAAATTACAGGGATTTGGGGGACGAACTTCATAATTTTGAAACTAACCAGATCGGTGAAACTGGTTCTGTGATTTGCGCCGATTTCGTTTGTGTTGAAATTCTGGTGTTGTTGATCTGGGCAGTTACTGCAGGTAATCTGGGGGTATTCTATACCACGTCGTATCACACACTGGGTTTCTCATAATACTGAGTGGATGCAGGTTAATATGGTAAAATATAACACATAATATGCATACAATATATCACATCTACGTCGTCTAATACTGACATACATATCGTATGTGCACAATGTATCACATCGACATAGTTTAATACGTTTAATACTGACTTTGAGCAGGGAAGAATAGCAGCGAATACTACGTCAGTTAAATATACTAACTTATCATATCTACATTGTCAGTGACTGTGTGCAAGCTATTTGGTCCAAAATAGGAACCAAGTTTGTATCCTTGCCGGTAAATTTGATTGGCGAATGATTGTCTTTTAATCGACACAAAATATCACGATTCAATGGATTGTTGTGTGACAAAAATGTCCAAAAGTTACAAATGTTTACCACAACAACAACAGGTTAACAATTAACATAACGAAGATAACGATGAAACCATTGAGTCAGACATTCAAATTATGACTGAGTTTGTGCAGTTGTCGTTTCCGGTCCTGTCAAAGGCTGTGCCCGGATGTTCGGGTGTACAAGGAGGCGCGTGTTGTCGTTTCCCAGCTGTTGTGGATGGCCTTGAGACTGGGGCGGTCAAGTTCAGGCTGGTGACCGGGGAAGGCGTGTGGGTGTCGAGCTGCAAGAACAAGTCATAGGCGTCGTCATAATGCCACATTTTGGAGTCATAATGCCACATGGTGGCGTCATAGTGTCAGATGGTAATGGTCAGAATGTCACTTAATGGCGTCGTAATATCACGCAGTGGTGTCATGTCACATGATGGCGTCATAGCGACACTGCTTCTACACTACCAGTACACTGTGCCCCTCCATACACCAGTAACCTCTACCCCTGTCACTGCCAGTACACTATCACCTCCATACACAAGTAACCCGTACCCCTGTCAATACCAGTACACTGTGCCAATCCATACACCAGCAACATGTACCCCTGTCACTACCAGTACACTGTCCCCTCCATACACAAGTCACCTGTACCCCTGTCACTACCAGTACATGGCAACCCTCCATACGTCAGTAACCTGTACACCCGTCACTACCAATACACTCTCCCCTCCACACATCAGTAACCTGTACACCTGTCACTACCTGTACACTATCCCCTCCATACACCAGTAACCTGTACACCCGTCACTACCAGTGCACTGTTGTTCCCCTCCATACACCAGTAACCTGTACACCCGTCACTACCAGTGCACTGTTGTTTCCCTCCATACACCAGTAACCTGTACATCCGTCACTTCCAGTACACTGTTGTTTCCCTCCATACACCAGTAACCTGTACACCCGTCACTACCAGTACACTGTTGTTTCCCTCCATACACCAGTAACCTGTACACCCGTCACTACCAGTACACTGTTGTTTCCCTCCATACACCAGTAACCTGTACACCCGTCACTACCAGTACACTGTTGTTTCTCTCCATACACCAGTACCATGTACACCCGTCACTACCAGTACACTGTTCCCTCCATACACCAGTAACCTGTACCCCAGTCACTACCAGTACAATGTGCCCCTCCATACACCAGTAACCTCTACCCCGTCACTACCAGTACACTGTTCCCTCCATACATGAGTAACCTGTACCCCTGTCAGTACCAGTACACTATCACCTCCATACACCAGTAACCTCTACGCCGTCACTACCAGTACACTGTGCCTCTCCATACATCAGTAATTACCTGTACTTCCCTTGTACCCTTGTCACTACCAGTACACTGTCCCCTCCATACATGAGAAAAATCTGTCCAGTACACTGTCCCCTCAATATACCAGTAACCTGTACCCCCGTCAGTACCAGTACACTGTTGTTCCCCTCCATGCACCACTAACATGAACACCTTGCACTACCTGTACACTATCCCCTCCATACACCAGTAACCTGTACACCCGTCACTACCAGTGCACTGTTGTTTCCCTCCATACACCAGTAACCTGTACACCCGTCACTACCAGTACACTGTTGTTTCCCTCCATACACCAGTAACCTGTACACCCGTCACTACCAGTACACTGTTGTTTCCCTCCATACACCAGTAACCTGTACACCCGTCACTACCAGTACACTGTTGTTTCCCTCCATACACCAGTAACCTGTACACCCGTCACTACCAGTACACTGTTGTTTCCCTCCATACACCAGTAACCTGTACACCCGTCACTTCCAGTACATTGCAACCCTCCAACTACATCTAAACGAAAAAAGCGGACTTGATTGTACAATTTTGATTCTATTACGAACATGTGTGTGTTTGACGTCTCATTGAGCAATATTAGAGCTCTGTAACGGCGTTCTTGAAGTATCGAGTGTGGACCATACAATGCAGTGATTGGCATACTGAAATATGATGACAGAGCATGTGTTTATCAGCTATTAGTGACGATATCGGGTGTTTGAGACGAGTGCTAGTTGGTGGTGCATCAGTTCAGTTGAAGTAGTTTTCCCGGGCAAAATGTGTCAGCAAGTTATGGGTGTCATGTGCTATCACGAATTCCAGTCTCGATACGGGGGTCAATAAACAGCTTGAGTTGATTTGCAGTGGGCGTTAAAGGGTCAGCATTTCCTACCTTACCCTATTGAAATCACATTTCTCTTCTTCTGTTACACTACACTGTTCACAGTGCCTGTATTGATATCTGAGTTAATGAATATATCTTCCGTACTGTAAATGTAATGGTTGATTGTGAAAAAAAACTTGTAAAAAGCTGCTATCCAAAAATCTTCTGTCCATCCCTCTTCCGTACTGTAAATGTAATGATTGATTGTGAAAATTTTTTTTTTAAAAAGCTGCTATCCAAAAATCTTCTGTCCATCCCTTACTTTGCCCATCCATCTATCCTTCCGTTCATTTAATTATATAACGGTCCTTCCATCCATCCGTACGTCCACCAAACCCTCCATTCATCGCCAAATACATAATGGAGGATGACGGTTTCATATATGAACTCATGAACACAGATATATTAGTTTCAATAACCAAAGTAATTTTGACATGAACCCCTTGAAAAGCTTCATCGCACTTTGTAGAACTGGGTAAATGAGCAGAATGTAGAACTGTACATTACTAATGGGGTCAGAGCAATGCACTGTGCTGTGATCACGGTTGTGATAATAAATACTTGGATACTTTTGTTGCACAATATGCATATGTATATTTTTTCATCCCGCCCACTGGTTTGAATTCCTGGGAAATGAAAGGCCTTTCCTTGGGAGCCCTTTTTGTATGATAGCTACAGGTGGTGGCGTCATAATGTCACTTGATGGAGTGATAATGTCACATGATAGCTACAGGTGTTTGTTGGTGCGGCAAACACTTTGGTAGAGAAGACGGAGGTGGTCAGGTAAGAGCGCAGCCTTCCTCTACATTCATATCAAGTTCAGCTCTATCTTTCCTTGGTATGTAAAATATACATTTAAATTGCAGAACATTGCTTGTCGTCGCTTGTTGTTCCTTAAGTATATGTGAGAAAATGTTTACTAAGTTGATAAATAAATGATGGTATCAAGGCGAATGTGTTTGAACTTTGAAATCTGATTGTAATGTTGGAATCAGACAAGGGGAATCTGTAGCCCCAATTCACTTTTCCTTGTATTTGAATGATATAGAAGGGTATTTTACACAACATGGTTGTACAGGTTTGCTGATCGATCTACTTACACTTGATTGTTTTGTCTGTAGGTATTTCTCTAGTTCTAATTGTACTTCTGTATTATACTTTTTAAAGAAGGGGAACTTAATTTTTAATTGATAATTGAAAACAATTGGGAGATATATCGGAGTCAATCAGATAATAATGAATGTTTTGAGAGTGGATCACCACTTGTACTTCCTTATGACCATAGGTGTTTGTACAGTAATAGCTTTTGAAAGATGACTGGTGTATGACGCGAAATGTGCATGTGTACGATTTTCTTTTTCAAACAAAAAAACCCCAAAAGACCCAGCTAGACACAAACACTAACAACTGTGTTATTGTAATACAGTGATTTATCGACCTTCTCGAAAACTGTCAAAATCAAGAATGACACTCGTTGTGCACGTTGTGTAGGGGTGATGATCAAGAGAAATGATGGTGCGTTCATAAGATATATGGTTGACGTTCACGTATGCATCGGCCAAGGTCATCCCACAAATGGTCGATGGGGTTCGGGTCGGACGATTTGGAAGGCCATGGACGCACTGTAATGTTCTCATTCTGAAGATATTGAATAGAGGCATGTGCTGTGTGAGGCCTGGCATAATGTTGCTGGAACAACTCCCTCTGGCGGTCAATGATCGGAACAATGTGAATCCTAAGTAGTTCGTATCGAACCGAATAGCAGTTAAATTGCCCTGAAAGCGCAAACAGTTAGATTGCTGCATGTAGGATATAGCTCCCCACATCATGACACTATCACCATATCGGTAAACCTGGGCGACACAGTTGTGATTAAAACGTTGACTTTCCGTCACGGCACTGAAGCAGAAAACATGATTCATCACGGAACCAAAGCAGCTCTGTACCTTTTTGGCATTAACGAAAAAAGCCTTTGAAATCGACCTTGTGGACTTCTGGCCCATTCTCTAAATATCCAGTTAGAAATATTTAAAACATGAGTTTGATAGAAAGGACTGTTTTGGAATGTGAAGAATGATAAATAATTTTGTTTCTATTTTCAGCTACGCACATCATGGCTACCAACACGGTTTTTGCTATTGTTTGTTTAATTGGTGAGTATTAGTGTGTGAGTATAGTATTTTCAAGAACTCCGTGACTCGCTTTTGAAAGTAGTAATTCTAATGGGTAATCGCAGCTGTCAAATTTCAGGAGTATATTGTGTGAGTGGTCAGAATGCATATGGGGATCAACAGAAATCTTCACCATACCGACATCGTTACTCAGTTATCTAAGTATGCTTTACTTGTTATGTCCCAGAGGTGAGGTGAGGTGAGGTGAGGTGAGGTGAGGTGAGGTGAGGTGAGGTGAGGTGAGGTGAGGTGAGGTGAGGTGAGGTGAGGTGAGGTGAGGTGAGGTGAGGTGAGGTGAGGTGAGGTGAAATTGGGTTTAACGTCGTGCTTGAGAATATTTCGCTCATATGACGACGTGCATGTGTGTGAATGTGTATGTGCGGCTGCTTGTACTAGCCCAGACTGAAGCTGGTTTTATAGTGCTAGCCCACTGAGATACCATGCCGCAGTGAAGCATGAATACCCCACTCAGACATTATACTGACTCCGAGCCGACCAGTCCTTGTTGTACCCATTATGCCGAGCGCCAGACAGGGACCAACAAGTACCATATTTTAACGTCTGTTGGTATGACGCGGTCGGGCATCGTCCCAGAGAAGAAGGTCCAGTCATTGCTATGAAGGATAGTAGAACTTCGGGTTCATTTTGTTCCACTTTTAGTTTTGACTTTCCGTATACCATTCCCAATGTTATACAAGTTCATGTTTTGGTCGGAAACAAGATGACAGCCTCCATAACATGCTTCTGCCATGTGCTCCCGACAATAAATCCTTGAAACTTTGAACATACAAGACTTGTCAGTCACCCTGCATTTATCATTGTATAGTAATATCATTTTGACTGTGGCATTCCTCTTTCATATCACTCGCTATGCTTAGCTATGCAGGAGTCAAATCTCTTTTATCCCAGTACTGAAGAGGCCATAGTCCTATAGTGCAAAGTCAGATAGAGATAATGGCATCAAATCGCAATGTTTGGAGACGTATGTTTTCTATGTACAAAAGAATGGTGGATATACATACCAAGTTCACGAATACTAATTGTGTTATTAGTGTTCATTAACAGCTTAAATTTCCACGTATTGGGAAATGTAATACTGCGGTAGATATTTTATTTTTAAATCAGTGTAGTAAGGGCATACGAGCACAAAGCATAGCTCATCTTCGATTGCATTTTATGTACAATTTACACAATCTGTTTCCCTTGGAATGTTATATCTGCCCTTCTCTACTCAGAATACACAGTTACATTACAACGATACAGAGAAGGTTAGCTGCCCCAGGGCAATACAGTAGCCCTACACTTGTCCCCAAGGTCATCTTATTCACAGAAATATGGCTTTATGCTATACGTAACTCTGTACCCACAGTTTGTAAACGTATATCGGGGCGGTGTGGTAGCCGAGTGGTTAAAGCGCTCGCCCGACACGCCGAAAGCCGGAGTTCGATTGCCCAGATCGGTATAATGTGTGAGACACCATTTCTGGAGTCCCCCGCCGTGATAATGCTGGAATATTGCTAAATGAGGCGTAAAACTAACTCACTCACTGTAAACATAAATATACTAGGTCAAAAAAGAAACTTCACATTCTTTCTTCATGGCACCATAAAAGAACAAGAGATGGTAAGATGGTTAAAATGTTATTATTTCATTGCTGAGATCTGTGTGATGTACTCGATACACTGACAGTGCCATCGTCAGTTCTATTAGGCTACACCGCCGTTCCAAAACATGGGTATACAGAATGTCAAGTCACAAAATAAAAATGCGACATTTCTCAGTTCAATATCGTGTATGGCCGCCCCGCGCATTCACAACTGCCAAATACAGTCTCCTCATTGACTGCCTGGTGCTTGTGAACACGTGGTTGGGGATCCTGCGCCATTGCTCTTGCAAGGCAGCGCCAAGTTCCTGCAAATTCTGAGGTTGTTTCCTAAGACCACGAAGCCTTCTCCCAAGTGCATCCCAAACGTGCTCTATTGGATTAAAATCAGGGGACCTCGATGGCCAGTCCATGACGTTGATTCCAGCGTTTTGAAGGAAATTTCGTGTCAACATCGCGGTATGCGGCCGAGCATTATCATGCTGGAACTGTAGACCTGGGCCATGAGCCGCCATGAAAGGAACGAGTTCAGGGGTGAGCACCTGGTCGCGGTAAGCAGCAGCTGTGAGATTTCCACGGATGACCAGAAGTCGGGAACGGTTGTTCCCACAGAAAGCACCCCACACCATGCAACTTCCGTCCCCGAATCTGTCGACTTCCTGAACACAACATTGGGCATACCGTTCACGACGTCGTCTCCAGACTCTATGCCTGCCGTCTGCGAATCTGAGGGTAAACCTGGATTCATCGCTAAAGACGACTCGATTCCAGTCTCTCTTGGTCCATCGGAGGTGACGTTGGGCCCACAGCAGACGCTGACGTTGATGAAACGGCGTCAATATTGGCCCACGATATGGACGTCAAGGATGGAGATTGGCAGCCCGCAACCGATTTCGAATGGTTTGTGAGGACAGTCGACCTCTAAACATCTCAGCCCTGGTTCGTGTAGCCGGCAGAAATCTGTCACGTAGGTGACGTAGGACGATTTGACGGTCTTCTGCTCGTGACGTCACACGTCACAAGTCATACACAGTACGACGGCTGCATCCCATTGCTCTTGCGACGTCAATAACTGATCTTCCCGCTTGCAACATGCCAACGGCACGTTCACGTTGCACATTTGACAATCGTGGCATTTCAAGTACCGTTAGAACAGTGGTTTAAAAGTGTTTTTTTCAAATCTTGAGGCCAATGCAAACACGTGCATATGAAGAAAACTTCGATGCGAAGATCACGTGATCGACTGCACGTGCAAAACCTGATTTGGCACTAACGTCATTTGCACGACGAATGGATGGGTTTGAGTGGGTTTTGCTCACGTTCTTCTAGAGTCGAAAGATAGGGATCCCATTTGGGATACATAGATGTATCATCAGAGAAAAAATATTCATTATTTTTCAAATTACATTTTGTGAAGTTTATTTTTTGACTCAGTATATATCGGTACCAGGACCATGTGTACGTGTTTCGCCATCGTGGTAAACCTTTATTTATAGAGAGAGATGTGTTTTTATTTATTTATTCCTGTGGGATTGTATGTTTCTCATATCAATCTGACACCCTATGTTATAACAATGATACTGTTCATAAAATTGTCTCCTTAAATTAACCCATGAATTGTTGTTATCACAGTGTAATAATGGCATCAAAAACTGGGTGTTCAATGTTAATTTTTTTAAATTTATATATGGTTTTGGATATGTTTGGTGTGACCCAGGATGTGTTGACGCTAGTACGTTTTGTTGTCAATTTATGCAACGCTTAATTGATTGTTTTATTCAAAAATGGCATCATGACATTACTTCAAGTAGTAAATTATGGCTATACAGTAATATCAAATGTGAATTTGGATATGAATTATACTTAGATGCTTTACATCCAAACACTCTTAGGTATTTAACTATGTTACGAATTTCGTGTCATAAATTAAAAATTGAAACTGGGCGTTTTGAAAATATTGATCGGGAGAAAAGATACTGTATCTACTGTAAGAAAATAATGTAAATGTAATTGAAGATGAATATCATTTCGTTTTAATGTGCCCAAAACATACAGCACATCGAAAACAGCTGATTAAACCTTATTTTTGGAACAAAACCAAGTATGTTGAAATTTTTGGAATTATTAACAAACCCATCTAAAGATAGTATTGCACGATTATGTAAATACATAAAGTTATGCATGTAAGTACCGAACTGTTTTGTCCAGCCTCTTTTAGTAAATGTAAAAATATGTATATTTCAATGGATTTTCTATCATGTATACAGTGTAAAATAATGACGAGGGGCATATAGCCCAAGTCTTTGCTGAATAAACAATCGAATCAAATCGAATCGAATCGTTCAAAGTGGCGTCCAAGCCAACTCACTTCAATCCATCTTAATCACTCACCATATCTACCTTCATTATTTCAGGTAGACATCATCTACTCTGGGCTGATGTAAGTATCAAGGTCCCCTGTTAAAATAGACCACATGTACTTGATGACGTCACAGATAGGCTTGGCCATTTGTTGCGTGCATATCTTCGTGAGTAGTCAACAACGTCTCCCTAGGATCTTTTTCAAGATGGCGGCACTTCCGGTCGCGCGATCCAAGATGGCAGCACTACCGGTCGCGCGATCCAAGATGGCGGCCGCATTTCAAGATGGCGGCCGCATTTCAAGATGGCGGACGGAACTCATTTGAAGATGGCGACGGACGGGGAAGGAGAGGGAGGGAGGGAGGGAGGGAGAGTGGTGAGGATGATGTAGGCCTAGAGAAGCGTGTTGTTAAAGCTTTGTTAGCTTTCTTTTGAACGGGATGGGTGGCCCAGAAAAGGCGCCGTTGGTATTGGTGGGTGAGACATCACCGAGGCATGGCATTTATTTTGGTGATGGCGGGCCTGTTACGACGTAAATTGTAATAAAAACGCAAATTGTAATACTTGCAGCAAATTGTAATAAACTTGACGTAAATTGTAATAAAAAAGTAAATTGTAATAAAAAATGACATAAATTGTAATACGCAAATTGTAATAACAATTGACGTAAATTGTAATAATTTTCGTTGCGGTAAAATGTAATAAATATTTACGTAAACTGTAATAACAGTTTTAATCACTCGTAAATACGCGGATGTTTGTTTTTCGTTGCATTCCAAACATCAACTAAGCTTGCTAGGGCGATAACTCAAGAAAGAAATGATGGATTTTGTTCAAATTTGTTACCAAGGTATATTGGCGAGATGCACCGACACAAGTGAAATGGAGTGACCTTGAGATAATTTTCAAGGTCACAGCAAAAATCTGAGGGTTTTGCCAATATAAAGATTGTTAGCGCGATAACCCAAGAAAGAACTGACAAATCTCAGCCAAATGACGAAAATGATATTCGTCCTGATATATAATCGATATAAAATCTCTTACTGTCCTCTGTATCATGTCTTTTCGCAAATATCTTTTCAGGTTTTGATATGTATAAGTATAAAGTCGCTTCAATCGTTCAAGTTACTCCCCCTTCATGTTTACTGAAAGGGCTTGTTTTGGAGAAAGTACCCACCCCCTTTCATCATAAGGATATCACTCATCCTAAAGCTTTCACTTATTCATACATGGTTTTAGAGGTTCAAACTAAATACTGAATGGTCACACAAGTGTCAGCTCTCAATATGTTGTATATCTGGACGCAATGTTTTTGAAAATTTAAAATGAGGGTGTCCTAAAAACCAGTCCCCGTCTAAATGTAAATCAAGCAATCCAAATCTTTGAATGTTGATGATTACGGGAAGTCATCCAATACTATGCTGAACATATTTTATATGATACTGTCTGAGGGTATACCATTATCCAAGAGATAGCGCAATAGTGCAGTTGTAAGGCGTCTGCCTATCACGCTGAAGGCCCTGTTTCGAGAAGGCACCAAGGTTCGGTTCCCGAGATGGGCACATTTGCGTAGTATCCTTTGACATGATACTTAGATCTACACTGTATCAGTTCACCCAGCTGTAAAATGGGTACCCGTGAGTATGTGCTGGCAATGTGAGTGTTTAGTTCATTGCGCCTAACATGCAGCATGGCTGTACAATCCCCAGGGAGTTGAAAAAGTATCGGAAACTACGATAGTGTCCTATGATCGGGGATAGTAATGTACGTAGCGCCGTGAGCAGGCAATGTGCCTGGATGTGAGAGCCATATAAGCGGACTATTACTAGATACCAAATGGGAGATCGTTTTCCATTTTCTGCAAATTTGCAAGAAACATAATACCCCAATGTTGTGATGACTAATATCTCGTTAACCACAATACCCACATGAAATTTTGGATATGACTTTGCTAATGAATCCTTCAAAATAAAATGGAAGCTTCTTTTCAAACATTGGACATCGAGAATATAGTTAGTTTGACTACTTTTTCAATGCCCCTCGTAACATACTTAAGCGAAATGAGAACGCAGACCTTGCATGTTCAAGTTCACATCTGATAGGGGCCGAAAAAATTGAATCCGACATGAATGCAATATCTCATTTGGTTATTGTTTTCCTAAGTAAGTGGAGTGTCTTCTACAACATTGGAGACAAGTGTATCGCTGTCCTTCTGATATTCCCCCGAACGGAAGCTCTACCAATTTTAGGTACAATGTGCATGTTACAGAATAGTAGGGAATAGTCTTTAGACGTTTCAACTTTGACCAGGATTCTCCGAACTTGTAACAGTCGTTTAAGAGATCAAAAGAGAAAGGGGTAGTGCGCGATGTATCTGAAGGACGTATGTGGAGAACGTTTGAAGAATGTTACTGTATAAATACAATAATTGAAATACCAGTTATGTTTAAAAAGTACCCTCAATCTGATAGCCAGAGAGATTATTGTGAAAGATCGCAGTATTTATCTTCATAAACGGGCCAAGATAAAAGTACATGCCATTCATCCCCATATTATATCCCTTCTATATACAAGGGACATCGTTGTTACAGGTAGGGCAAACACTTTCTTCTATAGCTATCCGGCGGTTTCACGCTACATACATGTATTCAGATTATTGAGAAAACTAGTAACGCAAGATCTCCTCCATCACACATATAATTGTATACATACCCAGTGATTAGTGATAGCGTTGAAGCAACTTATTAAAATTTACGACAGACACTATCAGCTGCAGTAGTACTGCCATACCTAGCATCGTATTTATTACTCTCTTACATAAGGTGAAATATCACAGGGTTGTCATGGTAACGATAATTTGGCATTCTATTTATTGTCTTACTCTTTAATCGGCGATTAGAATTTAAATCAGTTTTGAGGTCAGCATGTTAAGAGAAAAGAAGTTGTAAAACGAAAAGTATTGTGATTGAATCTATTGGCCTTTGTAAAAGCAAGTTTCAAGCCACCTACATAAAAACCTGTTTTCATGATAAATATCTGCTAATCCGAGGCATGATTCCGACCATATCATGAGCATGTGTTTGTGAATCATAATCAAATAGTGATGTTACAAGGCATCCATGCCGTGTCAACAACACATGCAAACGCACGAGAATTGCAAGAGAGAGCCCCTACACCAGTGATTCTCCGTGACCTGGAGACACTTGTGATTGAGCGTATGTAGGGACGTAGTCTGTCATACAGACCCTGAAGCAAATATACCCAAGTCCACGCAAGTCTAGAAAATGTGGCAAGTCCAGATTTCCACACCTTCAGGAGAATGTCTCAGGGCTCCTTTTTATTATATTTCTCTTTTTTACTATGAACTTTTTTTCTGTAAAATATGTTCGTTTCAGAGACCAGTTGTTCGTCTAGTAGGGACGGATAGAAGACAAAATGGATACTCGTGCGGTCATACTTTTGAATTATATGTAAACATTCGTTCTTGTCTCGGGATAAATGTATATTTTCCAGTTTCAACCAAATGTACATTCGAGGATATCGAAATGTAGGTTAAGCTATTTGAATCATATTTACAATTAAAAGACCCAAACACTGGTTTGTTGTCCAAATTGTTGGTTTTCCATACCTTGTCCCAGTCTGTATCACAGTCACAGACCGATATTATTTGCCCTTCTGTCCAGCCCTTACTGTAATATGCATACTGCAATACTGTACATGTTGCACATATACTACACAACGTATTATGCATGTAGTCAATGCTATGCTAAGCAATGTCCACTCGTATTCAAGTTTATACCTGGTTAGAGATGCAAACAAATGTGTATTCGTATGTGCATTTTAATTAAATGAGGAACCAAGCACGAAAAATCATAGTATGCATAAAAATCAAGTTGGTACACTGGGACTCGTTATCATCGGAGGAAGCTCACAGTTTACTTGTATGGACGATCTATTATAAGTACGTGTTGTCTGTCTGTAGTAGACAGAACCATAACATAGCATGTAGAGCACGGATACACTGCTCGTGCATCCCACACACTCACGTGCACGTGCTTTACAACATTCGCAGCGCGTTCACCGTTAACATCTGGCGGTGCGTGTCACTGACTGAAGACGTGAAGGGAGGCATTGACAACTTCATGAGCACATATTATCATATTTATCTAAATCATAAATTGTTCATTTACATCACATGTGAATCTCTGCATAAGCGCAATGTTACTGTAAACGACACAGTTTTATGCACAGTTATACTGATGTTAACATATGTAAAGCGTAGAGTCATGATGACTATCGACAGTAACTGTTCATGAGATCGTGCAAGGGCATTATGGGTATTTCAAACAAGTTATCTCATGACTGTATTAGTATTCATTTGTCTTGACTCAGACTAATCACCACCTTGAGTTTAGTAGACTCGCACACTTCATCGAAGTGATGTTGGCCACCTTTCTCGCCAGCCCGTCCCCCATCTTAATGAGGGTGCATGACCCCGCTGGTCACCCATGACGCCTCAACTTTCTTATACAAGACCAGTTGGCGGGCACTTCGACCTTGCCCTGGTCCGGTAAGATCTTCATTGATAATGAATCGTGTCAACTGACAAGTTATGCGTTCTCCTAAGGTCCTCTTCCCGTCTCGATTACGATTTGTGAATCTTAAATCTGAATCCTATATGTGTTATTCAGAATGGTTGCATTGTATTGTCTCTTCAGAAACAGTTTTAAAAAGGAAGTAATAAAACTATGTTTTTCAATGGCAATGGTAGAAAATAAAATTTTATATGTACACATACTTCATTTTCCGAATGAAAGCATATATGAAATTATCAGCTGTGTCCATATATGAAAACAACCATAGGAATGTGCTTGATGTTTAACAAATTATGTTCTGGTCACGTGTCCTCGTTGATCATGCAGGGTCGGTTTGCTTGGCTAGTGGTTAAAGCGTTCGCTCGTGGATCCGGGTTCAATTTCCCTTATTTGCATAATGTGTGAGGCCACCCCCGAGATATTGCTGGAATATTACAAAACGCGGCGCAAACCACACTCACTCGCTCACTCGTTGATTACAGAGTAACAGCATGTTATGAGATTCCTTCTTATCGTTTATTCTATTCCGAGCTGATTTGCTTTTCAGTCACTTCACGTCCCACGCCCAACGATGACATTGGCATTATGTGATTTACACCAGCCATTAATGTTAAATAGCTGTCTTTGAAACACAGAAAGTATTCCGAGCTGATTTGCTTTTCAGTCACTTCCCGTCCCACGCCCAGCGATGACATTGGCATTATGTGATCTGACAATGGAAGAAAAAATGGAAGTTCTTGTGCTTATTTACTCTTTGAAGTGTAGCGTTTCTACAACTTAACACACGTTAAATGATACATAATAGTGGATAAAAAGAAACCTTGCTTTTATAATTTAGTTTGTAAACTACTGACTGTTTTTTGCTATTGAACACTCACTGAGTACATGTTGTGACAACAACCACCTGTCGTCGTATATCTCATAAAGCGAGAGCGTGTAGTGAACACCTGTGTTTGTTCGTGCTGGTCTTTCCTTTGGGAACATGAATCTTATCAATGCCCTGTGTGGTGTTTATGCATACATCCATGTTGAGTCACTCACTCAACAACGCTGGCAGTTTTAAAACCTCTTGTTACCTTTGATCGCGCAGTGAATATCGAAGATATTCAGTCGCAGATGATATTGTGAAGCTAATTCATAACGCCATTCGTGTTGAACATGTAACGGATATTACTTCATACGTTTACACGCGCACCACCTCCAGTACAAACGTGACAGAGAACGGTTCTCTATGAACGGTTCTTTGTTCATGATAACTGTCTCTTACAGTAATATGTAGAGTTTCAAGTTAGGGTTTAGTACTACGGAAGCGTAGTAGGGCCAGGGTGAAAAAATGTTTGGTCTCACTATTTCCTACGTAGGACTAAATATCTCCTACGAAAGGCATATTTTCTCCTACGTAGGACAAATTATCCCCTACGTAGTACTTAATATCTCGTATATACGTAGGAGATGAGCGATATATTAATAGACATTAATCTGATATGGTCTACTCAGATCCGCAGACATATATATATATAGTTTTATATATATTTATATATATATAGTTATATATATAGTTATATAGTTATATGATTTTTCTACTGGAGTATATCATCCGAGTATTCAATGTGCTGCACGTCCACGTGAACTCATTATTCTTATCACCAAAAGCGCCTGACAAAGAAAGCAGTATTACGCAAGCTAACACGCCTTATTAAGCTGCACTCGCTCTTGCTACCAATATCAGTTACGTCTTGTCTGCGGTGTTTGCAGATCTTGTGAGGTGCTTCTTCAGTGGTGAACAAAGGGCGATGAGGTGCCTCTTTGTCCTCTCAAGTGTCCCTAGCTGTCCCAATAGAATAGCACTTTATCTCTCTTACATCCTCGATAATCTCCAGGGTATACGTTACGATCACTCTCCACTATACCCTGGATGCATCCACGGCTTAGGGCGATGATTTTTATTACCTCAATTGGCTGGCTTTTTATCCAATCAGGTGCCAACGCTGGGAAGTTGAGCGTACCAATCACAACTCACATTCGCTTCTTAAATTATCTAACAGTTAAAACTTGGCAACACTATTGATGCAGAGGTACTCTGAAAGAAGTAGAATGAGTTCTGTCATATATTTTTTAAAGTTTCAGATCTGTCAATTTGTCTTTGTTATTTCCCAAAAAATCTGAGTGGTACTGCGAACAAACTTTCGCGACTGCGACCGCTATCTTTGTTGACACTGGCAAGCTCGGTTGTAACGGCGGCTTCGCTGATTGGCTACTCTGAGAATGCGGAGCCAGCCAAGGGAGGTAATAAAATCATCGCTCTAAGCCGTGGATGCATCCAGGGTATAGTGGAGAGTTATCGTAACGTATACCCTGGAGATTATCGAGGATGTCTCTCTTAGAGCATAACCAAATATGCCACACGTACCAACTCGTAATTCTTAAGTCTATTCAGCTCACTGCGGTAAAATATTTTTTGCAGTACATAATTGCAATATTATTGCGCTGCATGTGACCTTTCTTAATAGTCTCACAGTGCCGAAACCATGTTATTTCTCCTTCTCGCTCAGCCTTTGCTGTAATAACGCCATCCATCAGCTTTAAGTTGTCCACATTTGTTTCAATAACGCAAAAGTATGCGACAACAAAAAAGGAGGTATCTGATAAGACCTTACCAGCAAACAAATCTAGTGGACCTGATGGCATTAACATGAGAGGGGTAAAACGAATTTGTACATCTATAGCTGAACCTCTTTGTTTGTTGTATAATATATCACTGAGTGACTGTATTTCCTACATTGTGGAAAACGGGTAATGTCACTTCTATTTTGAAAGAAGGAGATGCATCCCTCCCAACTAATTACAGACCTTTGGAAAATCCTTGAAAGAATAATGGTAAAGCATTTCCATGAACATAACATTTTAAATGCCAGTCAGGTTTAATGCTAGTCATTCTTTTACATCTCAACATAGACATCGATCATAATATATGCTCAGTCCTAGATAACCACCACCTTTACTGTATGTTGTTTTGTGATATTTCGAAAGCTTTTTACAGGGCATGGCATAAAGGTTTATTGCACAAATTAGAAAATGATGGTGTTCGTGGAAACGTACTTAGTTGGTTAACTAACTAGACGACAGTGTGTCTCTGTTAATTGAACATCATGAACAACTAAATGTTACTGCAGGGGTTCCTCAGGGATCTGCCCTTGGTTAATTTGTGTTCCTTGTATATATCAATGATTTACCTGGAAATTTACAAAATATCACAATAATGTTGGCCGATGACACATCAATCGGTGTTGCGGGAAAATATGTAAAATCCATAGAAGCAACTCTAAACTAAGATTTAGCCCAATTGAATAAATGGGCAGAAAAGGGGTGTGGTGTGTTCTAACGGTTATATCTAGCATACTTTAAGACATAGAGGGGGTGGTGGTGGTTCAAATACATGTAGAGGCGGGAGGCCTAACGGGTATGAACAACAATAAAAACTTTCATGCTTTTATGACCCACATTTTCGAACCTTTTATCAGTCTCTAAAAGGGAGCTGGCAATAGATTTTAATGAGCTTCGTCCTTCAAGCCTGAAAACCTTTTAATATGGTTGATTAATCCTTTGTCATGTATGACGTTGGTAACTGTCATCAGACATTATTTGACGACATTTCCCATGGTTTGAATATAGCCGACTTTATAGAAGATAAATATCAGTCTACAACACAACTGCCTAAATCTTGGTATTTTCGGAACCAGAGAAGGAATATGCCGATATTTAGGTCGTTAACCTAGCATATTATGGTCACGAATATAATTTTCTATTTATTACCGAAGTCTTTAATTGCGGAAATTACGCGATAATCTACTTTCCAACAAAGGCAGGCTCCCCGTCATCGTTGTATTTAGAAGGCGGCTTCTTAGAAGCAACGTGACGTCATAACATTGTTCATGATGTCATGTCACCATGACAAAAAGATATTTCACCCGGTGCATATCGCATGAAAACAAATTATCCCCGATATGTTTGCCCTCGTATGTTATAAGCATTGTTATGATCATTCTTTGAGGTTAATGCCACCCGTTGAATTCTTTATTGTATTTTGAGCGGTGAAACTAAATAAATGATTTCTTTGGTCTACCCATAACAATTAAGGTGTCAACTTCCACTGTATACCTTACAGAAAGAAGTATTGACTTTACTTTGATAACGAGCACATCTGATCGATTCCTTGAAGCAAATGATGCAATTCAATATCATTTCTACATTATATTTTATATGCATCAATCAAATACAACAAATGAGTAGACAGATTGACTGCTATGTGACAAGAAATAACCAGGCGAAAGCGATTTATGATATCCTTAGCAAATGTAACTTAAAATTCCCTCTCATAAAAATACAATAATATGTAGTAATATGATGAAGAAAATATAACGAACCAAGTTAAATTATGACAACGCAATATATGAATGTATGATCGAAACATAAATCATAATAAATCACATATGATTAAAACATTAAATTAACTTCAAATATGTCATTGCGTCAACATTGAAAATAATTCGAAAATGAAGAAAAAGAAACGTACATTTCAAAGCGTAAACAAACAATATCCTGTTGTTTTGGGATAAGCTATGAAGAACTTCAAAATGTAATAGAAATAACATTAAATTATTGAAAGCTATTGCTCGTAAAATATGACCTTGCGTCAACATGGAAAATAACTCCATAATGAAAAACAATTAACTTTAAACATACACAAATAATCTCTGGCTTTTTTAAGACGTGTCACGAATAATTTCACAGCTGGTAGAATCAACATGAAATTATGGAAACCATATGCTAACAAAAAATTGAAAATTAGTAATGACAAAGCGTTTGTCACAAACATAGCTATTACCCCCGCCACATGTCGATATCTGAATGTCGCAATTATCCTCTGTCTGACCCTGAAAATTATGTAAACTTTACCGAAACTGTCATCTGATGCCTTGATACAAAATGCGAACAAATTTCACCCATTAGGTTTGGAGATATCGCAAGAATACTCGCTGTGACCTTAAAAATAAGCCGAAGGTCATTGAATTGGACTGGCGTTAGACGATACTCCCAACGCATCTTGGTACTACCTTTAAGCAACACATATTAATTCTGTCTTGTATTTTCGCACTTAAAAGTTAGACATGTGCAAAACACTTTTCATTGTGAACTTAAAATGAGCACAAGTTTCCCAATCAATTGGTGTTGGGGGAATCCCGCCAATACACCTTGATATATCATTGGATTAAAATCTATTAATACTTCCCTGAGTTCGCGGCTACCAAGCTTGGCATTTGCAAAAATGTTACACCTTCGCTGTGACCTTTAAAATGACCTCAAGGTCACTAAATTCAAGTGGTGTCGGTAAATCTCCAAACTCCAATCAATAAACCTTGGTACCAAATTTGAACAAAATCCATCATTTCTTTCTCGAGTTCTTTCAGTAAACAGAATGGGGAGTCATTTGGACAAGCGATTGTAGTTTTGAAATTGCGTTTTTGTGAAGTTTAATATCTATGTTTGATTCTAGCCGACTTCTACCAATCTAAAACATAGCATATTTTGTTTCCTGAAGTTTGTGACGCATTTTATTGCAGATTTTACGTTTTTGGGGAGTACCAGGCCAAGATACAAAGTCTCACAAAATGGGGATCGTGAGGCTGCAACATAGCAAAACCAATTTGCTTGAGGCTGACAGATAATATGTAGAAAAATATAACATAAAAAACAGCTGCGTTTGTATCATATTCTCGGTGAGGCTGACTACTATTTGAACGTCCCTCGTAGTTATACCCGAACACCCACCCACCCCTCCGACTCTACATGCATGCAAGTGTGTTAGATATACCTGTTAGAAACCCACCCCTACCCCACCCCCACTTTATATGTATACATATCAAAACCTCAAAAGATATTTGCGAAAAGACACGATACAGAGGACAGTTTATATCGATTATATATATCAGGACGAATATCATTTTCGTCATCTAGCTATGATTTGTCAATTCATCCTTGGGTTATCGCGCTAACAATCTTTATATTGGCAAAACCCTCAGATTTTTGCTGTGACCTTGAAAATTATCTCAAGGTCACCCCATTTCACTTGTGTCGGTGAATCTCGCCAATATACCTTGGTACCAAATTTGAACAAAATCCATCATTTCTTTCTTGAGTTATCGCCCTAGCAAGCTTTTTGATGTATGAAATGCAAAGAAAAACAAACACCCGCGTATTTACGAGTGATTAAAACTGTTATTACAATTTACGTAAATATTTATAACATTTTACCGCAACGAAAATTATTACAATTTACGTCAATTGTTATTACAATTTGCGTATTACAATTTATGTCAATTTTTATTACAATTTACTTTTTTATTACAATTTACGTCAAGTTTATTACAATTTGCTGCAAGTATTACAATTTGCGTCTTTATTACTATTTACGTCGTAACAGGGCCGCTGGAGGAGGAACTGGTGGAATCGTCCATGGGTTCAACAAAGTCCAAGACACGTTCTAGTAGAGAGTGCATGGTGTCTATGCGATCATGAACGAGGAGGACCCTGTCATTGAGTAGAGCCAGTAGTTGTTTGCTTTCACGTTTACTCACATTCTTTGGCGGTTCACTTGGCTTGTTGGTGGGAGCTGGGCGTTTCTGGGTCTTGTTATTGCAGTTCATACTCTTATGGTCCTCTTTACCACAGTGACGGCAGGGATTTAGGCAGTCGTAACTGCGATGGCCTTACGTTTTTTTCACAGTTGTAGCAGGTGTTGTTATCGTGCTTGTTACTGTCGTTGGTCTTCTTTGGACACATGTAATGACGATGGCCTTGAACACCACATTCGGTACAGGTCACCATGGGGCAGTGTGGATAAGTATGGTAATCTGTTTCGCACAGGCGGCAACGGAAGGAGGCGGAAGCGGGAGACGACTGCATGCTTCCAGTTTCAGTCAGCAACTGATGTGGAGAGCTGGAAAACCTGAATTTTATAGCTGAGGTTGATGACGTCGCCTGAGAACCAGAGTGTTCTATCTCACCAAAACTTGGTTTCGAGATACAGAGTCCCAAAGATTGAAGTATGTGTAAAATGAATATTTCCCAAGGAAACTGTTTGTAACTTTGCATGTAGGTGCATGTTGTGATTGTGAAACTATAGAACCATGTCTTAATGATCCAAATTTAGATTTAACCTATAAATAAGAAAAAGGTGTTTGGAGATAGAACAAATATCTAAAATCAAACTCTGTTTTGTTCAGTTCCAAAGTGTCCTATATCCATAAAATACTGAAATAGCTCCGAAAATGTACGTATATATCTTAATATTTTGAATTTTCTTATTTAAAAAAAACAGAAATAAGACAAATGATTAGGAAAATACCTTTATTTTCAAAACAACACTTTCAGTAATGCTATTTTTCTGATTTCCATGCATGAGTGCATAGGCTTGAAACCGACATGTTATGTTGCTATTTCAAACCAAAAGTATGCTGGTCATTGATATTTTATGGTGATTTCCTTTAAACATATGGGAATATATAAGAACTCGGTGAACAGGGAACATTTGGCAATCGTCAAACAATTATGAACAAGAACTAGTACAGCAAAGTTAAAATATTGATATTGAGAATCAAACTTAGATTGTAATGTATAATTCAGACTGGATGTGCTGATTATCATCTTATTGATTAATTGGATGTAGCCATGTGTTTATGATAAGAGCATATCCCTAATAAATCAACATCAAATAATCTCTTAAAAGTTTCAAAACTTGGAACAGGTATAAAGTACTTTGCCGTATGGAACTAGAACAATGAACTCACTAAACACATCAGACACAAATTGATGTCATGGATCACTGTTGTATTGTTTAAGTAAAGACACTCAGTTTTGTGGTATCAAAAACAAACAATCTCTTAAACAACTTCAAAACTTGAAACAGGTTTAAAAGACTTTACCATTGAGTTACAAGACATATCAGACATGTCCCTAAAGCATGAACATCAAACATGTTCTTGAATGAGTTTATCTTATGAGATCTGTTGAGGTTATGAATTTCAACATAGATCTGAGGTCTGCAGCTTTGTCCTTGGGCAGTTCATGTTTTGTGGAACAGGGTTTGACTGTCGGCCAATTTTCAACACAAGCTCCTCTAGGTGGAGACGACATCCTCCTCATATCCTGTTCTTGAGGACGCACTGAGACACGACTGAGTTCAGCAAGAATAGCACAAAGAGCACTTGCTATTTCATTGGTTCCTTTTCCTGCAAGTTTCTCAAACTGCACAGTATGCAGTAAATCCTATCGTACGGTTGGTTGTACACAGCAAGGTTTCTGCGGTAAAAGAAGCTTGATATATTCGCTCTAAGACAAGTAAAACGTTGTCGGGATCTTGAGGGCTCAATCAACTCTTCATGATCTGCAGGATTTGATTCATTTATGTGTGGAGTCGAAACTTCAACAATTTGAGAAACGTGAATTTCTGTTGTTTGGATTGATGGATTACATGCATTCTTGGTCTGATCAGAAGACACTGCATTGCCATCATTGCCCATATTAATGACCGGTTGTACCTTATAAACATTATCATTATCATCAGAATCATGATCTTCATTTTCTGTTACCAACGCTAGAACTTGATCCAGTTCAAGAATTTCAGACATGACTCAGTTTTTTATTCTGTATTGGCAATCAACAAATTCCTGTTCAATATAGTAATTAAAGTCCGCTTCACTGAAGGAATCGTCCAGACTCAGGCTGAAAAAATGTCAGGGAATAGAAATAAGCAATGCTTAACAATTCAATGCAGTTATCCAAATTGAATTTGACTCCAAATGCTTCCAAACTGAAACAACTCTTTGTCTTTTGAAATATTTCTGTTAAGGTGTTCGGACTGACATGAGTGAAGCTCACATTCAGATGTTCCAGGTTTTCACATGCTTTGATGATGATAAAATCTTCATCACATAGATATTTGCAGTGTTCATCATTTAACAGTTCAAGGTTGGGCAAACTCCTAGAGTAGAAATCCAAGAGTAGAAACGTTCATCTCTCTAATGTTTAACCATCATAGTTTGTCAGCTTGAAGAAATCCTGTTATGAAAATATAATAAGTGACGTAATAGGTATCTGTAAATACTAAAAGTAATGGGACCGAGAGAGGAGACCATGCAGCTGTTTAAATGTTAATTTCAGGCCATAGAATTCTGTGTCTTTCCAAATCTTTTGTGAATTCAGGATAAGATGATGCAGATATTGGCACATTCAATAGTAGTTCTTTGAAAGGTACATAGCTTAGAATGTCAATGATGATTTCCTCAGGTAACCTTGGTAACATTTCACTGCATCAGGAACACTGAGAAGATGAAAAATATGTGATATTGAAAAACGTTCTATGTCCAACAAACATAGCAGGAAAACATGACATACTCTTAGAACCAGAGTATTCTATCTCCATGTCAAACTTCAAATAGTGCCTTTACTCCAAAGTTATCAATTGTTACATTTCAAATTAATATATTGGGATGTCAAGGGTTAATTATCACTTATTGCACACTTTCATCCATTCGAGAAAACAAGAGTTACAATGAAAAAGTGAAGATAAATACTCACCATTTCCATGTGACATCCGACGAAAGTTCAGGTCCAGATTGTCCTATCTCCAAGTCATGTGACCAAATCGACCGTTCTGATTAGTTAGGGACATAGAACAGTATGGAACTGAAAACCTTTTTAATTTGTGGAGATAGAACTGATGTTAATTGTCTGAAAACCACTTTCTAAGCTAAATACAGCTACAAAATTGTATTTGGAGATAGAATACACCATGGGAAGTACCCAGAAAACCATAACTCATTTTTCCAAAAAGTGGAGATAGAACACTCTGGTTCTCAGGTGACGACAAATCAAGAATGATGACCAACTCTGCTTTGCCTGTGTCCTGATCGTGGCGGGTTACCATGAACAAAAACCAAAGAATGATGACAAACTCTGCTTTGCCCGTGCCTGATTCAGCCGGGTTACCATGAACACAAACCCGATCCTGTGACCAAGGAATGGACCAGCAGACGGCGGTTCATACGTAACGAAAAAAGACCAGTGCAGTTGAAGGCCGCCAAGGGCTTATTTCGTCAACTCAACATTCCAGAAGGCCCTTGTACAGGGCATGCCACATGGGAACTGTTCGGTCAACGTTTGGCACCCTACCACCAATTCAAAATCCACTCCCAATATGTGATGAATCATCTCCTGTACAAGAGTGAAGTGTCTCAACCCACCAAGATCCTTCACTTGTGTCATCACCATCAACATTACGATGTCATTACATCCATGCCAGCTTTTACAGGTTATCCCTACGACTGTGAAATCTGTGACGAAGGATACACCCACGCCGAAGATCATCGCTGCACCCGAGAATTTCAATGCTATTGGTGTTGATGTCCTGGATTCTGTGGCAACGTGGTCAGTGAAGGGCTCTCGTGTCTCCAATGTGGCGGGTGGTTCCAAAACCCTTACTGCTTTCAATGGCATTTGACGGCCTCCCCCAAGCAACCTAGCACCTGCTCCACCATCCACACTTGCCATCGATGCTATGCCAAAGTCAACGGGAGAAAAATTCAGGGCATGGCCAACCACCAGTGCGGCACAGATCATAACTGCAAAGTCTGCAAAGAACCCATGGAACCCAACCACCAGTGTTACATGACCGTCATCGAACTGCCCACACAAGATGAAGACGGTGAAAACAGGAATGAAGACAAAGAACAACAACAGCGTCAGTTCATCTTCTACAATTTTGAATGCACCCAAGATCAAAGAACTCATGTTCCCAACTTGTATTTCCGAGGCCTCGGATCAACTGTGTGAAAAGTACCCCAGGCGTAAGGGAGAAGAAGAGCAACAGCATTCAGACTTTTGTCTCGGCAGGATCCAAAAACTATGGCTACAAGCTACGTCATCCTCACTCTGACGGTAGTGTGGGCCTCAGCAAAGTCCGAGGATTTACTCTGAATCACAGGGCGAGCCAACATGTCAACTTTGACAGCATGAAGAACCTCGTCTGTCAGAGGGATCAAGCCAGCATCACTGTGCCATACCCACACAAAATCATTCGCGGAGGACTTTGCCAGGGCAAAACGTTGCTGCCCAAGGACACTCACCCTATGACGTCATCATCACACTGTATATAAAAGGGGAGTTTCTGTCAGAGACGTTATAGACAATCTACAGGCTCTGTTGTCTAAGAAAGAAAGAAAATGATGCAAGCTGTTCACCGCGATATCCTTAAGGAGAATTGTTCTGCCCTCATGGTTGCTGTAAAGGAGGAAGAGGCCGTGATCGACAAACTGATAGAGTTTAAAGTCCTTACTATCTTCATGAGGGCTGAAATTATCGAAAAACCTCAAACCTCCTTTGACCGTGTCAGATAATTGTTAGATATGCTTCCCCGGTGAGGACACAAAGCTTACTCCCTCTTCTGCAAATGTAGGAATGGAATGTGGAGAGACAGAATTCCTTTCTGCTGTAATAGTTTAAGTTTCTTGGACACAGACACCTTCTTTTTCATCAACGTATTTATCAGTTGGCCATGCTTTTGTAAACGTTGAGGTTGCTGTGCTGTCATAGGAATGTTACCTCCATACAAATTCACCACGCATTCACAGACAGTTGAATCAGTTCAGACGGGGCATGTTTCAAAATAGCCTGTCACATGGCTGGTGTTGCAGAAGGACTGCACACATGACAGAGAGCTTCTTAGTGGCATTTCAAACGTGCAGACATGATGGTGTCTCTGCTGCTGCTACCGTTGAACTGACCAGGATGGGGTTTGATGGTTCTATTTATGGTAATGACGGCGTCTTCTTCTTCTTTTTCTTCTTTTGACTTCTTAACACCATCCGGGTCAAGGCTGCACCTGGGCTGAGGGTGTAGTGACCCTTTTTCCTTCTTCTTCTTCTTCTTCTTGTTCTCTTTCTGGGTGGGTGGCTTGCAACGTCCCTGGGATTTCTTTTGGGCATGACGGCGACGAGGTGCTGGGTGCTGTTGCTTCTGCTGTTTTTCTTGTTGATAGGACTGCAAGATAGGACAGTTCAGCAAGATACTGGTCAAAACACCAGCCAACGTACCACTTCCACTACGTTTCATCAGGTAATTCAGACGTTCATCCAAAGACAGGCGTGGATTGGCAATCTTGGTCAGTACATCTTGGTGCTTCAACAGCCAGGTCTTGTACTGAGTCTTCAAAGGAACACGTCCTGCTCGCAGATTTCTCACGGCAATGACAAACCATTGCAGCAGCTGATGGCGTCCTTTGACAGCTACGCTCTCCGCCGAAGGCAGTTGTTCCACGATGATGGGTTTGACTTTTCTGTGACCAGGCATGCTCCCGTGGCTTCTGTTGGTGCGTCGTTGGGTGCCAGGGCTGGGGCGTTTGATGCCACTGCGGGTGCCGGTGGTACGACGTTGGGTCAAGGGTTGAAAGGGTTGAATCATGGTTGGAGAGAGGCGAGACGATGGGAATGAAGAAGAAGAAGGGGGAGAGAAGGCGGCAGGAGATGCACGATGCGTACTGACAGGGACAAACGTGTTTATGGTGGGTGCTGTGGGGTACAACTGCTTTAAGGAACGTCTTTGTTTGGAGGAGGAAGCAGAGGGAGGAGGAGGAGCACTTAGACTTTTGTACAGTCGTTGCACACCCGACCGATGTTGTCCGGTGGGATCACGACCCAAGTTGGTCAGGAGTGTTTTATGGATCAGTTTAAACAACCCTGTGGCAACAACATGTTTGCGGGGCCGGACCTGTTTCCGTCTGTCCCCCATGACAGCTCTGGGAATAAGGAGCCAAGGTGGCATCCTCATGGGCTTCCCAAAGGAAGGTCGTCTGGCCTGGAAAGATATGTCTGACCAAGTGATCCATTTGAGAGGCGTCCCTCGGGTTTTTAAACAGCACCATGTAGTGGGCATTTAAACTAATGGTGCGATGATGAGGCGACGTAGCAAAGAGGTTTTGCATCAAGTACAACATGGACGTGTTGCGATGATGGCTTTTCTTTCTAAACCATTGGAGCACATCAGCCTCTTCCTCTTTGGTATTGTCGCCCAGCAACCATCAATGATCAACCAATGGGGCGCAGGCAAACCATCTCCCTTACCACCAGACCCTGCAGGTAACTGAGTGTTGGCTTCCCCCATGGTTTGCACAATCGTCAGGGGTATCCTTAACCTCGATGTAAGAAGTTCCAAGTCCTCATGCATGGGCTGCCATTAACTATACACTCAAACGATGCCCTGAGGTGGAAGATCAAGGATCCCCGGTTGAAACACATGTTCCATGAAGGCTTTGACAAATGATGTTTTACCCGACCCGGTAGGGCCTGCAATCAACATGGTAAAGGGATGACGTAACTTGAGTGTGGTGACCATGGCATCCACCAGGTCGTCTGTCCCTGTCATTGACATAGTCCCTGACCCACGTCTTACCACCCTGCAGGTTACACCGGAAATGACCTCCAGGATCTAAGATCCCTGAAGATATAGAAGGCCCAACACATTGAAAATGAATTCACATTTTATTGATTAAACAAAACATGGCGAATAGATCAACAATGATGCATCAACAGATCAACACTACATCAACAGATCACCACCAGTTCAGGTGATTAACAGGATTGCATGTAGAACAACGCAAAAAGACCATTTGTCCTGGATCCGTCTGCAGAGTCATCACTGGAGTCGGCTCTGGAGTCATCTGTGGAGCCGGCTGCTCTGCTTCAGTTGTGACAGACATTGGTAGTAGGTCATACAGTTGTTGAAGATCTGGAGGTAGCTCTTCCTGGACCATCGCTTCATTCAACCCATTGGGGGCATAAGCAGGAGGGGGAACCCTTTCAGGTCCATAGGAGGATAGTAGAATGGATGACACCCATCAAATCAGGATTCTTTGGCTGAATCTTTGGGCTTGCCCCCTTAATGGAGGCCTTTGTGGAGACCTTGGTGGGTGCTTCCTTCTTTGCCTTCTTTTGTTTCTTCTTCGTGGTCGTGACAGGGGTGCCCTTGGGAGGGGTGCCCTTGGGAGGGGTGCCTTTGGGAGGGGTGCCTTTGCGAGGGGAATCAATGTATTTCGTCACCATGATGTTGTGCAGGTAATTGCCAATGATAGAAGTCAGGTCCCTTGCCCAGGATGAAGAAGGGAGGTCGTCTCGAGATGTATTCTCTGGATATTTGAATTTACGCTTACAAACGACGTAAGTGATTCAAAAGTCCTTATCGAAGATGTTCACATCTTTCAACTGACAGCGTTCTTCCTGGAGGATTTCAAAGAGCCTCGGAGGGGAGCTGATGTATTCCGTCACCAAGATGTTGTGGTGATTGCCGATGATAGAATTCATGTACTTCTGTGTGCTGCCTGCCAACCCATGGTGTAGGTAAAGGAAGAAGAGGAAGGCCGCTTGCCTGGAGATGCCATCTTCAAGGCTGAGCTGGTGTGACTGATGACCCACTCGACTGATCCTGAGTTTTTATAGGCGGCAGCAGCGCGAGCTATGACGTCACATCAAATTGCGTCACTATTGTGTTGCTTCTGCACAGCGTCTTGCACTGCTTCTCTGAACCGTTCTAGAAAGTATCTTTCTTATAGATACGTTGCGACCACAACGAGCAGAGTGAACATCATGACTAATCATTACTCGGTCAGAAAGCCCTCTTTTATATAAAGGGTCATGATGACGTCACTTGTTTTTTTTCCTATGGGTTTTGCACAGGGTTTTTCTTCCATGGGTTTTTCCCATAGATGACGCCACTTGAGTCGTCAGTGGATGGCGTCACACACAACAACAACAATTTGTTTTCCCCCGGCCATTTCCAGGGTTTGTCAATATCCGAATGAGATACATCAATTCCTATTCCACATCTTTTATCAAAGGGGATAGCTTCAGCTAACTGCTTAGGGTAGGATTGAATCAATATCTGTTTCAAGTCATTGTTCTGGGAAAATTTACCCATTAATGCCTTAGTCATCACATCCAGACTGACAGTGTCCCGCACTTTTTGAGTAAAGCTTTCCACACATCGCCCCAGACGTTTTTGCTTAGCTGGAACAGTCTCTTGAGAATACACGTCACACTGTCCAAATCTCCAAAGTAGATTGCTTTAGAGTACATGTAACACTGTTCCACACAATTAATTGTAACACCATCCAAAGTAAACACAGCTGGATGAAAGTTTCTGAAGGGTGACTTGATTCCATAGAAGAATAGCCAGTGGACTGTCACTTGTGACTGTGACTTGTCACTTGGAGTCCCTAGTCCCAGCAATGCCATGGCTTCTGTCTCTTCACATTCCTCCAAAGATTTGCAGAAGAGGGAGTAAGCTTTGGATCCTCACCGGGGAAGCATATCCAGCAATTCTCTGACACGGTCAAAGGAGGTTTGAGGTTTTTTGATAATTTCAGCCCTCATGAAGATACTCCATCAGTTTGTCGACCACAGCTTCTACCTGCTTTATAGCAACCACGAGGGCAGAACGATTCTCCCTAAAGATATCGCGGTGAACAACTTCCATCATTTTCTTTCGTTCTTAGACAACAGAACCTGTAGAGTGTCTATAACGTCTCTGACAGAAACTCCTCTTTTATATAGTGTGATGATGACGTCATACGGTGTGTGACGTCATGGGTTTTACCCATGGGTTTTTCCTGTGGGTTTTTCCCATGGGTTTTTCCTATGTTTTTTTTCTCAACAATGGATGGTGTCACTTGGGGGGTGACCATGGCATCCACCAGGTCTGTGTCTAACAGGATAAAAAAATGGTTGGGTGGATGGACCATGGCATCCACCGGATCTGACCCTTAACACATTGAATTTGAAATAACATTTTATGGATGAACAATGCAATCACATGATATTGGTTAAACATCAGTAGATCATCAACAGTGCATGTCATGTGGTACAAAAAAAAAATCATGGGTATTTGTTCCTAGGTCACTTTTTGAAGCCGTAGGGGAGAGTTTCCCTGGGGATTCCTTGTGAGTCGTACTGGACTCGACGTTTGATGTAGACCAAGCGATAGCTTTTGGTGGCGTCCTTGGACAGCAACGTAGGATTTTGTGCGGGTATGGCACAGTGATGCTGGTTTGATCCCTCTGATAGACGAGGTTCTTCATGCTGTCAAAGTTGACATGTAGGCTCGCCCTGTGATTCAGAGTAAATCCTCGGACTTTGCTGAGGCCCACACTACTGTCAGATTGAAGATGACATAACTTGTAGCCATAGTTTTGGGGTCCTGCCGAGACAAAAGTCTGAATGCTGTTGCCCCCTCCCAGTTCATCAGTCAGCTCCACCAAAGTATCCCCCAGTGGAGGATTGTAGCTTAGTGGACGGTGAATGTAGATGATGCTGTCCTTATCAAATAGAGTACGTGCCGATCCAAGGGTTTCAAGTAGGAATACAGTTTGAGATGGGCTTGTGCTGTCACCCAGGCTGCAATGACCACATTGTGTGCTGGATGAGGGTCAGGAAATTCTGGCTGAGGTTCGTAAGTGACACGCACAAGGTCCTCGTTAAGGATGTGTACGTCCTTCACCTGACAACGTTCATCCAGGAGGAGGGCAAAGTACCTCAAAGGGGAACTGATGTATTCGGTCTTGTCAAACCCGACGCATTGACCAAACTTGCCCCAGTGGTGTTGCATCTGGGTCTGAACAGCCTTCTGGATATGCACTGGCCCCTTGCTTGATCTTGAAGAAGTTGTCTACATACTTGGCAAACAACCCTCCCTCTTGAGTGTCAGGGTCGTAGGTGGTGAGCGTGTCAAAGTGCCAAGCCTCAAAGATGTGAAGCACTTGATAGCCACACTCTCGAACGGCATACTGAAGCTCCTTGCTGACGTACATGCCAATCCATGCCCAGTCGTCATCCCTGTGGAGGCAGGAAGCACCCAGCTTTTCTTCAACACAAGTACGACACAGAGGAAATAGCAACTTGCCCTGCACATGTTAAGGAAGAACAGTATGATAGAGGTCGGTGGGTGGTAATACTCGGCACTGGATGAACCCCATGTAGCCCGAACAAGTCAGACATGGGAGGATTGTCTTTGCTCTCAGGATGCCCCACGGGGTAGGTGCCACATGTAAGGGTACATGTGGTGGCGTTTGTGCGTCCTCCAAAGAAGGCATCTCTGGGATTTAAAGGTTCAGGCATGTAGGCATGAGGTCCTTGCAGTGTGGTCAGGAATGTTCTCAGATCAGTGTTTTCTTTCTGTTGCTTAAAAAAATCGCATTCCCAGAGGGTCACCACTTGGGCGATGTCGGGATGTTGACGTAACACAGCCAGTGCTAGGTTGCTAGATGGCGTTGAAAGCAGTAAGGGCTTTTGGAACCACCCGCCACATTGGAGACACGAGAGCCCTTCACTGACCATGTCACCACAGAATCCAGGACATCAACACCAGTAGCATTGAAATCCTTGGTTGCAGCGATGATCTTCAGCGTGGGCGTATCCTTCATCACAGATTTCACATTAGTAGGGATAACCTGTAAAAGCTGGCATGGATGTAATGACATCGTAATGTTGATGGTGATGATACAAGTGAAGGATCTTGGTGGGTTGAGACACTTCGCTCTTGTACAGGAGATGATTCATCACATCTTGGGAGTAGATTTTGAATTGGTGGTAGGGTGCCAAACGTTGACCGAACAGTTCCCATGTGGCATGCCCTGTACAAAGGCCTTCTGGAATGTTGAGTTGACGAAATAAGCTCTTGGCGGCCTTCAACTGCACTGGTCTGTTTTCGTTACGTATGTACCGCCATTTGCTGGTCCATTCCTTGGTCACAGGATCGGGTTTGTGTTCATGGTAACCCGCCACGATCAGGGCACAGGCAAAGCAGAGTTTGTCATCATTCTTGATTTGTACAATGCATTGCTTCTTTTCCAGGAAGGCATTTAAGCCAACAATGTGTGTTGTCCATCCGTGTCCCTGGCCTAGGAGAGCCGGATCGTCTACGTGTAGTAAGTAAATGTCCATGGTGTCATCGATATGCAACTTTTTGACGCTGCAGCCAAGCTTGGTTGAACTTCAGCTTATAGCGATGGCTGTCGGTCCGGAACTTCTTGGTTGTTATTTGGGAGGTCAGTTCCAAAGGGTAGGGCACGGGCGCCTCTTCAAGTTCATCTTCTTCTACTTCCATTGGTGGTTACTGCATGATGAGAACTGCCAAGACCCACGCTGAGCCTGGTTTATATAGACGTCACCCTATGACGTCACCCTATTCTGTCCTAAGAGGCAATATGTACAAGGAGGTATGTCAGATCATTTGTTGGATAACACTATGGCGTCACACTAGGTTCATCATAAAGGGTGGTGTGAGGTAATTTGCGCCATGAGGCCATTTTGTTTTTTGGATTGATGGCGTCACAGGTGTTTTTCCATTAGGTTTTTACCATGGGCCTGCCAATGGGTTTTTTCCATAGGTTTTGCCCATGGGTTTTTCCCATGACGTCACACACCCTATTACGTCACGCCACACTAACCCGGCTGCCAAAAGTGACGTCATCAACCTCAGCTATAAAACTCAGGTTTTCCAGCTCTCCACATCAGTTGCTGACTGAAACTGGAAGCATACAGTCGTCTCCCGCCTCCGCCTCCGCCTCCTTCCGTTGCCGCATGTGAGAAACAGATGACCACAGTTATCTGCACTGCCCCATGGTGACCTGTACGGAGTGTGGTGTTGAAGGCCATCGTCATTACATGTGTCCAAAAAAGACCAACGACAGTAACAAGCACGATAACAACACCTGCTACAACTGTGGAATAAACGAAGGCCATCGCAGTTACGACTGCCCACACCCCTGCCGGTACTGTGGTAAAGAGGACCACAAGAGTATGAACTGCTCTAACAAGACCCAGAAACGCCCGGCTCCACACCAACCAGCCAAGTGAACCGCCAAAGGAAGTGAGTAAAGGTGAAAGCAAACATCTACTGGCTCTACTCAATGACAGGGTCCTCCTCGTTCATGATCGCATAGACACCATGCACACTCTAGGTGTCTTGGATTTTGTTGAACCCATGGACGATTCCACCAGTACCTCCTCCAGTGGCCCGCCATCACCAAAATAGATGCCATGCCTCGGTGATGTCTCACCAACTAATACCAACGGCCCTTTACAGGGCCACCCCATCCCGCTCAAAAGAAAGCTGACAAAGCTTTAACAACATGCTTTTCTAGGCCTAAATCGTCCTCACCACTCTCCCTCCAACCCTCCCTCCCTCCCCGTTCGTCGCCATCTTGAAGTCCCGTCTGCCATCTTGAGACGCGTCCGCCATCTTGAAATGCGGCCACCATCTTGAAACGCATCCGCCATCTTAAAACGCGTCCGCCATCTTGAAATGCGTCCGCCATCTTGGATCGCGCCACCGGAAGTGTCGCCATCTTGAAAAAGATCCCAGGGAGACGTTGTTGACTACTTTCGTGCCCTGACTGGATGGGACATTGTACATGGCCCAAGGGTTAGAATTGATCTTTGTCACCCATGCTTGCCGTAAAAAGCGGCTATTATTAATACTGCAAAGCGTGTCGCTAGCTAACAAATAAATATAAAGTATACATAAAGTCTTATCTCAGTATACACTTTTTTCCTACTTCGTGAAGATAACCTTTGTACTTTTACACAAGTCTTGATTTTTCCAGGGAGCATCCTATGAGCTGGCCGCTAGAAAGAACAGTATATATGCTTCAATTACTAAAGACGAGTTTGAGGAGCTGGACACGACCTTGATGGACGTGGTCAGTACGACTCACATCTTTCAAGAGGCACACAATGATACTCTGACATTCTCGGGTCGGGATGCAGCCATTAATGTGGGGAAGTCCTTCGGCTTGACGGATGAAGAAACCCTGGCAGTAATGATCTATACTACAGAGTATGTGTACGCTGAATTCAACAGAATACTGAGAGAGGGTGACATCGCCAAGTACGACAAGTCATTCCAGGTCTTTCATTACCTCCTTATTAACGCCATTGAGAAGATACGTCAGAAGCAAACTCTTCCGGAATACCTGTATAGGGGTGACGAGAAGATATATTCCATCGAATACGGAACCGATATGCGTTTCCCTGGATACACATCGACCTCATCTGATGAATTTGTAGCCGAGGAATTCCGCGGTAGCACGGGCACTCTCATTCACTTGGAGGGAGTTAAGTTCGGCGCTGATATTGCCAGCCTTTCGGTAGTTCCTTCGGAGGCAGAAGTCTTGATCCCCCCCTATGAAAGTTTCAAAGTCACCAACGTTGACAGGGACGACACAGGCCCACTCATCTACCTGCAGAGTATTGGGGAGATGTGCGGAGGTCGTCGACGACGATCCAGGAGAGGGCCGTGCCAATGCTGTAGACAGCCGTTAGACGTAATCCGTGAATCCGCGACTGAATGCATCCCGCAACAGATGAGGTGGGACGTTGTCTACGTCGGTTTAGTGGTGTTTGTCGTTGTAAGATTGATATTAGAAAATCTAACAGTTCAAGCGCAGAGCCACTTTATACACTTGTTCATTTGGCCATTTACATGGTTTCAAAAGTTGATTGACAGGTCATAGTTTTAGCCCATTTCAAGACAGTTGAACAATATGCAACTGTCAATTCAAATGTTTAATGTCAGAGTGCAAACCCTTCGATTAAAATAATCTGTATAGTTCAGTTTATATTTCACATTAGACAGTTGTAATAAAATAATCTGTACAATTCAGTTTATATTTCACACTAGTCAGTTGTAATGTAAATAATCTGTATAGTTCAGTTTATATTTCACATTAGTCAGTTGTAATAAAATAATCTGTATAGTTCAGCTTATATTTCACATTAGTCAGTTGTAATGAAATAATCTGTATAGTTCAGTTCATATTTCACATTAGTCAGTTGTAATAAAATAATCTGTATAGTTCAGTTTATATTTCACATTAATCAGTTGTAATAAAATAATCTGTATAATTCAGTTCATATTTCACATTAGTCAGTTGTAATAAAATAATCTGTATAGTTCAGTTTCTATCTCACATTAGTCAGTTGTAATAAAATAATCTGTATGGTTCAGTTTGCCTTTTACATTTGTTCAGTGCAATGCATTCGGGAATGTTGTTTTATTATTAATGTCATTGGCGGATCCAGAGGGGGAAGGGGATGGGCCGACACCCCGTCTCCCGCCCCAAAAAATACAAAATACAAAAAATTCCTGGATCCGCCCATGAATGTGAATTCAGAAAGTGCCCTGTTTCTATTAGGTACAAAGCATGTATAATTCATTGGCAATCGTCATTTGTGTGGGCGAGGATTTGTGTAGTTAGTCAAGCACTCGAAGGAGCTATAATCCGCTAGCAGATGTTCTATATTGCTTCAACCTTACCACTTACAACACTGGGGGAAAATTCTGGGTATGAATGAAAAGGTCCCCAGCAATAACTGCTTGTCGTAAGAGGCGACGTAATGGGTGTCAGACTTGGTTGAATGCAAGTGAGTGAGTATGTTTTTACGCCGCCTTAACCCATGAGAAGAATTGACGCGTGCTGGCGGGTCTGACCACCTGATCCCGTTAGTCGACAAGAATTAATTGCTGAAGACTAATGCTGGAGACGATACTGCGATCGTTATGATCGAAACGCGCACGCACACACCCACACACGTATCTTCACGATTAGAGCGTTTGCTCGGACCGGGGGATACGTTCAATCCTAAACCGAAAAACTTTATGACACGGTACTTGTCACCATGCCTGGCGTCCCCTCATTAAGTGGGAAAAACAAGTATGTCCTTAATGTGTCTGAATTACATATCCACTATAAAGCTACTCGTGACTTAATACTGCAAATATGTCATTAATCCAGACTAGTACCAACAGCCGCAGGTGCACGCACATACATGCGCATCTAACATGTCATTAATCCAGACTAGTACCAACAGCCGCAGGTGCACGGACATACATGCGCAGATGCGCATATATTGCTACCTGTATGTAAGTGCAATACACATGAATACGACGTTATACCTAACAGCCCCTCAACCATCGATGCTCATGGTGTCTGTCACTGGATTCAGAGTGGTGTGTTTCAACAATAATGAGTCCAGTGTCGTGTACGTGGTGATGAAGACGTCAGACGCCGATGAAAGAATCGTCTACGAAGATGAACATTTCTTCTAGGTAGATGAAAGTTCCATCTTCGTAGATGAACACAGTGTTGTAGCCCAGTGGTTAAAGAGTCCGCTCGTCATGTTAAAGACCCGGGTTCGATTCCCCGCATGAGTACAGTGTGTGAAATCCATTGGTGATGTTCCCCGCCGTGGAATTGCTGGAATATTGCTAAACTCACTCACTCACTGTGAGCCATTTGAATGACTTGAAGATTTTATCATTTACATTAGATTTTTTGTTGTATTTCTACTAACATCAGTTGCAGATATGGGTGTGAATATCTGCCTCTTATCGGGTTCGACCGCCTCCGTGGTGTAGTGGTTAGAACGTCCGCCCGGAGAGTGGAAGGTAGGCGGCAGTCTGTAAATCATCAAGAAGCCTGGACCAGTGATCAACAGCATGAGCATCGACCCACATGCAACTGGAAGAGATGTGTCAATGAAGTCAGTGGGTCTGACCACCCGATCTACGTTAGTCGACAAGAATTAATTGCTGAAGAACACCTTTAATGGTGGTGGCGATAATACTAAGATCGTTATGAACAGAAACGCGCGCACGGCCACACCCCCACACACGCATCTTCAATACGATTAGAGCGTTTACGCGCTCGGACCGGGGATCTGTCTAATCCCAAACCGAAAAACTTTATGATACGGTACTTGTCACTATGCCTGGTACGTCCCCTCTGTTAAGTGGGAAAAGCAAACATGTCCTTAACGTAATTGGAATTCACGCTATCCACGATAAAGCTACTTGTGAGGTGAGGTGAGGTGAAATTGGTTTAACGTCGTGCTTGAGAATATTTCGCTCATATGACGACGTGCAGCAACTCACGATGTGAACACAATAGATACAATACAGGTTTACAATGACCTCGCACTCAGAATTCGTGAAGAGACCAAACATGATTCAGTGAACGGGTTGGCTGCCAGTTGTCTGAACTTGTATATATAATTTAACCTTGCTTCCCTAAATCTGGTGACATTTGAAATGATTTCGCTGAAAAACGTGAGAAGGAAAAGTCAGAAACTTGAAGTTAAACGTAGACACAGAGTTTAAAAGTAAAGTCGATTACCATCAATATATTATTTTCTCGTAGCTATTTATTATCACATTACCTAACTAATAATTACCTGAAGATGTCGGAAAACGCACGTAAAATCTCGTCAAGATCGTCAGAGAAGAAGGCGATTATTAATAAATATTCAAGTAGCAAGAGGTATCCTTAAGATGACAACCTTTTAATAACTAGGCTACGCCACCATCCAACTTAACCCTGTAATGATCCAGGGGCGGTGGGGTAACCCAGTGGTTAAAGCGTTCGCTCGTCACGCCGAAAACCCAGGTTCGAAGCCCATTTCTGGTGTCCCCCGCCGTGATATTGCTGGAATATTGCTAAAAGCGGCGTAAAACCATACTCACTCACTCACTGTAATGATCCAACCTTTCAGTCAACATGAGCTACCAACAGTCATAGCCTCAATGTCGCTTTGTGTAAACTTTGGTTTTGGTTGAGTCCTATTTGGGATTCGAACCCACGCTCTCAGAATCAGGGAACCTAATCGCCATCGTACATAAACTGTGGCAGAGTGGGTTAGATGGCTGAGTGGGTAAGATGACTGACGTTGTGTTCTGGCGATTAGGTGCCGGACTGTGAGAGTGTCAACCAGAGATATTAGAATCGATACTTTACAGCGAAAGTGTAATCCCAAATATATATAATGTGTTGTATTTGACCACTTTTAAAATGCGTTAATGTCTGATAAAAAATGTCTGTTTTGCCTTAACATACATAACAATAACACACAAGTAGATGTAATAGCGGAAGCGTGCATGAGTATACAATACAATAATTTATTACACAGATGAGAATAACATTAGACAGGTGAAATAGAAAAAGATTAAAAACGCGTATATAGATTCGCTTCTCTATACTTAAAACCTCGTAAATCTGGAAATCTCAGCATGCGAACAATATTTACTTGAGTGTTAAGTCTGAGGCAGCATTGACTCGTTATGTTGTTAATCCAGGCAAGGTCACAGCACCTTTTGCTCAATACAATATTCACTTCACCATATTTAAACCTCGTAAATCAGGGAAACTTTAACTTGTGGGCAATATTTATATACATGAGCGTTAAACCTGGAGCAGACGGATTCGTTATGTATGAAACCAAAAGAGTTCACAGCACCTCTGTTCACAGTAAACGCACGCGACTCGGAGACAGATCCATACATGCCTCCATACACATCGTTTTTGTTACGTAGAGTTTGAGGTTTATTGCCACGTCTTGACATCCACCAATATATAATAAAACTTTCAGAAAATTGGAGATACTTTTTCTTGGAGTAAATGGCTTCTTAAACAAGTAATTATCACAATTGGCGAGTAATGATAAGTGGTATGTCTGTCCAGGTATCACTGTTGAAAAAAGATCATCTGTTGTGTAAATGGTTTATCACCAGAACCCCGATATATGAGATATATTCAAGCTAAAAATGAATTATTATTGATCGATGATTCGGTGGTTTTATATTTGCAATAGGCTGTGGGGAAAAAAAATCAAAACTATGTTGAAATTACGAGGGATTTGGGACATCGAACTTCATAATTTTAAACTAACCAGATCGGCGAAACTGGTTCTGTGATTTGCGCCGATTTCGTTTTGTGTTGAAATTCTGAAGTTGCTGATCCTGAGCAGTTACTGCAGGTAATCTGGGGTATTCTATATCACGTCGTATCACACACTGGGTTTCTCATAGCCACTGAGGATGATGCAGAGTTAATATCAGTGAAATACAACACATAATATGTATACAATATATCACATCTACGTCGTCTAATACTGACACTGAGCGGAGTTAATATGGTATAACATATCGTATGTGCACAATGTATCACACAGACAGAAGATTTAATATTGACTTTGAGTAGGGAAACATAGCAGCGAATACTACGTCAGTTAAACATACTAACTTATCATATCTTCATTTGTATCCGAAGTGACTATGTACAGAAGTTATTTGGTCCAAATGGAACTAAGTTTGTATCCTTGCCAGTAAATTTGATTAAGGAATGATTGTCTCTTAATCGACAAAACATATCACGATTCAATGGATTACAGTGTATTAAAATGTCCCAAAGTTACAAAATGAGTATATATCATACAAATTATATTCAAAATTGTTTACACAAGAGTTGTTTTTACGTAATACTCACACAACAACAAGAGGTATACAATCAACATAGCAGAAGTTAACAGATAGACCAAACTGAATCAAGATTTTCAAATTATGACTGAGTTTGCGCAGTTGTCGTTTCCGGTCTTGTCAAGCACTGTGCCCGGATGTTCGGGTGTACATAGGAGGCGCGCGTTGTCGTTTCCCAGCTTTGTTGTAGATGGCCTTGAGACTGGGCTGTCCATTCCATTCTGTTTGTCCATGAATCTTCCATTTCCATTTGTCCGTCCTGTCCCTATATTTATATCCTCCATTGCATCCTGTCCATTGTCCATTCCTTCTTCCTTCCTGTGTCCTTTCACCACCTTCTTCCATCCACTGCCTCCACTGTGTGTCCATCCACCACTGTCCACTATGTGTGTCCACATTAGTATCCATACCTTCGTGTCCATCCATATCCACTGTCATTCCTTCCTTTCCTCCATTACTGGCATTATATCCATTTGTCCATATTATTGTCCATATCCACCATTATCCATATGTCCTCCTGTCTGTGTGTCCATGTTATTCTATCCACCAGTTGTCTTTATTTAAGTTGATTCCTTCCACTGCCTTTAAGTTTCCGTTTCCATGCCACCATGTCTTTGGCTCACTACCACCCCAGTGTGTGTCCATTCGTGTCCCATAAATCCATTATCCTTATTGTCCATGTTCATTTCATGTCCTGTCGTGATATCCAGTCTCCATTATATTTCACCTTCATTCCATTCTCATTTCCATTCCATCCATTCCCTCCGTGTCCATTCTTTATTCCTTTCACTATCTTCCTTATGTGTCCGTCCATATTTTTCCAGGCTATTTATATTTCATTATCCACTATTTCCATTCCATATTTAGGCTCTTTTCTTCTACCTCCATGTCCTTTTTTCCTGTGTCCATGTATCCACTGTGCCACTGTGTGTGTCCATTCCATACTGTGTCCACTGGTGTCCCATACTGTGCTTGTCCTGGTGTCCCTGTGTCCACTACCGTTGGTCCTGTGTGTGTCCTGTGTGTGGGGTCTGTGGCCATGCATCAGTGGCTCTGTGCTCCATGTGTGCTTCCTCCTTTTCTGTGCCTGTGTTCCTGTCTGTCCACTGTGTGTGTCTGTCTCTCCACATGTGTGTACCATGTCTTTGGTCCTCTGTCCACTTGTGTGTGTGTGTCTCCTCCTTCCATTTTCGTGTGTCTGTGTGGTCCTCCATGTGTGTGTGTGTGTCTGTGTCTTCCTGTGTGTCATGGTCTCCACTGTGTGCCTGTGTGCCTGTGCTTGGTCCTTCCTTTCACCCCATTCTGTGCCTCCTTCTGTCTGGTCTGTGCCTCTGTCTGTCTGTCCACTGTGTGTGTGTCCTTTCTGTGCCTCCTGTGCCTCCTTCTGTGTGTGTGTCCTGTGTGTCTGTGTGCTTCTGTGTCTCTTCCTCCATACTGTGCTTCTGTGTGTCCATGCTGTGTGGTGTGGTTGTTCCATCAGTCTGATTGGCTCCCTCCATGCATGATTGTGCCCTGGCTTTCTGGTCTCTCCCCTCAGCCACCAGTGACTGTGCCCTGGTCTCAGTGCAGTGCCCTGTGCCTGTCACTGGTCTGTCCTCCATGCAGTGACCTGTGCCCGTCACTGGTCTCCCTCCATGCCAGTGTGTCACTGGTGCCCTGTCCCTCCATGCACCAGGTTCTGTGCCCTGTCACTCTAAGTCACTGTGTCCTCTGTCCATGCGTGGCCTGTGCCCTATCCTTCTGATTGCACTGTCCCTCTATGCACAGTGCCTGTGGTCCACTACCAGTCACTGTCCCTCCATGCCCGTAACCTGTGCCCTATCACTCTCAGTCTCCCTGTCCCTCCATGCACCACTGGCCTCTTTCCCATGCTACCAGTTGCTTCCCCGTCCATGCAGTGAGCCTGTGCCCTGTCTTTCTGGTACACTGTTCTCATACATCAGTGACCTGTGCCCTGTCCATTATGATTGCACTGTGCCCTCTATCTGTTAATCTGGCCGTCACTGTTGTGCCTCTCCATAGATCATTAACCTGTGCCCTGTCAATTATGATTGTGCCCTCCATGCACTGGTGTGGTGCCCTGTCATCAGTCACATTGCTTCCCTCCATGCATGATGACCTGTGCCCTGGCTGCGGGTGCCTCTCCTCCGGCCGCGGTGACGCGCGCCTTGTGCCCCTCCATACACCAGTAACCTGTACCCCTGTCACTACCAGTACACTGTGCCCCTCCATACACCAGTAACCTGTACCCCCTTCACTACCAGTACACTGCTTCCCTCCATACACCAGTAACCTGTAACCTGTACCCCCTCCATCACTACCTGTACACTGTCACTACCTTCCACTGTGCCCCTCCACCAGTAACCTGTACCCCTGTCACTACCAGAACACTGTTGTTCCCTCCATACACCAGTAACCTGTACCCCTTCACTACCAGTACACTGTGCCCTTCCATACACCAGTAACCTGTACCCCTGTCACTACCAGTACACTGTTGTTCCCCTCCATACACCAGTAACCTGTACCCCCTTCACTACCAGTACACTGTACACTGTGCCCTCCATACACCAGTAACCTGTACCCCAGTCACTACCAGTACACACTGTGCCCCTCCATACACCAGTAACCTGTACCCCTGTCACTACCAGTACACTGTTGCCCCTCCATACACCAGTAACCTGTACCCCTGTCACTACCAGTACACTGTGCCCCTCCATACACCAGTAACCTGTACCCCTGTCACTACCAGTACACTGTGCCCCTCCATACACCAGTAACCTGTACCCCTGTCACTACCAGTACACTGTGCCCCTACATCACCAGTAACCTGTACCCCCTCCATAGCCTGTGCCCTTCCATATAGTGCTAACCTGTACCCCCGTCACTATCAGTACATTGCTTCCCTCCATACACCAGTAACCTGTACCCCTTCACTACCAGTACACTGTTGTTCCCCTCCATACACCAGTAACCTGTACCCCCGTCACTACCAGTACACTGCTTTCCCCTCCATACACCAGTAACCTGTACCCCTGTCATTACCAGTACACTGTGCCCCTCCATACACCAGTAACCTGTACCCCTGTCACTACCAGTACACTGTTGTTCCCCTCCATACATCAGTAACCTGTACCCCTGTCACTACCAGTACACTGTGCCCCTCCATACATAAGTAACCTGTACCCCCGTCACTACCAGTACACTGTTGTTCCCCTCCATACACCAGTAACCTGTACCCCCGTCACTACCAGTACACTGTTGTTCCCCTCCATACACCAGTAACCTGTACCCCTGTCACTCCCAGTACATTGCAACCCTTCAACTACATCTAAACGAAAAGGGAGCGGACTTGATTGTACAATTTTGATTCTATTACGAAAATGTGTGTGTTTGACGTCTCACTGAGCAATATTAGAGCTCTGTAACGGCGTTCTTGAAGTATCGAGTGTGGACCATACAATGCAGTGATTGACATACTGAAATATGATGACAGAACATGTGTTTATCAGCGATTAGTGACGATATCGGGTATTTGAGACGAGTGCTAGTTGGTGCATCAGGTCAGTTGAAGTAGTTTTCCCGGGGAGAATGTGTCAGGAAGTAATGGATATCATGTGCTATCACGAATACCGGAAACAATAAGGGGGACAAAAAACAGCTTGAGTTGATTTGCAGTGACCCTTGTTAAAGGGTCAGCATTTCCTACCTTACCCTATTGAAATCACATTTCTCTGCTTCTGTTACACCATACTGTTCACACTGCCTGTATTGATAGCTGAGTTAATGAATATACGCTCCGTACTGTAAATGTAATGATTGATTGTGAAAAAAAACTATTAAAAAGCTGCTTTCCAAAAATCTTCTGTCCATCCCTCACTTTGCCCATCCATCTGTCCATCCATCCTTCCGTCCATTTAATTATACAACGGTCCTTCCATCCATCCGTACGTCCACCCATCTTCCATTCATCGCCAAATACATAATGGAGGATGACGGTTTCATATATGAACTCATGAACACAGATATATTAGTTTCAATAACCAAAGTAATTTTGACATGAACCCCTTGAAAATCTTCATCGCACTTTGTAGAACTGGGTAAATGAGCAGGATGTAGATTATATAATGATCAGGATGTAGATTACTAATGGGGTCACAGCAATGCACTGTGCTGTGATCACGGTTGTGACAATGCATACTTGGATACTATTTTTGCAAAACATGCATATGTATAATTACATCCCGCCCACTGGTTTGAATTCCTGGGAAATGAAAGGCCTTTCCTTGGGAGCCTATTTGTATAATAGCTACAGGTGTTTGTTGGTGCGGCAAACACGCTGGTAGACAAGGTGGAGGTGGTCAGGTAACTGCGCAGCCTTCCTCTACATTCATATCAAGTTCGGCTCTATCTTTCCTTGGTATGTAAAATATACATTTAAATTGCAGAACATTGCTTGTTGTCGCTTGTTGTTCGTTAAATATATGTGACAAAATGTTTACTAATTTGATAAATGAATGATGGTATCAAGGCGAATGTGATATCAATTGAAATCTGATTGTAATGTTGGAATCAGACAAGGGGAATCTGTAGCCCCAATTCACTTTTCCTTGTATTTGAATGATAAAGATTGGTATTTTACACAACATGGCTATAGAGGTTTGCTGATCGATCTACTTACACTTGATTGTTTTGTCTGTAATTATTGCTCTACTTCTATTTGTACTTCTGTATTATACTTTTTAAAGAAGGGGAACTTCATTTTTAATTAACAATTGAAAACAATTGGGAGATATATCGGAGTCAATCAATGTTGATCTGATAATAATGAATGTTTTGAGAGTGGATCACCACTTGTACTTCCTTATGACCATAGTTGTTTGTACAGTTATAGCTTTTTGAAAGATGATTGGTGTATGACGCGAAATGTGCATATGTACGATTTTCTTTTTCAAACAAACAAACAAAAAACCCAGCTAGACACAAACACTAACAACTGTGTGATGCAAGATTATTGTCAAAATTATTGTAATACAGTGATTTATCGACCTTCTCGAAAACTGTCAAAATGAAGAATGACACTCGTTGTGCACGTTGTGTAGGGGTGATGATCAAGAGAAATGATGGTGCGTTCATAAGATATATGGTTGACGTTCACGTATGCATCAGCCAAGGTCATCCCACAAATGCTCGATGGGGTTGAGGTCGGACGATTTGGAAGGCCATGGAAGCACTGTAATGTTCTCACTCTGAAGATATCGAATAGAGGCATGTGCTGTGTGAGGCCTGGCAGAATGCTGCTGGAACAACTCCCTCTGGCGGTCAATGATCGGAACCATGTGAATCCTAAGTAGTTCGTATCGAACCGAATAGCAGTTAAATTGCCCTGAAAGCGCAAACAGTTAGATTGCTGCATGTAGGATATAGCTCCCCACATCATGACACTATCACCATATCGGTAAACCTGGGCGACACAGTTGTGATTAAAACGTTGACTTTCCGTCACGGCACTGAAGCAGAAAACATGATTCGTCACGGAACCAAAGCAGCTCTGTACCTTTTTTGCATTAACTAAATAAGCCTTTGAAATCGACTTTGTGGACTTCTGGTCCATTCTCTAAATATCCAGTTAGAAATATTTAAGACATGAGTTTGATAGAGAGGACTGTTTTGGAATGTGAAGAATGATAAATAATTTTGTTTCTATTTTCAGGTACGCACATCATGGCTTCCAACGCGGTTTTTGCTATTGTGTGTTTAATTGGTGAGTATTAGTGTGTGAGTATAGTATTTTCAAGAACTCCGTGACTCGCTTTTGAAAGTAGTAATTCTAATGGGTAATCGCAGCTGTCAATTTCAGGAGTATATTGTGTTAGTGGTCAGAATGCATATGGGTATCAACAGAAATCTTCACCATACCGACATCGTTACTCAGTTATTTAAGTGTGCTTTACTTGTTATGTCCCAGAGAAGAAGGTCCAGTCATTGCTATGAAAGATATAGTAGAGCTTCAGGTTAATTTTGTTCCCCTTTTAGTTTTCACTTTCCGTATACCATTCCCAATGTTATACAAGTTCATGTTTTGGTTGGAAACAAGATGACAGCCTCCACAACATGCTTCTGCCATGTCCTCCCGACAATAAATCTTTGAAACTTTGAACATACAAGACTTGTCAGTCACCCTGCATTTATCATTGTATAGTAATATCATTTGGACTCTAGCATTTCTCTTTCATGTCACTCGCTATGCTTAGCTATACAGGAGTCAAATCTCTTTTATCCCAGTACTGAAGAGGCCATAGTCCTATAGTGCAAAGTCAGATAGAGATAATGGCATCAAATCGCAATGTTTGCAGGCGTATGTTTTCTATGTACAAAAGCATGGTGGATATACATACCAAGTTCACGAAAACTACTTGTGTTATTAGTGTTCATGAACAGCTTAAATTTACACGTATTGGGAAATGTAATACTGCGGTAGATATTTTATTTTTAAATCATTGTAGTAAGGGCATACGAGAACAAAGCACAGCTCATCTTCGATTGCATTTTATGTACCATTTACACAATCTGTTTCTCTTGGAATGTTATATCTGCCCCTCTACTCAGAATACACAGTAACATTACAACGATACAGAGACGGTAAGCTCCCCCTGGGCAATACAGTAGTCCTACACTTGTCCCCCAGGTCATCTTATTCACAGAAATAGTTTGTACAGAGTTGTGTCCCTTGAGCGTAGCAGTGACTCGTGATTCTGGGTTCGTATCTCCGACACGTCTGATTATGAATACACTGACCATGACTTGATGGACAATTCTACTTATCTGATCTATAATGAAGCTAGGATTTGCTGAGGCGTCAGTCAGTGATCCTTAATGTCAAATGGTAAATATCATCCCCAGAGAGAGCCTGGTGAAGCTGAGACCCATATTTCTATGATAATACTATTAATGTGTGACGTCACGTCACCATCTGTACTGGAAGAAAAGTACTAATTTTTATTACATCATTTTTAACCATATATGGCTTTATGCTATACGTAAATCTGTACCCACAGTTTGTAAACGTATATCGGGGCGGTGTAGTAGCCGAGTGGTTAAAGCGCTCGCCCGACACGCCGATGGCCGGAGTTCGAATCCCCAGATCGGTATAATGTGTGAGACACCATTTCTGGCGTCCCCCGCCGTGATAATGCTGGAATATTGCTTAATGAGGCGTAAAACTAACTCACTCACTGTTAACATATATCGGTACCATGACCATGTGTACGTGTTTCGCCATCGTGGTAAACCTTTATTTATAGAGAGAGATGTGTTTTTATTTATTTATTCCTGTGGGGTTGTATGTTTCTCATATCAATCTGACACCCTATGTTATAACAATAATACTGTTCATAAAAGTGTCTCCTTAAATTAACCTATGAATTGTTGTTATCACAGTGTAATAATGGCATCCAAAACTGGGTGTTCCATGTTAAAAATGTTTTATTTATATATGGTTTTGGATATGTTTGGTGTGACCCAGGATGTGTTGACGCTAGTTCGTTTTGTTGTCATTTTAAGCAACGCTTAATTGATTGTTTTTTTCAAAAATGGCATCATGACATTACTTCAAGTAGCAAATTATGGCTATACATCAATATCAAATGTGAATTTGGATATGAATATACTTAGATGCTTTACATCAAAACACTGTGAGGTACTATGTTACGAATTTCGTATCATAAATTAAAAATTGAAACTGGGCGTTATGAAAATATTGATCCCATCTAAAGATAGTATTGCAAAATTATGTAAATACATATAGTTATGCATGTAAGTACCGAACTGTTTTGTCCAGCCTCTTTTTGTTAATGTAAAAAATATGTATATTTCAATGGATTTTCTATCATGTATACAGTGTAAAATGATTACGAGGGGCATATAGCCCAAGTCTTTACTGAATATACTATCGGTTCAATCGAATCGTTCAAAGTGGCGTCCAAGACAACTCACTTCAATCCCTCTTAATCACTCACCATATCTACCTTCATTATTTCAGGTGGACAGTATCTACTCTTGACTGAGGTAAGTATCAAGGTCCCCTGTTAAAATAGATCACATGTACTTGATGACGTCACAGATAGGCTTGGCCATTTGTTGCGTGCATATCTTCGTGCCCTGACTGGATGGGACATTGTATGAAGTCAACAACGTCTCCCTGGGATCTTTTTCAAAATGGCAGCACTTCCGTTTGCGCGATCCAAGATGGCGGCATATCCGGTGGAGCGATCCAAGATGGCGGACGGATTTCAAGAGGCTGACGCGTTTAAAGATGGTGGCTGCGTTTCAAGATGGCGGCCGCATTTCAAGATGGCGGCCGCGTTTCAAGATGGCGGGCGGAACGCATTAAGATGGCGACGGACGGGGAAGAAGAGGGAGGGGAGAGAGGGAGAGAGGTGAGGACGATGTAGGCCTAGAGAAGCGTGTTGTTAAAGCTTTGTCAGCTTTCTTTTGAGCGGGATGAAAAGGGCCGTTGGTATTGGTGGGAGAGACATCACCGAGGCATGGCATCTATTTTGGTGATGGCGGGCTGCTGGAGGAGGTACTGGTGGAATCGTCCATGGGTTCAACAAAGTCAAAGACACGTTGTAGTAGAGTGTACTTGGTGTCTATGCGATCATGAACGAGGAGGACCCTGTCATTGAGTAGAGCCAGTAGATGTTTGCTTTCACGTTTACTCACTTTCTTTGGCGGTTCACTTGGCTGGTTAGTGGGAGCTGGGCGTTTCTGAGTCTTGTTAGAGCAGTTCATACTCTTATGGTCCTCTTTACCACAGTACCGGCAGGGGTGTGGGCAGTCGTAACTGCGATGGCCTTCGCTTTTTCCACAGTTGTAGCAGGTGTTGTTATCGTGCTTGTTACTGTCGTTGGTCTTCTTTGGACATATGTAATGATTATGCCCTTGAGCACCACACTCGGTACAGGTCACCATGGGGCAGTGCAGATAACTGTCGTCATCTGTTTCGAATAGGCGGCAACGGAAGGAGGCGGAGGCGGGAGACGACTGCATGCTTCCAGTTTCAGTCAGCCACTGATGCGGAGAGCTGGAAAACCTGGGCCCCGTTTCACAAAGCTCTCGTAAGCCTAAGATCTCGTTACTTTCCTCGTAGCATTCGTACCTCCTATACTGTAACATACTCAACATATAGCTGAGGTTGATGACGTCACTTTTGGCCGCCGCGTTAGTGTGGCGTGACGTAATAGGGTGTGTGACGTCATGGGCAAAACCCATGGGCAAAACCTAATGAAAGAAAACCTGTGACGCCATCAATCCAAAAAACAAAATGGCTTCATGGCGCAAATTACCTCACACCACCCTATATGATGAACCTAGTGTCACGCCATAATGTTTTCCAACAAATGATCTCACACACCTCCTTGCGCATATTGCCTCACACCACTCTTAGGACAGAATAGGGTGACGTCATAGGGTGACGTCTATATAAACCAGGTTCAGCGTGGGTCTTGGCAGTTCTCATCATGCAGTCACCACCAATTGAAGTAGAAGATGGCGTTGCTTGGGAGGGTGACCATTGCATCCACCTGGTCTGTGTCTAACAGGATGAAAAAAAAAGATGGTTCGGCTGATGACCATGGCATCCACCAGATATGACCCTGAAGAGAGACGGCTCACCACATTGAATTTGAAATAACATTTTATGGATGAACAGTGCAATCACAGGATATTGGTTAAACATCAGTAGATCATCAACAGAGCATGTCATGTGTTACAACAAAAGGTTCATGGGTATTTGTCCCTAGGTCACGTTTTGTAGCTATAGGGGAGAGTTTCTATGTTGATTCCTTGTGAGTCATACCGGACTCGACGTTTGATGTAGACCAAGCGATAGGTTTTGGTGGTGTTCTTGGACAGCAACGTGTTGCCCTGGCGAAGACCTCTGCGAATGATTTTGTGTGGGCATGGCACAGTGATGCTGGCTTGATCCCTCCGACAGACGAGGTTCTTCATGCTGTCAAAGTTGACATGTTGCCTCGCCCTGTGATTCAGAGTAAATTCTCGGACTTTGCTGAGGCCCACACTACTGTCAGATTGAGGATGACGTAGCTTGTAGCCATAGTTTTGGGGTCCTGGCGAGACAAAAGTCTGAATGCTGGCTGAGGTTCGTAAGTGACACACACAAGGTCCTCGTTAACGATGTGCACGTCCTTCACCTGACAACGTTCATCCAGGAGGAGGGCAAAGTACCTCTGAGGGGAATTGATGTATTCGGTCTTGTCAATCCGGTCTTCATCCCTGTGAGGGCAGGAAGCACCCAGCTGTTCTTCAGCACAAGTACGACACAGAGGAAATAGCAACTTGCCCTGGACACTTTAAGGAAGAACAGGATGATAGAGGTCGGTGGGTGGTAATACTCGGCACTGGATGAGCCCATGTAGCCCGAACAAGTCAGACACAGGAGGATTATCTTTGATCTCAGGATGCCCCACGGGGATAAGTGCCACATGTAAGGGTACATGTGGTGGCGTTTGTGCGTCCTCCAAAGAAGGCATCTCTGGGATCTAAAGGTTCAGGCATGTAGGCATGAGGTCCTTGCAGTGTGGTCAGGAACGCTCTCAGATCAGTGTTTTCTTTCTGTTGCTTCAAAAAATCGCATTCCCACAGGGTCACCACTTGGGCGATGTCGGGATGTTGACGTAACACAGCCAGTGCTAGGTTGCTTGGCGGAGGCCGTCAGATGCCGTTGAAAGCAGTAAGGGTTTTGGAACCACCCGCCACATTGTAGACAGGAGAGCCCTTCACTGACCACGTTGCCACAGAATCCACGACATCGACACCAGTAGCATCGAAATCCTTGGTTGCAGCGATGATTTTCAGCGTGGGCGTATCCTTGGTCACAGATTTCACATAAGAAGGGATAACCTGTAAAATCTGGCATGGATGTAAAGACATCGTAATGTTGATGGTGATGATACAAGTGAAGGATCTTGGTGGGTTGAGACACTTCACTTTTGTACAGGAGACGATTCATCACATCTTGGGAGTAGATTTGGAATTGGTGGTAGGGTGCCAAACGTTGACCGAACAGTTCCCACATTGCATGCCCTGTACAAGGGCCTTCTGGAATGTTGAGTTGACGAAATAAGCCCTTGGCGGCCTTCAACTCCGCTGGTCTCTTTTCGTTACGTATGTACCGCCATTTGCTGGTCCATTCCTTGGTCACAGGATCGGGTTTGTGTTCATGGTAACCCGCCGCGATCAGGGCACAGGCAAAGCAGAGTTGGTCATCATTCTTGATTTGTACAATGCATTGCTTCTTTTCCAGGAAGGCATTTAAGCCAACAATGTGTGTTGCCCGTCCGTGTCCCTGGCCTAGGAGAGCCGGATCGTCTACGTGTAGTAAGTAAATGGTGTCATCGATATGCAATTCGTGGTTACTTTGCTGTACTCTTTCCACTTTGGCCATAATGTGTTCCCCCTGGAGGTCCTCCATGCGCCGAAACGTGATTCGGATGGGTTGTACCGAGTGTGGTGCTCATGGCCATCGTCATTACATATGTCCAAAGAAGACCAACGACAGTAACAAGCACGATAACAACACCTGCTTCAACTGTGGAAAAAACGAAGGCCATCGCAGTTACTACTGCCCACACCCCTGCCGGTACTGTGGTAAAGAGGACCATAAGAGTATGAACTGCTCTAACAAGACTCAGAAACGCCCAGCTCCCACCAACCAGCCAAGTGAACCGCCAAAGAAAGTGAGTAAACGTGAAAGCAAACATCTACTGGCTCTACTCAATGACAGGGTCCTCCTCGTTCATGATCGCATAGACACCAAGTACACTCTACTACAACGTGTCTTTGACTTTGTTGAACCCATGGACGATTCCACCAGTACCTCCTCCAGCGGTCCGCCATCACCACAATAGATGCCATGCCTCGGTGATGTCTCACCCACCAATTCCAACGGCCTTTTTCAGGCCCTTTTCATCCCGCTCAAAAGAAAGCTGACAAAGCTTTAACAACACGCTTCTCTAGGCCTACATCGTCCTCACCACTCTCCCTCCATCCCTCCCTCCCTCTTCTTCCCCGTCCGTCGCCATCTTGAAATGCGTTCTCTCCGCCATCTTGAGACGCGTCCGCAACCTTGAAACGCGTCCGCGATCTTGAAATGCACCGGAAGTGCCGCAATCTTGGATCGCGCCACCGGAAGTGCCGCCATCTTGAAAAAGATCCCAGGGAGACGTTGTTGACTACTTTCGTGCCCTGACTGGAGGGGACATTGTACATGGCCCAAGGTTTAGAAATGATCTTCGTCAACCCATGCTTGTCGTAAAAAGCGACTATTATTAATACTGCAAAGCGCGTCGCTAACAAACAAACAAATATAAAGTATGCATAAAGTCTGATCTCAGTATACACTTTTTCCTACACCTGTACTTCGTGAAGATAACCTTTGTATTTTTACACAAGTCTTGATTTTTCCAGGGAGCATCCTCTGAGCTGGCCGCTAGAAAGAACAGTATATCTGCTTCAATTACTAAAGACGAGTTTGAGAAGCTGGACACGACCTTGATGGACGTGGTCAGTACGACTCACATCTTTCAAGAGGCACACAATTATACTCTGAAATTCCCGGGTCGGGATGCATCATTTAATGCGGGGAAGTCCTTCGGCTTGACGGATGAAGAAACCCTGGCAGTAATGATCTATACTACAAATTATGTACACACAGAATTCAAGAGAATACTGAAAGAGGGTGACATCGCCAAATACGACAAGTCATTCCAGGTCTTTCATTACCTCCTTATTAACGCAATTGAGAAGATACGTCTGAAGCAAACTCTTCCGGAATACCTGTATAGGGGTGACGAGAAGATTTATTCCATCGAATACGGAACCGATATGAGTTTCCCTGGATACACATCGACCTCATATAAAAAATCTGTAGCCGAGAATTTCCGCAACGGCACGGGCACCCTTATTCACTTGGAGGGAGTTAAGTTGGGCGCTGATATTGCCAGACTTTCGGTATATCCTCGGGAGGAAGAAGTCTTGATCCCCCCCTATGAAAGTTTCAAAGTCACCAACGTCGCCAGGGACAACAAAGGCCCACTCATCTACCTGAAGAGTATTGGGGAGGTGTGCGGAGGTCGTCGACGACGATCCACGGGAGGGCCGTGCCGATGCTGTAGACAGCCGTTAGACGTAATCCGTGAAGCCGCGAGTGGATGCGTCCCGCAACAGATGAAGTGGAACGTTGTCTACTTCTGTTTAGTGGTGTATGTCGTTGTTAGATATTGATATTAGCAAATCTAACAGTTCAAGCGCAGCACCACTTTATACACTTGTTCATTTGGTCATGTACATTTACATGGTTGCAAAAGTTGATTGACAGGTAATAGTTTTAGCCCGTTTCAAGACAGTTGAACAATATATAACTGTCAATTCAAATGTTTAATGTCAGAGTGCAAACCCTTCGATTAAAATAATCTGTATAATTCAGTTTCTATTTCACATTAGTCAGTTGTAATAAAATAATCTGTATAATTCAGTTTCTATTTCACATTAGTCAGTTGTAATAAAATAATCTGTATAATTCAGTTTCTATTTCACATTAGTCAGTTGTAATAAAATATTCTGTATAATTCAGTTTCTATTTCACATTAGTCAGTTGTAATAAAATATTCTGTATAATTCAGTTTCTATTTTACATTAGTCAGTTGTAATAAAATAATCTGTATAATTCAGTTTCTATTTCACATTAGTCAGTTGTAATAAAATAATCTGTATAATTCAGTTTCTATTTCACATTAGTCAGTTGTTTTAGTTCAGGGTTTTTTTCGACACCCTCTCCCCAAAAATAAATAAATACAAAAAATTAAAAATTCCTGGATCCGCCCATGAATGTGAGTTCAGAAAGTGCCCTGTTTCCATTAGTTACAAAGCATGTATAATTCATTGGCAATCGTCATTTGTGTGGGCAATGATTTGTGTAGTTAGTCAAGCACTCGAAGGAGCTATAATCCGCTAGCAGATGTTCTATATTGCTCCATCCTTACCACTTACAACACTGGGAGAAAATTCTGGGTATGAATGAAAAAGTCCCCAGCAATAACTGCTTGTCGTAAGAGGCGACGTAATGGGTGTCAGACTCGGTTGAATGCAAGTGAGTGAGTATGTTTTTACGCCGCCTTTACCCATGAGAAGAATTGACGCGTGCTGGTGGGTAGTTTGTTTGTTTAACGCCGCACTCAGAAATATTCCAGCTATATGGCGGCAGTCTGTAAATCATCAAGCCTGGACCAGACAATGCAGTGATCAACAGCATGAGCATCGATCTACGCAACTGGAAGACATGTGTCAGCAAAGTCAGTGGGTCTGACCACCCGATCCCGTTAGTCGACAAGAATTAATTGCTGAAGACTAATGCTGGTGGCGATACTGCGATCGTTATGAACGAAACGCGCACGCACACACCCCCACACACGTATCTTCACGATTAGAGCGTTTGCTTGGACCGGGGGATTCGTTCAATCCTAAACCGAAAAACTTTATGACACGGTACTTGTCACCATGCCTGGCGTCCCCTCATTAAGTGGGAAAAACAAGTATGTCCTTAATGTGTCTGAATTACATATCCACGATTAAGCTACTTGTGACTTAATACTGCAAACATGTCATTAATCTAGACTAGTACCAACAGCCGCAGGTGCACGCGCATACATGAGCATCTAACATGTCATTAATCCACACTAGTACCAACAGCCGCAGGTGCACGCACATACATGCGCAGATGCGCATATATTGCTACCTGTATGTAAGTGCAATACACATGAATACGACGTTAAACCTAACAGCCCCTCAACCATCGATGCTCATGATGTCTGTCACTGGATTTTCTGGTTCAGAGTGGTGTGTTTCAACAATAATGAGTCCAGTGTCGTGTACGTGGTGATGAAGACGTCAGACGCCGATGAAAGAATCGTCTACGAAAATGAACATTTCTTCTAGGTAGATGAAGGTTCCTTCTTTGTAGATGAACACGGTGTTGTAGCCCAGTGGTTAAAGCGCCCGCTCGTCATGTTAAAGACCCCGGGTTCGATTCCCCGCATGAGTACAGTGTGTGAAATCCATTGGTGATGTTCCCCGCCGTGGAATTGCTGGAATATTGCTAAACTCACTCACTCACTGTGAGCCATTTGAATGACTTGAAGATTTTATCATTTACATTAGATTTTTTTGTTGTATTTTTACTAACATCTGTTGCAGATATGGGAGTGAATATCTGCCTCTTCTCGGGTCCGACCGCCTCCGTGGTGTAGTGGTTAGAACGTCCGCCCGGAGAGCGGAAGGTTGCGGGTTCGATCCCCGACCGCGTCATACCAAAAGACGTTAAAATATGGTACTTGTTGGTACCTGCCTGGCACTCGGCATTAATTGGTACAACAAGGACTGGTCGGCTCGGAGTCAGTATAATGTGTCTAAGTGGGGTATTCATGCTTCACTGCGGCATGGCATCTCAGTGGGCTAGAACTATAAAATCAGCTTCAGTCTGGGCTAGTACAAGCAGCCGCACATACACATACACACACATGCACGTCGTCATATGAGCGAAATATTCTCAAGCACGACGTAAAAACCCAATTTCACCTCACCTCACCTTATCGGGTCCAGCAACTCACGATGTGAACACAATAGATACAAAACAGGTTTACAATGACCTTACACTCAGAATTCTTGAAGAGTCCAAACATGATTCAGTGAACGGGTTGGCTGCCAGTTGTCTGAACTTGTATCTATAATTTAACCTTGTTTCCCTAAATCTGGTGACATTTGAAATGATTTCGCTGAAAAGCGTGTGAAGGAAAAGTCAGAAACGTGAAGTTAAACGTAGACACAGAGTTTAAAAGTAAAGTCGATTACTTATACATAAATATATTATTTTCTCGTAGCTATTTATTATCACATTACCTAACTAATAATTACCTGAAGATGTCGGAAAACGCACGTAAAATCTCGTCAAGATCGTCAGACTGACTGACTGAGTTTGGTTTTACGCCGCTTTTAGCAATATTCCAGCAACATCACGGCGGGGGACACCAGAAATGGGCTTCACATATTGTGCCCATGTGGGGATTCGAACCCGGGTCTTCGGCGTGACGAGCCAACGATTTAACCATTAGGCTACCCCACCGCCCCAGATCGTCAGAGAAAACACTCATCAATGGGAATCATGAAAAAACAGTGCGTATTTAAATCACTCACTGGTTGACACATGTCATCGGTTCCCAATTGCGCAGATCGATGCTCATGCTGTTGATCACTGGATTATCTGGTCCAGACTCGATTATTTACAGACCGCCGCCATATAGCTGGAATATTGCTGAGTGCGGCGTAAAACTCAACTCACTCACTCACGTCTACGCAAGATACCCAGAAGCCTGTTACCCCTGAAGAAGGCGATTATTAATAAATATTAAAGTAGCAAGAGGTATCCTTAAGATGACAACCTTTTAATAACTAGGCTACGCCACCATCCCACTTAACCCTGTAATGATCCAGGGGCGGTGGGGTAGCCCAGTGGTTAAAGCGTTCGCTCGTCACGCCGAAAACCCGGGTTCGAATCCCCACATGGGCACAATGTGTGAAGCCCATTTCTGGTGTCCCCCGCCGTGATATTGCTGGAATATTGCTAAAAGCGGCGTAAAACCATACTCACTCACTCACTCACTGTAATGATCCAACCTTTCAGTCAACATGAGCTACCAACAGTCCTAGCTTCAAAGTCGCTTTGTGTAAACTTTTGTTTAGGTTGAGTCCTATTTGGGATTCGAACCCACGCTCTCAGAATCAGGAACCTAATAGGCAGCACATAAACTGTGGCAGAGTAGGTTAGATGGCTGAGTGGGTTAGATGACTGACGTTGTGTTCTGGCGATTAGGTGCCGGACTGTGAGAGTGTCAACCAGAGATATAAGAATCGATACTTTACTGCGAAAGTGTAATCCCAAATATAACGTGTTACATTTGACCACTTTCAAAATGCTAATGTCTATTAAAAAATACTGTTTTGCCAAAACACAAATAACACAAGTAGATGCAATAGCGGTAGTGTGTATTTATATACAATACAATAATCTATTACACAGATGTGAGAATAATATATACTGAATAGGTGGTTAGAAAAAAGATAAAAAAAACGTGTATAGATATTCACTTCTCTATATTTAAACCTCGTAAATCTGGAAATCTCAACATGCGGGCATTATTTACTTGAGCGTTAAGTCACAGGTAGCACTGATTCGTTATGTGTAGGATAAAGCACGACTCCGAGGTTATGGTTGGGAAAGTAAGACGCGAGACCGGAGGGTGGGGAGAAGTAAGACCGAGAGCGCGTATGGTCGAGGTCTTACTTCTCTCCACCCGATGGTCGAGGGCTTACTTTCCCAACCATAACCGAGGAGGAGTGCTTTATTATACATATAAACCGTCAATGATGGGTAATTAGATGATCATGTAATGAAGCTACATAACAGTAACTGAAGCGCTAGTAAAATCAATTGAATGACAGTAGGTCGAACTATAAATAGATAATTCAACCCTCATTCTTTGTCGGACCGGTGGCTGTGAGGTAGAGCGTCCGCTTATGAATCTGAAATATGCGGTGCCAATCCTGCTAGGGAAAACATTTGCACATTTAAGTTGATCTTTGACGATATTTTTCAATTGATTTCAAACACTAACATTTCATCTGAATTTGAATGTTGATGTTAATATAGAGTTGGGAAAAAGTAAAACCTGGGAAGAGGTCTTACTTACAAAAAGTAAAACCGGGAAATTGGTCTTACTTACGAAAAGTAACACCTGGGAGCAAACAAAAACCTCAAATGCGGTCATTCCGGGAAAAGAAGCCCTGTCTAATATATAGTGAGAAGCAGCCTCAGGTTTATATGTGTTAATCCAAACGAGGTCACAACACCATTTGTTCACAATATTCACTTCTCTATATTTAAACCTCGTAAATCGGGAAACCTTAACTTGTGGGCAATATTTATATACGTGAGCGTTAAATCACAGGCAGCCTTGATTCGTTATGTTTTAAGCCAAAAGAGTTCACAGCACCTCGTGTTCACAGTAAACCCACAAGTGACTCGGAGACAGATCCATACATGCCATAAACACATCGTTTTGTTACAGAGTTTGAGGTTTATTGCCACTAGTGATATCCACAAATATAAAATCAAACGTTCGGAAAATTGGAATACTTTCTTGGGTAAATGGCTTCTTAAACAAGTAATTATCACACAAATAAGTTATAATAATTAGCATGTCTGTCCAGGTATCACTGTTGAAAAAAAGATCATCTGTTGTGTCAATAGTTTATCACCAGAACCCCGAATATATGAATATATTCAAGCTAAAATGAATTATTATTGATCGATCATTCATTGGTTTTATATATGCAATAGGCTGTGGGAAAGTAAAAATCAAAACTAGTTGAAATTACAGGGATTTGGGGGACGAACTTCATAATTTTTAAACTAACCAGATCGGTGAAACTGGTTCTGTGATTTGCGCCGATTTCGTTTGTGTTGAAAGTCTGGTGTTGCTGATCTGGGCAGTTACTGCAGGTAATCTGGGGGTATTCTATATCACGTCGTATCACACACTGGGTTTCTCATAATACTGAGTGGATGCAGGTTAGTATGGTAAAATATAACACATAATCTGCATACAATATATCACATCTACGTCGTCTAATACTCACTGCGAGCGGGTTAACATGGTTTATACCCCACTTCCGGTCTCGTTGCCATGGTTTCATTTGTTAAAAGTGTAGGTGTATTGACCGGTACACCTGTCAAAAGTGTAGGTGTATCAATGATACACCTACACTTTTTCACTAGGGTATACCGAAGCAATAAAGACACAACAAACGGCGAAATATAATTTTATTTCAATTCACTCACATTGAGATTTCGATTGTTTCAAAATCTTCCTTATCATCCAGGTCGAAATGTGACGCTAACGAACTGTCAATTTGAGAAAGAATATCCTCTGTCCACTTTTCAGCATCCATGGCGAACGAACGTGTGATCTTCCAAATGTTTTCTATGCCACTTGCGAGTCAGAGAACGCATGCGCATTGGTCTGCCCATACAAATGTCAATTATCACGCCTCGGAGGCCACACGACTCAAACATTAGGGGTATTGAGCGGCAACCTCGGAAAGTGTGGGTATATCTAATACATAACATATCGTATGTGCACAATGTATCACATCGACATAGTTTAATACTGACTTTGAGCAGGGAAGCATAGCAGCGAATACTACGTCAGTTAAATATACTAACTTATCATATCTACATTGTCAGTGACTGTGTGCAAACTATTTGGTCCAAAACAGGAACCACGTTTGTATCCTTGCCGGTAAATTTGATTGGCGAATGATTGTCTTTTAATCGACACAAAATATCACGATTCAATGGATTGTTGTGTGACAAAAATGTCCCAAAGTTACAAATGAGTATATATCATACAAATTCATTCAAAATTGTTTACACAACAGTTGTTTTTTCACGTGTTTACAACAACAACAACAGATTAACAATCAACATGACGAAGTTAACGATGAAACCATTGAATCAGATTTTCAAATTATGACTGAGTTTGCGCAGTTGTCGTTTCCGGTCCTGTCAAAGGCTGTGCCCGGATGTTCGGGTGTCCATAGGAGGCGCGTGTTGTTGTTTCCCAGCTGTTGTAGATGGCCTTGAGACTGGGGCGGTCAAGTTCAGGCTGGTGACCGGGGAAGGCGTGTGGGTGTCGGGCTGCAAGAACAAGGCATAGGCGTCGTCATAATGCCACATTTTGGTGTCATAATGCAACATGGTGGCGTCATAGTGTCACGTGGTGGCGTCATAGTGTTAGATGGTGATGGTCAGAATGTCACTTAATGGCGTCGTAATATCACGCAGTGGTGTCATGTCACATGATGGCGTCATAGCGACATAATGGCACACAATGAAGTCATAATGTCACATGGTGGAGTGATAATGTCACATAATGGTGTCATAGCGTCAAAGTGGCACACGATGAGGTCATAATGTCACTTTGTGGAGTGATGATGTCACGCAGTGGTGTCATGTCACATTGTAGTGTCATAATGTCACATTGTAGAGTCATAATGTCACTTGATGGAGTGATTTTGTCACATGGTAAGTCTTAATATCACGTGCTGGCGTTATAGTGTCAAAAGGGCCGTCATAAGTAACATAGTGGTGTCATGTCACTAGGGGGTGTCATAATGTCACTTGATGTAGTGATGATGTCACATGGTGGCGGTATAATGTCACTTGTTTGAGTAATGACTGACTGACTGACTGAGTTTGATTTTACGCCGCTTTTAGCAATATTCCAACAACATCACGGCGGGGGACACCAGAAATGGGCTTCACACATTGTACCCATGTGGGGATTCAAACCCGGGTCTTCGGCGTGACGAGCCAACGCTTTAACCACTAGGCTACCCCACCGCCCCGGTTGAGAAATGATGTCGAATGGTGTCGCAAGGAGTCAGTTCACGTGTTGATAAGCCTGTTGGTCACGTGTGGTGAGGTGAGGTGAAATTGGGTTTAACGTCGTGCTTGAGAATATTTCTCTCATATGACGACGTGCATGCGTGTGTATGTGTAGGTGCGGCTGCTTGTACTAGCCCAGACTTAAGCTGGTTTTATAGTGCTAGCCCACTGAGATACCATGCCGCAGTGAAGCATGAATACCCCACTCAGACACATTATACTGACTCCGAGCCGACCAGTCCTTGTTGTACCCATTAATACCGAGCGCCAGGCAGGGACCAACAAGTACCATATTTTAACGTCTTTTGGTATGACACGGTCGGGGATCGAACCCGCGACCTTCCGTTCTCCGGGCGGACCCTCTAACCACTACACCACGGAGGCGGTTGGTCACGTGTGGGAATCATCTCACACGACAGTAATGTTATTACCAAATAAAACAAAATTAATTAGGATATCCGGAATGTCGAACAAGAGGTTATGTTTGGTGCTTGTGAACAAGTATATGAACAGTACGTTCCCAAGCCCGCCGATCCCTCCTCAAATATAGCTTGAAAATTGTTGAGTACAGCGTTACACAACTGACACTGTCTTCATATGGTGTACTGATAGTCGGCCGGTACTCTGGCTGACACCTTATAGTACAGATTTTCGATAAGCATTATCACTATTTCGATTCGATATTTGAATAACATTTGAATTATTTCTACACTGCCCCCTCAGTACACCAGTAATCTCTACCCCCTTCACTACCAGTACAGAGTACCCCTCCATAAACCAGTAACCTGTACCCCTGTCACTACCAGTACACTGTGCCCCTCCATACACCAGTAACATCTACCCCTGTCACTACCAGTACACTGTCCCCTCCATACACCAGTAACCTGTACCCCTGTCACTACCAGTACACTCTCCCCTCCATACACCAGTAACCTGTACCCCTGTCACTAACAGTACTCTGTCCCCTCCATACACCAGTAACCTGTACCCCTGTCACTACCAGTACACTGTGCCCCTCCATCCACCAGTAACACCTACCCCTGTCACTACCAGTACACTATCACCTCCATACACAAGTAACCTGTACCCCTGTCAATACCAGTACACTGTGCCCCTCCATACACCAGTAACCTGTACCCCTGTCACTACCAGTACACTGTCCCCTCCATACACCACTAACCTGTACCCCTGTCACTACCAGTACACTTTCCCCTCCATACGTCAGTAACCTGTACACCCATCACTACCAGTACACTGTGCCCCTCCATACATCAGTAACCTGTACCCCTTTGACTACCAGTACACTGTCCCCTCCATACATCAGAATCCTGTACCCCTGTCATTACCAGTACACTGTCCCTCCATACATCAGTAACCTGTACCCCTGTCACTACCAGTACACAGTCCCCTCCATACATCAGTAACCTGTACCCCTTTGACTACCAGTACACTCTCCCCTTCATACATCAGTAACCTGTACCCCTGTCATTACCAGTACACTGTCCCCTCCATACACCAGTAACCTGTACCCCTGTCACTACCAGTACACTGTACCCTCAATACAACAGTAACCTCTACCCCTGTCACTACCAGTACACTCTCCGCTCCATACATCAGTAACCTCTACCCCGTCACTACCAGTACACTGTGCCACTCAATACAACAGTAACCTGTACCCCTGTCAATACCAGTACACTGTGCCCCTCCATACACCAGTAACCTGTACCCCTGTCACTACCAGTACACTGTCCCCTCCATACACCACTAACCTGTACCCCTGTCACTACCAGTACACTTTCCCCTCCATACGTCAGTAACCTGTACACCCATCACTACCAGTACACTGTGCCCCTCCATACATCAGTAACCTGTACCCCTTTGACTACCAGTACACTGTCCCCTCCATACATCAGAATCCTGTACCCTTGTCATTACCAGTACACTGTCCCTCCATACACCAGTTACCTGTACCCCTGTCATTACCAGTACACTGTCCCCTCCATACACCAGTAACCTGTACCCCTGTCACTACCAGTACACTGTACCCTCAATACAACAGTAACCTCTACCCCTGTCACTACCAGTACACTCTCCGCTCCATACATCAGTAACCTCTACCCCGTCACTACCAGTACACTGTGCCACTCAATACAACAGTAACCTGTACCCCTGTCAATACCAGTACACTGTGCCCCTCCATACACCAGTAACCTGTACCCCTGTCACTACCAGTACACTGTCCCTCCATACACCACTAACCTGTACCCTGTCACTATCAGTACACTTTCCCTCCATACACGTCAGTAACCTGTACACCCATCACTACCAGTACACTGTGTCCCTCCATACATCAGTAACCTGTACCCCTTTGACTACCAGTACACTGTCCCCCTGCACTACCTGTAGTACACTGTACATGTCCCTCCCCTCCTGTATACACCCAGTACACCAGTACACTGTCCTCCATACACCAGTAACATCTACACCAGTACCTGTGCCTCCATCACTACCAGTACACTGTCCCTCCATACACCTGTAACCTGTACTACCCACTGTGCCCTCCATACACCAGTACCAGTACTACCTGTCACTACCAGTACACTGTGCCCTCTCCATACACCAGTAACATCTACCCCACCAGTACACTGTCTCCTCTCCATGTACCCCTGTCACTACCACTACACCAGTAACCTGTACCCCTGTCACTACCAGTACACTGTACCCCTGTACACTACCTGTACCCTGTCACTACCAGTACACTGTGCCCTCCATACACCAGTAACATCTACCCCTGTCACTACCAGTACACTGTCCCTCCTGCCATACACCAGTAACCTGTCACCCCCTGTCACTGTCACTGTTCCCTCCATACATACCAGTACACTGTCCTCCATACACCAGTAACTGTACCTCTGTCACTAGTACCTGTACCCCTGTACAGTACCTGTCCCTCCATACATCAGTAACCTGTACCCCTGTCACTACCAGTACACTGTCCTCCATACCCTCCATACACCAGTAACCTGTACCCCCTCCATCACTACCAGTACACTGTCACTCCATACACCAGTAACTGTCCCTGTATAACCCTGTCACTACTAAACTTAGTACACTGTGCCCTCCATACACCAGTAACCTGTACCCTGTCTCACTACCAGTACACTGTCCCTCACTCCATACACCAGTAACCTGTACCCTGTCACTACCCAGTACACTGTCACCACCAGTCCCTCCATACACCAGTAACCTGTACCCCCTGTCACTACCAGTACAGTACACTGTCCCTCCATACATCAGTAACCTGTACCCCCTGTCTTTCTGCTACCAGTACACTGTGCCCCTCCATACACCAGTAACCTGTACCCCTGTCACTACCAGTACACACTTTCCCCTCCATACACCAGTAACCTGTCTCCTACACACCATCAACCTGTACCCCTGTCAGTACCTGTCACTACCACTACCAGTATCCATACCACTGTTTCCTCCATACACCAGTAACCTGTACACTGTACCCCCATCACTACCAGTACACTGTCCCCTCCATACACCAGTAAACCTGTACCCCTATCACTACCAGTACACTGTCCCTCCATACATCAGTGTAACCTGTACACTGTCCCTCCATACACCAGTATAACTGCCCTGTCACTACCCTGTCACTACCAGTGTCACTACACTGTAACCTGTACCCCTCCATACACCAGTAACCTGTACCTCTGTCACTACCAGTACACTGTCCCTCCATACACCAGTAACCAGGCATCCACTACCAGTACACTGTACCTCTCCTGTCAGTACCCTAAGTCTTCCAGTACACTGTCCCTCCATACCTTTGTGCATCCCCCTCCATACACTCTCCCCTGTACTCATCACCTCTGTACCCCATCACTACCAGTAGTAACATCAGTTTCTGTCCCTCCACTAACAGCACACTGTCCCCTTCATCCATTCCACCTAACCTGTACCACTACCACTACACTCTCCTCCATTGCCCCTCCATACACCAGTACACTTCATCCATTGGTACACCAGTACCCCTGTCACTACTAGTACATTTTCCTTCCCTCCATGCACCAGTAACCTGTACCCTCTGTCATACTACCAGTACAAACTGTACTGCCCCTCCATACACCAGTAAACTGCTGTCCACCTCCGTCAGTATCAGTTACACTGTTCCTCCCTACACTACCAGTGTGCCTCTCCATACCATCAGTACACTGTCACCTCCATACACCATTAGACCTGCCGCCTCCATCAATTACCTGTACCCCTCATTACACTTTTCATACATTCCTGTACCTCCAATGTCACCAGTCCCTCTCCTGTACCAGTTTTCCCTGTCACTACCAGTACACTGTCTGCTCCACTCCATACACCATGTGTACCTGTCATCACCTCTGTCACTACCTGTACCTGTCCTCCATGCATCAGTTACCTGTACCCCTGTCACTACCATTACACTGTGCCTCTCCATAGTACACCTGTCCCCTCCATACTACCGTGTGTTCCTCCTCGGTAACCTGTCCCTGTCCTACCAGTACACTGTTCCCTCCATACACCAGTAACCCCTGTCACTTTCTGGTCTGTGACCCTCCATGCACCAGTAACCTGTACCCTCTGTCATCAGTACACTGTCCTCCTCCATTACTCTGTACCCCTGTCACTACCAAGTACACTGTGCCCCTCCATGCACCCCTGTCCCTATAACTTCAGTACACTGTGTCCCTCCATGCATCGGTTACCTGTATCCCTGTCACTACCAGTACCTGTCACATACAGTACACTGTGCCTGCAACTCCATCCTCCATACATCAGTTTGTACCCCTGTCACTACATTAAGCACTAACCATCAGTCCTGTACTTTCACCAGCATCACTGTTCCTCCATACACCAGTAACCTGCACACTGTTCCCCTGTCACTACATGTACACTACAGTGTCCACTCCATACATCAGTAACCTGTACCCTGTACCAGTACACTGTCCCTCCATACCAGTCACTGTTGCCTGTCATCCCCTCACTACAGTAACCTGTACCCCTGTCCAGTGCGACTTGCCTCCATACACAGTACCAGTACTACCTGTGTCCCTCCATACACCAGTAACCTGTAACCTGTACCCACTGTCCACTCCACCTGTACCCCTGTCACTCAGTACACTGTCTCCTCCATACATCAGTAAGCTGTACCTGTCACTACCAGCACACTGTCCCTCCATACACCACCCTGTACCCCCGTCAGTACCAGGACACTCTCCCTCCATACACCACTCTGTGGTCTTTCCATACCAGTACACAGTCCAATCCATACACCAGTACCTAGTACCCCTGTCACTGTACACTGGTCCTCCGGTTACTGTGCCCTGTCTGTCACTTACACTGACCCCATACACCATTGTACCCCCATCACAACAGTACACTGTCCTCAATAGATCAGTAAGCTACCTGTATCCCGTCACTACCAGTACACTGTGCCTCTCCATCAGTAATCATTCCGTAAACCACAGTGTGCTCCTCAGTGTACCCCTGTCACTACCATTCCACTGTTCCTCCATACATCAGTAACCTGTACCTGTAACCTGTGTCCTCCACTGGTCCACACTGTCCCTACCCTGTACTACCAGCAGGTTATACATCATTACCACCCTTGTCACTGTCTACACTGTGCCTCCTCAGTCCCTCCATGCATACCACATGTCCCTCCATGCAACCTGTACCACTGGGGTCACTCAGTACCAGTTCCATACATGTAACCTGTCCCTCCATGACTCTCTCCATACATCAGTTACCTGTGCCTTGTCACTTTCTGGTCCCTCCATACATGTGCCTCTCCTGCCACTCGCACATTGTAACTCTGTGCCCTGTCACTACCAGTACCTGTTGCCCTCCATACACCTGTAACCTGTACCCCTGTCTACTGTGACCTCCCACCAAACACTGAGGTCCCCTGTCACTGTGCACATGTCCCTCAGTAGATCAGCTACCTGTATCCCTGTCACTAGTCTGTGCCTCTCCATACTCATTGCAACCCTCCAACTACATCTAAACGAAAAAGAAGCGGACTTGATTGTACAATTTTGATTCTATTGCGAACATGTGTGTGTTTGCCGTCTCACTGAGCAATATTAGCGCTCTGTAACGGCGTTCTTGAAGTATCGAGTGTGGACCATACAATGCAGTGATTGACATACTGAAATATGATGACAGAGCATTTGTTTATCAGCTATTAGTGACGATATCGGGTGTTTGAGACGAGTGCTAGTTGGTGCATCAGTTCAGTTGAAGTAGTTTTCCCTGGGAGAATGTGTCAGCAAGTTATGGGTATCATATGCTATCACGAATTCCAGTCCTGATACGGGGACACAAAACAGCTTGAGTTGATTTGCAGTAGGCTTTAAAGGGTCAGCATGTCCTACCTACCGTATTGAAATCACATTTCTCTTCTTCTGTTACACCACACTGTTCACACTGCCTGTATTGATATCTGAGTTAATGAATATACGTTCTTTACTGCAAATGTAATGATTGATTGTGAAAAAAACACTATTAAAAAGCTGCTTTCCAAAAATCTTCTGTCCATCCCTCACTTTGCCCATCCATCTATCCATCCATCCTTCCGTCCATTTAATTATACAACGGTCCTTCCATCCATCCGTACGTCCACCCATCTTCCATTCATCGCCAAATACATAATGGAGGATGACGGTTTCATATATGAACTCATGAACACAGATATATTAGTTTCAATAACCAAAGTAATTTTGACATGAACCCCTTGAAAAGCTTCATCGCACTTTGTAGAACTGGGTAAATGAGCAGAATGTAGAAGTGAACATTACTAATGGGGTCAGAGCAATGCACTGTGCTGTGATCACGGTTGTGATAATAAATACTTGTTGCACAACATTTATATGTATATTTTTTCATCCTGCCCACTGATTTGAATTCCTGGGAAATGAAAGGCCTTTCCTTGGGAGCCTATTTGTATGATAGCTATAGGTGTTTGTTGGTGCGGCAAACACTTTGGTAGACAAGACGGAGGTGGTCAGGTAAAAGCGCAGCCTTCCTCTACATTCATATCAAGTTCAGCTCTATCTTTCCTTGGTATGTAAAATATTCATTTAAATTGCAGAACATTGCTTGTTGTCGTTGTTGTTCGTTAAGTATATGTGAGAAAATGTTTACTTTTTTGATAAATAAATGATGGTATCAAGGCGAATGTATTTGAACTTTGAAATTTGATTGTAATGTTGGAATCAGACAAGGGGAATCTGTAGCCCCAATTCACTTTTCCTTGTATTTGAATGATATAGAATGGTATTTTACACAACATGGTTGTACAGGAGTGCTGATCGATCTGTTTTGTCTGTAGTTATTGCTCTAGTTCTATTTGTGCTTCTGTATTATACTTTGTAAAGAAGGGGACTTAATTTTTAATTAACAATTGAAAACAATTGGGAGATATATCGGAGTCAATCAATGTTGATCTGATAATAATGAATGTTTTGAGGGTGGATCACCACTTGTACTTCCTTATGACCATAGTTGTTTGTACAGTAAAAGCTTTTGAAAGATGATTGCTGTGTGACGTGAAATGTGCATGTGTACGATTTTCTTTTCAAACAATAAAAAACAAAAACGGCTAGACACAAACACTAACAACTGTGTGATGCAAGATGATCGTCAAAATTATTGTAATACAGTGATTTATCGACCTTCTCGAAAACTGTCAAAATCAAGAATGACACTCGTTGTGCACGTGCATCACATGCGTTGTGTAAGGGTGGTGATCAAGAGAAATGGTGGTGCGTTCATAAGATATATGGTTGACGTTCACGTATGCGTCGGCCAAGGTCATCCCACAAATGCTCGATGGGGTTGAGGTCGGACGATTTGGAAGGCTATGGACGCACTGTAATGTTCTCATTCTGAAGATATTGAATAGTGGCATGTGCTGTGTGAGACCTGGCATAATGCTGCTGGAACAACTTCCTCTGGCGGTTAATGATCGGAAGTATTTCGCATCGAACCGAATAGCAGTTAAATTGCCCTGAAAGCGCAAACAGTTAGATTGCTGCATGTAGGATATAGCTCCCCACATCATGACACTATCATCATATCGGTGAACCTGGGCGACACAATTCTGATTAAAAGGTTGATTTTCCGTCACGGCCCTGAAGCAGAAAGCATGATCCGTCACGGAACCAAGGCAGTTCTGTATCGTCTTAGCATTAACTGAAAAAGCCTTTAAAATCGACCTTGTGGACTTCTGTCCCATTCACTAAATATCCAGTTAGAAATATTTAAGACATGAGTTTGATAGAAAGGACTGTTTTGGAATGTGAAGAATGATAAATAATTTTGTGTCTATTTTCAGGTACGCACATCATGGCTACCAACGCGGTTTTTGCTATTGTGTGTTTAATTGGTGAGTATTAGTGTGTGAGTATAGTATTTTCAAGAACTCCGTGACTCGCTTTTGAAAGTAGTAATTCTAATGGGTAATCACAGTGGTCAGAATGCCTATAAGACCACGAGAAATCTTCACCATACCGACATCGTTACTCAGTTATCTTGGGGTGCTTTACTTGTTATGTCCCAGAGAAGACTGACTGACTGACTGAGTTTGGGTTTTACGCCGCTTTTAGCAATATTCCAGCAACATCACGGCGGGGGACACCAGAAATGGGCTTCACACATTGTACCCATGTGGGGATTCGAACCCGGGTCCTCGGTGTGACGAGCCAACGCTTTAACCACTAGGCTAACAGCTTAACAGCGTAAATTTACACGTATTGGGAAATGTAATACTGCGGTAGATATTTTATTTTTAAATCAGTGTAGTAAGGGCATACGAGAACAAAGCACAGCTCATCTTCGATTGCATTTTATGTACAATTTACACAATCTGTTTCTCTTGGAATGTTATATCTGCCCTTCTCTACTCAGAATACGCAGTAACATTACAACGATACAGAGAAGGTTAGCTGCCCCTGGGCAATACAGTAGTCCTACACTTGTCCCCCAGGTCATCTTATTCACAGAAATAGTTTGTACAGAGTTGTGTCCCTTGAGCGTAGCAGTGACTCGTGATTCTGGGTTCGTATCTCCGACACGTCTGATTATGAATACACTGACCATGACTTGATGGACAATTCTACTTATCTGATCTATAATGAAGCTAGGATTTGCTGAGGCGTCAGTCAGTGATCCTTAATGTCAAAAGCTAAACATCATCCCCAGAGAGAGCCTGGTGAAGCTGAGACCCATATTTCTATGATAATACTATTAACGTGTGACGTCAGTGTCACGTCACCATCTGTGCTGGAAGAAAAGTACGAATTTTAATTATATACTTTTTAACCATATATGGCTTTATGCTATACGTAAATCTGTACCCACAGTTTGTAAACGTTTATCGGGGCGGTGTAGTAGCCGAGTGGTTAAAGCGCTCGCCCGATACGCCGATGGCCGGAGTTCGATTCCCCAGATCGGTATAATGTGTGAGACACCATTTCTGGTGTCCCCCGCCGTGATAATGCTGGAATATTGCTAAATGAGGCCTAAAACTAACTAACTCACTGTAAACATATATCGGTACCATGACCATGTGTACGTGTTTCGCCATCGTGGTAAACCTTTATTTATAGAGAGAGATGTGTTTTTATTTATTTATTCCTGTGGGGTTGTATGTTTCTCATATCAATCTGACACCCTATGTTATAACAATGATACTGTTCATAAAGTTGTCTCCTTAAATTAACCTATGAATTGTTGTTATCACAGTGTAATAATGGCATCCAAAACTGGGTGTTCCATGTTAAAAATGTTTTATTTATATATGGTTTTGGATATGTTTGGTGTGACCCAGGATGTGTTGACGCTAGTACGTTTTGTTGTCATTTTAAGCAACGCTTAATTGATTGTTTCATTCAAAAATGGCATCATGACATTACTTCAAGTAGTATATATTATGGCTATACAGCAATATCAAATGTGAATTTGGATATGAATATACTTAGATGCTTTACATCCAATCACTGTGAGGTATTTAACTATGTTACGAATTTCGTGTCATAAATTAAAAGTTGAAACTGGGCGTTATGAAAATATCGATCCCATCTAAAGATAGTATTGCAAAATTATGTAAATACATATAGTTATGCATGTAAGTACCGAACTGTTTTGTCCAGCCTCTTTTTGTAAATGTAAAAAATATATATATTTCAATGGATTTTCTATCATGTATACAGTGTAAAATGATGACGAGGGGCATATAGCCCAAGTCTTTACTGAATAAACAATCGAATCAAATCGAATCGAATCGTTCAAAGTGGCGTCCAAGACAACTCACTTCAATCCCTCTTAATCACTCACCATATCTACCTTCATTATTTCAGGTGGACAGTATCTACTCTTGGCTGAGGTAAGTATCAAGGTCCCCTGTTAAAATAGATTACATGTACTTGATGACGTCACAGATAGGCTTGGCCATTTGTTGCGTGCATATCTTCGTGCCCTGACTGGATGGGACACTTTTTTAAGTCAACAACGTCTCCCTGGGATCTTTTTCAAGATAGCGGCACTTCCGATGGCGTGATCCAAAATGGCGGCATATCTGGTGGAGCGATCCAAGATGGCTGACGCATTTCAAGATGGCTGACGCGTTTCAAGATGGCGGCTGCGTTTCAAGATGGCGACAGCATTTTAAGATGGCGGACGGAACGCATTTCAAAGATGGCGACGGACGGGGAAGGATGGGGAGGGAGGGAGGGAGAGTGGGGAGGACGATGTAGGCTTAGAGAAGAGTGTTGTTAAAGCTTTTTTCTTTTGAGCGGGATGAAAAGGGCCGTTGGTATTGGTGGGTGAGACATCACCGAGGCATGGCATCTATTTAGGTGATGGCGGGCCACTGGAGGAGGTACTGGTGGAATCGTCCATGGGTTCAACAAAGTCCAAGACACGTTGTAGTAGAGTGTGCATGGTGTCTACGCGATCATGAACGAGGAGGACCCTGTCATTGAGTAGAGCCAGTAGATGTTTGCTTTCACGTTTACTCACTTTCTTTGGCGATTCACTTGGCTGGTTGGTGGGAGCTGGGCGTTTCTGGGTCTTGTTAGAGCAGTTCATACTCTTATGGTCCTCTTTACCACAGTACCGGCAGGGGTGTGGGCAGTCGTAACTGCGATGGCCTTCGTTTTTTCCACAGTTGTAGCAGGTGTTGTTATCGTGCTTGTTACTGTCGTTGGTCTTCTTTGGACATATGTAATGACGATGGCCTTGAACACCACACTCGGTACAGGTCACCATGGGGCAGTGCAGATAACTGTGGTCATCTGTTTCGCAAAGGTGTCAATGGAAGGAGGCGGAGGCGGGAGACGACTGCATGCTTCCAGTTTCAGTCAGCAACTGATGCGGAGAGCTAGAAAACCTGAGTTTTATACCTGAGGTTGATGACGTCACTTTGGCCGCCGGGTTAGTGTGGCGTGACGTAATACTGTGTGTGACGTCATGGGCAAAACCTATGGTAAAAACCTAATAGAAGAAAACCTGTGACGCCATCACTCCAAAAATCAAAATGGCCTCATGGCGCAAATTACCTCACACCACCCTTTATGATGAACCTAGTGTGACGCCATAGTGTTTTCCAACAAATGATCTCACACACCTCCTTGCGCATATTGCCTCACACCACTCTTAGGACAGAATAGGGTGACGTCATAGGGTGACGTCTATATAAACCAGGTTCAGTGTGGGTCTTGGCAGTTCTCATCGTGCAGTCACCACCAATTGAAGTAGACGAAGATGGAGCCAACGTCCCCAAAAACAACCAAAAAGTTCCGGACCGACAGCCATCGCTATAAGCTGAAGTTCAACCAAGCTTGGCTGCAGCGTCAACAACCTGAAGACTTACCCGTCGTTCTCAGAGAGCAGTTTGATGCTGTTTTGCTAGACCTGAGAGACAATGTGAATGGGCATGATGGTGATTGCGTGTGATTGACCCTTGAACGCCCAGCCCTGGATACACCCATCCGAATCACGTTTCGGTGCATGGAGGACCTCCAGGAGGAACACATTATGGCCAAAGTGGAAAAAGTACAGGAAAGTAACCACGAGTTGCATATCGATGACACCATTTACTTACTACACGTAGACGATCCGGCTCTCCTAGGCCAGGGACACGGACGGGCAACACACATTGTTGGCTTAAATGCCTTCCTGGAAAAGAAGAAATGCATTGTACAAATCAAGAATAACGATCAACTCTGCTTTGCCTGTACCCTGATCGTGGCGGGTTACCATGAACAAAAACCCAAGAATGATGACAAACTCTGCTTTGCCTGTGCCTGATTCAGGCGGGTTACCATGAATACAAACCTGATCCTGTGACCAAGGAATGGACCAGCAAATGGCGGTACATAAGTAGCGAGAAAAGACCAGCGCAGTTGAAGGCCACCAAGGGCTTGTTTCGTCAACTCAACATTCCAGAAGGCCCTTGTACAGGGCATGCCACATGGGAACTGTTCGGTCAACGTTTGGCACCCTACCACCAACTCAAAATCTACTCCCAAGATATGATGAAATCATCTCCTGTACAAGAGTGAAGTGTCTCAACCCACCAAGATCCTTCACTTGTATCATCACCATCAACATTACGATGTCATTACATCCATGCCAGCTTTTACAGGTTATCCCTACTACTGTGAAATCTGTGACTAAGGATACAGCAACGCTGAAGATCATCGCTGCACCCGAGAATTTCAATGCTACTGGTGTTGATGTCCTGGATTCTGTGGCAACGTGGTCAGTGAAGGGCTCTCCTGTCTACAATGTGGCGGGTGGTTCCGAAACCCTTACTGCTTTCAACGGCATCTGACGGCCTCCGCCAAGCAACCTAGCACCTGCTCCACCGTCCACACTTACCATAGATACTATGCCAAAGTCAACGGGAGAAAAATTCAGGGCATTGCCAGCCACCAGTGCGGCACAAATCATAACTGCAAAGGCTGCAAAGAACCCATGGAACCCAACCACCAGTGTTACATGACCGTCATCAAACCACCCACACAAGATGAAGACGGTGAAAACAGGGATGAAGACAAAGAACGACAACAGCGTCAGTTCATCTTCTACAATTTTGAATGTACCCAAGATCAAGGAACTCATGTTCCCAACTTGTATTTCCGAGGCCTTGGATCAACTGTGTGAAAACTGCCCCTGGCGTAAGGGAGGAGAGGGGCAACAGCAGTCAGACTTTTGTCTCGGCAGGACCCAAAAACTATGGCTACAAGCTACGTCATCCTCACTATGACGGTAGTGTGGGCATCGGCAAAGTCCGAGGATTTACTCTGAATCACAGGGCGAGCCAAGATGTCAACTTTAACAGCATGAAGAGCCTCGTCTGTCAACCTCGTCAGCATCACTGTGCCATACCCACACAAATCATTCGCAGAGGACTTCGCCAGGGCAACACGTTGCTGTCCAAGGACACTCACCCTATGACGTCATCATCACACTGTATATATAAGGGGAGTTTCTGTCAGAGACATTATAGACAATCTACAGGTTCTGTTGTCTAAGAAAGAAAGAAAATAATGCAAGCTGTTCACCGCGATATCCTTAGGGAGAATTGTTCTGCCCTCCTGGCTGCTGTAAAGCAGGTAGAAGCCGTGATCGACAAACTGATAGAGTTTAAAGTCCTTACTATCTTCATGAGGGCTGAAATTATCGAAAACCATCGAACCTCCTTTGACCGTGTCAGATAATTGTTAGATATTCTTCCCCGGCGAGGTCTCAAAGCTTACTCCCTCTTCTGCAAATCTTTGGAGGAATGTGGAGAGACAGAATTCCTTTCTGCTGTAATAGTTTACGTTTCTTGGACACAGACACCTTCTTTTTCATCAACGTATGTATCAGTTGGCCATGCTTTTGTAAACGTTGACGTTGCTGTGCTGTCATAGGAATGTTACCTCCATACAAATTCACAGACAGCTTGAATCAGTTCACATGGGGCATGTTTCAAAATAGCCTGTCACATGGCTGGTGTTGCAGAAGGACTGCACACATAACAGAGAGCTTCTTAGTGGCATTTCAAACGTGCAGACATGATGGTGTCTCTGCTGCTTCTACCTTTGAACTGACCAAGATTGGGTTGGACGGTTCTATTTATGGTAATGACGGTGTCTTCTTCTTCTTTTTCTTCTTTTGACTTCTTAGCACCATCCGGGTCAAGGCTGCACCTGGGCTGAGGGTGTAGTGACCCTTTTTCCTTCTTCTTCTTCTCCTCCTTGTTCTCTTTTCGGGTGGGTGGCTTGCAACGTCCCCGGGGTTTCTTTTGGGCACGACGGCGACGAGGTGCTGGATGCTGTTGCTTCTGCTGTTTTTCTTGTTGATAGGACTGCCAGTTCAGGAAGATACGGGTCAAAACACCAGCCAACGTACCACTTCCACTACGTTTCATCAGGTAATTCAGACGTTCATCCACAGACAGGCGTGGATTGGAAATCTTGGTCAGTACGTCTTGGTGCTTCAACAGCCAGGTCTTGTACTGAGTCTTCAAAGGAACACGTCCTGCTCGCAGATTTCTCACGGCAATGACAAACCATTGCAGCAGCTGATGGCGTCCTTTGACAGCTACGTTCTCCGCCGAAGGCAGTCGTTTCACGATGATTGGTTTGACTTTTCTACGACCGGGCATGCTCCTGTGGCTTCTGTTGGTGCGTCGTTGGGTGCCAGGGCTGGGGCGTTTGATGCCACTGCGCGTGCCGGTGGTATGACGTTGGGTCAATGGTTGAAAGGGTTGAATCATGGTGGGGGGGAGGCGAGACGATGGCAATGAAGAAGAAGAAGGGTGAGAGAAGGCGGCAGGAGATGCACGATGCATACTGACAGGGACAAACGTGTTCATGGTGGGTGCTGTGGGGTACAACTGCTTTAAGGAACGTCTTTGTTTGGAGGAGGAAGCAGAGGGAGGAGGAGGAGCACTTAGACTTTTGTACAACCGTTGTACACCCGATCGATGTTGTCCTGTGGGATCACGACCCAAGTTGGTCAGGAGTGTTTTATGGATCAGTTTAAACAACACTGTGGCAACAACATGTTTGCGGGGCCGGACCTGTTTCCGTCTGTCTTCCATGACAGCTCTGGGAATAAGGAGCCAAGGTGGCATCCTCATAGGCTTCCCAAACGAAGGTCGTCTGGCCTGGAAAGATATGTCTGTCCAAGAGATCCATTTGAGAGGCATCCCTCAGGTTTTTAAACAGCACCATGTAGTGGGCATTTAAACTAATGGTGCGATGATGAGGTGATGAAGCACAGAGGTTTTGTGTCAAGTACAATACGGACGTGTTGCGATGATGGCTATTCTTTGTAAACCATTGGAGTATATCAGCCTCTTCCTCTTTGGTATTGTCGCCCAGCAAATCATCAATGATCAACCAATGGGGTGCAGGCAAACCATCTGCCTTACCACCAGACCCTGCAGGTAACTGAGTGTTGGCTTCCACCATGGTTTGCACAAACGTCAGGGGTATACCTAACCTCGATGTAAGAACTTCCAAGTCCTCATGCATGGACTGCCATTCACTATACACTCAAACGATGCCCTGAGGTGGAAGATCAAGGATCCCCGTTTGAAACACATGTTCCATGAAGGCTTTGACAAACGATGTTTTACTCGACCCTGTAGGGTCTGCAATCAACATGGTAAAGGGATGACGTAACGTGAGTGGGGTGACCATGGCATCCACCAGGTCATCTGCCCCTGTGATTGACATAGTCCCTGACATAGTCCCTGACCCACGTCTTACCACCATGCAGGTTACACCGGAAATGACCTCAAGGATCTAAGATCCCTGAAGATATAGAAGGCCCAACACATTTAAATTGAATTCACATTTCATTGATTAAACAAAACATGGCGAATAGATCAACAATGATGCATCAACAGATCAACACTACATCAACAGATCACCACCAGTTCAGGTGATCAACAGGATTACATGTAGAACAACGCAAAAAGTCCATTTGTCCTGGATCCGTCTGCAGAGTCATCACTGGAGTCGGCTCTGGAGTCATCTGTGGAGCTGGCTGCTCTACTTCAGTTGTGACAGACATTGGTAGTAGGTCATACAGTTGTTGAAGATCTGGACCATCGCTTCATTCAACCCATTGGGGGCATAAGCAGGAGGGGGAACCCTTTCAGGTCCATAGGAGGATAGTAGAAAGGATGACACCCATCAAATCAGGATTCTTTGGCTGAATCTTTGGGCTTGCCGCCTTAATGGAGGCCTTTGTGGTGACCTTGGTGGGTGCTTCCTTCTTTACCTTCTTTTGTTTCTTCTTCGTGGTCGTGACAGGGGGTTCCCCTGGGAGGGGTGCCCTTGCCGCTGGGAGGGGTGCCCTTGGGAGGGGTGCCCTTGGGAGGGGTGTCTTTGGAGGGTACCTCCATTTTCTGCTTCTTCTTCTCCTTTGGTGGAGGAGTCGTCTCAGGGGTGACCTTGGGAGGTGCTGTCTTGGGGACCTTCTTTGCCTTCCTTTGTTTCTTCATTAGAGAAGTCGTGACAGGGGTTGCCTTGGAAGGAGACACTACCCATTTTGGAGGGGTGGACTTTGGCGTAATGAGGACTGTGACCTCTGGATCATTGGATCCTGACTTACGAACAATGTTAGTGGCATAGATGTAGTCCTCATCCATGATCTCCATGCCCAACAGTTGATAGTGTTCTTCAACCCGGAAGATTTCAAAGTACCTCGGAGGGGAATCAATGTATTTCGTCACCATGATGTTGTGCAGGTAATTGCCAATGATAGAAGTCAGGTCCCTTGCCAAGGATGAAGAAGGGAGGTCGTCTCGAGATGTGTTCTCTGGATCTTTTGGATTCAGGCTTAGGAACAACATAAGTGATACAAAAGCCCTTATCGATGATGTTCACGTCTTTCACCTGACAGCGTTCTTTCTGGAGGATTTCAAAGAGCCTCGGAGTGGAACTGCTGTATTCCGTCACCAAGATGTTGTAGTGATTGCCGATGATAGAATTCATGTACTTCTGTGTGCTGCCTGCCACCCCATTGTGTAGGTAAAGGAAGAAGAAGAAGGGTGCTTGCCTGGATATGCCATCTTCAAGGCTGAGCTGGTGTGACTGATGACCCACTCGACTGATCCTGAGTTTTTTATAGGCGGCAGCAGCGCGAGCTATGACGTCACTTCAAATTGCGTCACTATTGTGTTGCTCCTGCACAGGGTCTTGCACTGCTTCTCTGAACCGTTCTAGAAAGTATCTTTCTTCTAGATACGTTGCGACCACAGCGAGCAGAGTGAACATCATGAAGGGTCATGATGACGTCACTTGTTTTTTTTCCTATGGGTTTTGCACAGGTTTTTTTTCCATGGGTTTTTCCCATATATGACGCCACTTGAGTCGTCAATGGATGGCGTCACACACAACAACAACAATTTGTATTCCCCCGGCCATTTCCAGGGTTTGTCAATATCAGGATGAGATACATCAATTCCTATTCCACATCTTTTATCAAAGGGGCTAGCTTCAGCTTACTGCTTAGGGTAGGATTGAATCAATATCTGTTTCAAGTCATTGTTCTGGGAAAATTTACCCATTAATGCCTTAGTCATCAAATCCAGACTGACAGTGTCCCACACTTTTTGAGTAAAGCTTTCCACACATCGCCCCAGACGTTTTTGCTTAGCTGGAACAGTCTCTTGAGAATACACGTCACACTGTCCAAATCTCCAAAGTAGATTGCTTTAGAGTACATGTAACACTGTTCCACACAATTAATTGTAACACCATCCAAAGTAAACACAGCTAGATGAAAGTTGCTGAAGGGTGACTTGATTCCATAGAAGAATAGCCAGTGGACTGTCACTTGTGACTGTGATTTGTCAGTTGGAGTCCCTAGTCCCAGCAATGCCATGGCTTCTGTCTCTCCACATTCCCCCAAAGCTTTGCAGAAGAGGGAGTAAGCTTTGGATCCTCGCCGGGGAAGCATATATAACAATTCTCTGACACGGTCAAAGGAGGTTTGAGGTTTTTTGATAATTTCAGCCCTCATGAAGATACTCCATAAGTTTGTCAACCACAGCTTCTACCTGCTTTATAGCAACCACGAGGGCAGAACGATTCTCCCTAAGGATATCGCGGTGAACAGCTTGCACCATTTTCTTTCTTTCTTAGACAACAGAACCTGTAGATTGTCTAAAACGTCTCTGACAGAAACTCCTCTTTTATATACGGTATGATGATGACATCATACGGTGTGTGATGCCATGGTTTTTACCCATGGGTTTTTCCTGTGGGTTTTTCCATGGGTTTTTCCTATGGTTTTTTCTCAACAATGGATGGCGTCGCTTGGGGGGTGGCCATGACATCCACCAGGTCTGTGTCTAACAGGATAAAAAAATGGTTGGGGTGGGGAAAGGGGGTGGGGGTGGACCATGGCATCCACCCGATCTGACTCTGAAGAGAGACGGCTCAAATGAAATAACATTTTATAGATGAACAATGCAATCACATGATATTGGTTAAACATCAGTAGATCATCAACGGAGCATGTCATGTGGTACAATAAAAAGTTCATGGCTATTTGTTCCTAGGTCCCTTTTTGTAGCCGTAGGGCAGAGTTTCCCTGGGGATTCCTTGTGAGTCGTACTGGACTCGACGTTTGGTGTAGACCAAGCGATAGCTTTTGGTGGTGTCCTTGGACAGCAACGTGTGTTTTTGTGTGGGTACGGCACAGTGATGCTGGTTTGATCCCTCTGACAGATGAGGCTCTTCATGCTGTCAAAGTTGACATGTTGGCTCGCCCTTTGATTCTCGGACTTTGCTGAGGTCCACACTATCGTCAGATTGAAGATGACATAGCTTATAGCCATAGTTTTTGGGTCCTGCCGAGACAAAAGACTGAATGATGTTGCCCCCTCCCAGTTCATCAGTCAGCTCCACCAAAGTATCCCCCAGTGGAGGATTGTAGCTTAGTGGCCGGTGAATGTAGATGATGCTGTCCTTATCAAAATAGAGTACGCGCCGATCCAAGGGTTTCAAGTAGGAATACAGTTTGAAATGGGCTTGTGCTGTCACCCAGGCTGCAATCACCACATTGTGTGCTGGATGAGGGTCGTGAAATTCTGGCTGAGGTTCGTAAGTGAAACACACAAGGTCCTCGTTAATGATGTGCACGTCCTTCACCTGACAACGTTCATCCAGGAGGAGGGCAAAGTACCTCTGAGGGGAACTGATGTATTCAGTCTTGTCAAACCCGACGCATTGACAAAACTTGCCCCAGTGGTGTTGCATCTGGGTCTGAACAGCCTTCTGGATATCCACTGGCCTCTTGCTTGATCTTGAAGAAGTTGTCTACATACTTGGCAAACAATCCTACCTCTTGAGTGTCAGGGTCGTAGGTGGTGAGCGTGTCAAAGTGCCAAGCCTCAAAGATGTGAAGCACTTGATAGCCACACTCTCGGACAACATACTGAAGCTCCTTGCTGACGTACGTGCCAATCCATGCCGGGTCTTCATCCCTGTGGGGGCAGGAAGCACCCAGCTGTCCTTCAGCACAAGTACGACACAGAGGAAATAGCAACTTGCCCTGGACACGTTAAGGAAGAACAGGATGATAGAGGTCGGTGGGTGGTAATACTCGGCACTGGATGAGACCCATGTAGCTCGAACAAGTCAGACACGGGAGGATTATCTTTGATCTCAGGATGCCCCACGGGGTAAGTGCCACATGTAAGGGTACATGTGGTGGCGTTTGTGCGTCCTCCAAAGAAGGCCTCTCTGGGATTTAAAGGTTCAGGCATGTAGACATGAGGTCCTTGCAGTGTGGTCAGGAATGCTCTCAGATCAGTGTTTTCTTTCTGTTGCTTCAAAAAATCACATTCCCACAGGGTCACCACTTAGGCGATGTCGGGATGTTGATGTAACACAGCCAGTGCTAGGTTGCTAGATGGCGTTGAAAGCAGTAAGGGTTTTTGGAACCACCCGCCACATTGGAGACAGGAGAGCCCTTCACTGACCATGTCACCACAGAATCCAGGATATCAACACCAGTAGCATCGAAATCCTTGATCTTCAGCGTGGGCGTATCTTTGGTCACAGATTTCACAGTAGTAGGGATAACCTGTAAAAGCTGGCATGGATGTAATGACATCGTAATGTTGATGGTGATGATACAAGTGAAGGATCTTGGTGGGTTGAGACACTTCACTCTTGTACAGGAGATGATTCATCATATCTTGGGAGTAGATTTTGAGTTGGTGGTAGGGTGCCAAACGTTGACCGAACAGTTCCCATGTGGCATGCCCTGTACAAAGGGCCTTCTGGAATGTTGAGTTGACGAAATAAGCTCTTGGCGGCCTTCAACTGCACTGGTCTCTTTTCGTTACATATGTACCGCCATTTGCTGGTCCATTGCTTCTTTTCCGAGAAGGCGTTTAAGCCAACAATGTGTGTTGCCCGTCCGTGTCCCTGGCCTAGGAGAGCCGGATCGTCTACGTGTAGTAAGTAAATGGCCATGGTGTCATCGATATGCAACTCGTGGTTACTTTGCTGTACTTTTTCCACTTTGGCCATAATGTGTTCCCCCTGGAAGTCCTCCATGTGCCGAAACGTGATTCGGATGGGTGTATCCAGGGCTGGATGTTCAAGGGTCAGTCCTACGCGATCACCATCATGCCCATTCACATTGACTCTACGGTTTAGCAAGACAGCATCAAACTGCTCTATGAGAACGATGGGTAAGTCTTCAGGTTGTTGACGCTGCAGCCAAGCTTGGTTGAACTTCACCTTATAGCGATGGCTGTCGGTCTGGAACTTCTTGGTTGTTATTTGGGACGTCGGCTCCAACTGGAAGGGCACGGGCGCCTCTTCAAGTTCATCTTCTTCTACTTCAATTGGTGGTGACTGCATGATGAGAACTGCCAAGACCCACGCTGAGCCTGGTTTATATAGACGTCACCCTATGACGTCACCCTATTCTGTCCTGAGAGTGGTGTGAGGCAATATGCGCAAGGAGGTGTGTGAGATCATTTGTTGGAAAACACTATGGCGTCACACTAGGTTCATCATAAAGAGTGGTGTGAGGTAATTTGCGCCATGAGGCCATTTTGATTTTTGGATTGATGGCATCACAGGTTTTTTTCCATTGGGTTTTTACCATGGGCCTGCCCATGGGTTTTTCCCATAGGTTTTGCCCATGGGTTTTGCCCATGACGTCACAAACCCTATTACGTCACGCCACACTAACCCGGCGGCCAAAAGTGACGTCATCAACCTCAGGTATAAAACTCAGGTTTTCTAGCTCTCCGCATCAGTTGCTGACTGAAACTGGAAGCATGCAGTCGTCTCCCGCCTCCGCCTCCTTCCGTTGCCGCCTGTGCGAAACAGTTGACCACAGTTATCTGCACTGCCCCATGGTGACCTGTACCGAATGTGGTGCTCAAGGCCATCGTCATTACATATGTCCAAAGAAGACCAACGACAGTAACAAGCACGATAACAACACCTGCTACAACTGTGGAATAAACGAAGGCCATCGCAGTTACGACTGCCGACACCCCTGTCGGTACTGTGGTAAAGAGGACCACAAGAGTATGAACTGCTCTAACAAGACCCAGAAACGCCCAGCTCCACACCAACCAGCCAAGTGAATCGCAAAAGAAAGTGAGTAAACGTGAAAGCAAACATCTACTGGCTCTACTCAATGACAGGGTCCTCCTCGTTCATGATCGCATAGACACCATGCACACTCTACTACAACGTGTCTTGGATTTTGTTGAACCCATGGACGGTTCCACCAGTACCTCCTCAGGGGCCCGCCCTCACTAAAATAGATGCCATGCCTCGGTGATGTCTCACCCACCAATACCAACGGCCATTTACAGGGCCACCCATCCCGCTCAAAAGAAAGCTGACAAAGCTTTAACAACACGCTTTTCTAGGCCTAAATCGTCCTCACCATTCTCCCTCCATCCCTCCCTCCCTCTCCTTGCCCGTCCTTCGCCATCTTGAAATGCGTTCCGTCCGCCATCTTGAGACGCGTCCGCCATCTTGAAATGCGGCCGCCATCTTGAAACGCATCCGCCATCTTGAAACGCGTCCGCCATCTTGAAATGCGTCCGCCATCTTGGATCGCGCCACCGGAAGTGTCGCCATCTTGAAAAAGATCCCAGGGAGACGTTGTTGACCACTTTCGTGCCCTGACTGGATGGGACATTGTATATGGCCCAAGGTTTAGAATTGATCTTTGTCACCCCATGCTTGCCGTAAAAAGCGACTATTATTAATACTGCAAAGCGCGTCGCTAGCTAACAAACAAATATAAAGTATACATAAAGTCTCATCTCAGTATACACTTTTTCCTACTTCGTGAAGATAACCTTTGTATTTTTACACAAGTCTTGATTTTTCCAGGGAGCATCCTATGAGCTGGCCGCTAGAAAGAACAGTATATATGCTTCAATTACTAAAGACGAGTTTGAGAAGCTGGACACGACCTTGATGGACGTGGTCAGTACGACTCACATCTTTCAAGAGGCACACTTTGATACTCTGACATTCTCGGGTCGGGATGCAGCCATTAATGCGGGGAAGTCCTACGGCTTGACGGATGAAGAAACCCTGGCAGTAATGATCTATACTACAAATTGTGTGTACAAAGAATTCAACAGAATACTGAGAGAGGGTGACATCGCCAAATACGACAAGTCATTCCAGGTCTTTCATTACCTCCTTATTAACGCCATTGAGAAGATACGTCTGAAGCAAACTCTTCCGGAATACCTGTATAGGGGTGACGAGAATATATATTCCATCGAATACGGAACCTATATGCGTTTGCCTGGATACACATCGACCTCATCTGATGAATCTGTAGCCAAGGAATTCCGCAGAAGCTCGGGCACTCTCATTCGCTTGGAGGGAGTTAAGTTAGGCGCTGATATTGCCAGCCTTTCGGTAGTTCCTTCGGAGGCAGAAGTCTTGATCCCCCCCTATGAAAGTTTCAAAGTCACCAACGTTGACAGGGACAACACAGGCCCACTCATCTACCTGAAGAGTATTGGGGAGATGTGCGGAGGTCGTCGACGACGATCCACGGGAGGGCCGTGCCGATGCTGTAGACAGCCGTTAGACGTAATCCGTGAAGCCGCGAGTGGATGCGTCCCGCAACAGATGAAGTGGAACGTTGTCTACTTCTGTTTAGTGGTGTATGTCGTTGTTAGATATTGATATTAGCAAATCTAACAGTTCAAGCGCAGCACCACTTTATACACGTGTTCATTTGGTCATGTACATTTACATGGTTGCATAAGTTGATTGACAGGTCATAGTTTTAGCCCGTTTCAAGACAGTTGAACAATATATAACTGTCAATTCAAATGTTTAATGTCAGAGTTATAACCCTTCGATTAAAATAATCTGTATAATAGTTCAGTTTTTATTTCACAGTAGTCAGTTGTAATAAAATAATCTGTATAATTCAGTTTATATTTCACATTAGTCAGTTGTAATAAAATAATCTGTATAATTCAGTTTGCGTTTTACATTTGTTCAGTTTAATGTATTCGGGAATGTTGTTTTTTATTAATGTCATTGGCGAATCCAGGGGGGACGACACCCCCTCGCCCCCCCAAAAAATAAAAAAAAAAAAAAAAAAAAAATATTCCTTGATCCACCCATGAATGTGACCTGTTTCCATTAGTTACAAAGCATGTATAATTCATTGGCAATCGTCATTTGTGTGGGCAATGATTTGTGTAGTTAGTCAAGGACTCGAAGGAGCTATAATCCGCTAGCAGATGTTCTATATTGCTTCAACCTTACCACTTACAACACTGGGGAAAATTCTGGGTATGAATGAAAGAGTCCCCAGCAATAACTGCTTGTCGTAAGAGGCGACGTAATGGGTGTCAGACTTGGTTGAATGCAAGTGAGTGAGTATGTTTTTACGCCGCCTTTACCCATGAGAAGAATTGACGCGTGCTGGTGGGTAGTTTGTTTGTTTAACGCCGCACTCAGCAATATTCCAGCTATATGGTGGCAGTCTGTAAATCATCTAGCCTGGACCAGACAATCCAGTGATCAACAGCATGAGCATCGATCTACGCAACTGGAAGACATGTGTCAGCAAAGTCAGCGGGTCTGACCACCCGATCCCGTTAGTCGACAAGAATTAATTGCTGAAGACTAATGCTGGAGGCGATACTGCGATCGTTATGAACGAAACGCGCACGCACACACACCCACACACACGTATCTTCACGATTAGAGCGTTTGCTCGGACCGGGGGATTCGTTCAATCCCAAACCGAAAAACTTTATGACACGGTACTTGTCACCATGCCTGGCGTCCCCTCATTAAGTGGGAAAAGCAAATATGTCCTTAATGTGTCTGAATTACATATTCACGATAAAGCTACTTTGTGAGGTGAGGTGAGGTGAGGTGAAATTGGGTTTAACGTCGTGCTTGAGAATATTTCGCTCATATGACGACGTGCATGCGTGTGTATATGTATGTGCGGCTGCTTGTACTAGCCCAGGCAGAAGCTGGTTTTATAGTGCTAGCCCACATGAATGCCCTACTCAGACACATTATACTGACTCCGAGCCGACCAGTCCTTGTCGTACCCATTAATGACAAGCGCCAGGCAGGGATTAACAAGTACAATATTTTTATGACGCGGTCGGGGATCGAACCCGCGACCTTCCGATCTCCGGGCGGACGCTCTAACCACTACACCACGGAGGCGGTCACTTGTGACTTAATACTGTAAACATGTCATTAATCCAGACTAGTACCAACAGCCGCAGGTGCACGCACATACATGCGCAGATGCGAATATATTGCTACCTGTATGTAAGTGCAATACACATGAATACGACGTTAAACCTAACAGCCCCTCAACCATCGATGCTCATGATGTCCGTCACTGGATTTTCTGGTCCAGAGTGGTGTGTTTCAGCAATAATAATTCCAGTGTTGTGTACGTGGTGATGAAGACGTCAGACGCCGATGAAAGAATCGTCCACGAAGATGAACATATAGGTAGATGAAAGTTCCATCTTCGTAGATGAACACGGTGTTTTAGCCAGTGGTTAAAGCGTCCGCTCGTCATGTTAAAGACCCGGGTTCGATTCCCCGCATGGGTACAGTGTGTGAAATCTATTGGTGATGTTCCCCGCAGTGGTATTGCTGGAATATTGCTAAACTCACTCACTCACTTTGAGCCATTTGAATGACTAGAAGATTTTATCATTTACATTAGATTTTTTGTTGTATTTTTACTAACATCGGTTGCAGATATGGGAGTGAATATCTGCCTCTTATCGGGTCCAGCAACTCACGATGTGAACACAATAGATACAATACAGGTTTACAATGACCTCGCACTCAGAATTCGTAAGAGTCCAAACATGATTCAGTGAACGGGTTGTCTGCCAGTTGTCTGAACTTGTATATATAATTTAACCTTGCTTCCCTAAATCTGGTGACATTTGAAATGATTTCGCTGAAAAGCGTGTGAAGGAAAAGTAAAAAACGTGAAGTTAAACGTAGACACAGAGTTTAAAAGGAAAGTCGATTACTTATACATAAATATATTATTTTCAAACTCGTAGCTATTTATTATCACATTACCTAACTAATAAATACCTGAAGATGTCGGAAAACGCACGTAAAATCTCGTCAAGATCGTGAGAGAAAACACTCATCAATGGGAATCAGTCACTCACTGGTTGACACATGTCATCGGTTCCCAATTGCGCAGATCAATGCTCATGCTGTTGATCACTGGATTGTGTGGTCCAGACTCGATTATTTACAGACCGCCGCCATATAGTTGGAATATTGCTGAGTGCGACGCAAAACTAAACTCACTCACTCACGTCTACACAAGATACCCAGAGGCCTGTTACCCCTGAAGAAGACGATTATTAATAAATATTAAAGTGGCAAGAGGTATCCTTAAGATGACAACCTTTTAATAACTAGGCTACGCCACCATCCCACTTAACCCTGTAATGATCCAGGGGCGGTGGGGTAGCCTAGTGGTTAAAGCGTTCGCTGGTCACGCCGAAAACCCGGGTTCGAATCCCCACATGGGCACAATGTGTGAAGCCCATTTCTGGTGTCCCCCGCCGTGATATTGCTGGAATATTGCTAAAAGCGGCGTAAAAACATACTCATTCACTCACTGTAATGATCCAATCTTTCAGTGAACATGAGCTACCAACAGTCATAGCTTCAAAGTCGCTTCGTGTAAACTTTTGTTTAGGTTGAGTCCTATTTGGGATTCGAACCCACGCTCTCAGAATCAGGAACCTAATAGCCAGCACATAAACTGTGGCAGAGTGGGTTAGATGGCTTAGTGGGTTAGATGACTGACGTTGTGTTCTGGCGATTAGGTGCCGGACTGTGAGAGTGTCAACCAGAGATATTAGAATCGATACTTTACTGCGAAAGTGTAATCCCATATATACCGTGTTACATTTGACCACTTTCAAAATGCTAATGTCTATTAAAAAATACTGTTTTGCCAAAACACAAATAACACAAGTAGATGCAATAGCGGAAGTGTGTATTTATATACAATACAATAATTTATTACACAGATGTGAGAATAATACTGAACAGGTGGTTAGAACAAAGATAAAAAACCCGTGTATAGATATTCACTTCTCTATATTTAAAACTCGTAAATCTTGAAATCTCAACATGCGGGCAATATTTACTTGAGCGTTAAGTCACAGGCAGCATTGATTCGTTATGTGTTAATCCAAACGAGGTCACAACACCTTTTGTTCACAATATTCACTTCTCTATATTTAAACCTCGTAAATCGGGAAACCTTAACTTGTGGGCAATATTTATATACGTGAGCGTTAAATCACAGGCAGCCTTGATTCGTTATGTGTTAATCCAAAAGAGTTCACAGCACCTCTTGTTCACAGTAAACACACAAGTGACTAGGAGACAGATCCATACATGCCTCAAACACATCGTTTTGTTTAGTAGAGTTTGAGGTTTATTGCCACGTGTGATATCCACAAATATAAAATCAAACGTTCGGAAAATTGGAATACTTTTCTTGGGTAAATGGCTTCTTAAACAAGTCATTATCACACAAATAAGTTATAATAATTAGCATGTCTGTCCAGGTATCACTGTTGAAAAAAAGATCATCTGTTGTGTCAATAGTTTATCACCAGAACCCCGAATATATGAATATATTCAAGCTAAAATGAATTATTATTGATCGATGATTCATTGGTTTTATATTTGAAATAGGCTGTGGGGAAGTAAAAAATAAAAATTAGTTGAAATTACAGTGATTTGGGGGACAAACTTCATAATTTTTAAACTAACCAGATCGGTGAAACTGGTTCTGTGATTTGCGCCGATTTCGTTTGTGTTGAAATTCTGGTGTTGCTGATCTGGGCAGTTACTGCAGGTAATCTGGGGGTATTCTATATCACGTCGTATCACACACTGGGTTTCTCATAATACTGAGTGGGTGCAGGTTAATATGGTAAAATATAACACATAATATGCATACAATATATCACATCTACGTCGTCTAATACTGACTGCGAGCGGGTTAACATGGTATAACATATCGTATGTGCACAATGTATCACATCGACATAGTTTAATACTGACTTTGAGCAGGGAAGCATAGCAGCGAATACTACGTCAGTTAAATATACTAACTTATCATATCTACATTGTCAGTGACTGTGTGCAAGCTATTTGGTCCAAAATAGGAACCAAGTTTGTATCCTTGCCGGTAAATTTGATTGGCGAATGATTGTCTCTTAATCGACAAAAAATATCACGATTCAATGGATTGTTGTGTCACTAAAATGTCCCAAAGTTACAAATGAGTATATATCATACAAATTCATTCAAAATTGTTTACACAACAGTTGTTTTTTTTACGTGTTTACCACAACAACAACAGGTTAACAATCAACATAACGAAGTTAACGATGAAACCATTGAATCAGACATTTCAAATTATGACTGAGTTTGCGCAGTTGTCGTTTCCGGTCCTGTCAAAGGCTGTGCCCGGATGTTCGGGTGTACATAGGAGGCGCGTGTTGTCGTTTCCCAGCTGTTGTAGATGGCCTTGAGACTGGGGCGGTCAAGTTCAGGCTGGTGACCGGGGAAGGCGTGTGGGTGTCGGGCTGCAAGAACAAGGCAAAGGCGTCGTCATAATGCCACATGATGGCGTCATAATGCCACATGGTGGCGTCATTGTGTCACGTGGTGGCGTCATAGTGTCAGATGGTAATGGTCAGAATGTCACTAATGGCGTCGTAATATCACGCAGTGGTGTCATGTCACATGATGGCGTCATAGCGTCATAGTGGACATAATGGTCATAATGTCAATTGTGGAGTGATAATGTCACATTGGTGGCGATGATCACATGATGGCGTCATGTCGTCATGTCACATAATGGCGTCATAATGTCACTTTGTCATAGTGGTGCACACGATGAGGTCATAATGTCACTGGTGGTGGAGTGATGATGTGTCACGCAGTGGTGGGGTGTCATAATGTCACATTGTATGTCACATTGTAGCGTCATAATGTCACTTGGTTGAGTAATGATGTCGAATGGCGTCGCAAGGAGTCAGGTCACGTGTTGATAAGCCTGTTGGTCACGTGTGGGAGTCATCTCACACGACAGTAATGTTATTACCAAATAAAACAAAAATAATTAGGACATCCGGAATGTCGAACAAGAAGTTAAGTTTGGTGCTTGTGAACAAGTATATGAACAGTACGTTCCCAAACCCGCCGATCCCTCCTCAAATATGTTGTGAATTTGAAATTACTGTGTACTGTTAGTACACCCTTCCCCGCCATATAGCTTGAAAATTGTTGAGTACAGCGTTACAGAACAAACACTCACTTCATATGGTGTGCTGATAGTCGGCCGGTACTCGGGCTGACACCTTATAGTTTAGATTTTCGATAAGTATTATCACTCTTTCGATTCGATATTTGAATAAATATTTCTATTATTTCCACACTGCCAGAACGTAATTTTGATTCCAACTCGACTTTTGGAGCGCTGAAATAAGGCAAAACGTGATTGGTTGACGCCGGGCTAACTATCCATTGAGAATTGTTCTTAGTAGACATCGACAGGTTGACGATGGATTTCACGCTAAAGAAGACGACTCTGAGAGTAAAATGAAATCTGATGTTTTACTTGTAGGATGAATCGAATCGAAAATGATCGAATCGAGGGTCCAATATCGAAAATCGAATAGAATCGAGGTCTGGGTGAATCGTTGCAAACCTAGTCGGTTCTCACCTTTAAGATGTTTGAGATCCTGCGCAACCTCATGCGGCTGTACGTTGTAGCTTGAATCGTAGGTAGACTCGAAGAAGTGGTTGTACTGACAAGAAAAATAAAACATACTGAACCTATACAAATTTGATGGACATACAAACGTACATAATCGAGTCTGGACCAGACAATCCAGTGACATCATGAGCATCGATCTATAAGATACGATGAAATGTCTCAACCAAGTCAGCGAGCCTGACCACCCGATCCCGTTAGTCGCCCCATACCACAAGCGTGGGTTACTGAAGACCAGTTCTAACCGGATCTTCACGGGGCTGGTCGGAAGGGGAGATCCAATACGTCAGCTTCAAGACAACATCTATCACTGGGTTGCTTGGCCCAGCTTCAATTATTTATAGGTCACCGTCATACAGACGGAATATTTTTTAGTATGACGTTGGCTTACGCTTTGTCTCTGACAGTACCTGAAAGACTCTGGTTTGATTCCCAGCTTGGGCACAATGTGTGAAGCCCATTTCTGGTGTCCACCGGCTTAATATTGCTGGAATATTGCTAAAAGCGGCGTAAAACTAACCTCACTCAATCCCTCACATTTATGGAATGGATCCACATCTTAATTTCACTATTGATATAGATACCCCAATATTTCTGTTCTATTTTTTTAAATTTCAGGCATCAGGCACTGAGGATGTGTGTAACACGATTTTCCAAAATTATTTTAGCAACCGATGCATGTCGCAAGAGGCAACTAACGGGATCGGGAAGACAGGCAGACTCGATGTCTTGGATGATGCATGATATCGTGTCACAAATACGTGGATCACGATCTGTCATTCACCTGATTGTCTGTCCTGGCACGATTATTTACATACCACCGCCATATTAGCCGGAATATTGCTGACTGTGGCGTTAACAACAACGTACAAATGATATAAACATTATGCATATTGAGATAGCCTTGACGGAGATTAAAATTATTTCCGTTTTCACTAACTACATAATAATTTTTTAAATTTTTAATCTGCAAATCAGTTTTATGAATTTATTGCAGGTTTGCTGTTCAGATATATGTTAACTGTTATTTATCTCCTTTGTTTTATGTTCAGTTGGTTTTTATTTATTTATTTCATTAGATCTATTTGTTATATTTTATGGATGTCTGATCTAGCTAGCTGCCATTCATTTTTGGCAAATACAAGGCGGCGGTGGCATTTTCTAATATAACTCACCTGTGACGGCAAACTCTTCGACTGACGCTCTTTCTTAATATCAAATTTGTCCTCGTTCCAATTCCCTATCAAGGTCCCATTAGCAAACGAATTTTCTTTAGTGGTGCATCGCCACCCAAACTGGTTAAATTTAACCTGATCGGTTGTGTGGGTCCAGATCTCGCCGAGTCCGCTCGCTCGGACCATGCTACGAAATGGCGGGTTGTCTTCGGCCCGTTCCATTCTGATATCTGGCGAGTTTTGCTCTTGCTGGGTGTCAGTGAAATAATGTGAGAGCTCCTGGATTGTTTACAGTCTGCGAATGACTGACACTTTGCGTGCCTCTCGGCTGACAATCGCGTCGCGTTGCTAGGGGAGACAGCGTCACATGACCAACCGTGGCTGCTATTGTTGTCGGAACAAGCTCCACTTCATTGCTTGCTATTATTCTCGGGTGTTGGGAACTCGATAACACTGTAAGGAGTTTAGGAGGGCTATTTCCATAGGCTCTTTACGGTGTAGAATTTCGAACACGTCTTGTTTAGAGTTCGGAGACTGCTAAATTTTCTACCTGCATAAATCTACTTTACATGATGTCTGCGTATATGTGTATCAATGTAAATATTCTCAACATCGTGTGCTTAAAGAACGATTATATCATTCACACATTTAGTTCAGTTTGAGCAGAGAGAATATAATAAACTATATTTTACACTCTCTGGTTTGAGACAAATGTTTTTATGAGACTTAAGACTCCATTCCATTTATTCTGAATTGGAAGATTTTTTATTAGGGCTTTAAATACTTTTTTGTGATCATTTGAGAAATGTGATTTATAATGCTTTCCTATTCAATTGTATTTGTTCGTTTGTTGTTTAACGCCGCACTCATAAATATTCCGGCTATGCATGGCGACCTGTCAATAATCGAGTCTGGACCAATGAAAGCATTCTTAGCTTCCTTATTTAAATAATGATAATTTAAATAAATGAAAATTTAAAGAAGTTTTGATATGTTTGAGTATGTATATTTAACCATCAGTCATTCCTACAGTTGTGTACAAAGTAATCTATGTTTGGATAATTTGTGGGAAAATACATTGGTTATACAGTCTGTTTGGCTCAAAAGCGGACCGATGAATTGCAATCTAACTCGAAAACTACTAAACAAATAATGCTCAATGTAACGCTGTTCATAATCAAAACATCAGACCAGCTCTGTGAGTTTTTTGCAGAATGTATGTCCTAAAAATAAAAAAAAGTTGTTTAACAAACTATCATTAAAATTTTGACAGTTCACTATTTGTTACGAGGGTGTAGTGCAAAAATAGAGGAACAGCCATGTGTACGCGTGGCACATGTACAAATGCCGACAAAGTCATTGATTCATTTACCTGTGCTGTGCCGTCTCCTTCCTTTATCGCACACCTGGCTGTTCCTCTCTTTGCACTCCTCCCTCGTAACAAACAGTGAACTGTGCAAGCTTTTAGAGCCAAACGGACTATAATACATTTTCAAAGATGCCTACGATACCCATTAGAAGTCTCGTACTCTGCGATTTTTATTTTTAAAAATGCACTTTTTAATGATTTACAGGATATTATATGATATCGATATCGCTAACCTAACTTAGATTTATTTATTCGAAAACTAAATTTATGATGATATCATCAGAGAGGTAACGTTTCTTTTGTTCTTCAGCTTAGTTTGTAATCAACCATGATCTCTCTGGTATGTTTTGTTGTGTGTTTTTTTATCTACCAATATTAATATTGATATCATTATTATTACCTACAACATTTACATATTTTTTGCCATTCTACTAAATCACCATTCTCAGCGTGTGCTTCTCCGTTTTGAAGGGACCATTGGGTAGCCCAGTGGTTAAAGCGTTCGCCCGTCACGCCGAAGACCCGGGTTCGATTGGAGCAAGACTAATTTGTGGTGCCCCCGCGAAGATATTGCTGGAATATTGCTAAATGCTGCGTAAAATGCCGCTTTCGTTTTTGTAAAGAGGCCCGTAGTCCAAAATATATGTATGAAGAGGAGACTCGATAACGTATTCACAATATGATATATAAAATGCTCTTGAATATCTTAAATTACATCTATCCACAATATCGAGCGTGGAGGGTGTAGAAGAACGTGACCACTTTAAACACTGCAAAAACGGAGAAGTTAACGTTCTGGTTCCTTTCGGTTAATCTGCGTTAAAATAAATTCCGGACTACCGGAAGTCAGTTTCAAAAAAGATGGCGGCAATTCAGAAGTTTATTTACTGAAGACCGAGAATTTATCTGTGAATTCAAGGTGCATGGTTCGTTCTTCTGGTTATGTGTTTTATTTATTGATAGTGCATATTGTTAATTATATTCAGAACAGAAAGTTTCTAATGACGGGTGAATTTCGGCCAACACCAGATTCACTGAGACTGAGAGTGCGACACTGACAGTGACACTAGTCTTTTACAGGTTGGGGAAACCTACGGATCGGCCTATAAAAGGCCGAACGGGATATTATAGGCCGTTCTGCCTATTTTACTATAGGCCGATCAGGCTATATTTGACCATTATTATTAACATTTCACAAACCATCAATTTCCGCACGAAATGGTTTTATTAGATCATAGAGATGAATAGTTAATGGACCTCCTCAGCTTGAAAAAAATAAGTTTTTGGACAAAATGGAAATTTATATAATGTTCAGGAAAAGATGTTTCATTTAAGAACACAATTTTGCATAGATTTTCATTTTGACAACTAAAACTGAATATCTATATCATTAATTTTCAGTGAAAATTGTCAAAACTATTACAGTCTTATATTTAATTAGCAATTTCCAAACTCCTTTATTATGTGATGAAAATGCTCAAAAAGGGTTTGAATGAAAACCTTAGGACATCAAAACTTGAATGATGTTAATATCCTCATGCGGAAATGCACCACTTCAAATTTATTTGATAAATATCATAATTATAGGCCGATCGGCCTATAGCAAAATAGGCGGATCGGCCTATTATATCCCGTTTGGCCTATTATAGGCCGATCCGTAGGTTTCCCCAACCTGTTTTAGTCAGCTACTGAGCTAGTGACGCTGAAGGGGTCGTTGTCGGCACAGGTACCCCAGGTACTGTATACAGATATGTACCCTTAACGAAGTCAAAATACAGAAACGTACCCGGTACCCTAAAAGGCAGACGAGTCCATATTCCATGATCCAAAACCGAAACCGTAATGTAGTTGTTGCGGTAAGAGTTCCGCCCATAACCCCCGCTTGAAATGTATTCTATTTATTAGGATTATTTCGAGGGTTTGGGGTTAGGTTTGGGGTTAGGGTTAAGCATAGGCTGTTTAGGCGTATATTCTTAGGCATATAATGATTATAAACAATATGGGGGGTGTGGGGGTGGGGGGTGGGAGGAGGAATTGCTGACAACAACCCCTTCAGCGCTAGTGACAGCGACTGTCTAGCCTAGGCTAGGGTTGTTCTCTGTGTAGGGTGTTACAGTGTAGGATAACTGCAACTCTCAGATGGAGAAATTGACATTGTTGTTGTCATCTGTGGACAAAATCACTTGCTTGTGTTAAGGGTCCTCATGCTGCCTGGTGGTTAACTTGTTCCCTCGTCAGGCTGAAACCCCGGATACATGTGTACAACGTATGGAGCGTATTTCTGGTGTCCTCCGACTAATATATTACTGGAATATTGCTAAGTCAAACCATTCTCACTCGCCACATCCCGATAGTAGATCAGAGATACAACACATGCATAAAAATATCCAGTGACGCTTTAACATCAAGAGTATTACTTCTATGATTTTGCTGGAATATTGCTAAATTAGCAACGTAAATCCATGCTCACTCACTCACTCACTCACTTCACTTTACTGTAAACAACCTTGAAGTTTCCTATTTGTTTACTTTACATTTTTTAATTGTGAAAATGTAGCTATCGCAAAGACAACATCTTTCATACATCTGTGTTGGACATTTTGAGTAATGAGATAAACCATGTCATGTAATGATCGAGTGGTATCTATTTGCAGTCATGATACTAGGGTCAGAAAATAAAGGACTCTTACTGTGTCATACCCAATAACAGTATTTTTTTCTGTACTGGACAAAGATTTTCAGTTTTGTTATAACTCAGTACCACCTCACCTCACTATGTATTGGGGTGGTAGGGTAACCTAGTGGTTAAACATGTTAAAGCCTTTGCTCGTGACCCCAAGGACCCGGGTTTGATTCCCCACGTGGGTACAATGTGTAAAGCCCATTTCTGGTGTCACCAGCCGGGATATTGCTGGAATATTGGTAAAAGCGGCGTAAAACTAAACTCACTCACTCACTCACTGTATTGTAAAGGGAGCTTGTCATGTTTTAGCAGATGGCAATTCTTTTGATCATCATCACATGTCTGTAGCATGAATTAATGTATTTTCAGGTAATCAAAGTGCAAATGGCTGATAACTTGTATTATTTTATTAATGTTGTCAATTTGTTAGTTGTGATTCATTGGTCTATTCATATTTAATGTTTTTTCTCGTTACTGTTTTTTCTTTACACGCTCTTAAAAAATACGCTTTCTACTGATCTCTGATATGTCCTTCGGTAAGAGCCTAAAGTATGTTGTGACATAGTTTGAAAGAAATAGGTGTCAGTATATTGCAAAATATATGACACTTCATACTACAACATAGCAATAATATTCATTTTTAAGTGGATTCTGAAACCTAAATCCTCAAATGGTAGCATATGAATCACAGTGGGAGTTGGTTGAATTTCAGTTTGGAAAACACATTGAACACAGTGATTCAGCACTAGCCCAAACCTATTTATTGTCAACCAGTCAAAACCATTGATTCTTCATCTTTTTTTCGTTAGCATGTCCAGTTTGTTTTTGTTTGTTAATGGAAACGTAAATTGCCATACAATGCCATGGAAAACTGTCAAGTGTTTTGTAAGAATAATCTCAAGTCTTTTGAATAATTTACTTTGTTTCAGGTGTGGGGAAAATGTCAGATAAGGATATACCTCACAAACTTCACACATGGCTGACACAGGAAATGCACTTCGCTCCACCCCCAGGGACTAATCTGCCTTCACCAGATGATATCAGAGGGTACGTAACACCCCCCAGGCTTTTACCTTGCCCTGCAGACCCGTGAAGATCCTGGTTAGAATTTGTCTTCAGCAATCCATGCTTCTTGTAATGTGTGTAAGAGGTGAGGTTAGGTGAAATGGGGTTTAACATCATACTTAAGATTATTTCGCTTGTATGATGACATTCATGCGTGTGTATGTGTGGCTGCTTGTACTAGCCTAGACTTAAGCTGGTTTGTATTAGCACCAGCTCACTGAGATACCAGTTAAGCATGAATACCCCTCTCATACACATTATACTGACTCTGAGCCGTCCAGTCCTTGTTTTAACCATTAATGTTGAGCGCGCCAGGCAGGGACCAATAACTACCATATTTTAACGTCTTTTGGTATGACTTGGCCGGAGATCGAACCTGCGACGCTCTAACCACTACACCGCGGAGGCGGTCTTTTCAATATAGGAATACTGGAAAACAATAAGAGTACATTTAGAGTACTGAATGGAATTTAATGGAGTATCAGTAATCTCGTGTTTCATTTCATATATGCACAACATTGCTTGCTTGTGTCTGAGTGGGGTATTCATGCTTCACTGCGGCATGGTATCTCAGTGGGCTAGCACTATAAAACCAGCTTAAGTCTGGGCTAGTACAAGCAGCCACACATACACACGCATGCACGTCGTCATATGAGCAAAATATTCTCAAGCACGACGTTAAACCCAATTTCACCTCACCTCACCTATATTGAAAAAAAAATAAGGAGTACATACTCCTGATCACGAAAAATTATCTGGAGCCCTGTATACTTTTTGAATAGTCTCATGGTTGTCAGTTGACAGTAAGAAACCGATAATCCTTGCAGGAATAACAAATTTCTGATCTTAACCACCTTTTATGACTGTCAACAACTGTGACAGCCAAGCATGGTTGTACACTTGGTCTGGTTTAGTCAAGTCGTATTTGTCGGTCTCGCAATTTGGAACCAGAACAGGCTAGCTATTCTCGAAACTTCTTAAGTCCTACGAACTTCTTAAGCCCATTCTTAACACATTGGCTACGTTCAAAGTTAAGAATTCTTAGGGCTACGAACGTTTCGAGAATAAGGCCCCTGGTTCTTGAATATACGCTTATCAGCGGAAATCTGATACTGGAAGTAAGCTGGACCCTGTCTCACATATTGTAAGTTGGTGCACGGAAAGGGAGTCAGAACCTGGGCCCCGTTCCTCAAAGCGATCGTAGCGCTACGACAGACGTAAGTCTATGTTAAAGTATGGGAGTTACGATCACCTTAGCGCTACGATCGCTTTGAGGAACGGGGCCCAGCTTAGTACCGGTAGTAGCACATCGTGAGACGTACAGGCCCTGTATGCACTTGATCCACTCATACCATGCTCGGCCCAAAACCAAGTCCAGGCCCATGGTCCCTAATATGGTGAACAGCCCTCAGATCTAGCCATCTATAGCCTGTTATGTTGTGTATTTCAACCGAAGAAGTCACAGTGAGTGATATATTTACACAATGACCCCATGAAAATTCACTAGCCATTCGTTCCAGTGACAGAGGAGATTTACTGGCCTGACTGTATGTTTACTGGCCACAGGCTAGTGGGCCGATGGCTATTTCACACACTGAACTATTAAATCATAATACATACGATTTATGACATTATGTATCATATTTATGTAAAAGCATGTGAATGATAACAGGAACTGTTTAAGAACCTGTTCATGATTCTCTAGAATTTTCTAATTAGCTATTGATAGAAGAATCCGCACAGTAACTCCAAGTTGATGTTTTGTCTCCCTCTTTGCTAACTGAAAGTTTAAAACAAATTATTCAGGGCTGTGATTCACGTGCTGAAAGGGAGAGAATATGAACTAATTAAATCAAAAGTAGTGTATGAGGATAACAGTCAAATTACATCCATATTATCGGATTGCATATTGCCTTAGGTATCACTGCATCCTTACACCCCAACTGGACACCTCTTGTGAGGGTCCTAGAAACCGAATGAATCTGAAACTCTGCTGTAACTGTTTCAGCATCTGCCGTGGCTCGACAGTGGAGGTGTGGAAGTTCATCCTCAGCCATGTCCACTCGGTGCAGTAAGTCTTTCAAATTATGCTTTGACACTGTGAATCGTATTCCCTAGCATGTAACACAGGGGCGTTCAGTTAGTATACCTTACAGATGCTCAGTGGCGCTAATACAGTGATAAAACTGAACATATATACATATAACAGAGAATGATTATCTACTGGTACACAGATAGAAATAGGTGAGTCCTAAGCTGTGATTTATAGGTGTCTTTAGTGGTTGTATTTCTGAGGTTTTGGGGAAGCGAGTTCCAGAGTTGTGGGCTGATGAAAGAGAAGGCACATTTAAAAAGTCCGTTTAGTGATTTGGTTGAGTCAAGAGAGAGTCACTGGAGGATCTGAGATTCCACTGAGGTGAGTAAGGGGAGATAAGTTCTTTGAGATAGGATGGAAAGTTTTTATTGTAGAGACAGTCATGAGTGAGGGCGAGGAGTTTGAAGGTGATTCTTGCAGAGATGGGAAGCGAGTGAAGTGACTGAAGCATAGGAGAGATATAAGATAAGATAAGATAAGATAAGATAAGATAAGATAAACGTTATTGTCCCGCAAGGGAAATTTGTTTTGCATTCAAAGAGCAATAGCGGGAAGAACGGGAGATACATACGTGTTGAAATTTTAGTTGCCATTGTGCAGGTTCAAAAGTCTGGGTGTTACATTTGACATTTGAAGATGTATCAAAATAATTGTATTTCTGGTTTAATTGACAATGCTGTCTCTTGTGTGGCATCCTGTTATCAACTTGTTGTTTCTTGTTTACAGGACTGTGAAGAAAGTCAAAGGAAATTTGTCTCTGTATCCTACTCGTCAACCGTGTAAAACACATGTAATTCTCCCATGAATATTGCCGAGTGCGGTGTAAAATAACAAACAAATAAACAAACATGTATTTAATAATAATGTCTGTGCGGTGCTAGAAGGTTGTAGTCACATGACTTCCTCCAACCGGGTAGCCATTTTCTGCTGGGTGAACAGAGGCAATTTTGAACAAACTCACTTGCCTAAGGTGAGACCACATGTATCACTTGTGCTTCGTTGTGGGGCAGGACTGAAGTCCTAGAAACTCTCAGGAGTCAAGCTGCCAAACACGGTCACCCATCCAAGGACTTTTTGAGCTCGACGTTGCTTAACTTCAACTGATTCGTGACCTGAGCTCTGTGCTCACCTAGCTGACCTTGGTAAACACCCCAATATTAATATTTGTGGAAGACAAGATAAAACAAATTATACAGATGTATTTATCACCTAGTGGTCTATAGTAAACATCCCTTCTGTCATATTTATCGAATTAGATAATTTGTATGACAGATGCATTTATCACACAGTTGACCATGGTAACTATCGCTATAGTAATCTCTTTATATTGTATAAATTATTTTCGTCACGATATGGCTGAGATATTGCCGATGTGACGTTAAATATTAACTCACTCACTATAGTAATATTTGTCAAAATGAAGAAATGTAGATTAAATGCATGTATTTATCACATAGCTGACCACGGTAAACATCCCGATAAAAGTAAAATTTATGTAATAGAAGATAAAATGAATACAAGTACAGCCTAGTTATTAGTGTTGAAACCTTTTCATAACACATGTATCCAGGATTCTGGCAACTTTTTGACAATGTTTGAACCACTTTGAGTTCAACATCACTGAATGATCATCAACTGTTGCCACCTTAACCATTAACTCAGTCGAGACAAGCGACACCTGAAGAACACCTCAGACAGAACGCCATACAGCGATGAGCAGGAGGCTTTAGCAGAGCGACGAGTTCAGCTGACAAGGGAGGTTAGCCAGTGTCGTTCCGACACCGTCCATATCGAGAAGGATCTGAACAGACTTGAAAGGGAGATAATCCAAACAGGTGTGTATAGAGCATCTGTTCATGTTGTTGGTAGAAAGTCTGAAATATATGAGACTAGATTTGGGATTAACTTGTCATCGGCAGTAGAGGTGAAACAATATGAAACACTTATAAATGCAAATCACAATATGTTTGGTTATTTTGAGGATGTTTTTTAAGACACATATTTTCATCTTTCAAATTTCCGTCTTAGTTACATATAAATACCTCAGTAGGCGCATCCTGAGGCAAGAGTGTCCGCTTGCTGACTCAAGCCTATTTTTAACCCTTGCCACCCCTTGTGGAACAAGAATTCACCCCATGTGATCTCAAATCAAATTGCTGTACTTCTTTCAAATGGGCTCTATGGGGATGATTACCATAGAAGATGACCTGGTTCATCAGATAATGATATTTGAGATTTGAGATTTAATCCCTGACAGACAGAGAAATTGTCAAATTGCCATGGTCAAGATACTTAATGGTCACATTTCGCTCTCACAATAGGAGGCATTGAGTGAGTGAGTGAGTTTAGTTTTACGCCGCACTGAGCAATATTTCAGCTATATGGCGGCGGTCTGTAAATAATCGAGTCTGGACCAGACAATCCAGTCATCAACAGCATGAGCATCGATCTGCCCAATTGGGAACCGATGACATGTGTCAACCAAGTCAGAGAAACTGACCCCCCGATCCCGTTAGTCGCCTCTTACGACAAGCATAGTCGCCTTTTATGGCAAGCACATGGGTTGCTGAAGACCTATTCTATCCAGGATCTTCACGGGTCAGGAGGCATTGAGATCACACTTTATCAAAATAACACTGCACGTCGAAAACCCCCACCCCCCACCTCCCAACCCGGAAATGACTTGAGACCTTATTGAAGATTTGCGTTGGCGAAGCCAAGGGGGTTCAAACCTCTGAACACCCCAACCTCCCCCCCCTCTAAAATTCCTAGATCCGCCCATGCATGGATGGTTGGTTTAGCAGTATTCCAGCTATATGGCGGTGGCCTGTAAATAATCAAGTCTGGACCAGACAATCTAGTGATCAACAGCATGAGCATTGATCTGCACAATTGGCATGTGATGACATGGGTCAACCAGGTCATCGAGTCTGACCGCCCAATCCCATTAGTCGCCTCTTACAACAAGCATGGGTTACTGAAGACCAATTCTAACCCGGATCTTCATGGGTACTTACAAAATGCGACTAGTGAGACCACACTGTATCAAAGTAACACAGCACATCATGTCAGCATGAAACACTCAGCAGGGTGTGTGTCTAAAAATAACACTGCCTCCTTGTCCTTGCAATAAGTTGTCAGCAAGTTGAAAACAACAGCAATGCCGTTTGAATTAGAACTTAGATGAGTTGATAAAAGCTTTGAACCTCTCTGAAAATATTTGTCTGAGCTTCATAACTGGATTAATTTCGAGCAAGAGACAACTTATGGGTTGGGGTGGTCAGGCTCACTGACTTGGTTGATGCATGTCATCTAGTGGTGGGAATCGGTTGTGATTTCATAATCGATTATCGGTTACAACCCGGATTGGCCCAACCGATCAATCATCGATTAATAATCGGTTAAATTAAACCACAATAATACCCTCTAAATGAAAAATATTACACAAGGTCATGTGTTTGTTATTATCTCAGACTTCTTAAGGTAAGCAAGTACTGTTCAGAGACAGATGGTTGAACATGTACAGGCACACAAAAGAAAAGAAATTATTTTTGTTCTTTTATGGTTTATTAGTTACCATCAACAGCATCAATTACCAACCATTCAATAAACAACAGATCTTGTCAGATGTCATAAACCACTACATGACTAAATGCCGGTGACTGACTAGAAAAGTGAATCAAGAACATTCAACCAAGGGGAATGAAACCTCCCCTCAGACTTGTGCACCTGGGTACTACTGTTCTACTATTACTACTTATTGAGATACGTAAATATGGATACGTAAATAAATAATAAATAATAATAATAGTGCATATTTATAACGTGCACATATCCACGCTCAGAAGCATGCTCTTGGCGCTACATAAGTACCTTAAAATAAATATGTTATATATACAAAGCAAGAAAACTACAATGAATAGGTGCATAATACATAAACAATAAAGGCTATTGAGGATAATATTTAGCAAAGAGGTAGGTTTTGAGATTTGATTTAAAAGTGTCCAGAGATTCAGAGTGTTTGAGGTCAAAGGGGAGAGAGTTCCACAAGACAGGGGAAGTGTAGGAGAAAGTTCTGTATCCAAAGGTTTTAAGTTTGTAGTTCGGCACTATCAGAAGGTTATGCTGCTGTGAGCGAAGTTCGCACAATGGACTGTAGGGATTGATCAGGGACCACTTGCACAGAACAACCTTAGTTACAATCAATCTTAGGCCCCTACAATCAACTTTACAATCGCCATACATTTGCCCTAATCCACTTGCACAAAGCCGATCTTAGAGCAATTGTAAGACGGCGTGTATTTAAGATCGCGATCTTAGTTAAGATCGAACTCTTCAACGGTGGAAGTACGAATTTCTTAAACTCGACTCCCATCTACAGTTGTCTCAAAGTGCGCATAGCATGCTGCGCAAATAAAAAGTGATACTGGTCCCAGCACACAATACATACCTCCCTCAATCGCACCTTGCAGAATTTTCATGAAAAAGTCCCAGAAATCTTAGAAGGAACCGATTACGTTACATGTTTTATGAAAATACTGAAATACGAAAAAATACATGAATAAATTTGGATCTAGATTTAGTGACTTAATTATGAACTTAAAATAACAAATATAAACAGTATTTCCTTATGATATAACACCTAAATGTATGATTTGCCAATGGTTGTCAATGAGACGTTGTTTAATACGCAGCTGTTGAGGGGGAGGGGGAGGGTAAAATCCTAAATATAACCTAGAATAAAATACAATAAAACAATGGCTACAGAAGTGTTGTGAAGAATGCTTGGCAGGGAAATACGTGCATTAAATAATATTTCAAGAGAGTAGTTATTAAATACGTAAACACAGTATATTAATTATTTAACCCAAGTGCGTTGATAAATATTTTTCTTAAAGTGAAATTCTTACCCCATCTTGTGTATATCCCTATTTGATGACTAGTTGTATATATTTAAATTGCATAATCAAATTTAGATTAATGGATGAGAAAGAAACTTGATTTTGCACATTGTTGTATCTAATTGTAGATTACTTTAATGATAAACTAAGACAAAATCACTCCATGACCGAAAAGAGATATCAGTATGTTGAGCTCTGCAATTGGGCATGAGAGACTGTACGGCAACGGCATATGCCAAGGGAAACCACTCCCATCTTGCGTATAAAGTAAAATTATCTGCTCTTGAGTTAATGAAAAGGTCAAGGCCATTGTTAATCGCACGCGGACACCATTCGCTATTATCCTTTCTTTGCTTATCAAGAAGGTATGTTGTTTCACACTTATTCCAACATTGAATCGGGTGGGAATAGTACTTTGTGATATCGACTCGATAGTTATGTGTTCCACTACAGTAAATAACAATGTATCCGACGTTAATCGGTTGTGCATTCTCCGTGTGTTGAAATGTCGAGGCGAACCACACAGTTTCATGCAATATAAATGCAATCTCCAAACGTAAAGCTGATTATTTGCGTGAAACAGACACTAATTTGAATGCCATTTCTAAAATGACTAAAATGATCTTAGCTCCTTACAATTGGTCCGGACCAACTGTAAGTTTCGATTGTAACTTACAATAATCTTAGCCTACAATTGTTTTGTGCAAGTAGATGGCGATTGTAACCGAAGCCTAAGATCGCGATCTTAAGGATTTACAATAATTGTAGCGCTAAGATTGTTCTGTGCAAGTGGGCCCTGATCTCCAATGTAGGGTGGAGCCTGGCCGTGAAGGGACTTGTATGTGAGGCAGAGTGTCTTGAATTGAATCCTGGCTCTCACAGGTAACCAGTGGAGCTGCTTTAGAACTGGGGTAATGTGACTGTGTTTGGAAGGCGTTAATCGCTGAGGGAAAGGCACAAGAAGTGACTGTCTGCTTGCTTTACCTCGAAGGTCAAGTTTTAAGTATTTAAACTCATTAAAGTCATTTCAAAGAAAGGTAATGTTACCATAGATAAGCCGAATTGTGAAGACCGACCAAGGCAGCCTGTAGAAGGTGGTTGGCTTATCTGCGGGTAACACTTTCGTCAAACTTTATTTTCTAGACATCATATCATTTCCCACAAGTATAAAGAGAAAACGACTTTGTCAGTGAAGACATCAAATTTGCAAATACACATGACAGTTTGTTGTGATCGCCAACTCCAATAATATGACATTTAGCAAAAAAATATATATATACGAATCCATTTTCTGTCAACTACACTTCATTTAGAGGCGTGAGTAGACACAATATGATTATGATTTCTGGGAATAATGTGGATAGACATTATACTTATAGGCAACTGCCAGTTGTCTTGTGGTCTGAGTTGGGTATTACTGTTTTCGTAAGAATTATTACCGACAATCCATTATGAAAGTTTGCAATCGATTGTCGAGTCGGAAAAGGGTAACCAATCAATTTTCAATTATTATCGATCATCAGATCACCACTAATGTCATCATATGCCCATAACGTTAATCACTGGCTCGTCTGGATTAGTTAAGGTTATTTACAGACTGCCGTCATCAGTCAGAGACGTAACGTGTAGACGCGAGACGGGTGTGCTCCGCGGTACTAACTGAAGCGCTTGACCCTAATTAATTCAATCACCGTGGAACCAACTCGATTGGGTGCAAACACGGCGCGGGGTGATTAAAGCGTCCCTTAAAATCACCAAGCGTGGTGGTTACTTGACAGCCGTAAATAAACAGGTTTCTCGGGAAGAAACACCACGCCCAGGGTTGGTTGTTTACATATGCAAATTACGTAAAAATAATTAATCGCATTTGAAAAAGTGATTTATTTTAGTGGATGTCATGGCTAATTTTAGAAATGTTAAAGTATTCATCTTTGCTGTGAGTTCTGGAACATTTTGAAACTTATATGACCTCTACCACCATTGCATCTTGCATGAATCAAAACTTACTTCGTCAAGAGTAATCCTGCAAACAACTATAAAGTCATTTGCATATTTTCCGGAAGTGACGTATTGTGTACCCTCACCTGCAAATTCAGCACACGGCTCGCTTTTTAAAAAGCGGAAAAAATTATTGTTATCGTGTATCCAAATGAATAGAAGTCTCAGATGTTTTGGTTAAAATGATATTACTGATCTCAATTCCGAAATTCTGAAATAGTTTTTAATATTTTTAAACTAGTTTAGATTGTCCTAAGTAAACGTTTGACAATGGTTTGTATATTGTGATCGTGATGAATGAGTTGCGACTATGGTCATAGAGCTAGAAAATTATTATGTACAACACACAGGAGACAAACAAAACAAAGCCCTGGACCAAGAAAATGGACTTATAAACATGCTAAATGATAACCCACTCATATTTGGCTTGAAATGGCATCTAGAATTGACATGTGGACATGCATGACTCTGGAGGATGCATACCTATTTGTATTGGGAACATCGTGCAGAGAACGCACTGTGATAGGGTCGTTATTTTGCAAGAGACGTGCTGTTTTGGGGACCTGCTGTGCATCTGAGCCATTGTGCAGGGGACATGCTGCATTGGGACCTACTGTCCAGAGCACCTACAGTGCAGCTGAGCTATGTTTATGTTGTGCAAGGAACCATCTGCGTTATTCTACTGTGCCGAGGAACTACCATTTAGAATAAACTGCTTCACTGTAAATAACAGCTTTAAATAAACAATTGATCCCTGATGAATTTCTTTCTTTGAATAACATAATGGCATAAATGATGAATTCACTGTCACCAATGCATCTCATTCACATTTACAAGTGAAAATGGCGTATGGTCTTTGTTTGATACTATTTCAAACTATTTTACATGCCTGAACGTCATGCCTGAATTGTTGAACAGAGAGGAACTACCGCAGTGGGTGTGAGGACCTGAGAAACAAGCAGAGGCGAGGTGGGCTGCTCCGCGTGTACAGCAAACACAAGAAGGAGAATATAGCGGAGTACCAGGAGTTTAAACACAGACTGGAGGCCCGGGTACAGGCGTTGGTGAACAAGTCCAGGTGGGTGGACCTGTGTCCTATTGTCTAGCTGACACATGACCTGTGTCCTACTGTCTGTACATGGCACATGACCTGTATCGTACTGTCTGTACATGACACATGACCTGTATCGTACTGTCTACATGACACATGACCTGTGTCCTACTGTCTGTACATGGCACATGACCTGTATCGTACTGTCTGTACATGACACAAGACATGGATATTACCTGCAGTCTCTAATGACTGTTATTCCCTACAGACCATATATGACACATGACTTTGTTGTTCCCTACAGCCTGTACATGACCTTGTTATTCACTACAGACCATATATGGCACATGACCTTGTTATTCCCTACAGCCTGTACATGACCTTGTTATTCACTACAGACCATATATGGCACATGACCTTGTTATTCCCTACAGCCTGTACATGACCTTGTTATTCCCTACAGACCATATATGGCACATGACTTTGTTGTTCCCTACAGCCTGTACATGACCTTGTTATTCCCTACAGACCATATATGGCACATGACCTTGTTATTCCCTACAGCCTGTACATGACCTTGTTATTCACTACAGACCATATATGGCACATGACCTTGTTATTCCCTACAGCCTGTACATGACCTTGTTATTCCCTACAGACCATATATGGCACATGACTTTGTTGTTCCCTACAGCCTGTACATGACCTTGTTATTCACTACAGACCATATATGACACATGACTTTGTTGTTCCCTACAGCCTGTACATGACCTTGTTATTCACTACAGACCATATATGGCACATGACTTTGTTGTTCCCTACAGCCTGTACATGACCTTGTTATTCCCTACAGACCATATATGGCACATGACCTTGTTATTCCCTACAGCCTGTACATGACCTTGTTATTCCCTACAGACCATATATGGCACATGACCTTGTTATTCCCTACAGCCTGTACATGACCTTGTTATTCCCTACAGACCATATATGGCACATGACCTTGTTATTCCCTACCGCCTGTACATGACCTTGTTATTCACTACAGACCATATATGGCACATGACCTTGTTATTCCCTACCTCCTGTACATGACCTTTATTCCTTTTTCAGTGAATCACAAGTGTTTCTGGCTGGAGGCAGCAAAAGAGGAGACAGTGGACTTGAGGCTGTCAGCTGTGTGAGATATTCAACTTATTGATACTTTATCTACTTTATGTTTATTCTACTGCTAGATACTGCATGTCATATTCTACTGCTAGATACTGCATGTCATATTCTACTGCTAGATACTGCATGTCATATTCTACTGATAGATACTGCATGTCATACTCTACTGATTGATACTGCATGTCATATTCTACTGCTAGATACTGCATGTCATATTCTACTGCTAGATACTGCATGTCATACTCTACTGACAGATACTGCATGTCATATTCTACTACTAGATACTGCATGTCATACTCTACTGACAGATACTGCATGTCATACTCTACTGATAGATACTGCATGTCATATTCTACTGACAGATACTGCATGTCATATTCTACTGCTAGATACTGCATGTCATATTCTACTGACAGATACTGCATGTCATACTCTACTGCTAGATACTGCATGTCATATTCTACTGCTAGATACTGCATGTCATATTCTACTGCTAGATACTGCATGTCATACTCTACTGACAGATACTGCATGTCATACTCTACTGATAGATACTGCATGTCATATTCTACTGCTAGATACTGCATGTCATACTCTACTGACAGATACTGCATGTCATACTCTACTGATAGATATTGCATGTCATATTCTACTGCTAGATACTGCATGTCATATTCTACTGCTAGATACTGCATGTCATACTCTACTGACAGATACTGCATGTTATACTCTACTGATAGATACTGCATGTCATATTCTACTGCTAGATACTGCATGTCATACTCTACTGACAGATACTGTATGTCATACTCTACTGCTAGATACTGCATGTCATACTCTACTGCTAGATACTGCATGTCATACTCTACTGTCAGATACTGCATGTCATACTCTACTGATAGATACTGCATGTCATATTCTACTGCTAGATACTGCATGTCATACTCTACTGACAGATACTGCATGTCATACTCTACTGATAGATACTGCATGTCATATTCTACTGCTAGATACTGCATGTCATACTCTACTGACAGATACTGCATGTCATATTCTACTGCTAGATACTGCATGTCATACTCTACTGACAGATACTGCATGTTATACTCTACTGATAGATACTGCATGTCATATTCTACTGCTAGATACTGCATGTCATACTCTACTGACAGATACTGTATGTCATACTCTACTGATAGATACTGCATGTCATGTTCTACTGCTAGATACTGCATGTCATACTCTACTGACAGATACTGCATGTCATACTCTACTGATAGATACTGCATGTCATATTCTACTGCGTAGATACTGCATGTCATATTCTACTGCTAGATACTGCATGTCATATTCTACTGCTAGATACTGCATGTCATACTCTACTGACAGATACTGCATGTCATACTCTACTGATAGATACTGCATGTCATATTCTACTGATAGATACTGCATGTCATATTCTACTGATAGATACTGCATGTCATATTCTACTGCTAGATACTGCATGTCATATTCTACTGATAGATACTGCATGTCATATTCTACCGATAGATACTGCATGTCTTAATCTACTGATAGATACTGCATGTCATATTATACCGATAGATACTACATGTCATATTCTACTGATAGGTACTGCTTGCCATATTCAACTGATAGATGGTGCATGTCATATTCTACTGATAGATACTGCATGTCATATTCTACTGATAGATACTGCATGTCATATTCTACTGATAGATACTGCATGTCATATTCTACTGATAGATGCTGCATTTCATATTCTACCGATAGATACTGCATGTCATATTCTACTGATGGATGGACAGATTTTCATTGTACAAAATATTAAACTTGGATCATTACTGGTTTAGTGGAGCAGCGGCAGTCACCTATAGAGGGGGTACCCAAACCAGCATAATCAAAATTAGGTAAAATTAGGTGCCCTGTTATGACTGATTCAGTAAACCCTTGATGACATTTTGTGAAATGATTGCGTTTTCTCCCCTACCCTCTAGGTACTTATAGATCCCATTGTCTGTGATTTAGATGGACATATGAGTTGCAAGTACATTTCTTTACATCATTTACTGTGTGTGGTCCTGTGCATGGAGCTCATAGGTCAGGTAGGGGTAAAATATTACGTTTTTACCACGGTACGGTGTGTTTTGCGGTACAAGGCCTTCGGTTTGGTACATAAGAATGTACTTACGGGAAATAGTGTCCCTCATGCAGAGAAATTTATAAATTTTGACAAAATGGTTTAAAATGGTTAATAAAATGACTGTACAAAAACCGACAATACTGAATTTGTACTGACTGTATTACGGTATACTGAACCAAAGGCAAAATACCACGGTTCTACTAATACCGCAGTATACCGGTTTACCCTAAGATCAGGTAAAGTTAAGCAACATTGGGCACTAAGAGCCCTTTAGCAGTTAAAATTGACCTTGGAGCAGGTTAGTGCATGCCTGATTTGTAACATTTGGTCTGTGTGGTTGTGTGAATTATTATGGAAATGTTGCGCATTAGTTCAGATCCCTTTGTGTGACTACTTCAGCGGCAAGTCCGAGAGACCTGCGACAACATCGGCGCCTTCCTCCATGAGACCCTCCAGGGGAGTTTTGCTGGGGACAAGAGAGCCTTGTAAGTGTTCATTGTCTATCTGATGTATTTGTATCCAATGGGGCCAGGCACAACATGTATGTATGAGTTCTGTCTTGATTTTGGGTGCAGATCCGGTGAAGATCCGGGTAGGACTGATCTTCAGCAACCCATGCTTGTTGTATGAGGCGACTAATGGAATCAAGTGGTGTCAAATCCAGCGTGTGGCAAGGAGTCAGCTGGATGTGTATCATCACCAATTAATCCTGCGTTCAACTAAATGGTTGCCAACAAAGATAATTGATTCTTAGCTCAGTATGGGTACATGTAATTAGTGAGTTATTAGACGGAAGATCTTGTTGTTTATGGATAACGCCCCCAAGCCACTCCCACGGAATGTCACTCAGCAATGTTACTCTTCAAGTTCCTGTTACGTCCTCTTGACCAAGGCATGATTCAGGCATTTCAAGTCAGATACAAATCGTATCTCCTGGTTCAGTTCTAGTCGTAGGTAACCGTGTCAGCTCTACAATCCGGCACGCTGTCTAAACCGGATTATGTTTTAGTCCCAATGAGTGCTGGTTTAGACAGCATCCAGTGTATTTAATAGTGGGTGAGTGAGTGGGTTTAGTTTTACGCCGCTTTCAGCAATATTCCCGCAATATCACGGCGGGGGAAACCAGAAATGGGCTTCACACACTGTACCCATGTGGGGAATCGAACCCGGGTCCTTGGCGTGACGAGCGAACGCTTCAACCACTAGGCTACCCCACCGCCCCTGTATTTAATAGTTGGAATTGTTGTGTGCTGTGTCAAACAATAAACAAACAAACAAAAACAAAATTGATTTTCAGTAATGAGAAGAAGCAAGGATTGTGGACTCAGGTGGAGACAACTCTGTCGGACTTGACCGTTGGTCAGCTGGTGAGCAGTCTGGTGACCAACACCCACCTGTCTGCCCTCGCCCTGCGAGAGAAGACCCTTGCCATCAACATCAAGCAGGATGCAGAGAAACTCAGGTGAGAAGCACCTGCTGCTGAGACAGGGTCTCGTCAGCAAGTACCCCAGCTCAGTCTCAAGGTTACTTGATCGTTAAATATTCCAACAATACCTGGGACCAGTAGGGGACCCCAGGAAGCAGCTTAACTAGACGCTGTCACTGTGGCCTGTTTGACACACATTCTATCAGTGGTGACAAAAATCAGTCATCTGATGAACTCCCCATGGGATCATTGTCATGAAAATATGATCTCTGTCATGAAATTATATCTGTCATGAAATTAACGATCCGTGTCATGAAATTACATGATAGCAATTAAGGAAAAATCTTTATTTTGGGACTACAAACTGATGTTTCTTGGTCAATGACTCAAAGGACTCATATATCAAACGTACATCAAATATAAACTCAGGCAAATCGAGTCACGTAAAAAGAGGTGCAGTCAGTAAGGTTGACTGACCAGTTTACAATCTGACATCTGTTTGTATAAATAGAACCGGTACAACGTTTAACTCAACTGACTGAAAATCATGTGATCATTAGCGGCCATTAATTGGCATTTGGTAGAAATTAGATAAGATTAGCCAAACGTGTAAGGTCATCCCTAAGATTCCTGCATAGTCTTCAGTTGTTATAGCAAGCTTGAAAAACCTTGACCTTTGTAAAAGTAATTATGTTTGATACAGGTTCAAGTTTGAGAAAGTAGGACAGTTGAAGGACATGTCATCTTCACAACCACTGCTGATGTCTGTCTTCACAACCACTGCTGATGTCTGTCCACCAACTGTTGGAGGTATGTATGTATCTGTCAGTCAAACCACTACTGATGTCTGTCCACCAACTGTTGGAGGTATGTATGTATCTGTCAGTTAAACCACTGCTGGTGTCTGTCCACCAACTGTTGGAGGTATGTATGTATTTGTCAGTCAAACCACTGCTGATGTCTGTCCACCAACTGTTGGAGGTATGTATGTATCTGTCAGTTAAACCACTGCTGATGTCTGTCCACCAACTGTTGGAGGTATGTGTGTATCTGTCAGTTAAACCACTGCTGATGTCTGTCCACCAACTGTTGGAGGTATGTATGTATCTGTCAGTTAAACCACTGCTGATGTCTGTCCACCAACTGTTGGAGGGTATGTATCTGTACTACTGATGTTGTCCACCAACATGTTCAGTTAAACCACTGCTGATGTCTGTCCACCAACTGTTGGAGGTATGTATGTATTTGTGTTGTCAGTTAAACCACTGCTGATGTCTGTCCACCAACTGTTGGAGGTATGTATGTATCTGTCAGTTAAACCACTGCTGATGTCTGTCCACTGCTGATGTCTGTCAACTGTTGGAGGTATGTATGTATTTGTCAGTTAAACCACTACTGATGTCTGTCCACCAACTGTTGGAGGTATGTATGTATCTGTCAGTTAAACCACTGCTGATGTCTGTCCACCAACTGTTGGAGGTATGTATGTATTTGTCAGTTAAACCACTACTGATGTCTGTCCACCAACTGTTGGAGGTATGTATGTATCTGTCAGTTAAACCACTGCTGATGTCTGTCCACCAACTGTTGGAGGTATGTATGTATTTGTCAGTTAAACCACTACTGATGTCTGTCCACCAACTGTTGGAGGTATGTATGTATCTGTCAGTTAAACCACTGCTGATGTCTGTCCACCAACTGTTGGAGGTATGTATGTATTTGTCAGTTGAACCACTACTGATGTCTGTCCACCAACTGTTGGAGGTATGTATGTATCTGTCAGTTAAACCACTGCTGATGTCTGTCCACCAACTGTTGGAGGTATGTATGTATCTGTCAGTTAAACCACTGCTGATGTCTGTCCACCAACTGTTGGAGGTATGTATGTATCTGTCAGTTAAACCACTACTGATGTCTGTCCACCAACTGTTGGAGGTATGTATGTATCTGTCAGTTAAACCACTGCTGATGTCTGTCCACCAACTGTTGGAGGTATGTATGTATCTGTCAGTTAAACCACTACTGATGTCTGTCCACCAACTGTTGGAGGTATGTATGTATCTGTCAGTTAAACCACTGCTGATGTCTGTCCACCAACTGTTGGAGGTATGTATGTATCTGTCAGTTAAACCACTGCTGATGTCTGTCCACCAACTGTTGGAGGTATGTATGTATCTGTCAGTTAAACCACTGCTGATGTCTGTCCACCAACTGTTGGAGGTATGTATGTATCTGTCAGTTAAACCACTACTGATGTCTGTCCACCAACTGTTGGAGGTATGTATGTATCTGTCAGTTAAACCACTGCTGATGTCTGTCCACCAACTGTTGGAGGTATGTATGTATCTGTCAGTTAAACCACTGCTGATGTCTGTCCACCAACTGTTGGAGGTATGTATGTATCTGTCAGTTAAACCACTGCTGATGTCTGTCCACCAACTGTTGGAGGTATGTATGTATCTGTCAGTTAAACCACTGCTGATGTCTGTCCACCAACTGTTGGAGGTATGTATGTATCTGTCAGTTAAACCACTGCTGATGTCTGTCCACCAACTGTTGGAGGTATGTATGTATCTGTCAGTTAAACCACTGCTGATGTCTGTCCACCAACTGTTGGAGGTATGTATGTATCTGTCAGTTAAACCACTGCTGATGTCTGTCCACCAACTGTTGGAGGTATGTATGTATCTGTCAGTTAAACCACTGCTGATGTCTGTCCACCAACTGTTGGAGGTATGTATGTATCTGTCAGTTAAACCACTGCTGATGTCTGTCCACCAACTGTTGGAGGTATGTATGTATCTGTCAGTTAAACCACTGCTGGTGTCTGTCCACCAACTGTTGGAGGTATGTGTGTATTTGTCAGTTAAACCACTGCTGGTGTGACTTGATTAATCTGTCATAAGAAACAATTTGATGAATCTATCAAACAGGCAACTTGATTGATCAGTAGTAAGAGGCACCTTGATCGGTCTTTGTAAGAGGCAACTTCAACTTGATTGATCCGTAGGTAACTTGTATCGTTTGTTGTGAGAGGCGTCTTGATGGATCTCTCTCTCTCTATCTCTCACTCTCGCTCACTCACTCACTCACTCACTCACTCACTCACTCACTCACTCACTCACTCACTCCACACGCTCGCACGCACGCACGCACTCACTCACTCACTCACTCACTCACTCACTCACTCACTCACTCACTCACTCACTCACTCACTCACTCACTCACTCACTCACTCACTCACTCACTCACTCACTCACTCACTCACTCACTCACTCACTCACTCACAGGAGAGTCAGCTGAGTCACCTCCATGACTACATGATGACGGAGAAGTCCCTCAACCAGGCCTTCAAACTACAGCAGGAACACAATAAGCTCCAGGACAAGCTGAGGAAGCTGCTCACACGGACCTTCACTGATCGGCCAGGGGAACTGCAGCTTGCAGAGTGAGTACAGTGTCTGTCTTGTTTGATACATAGCCTTCACCCAATTACCTCCACAGCGACATGTTGTGTCAAGTGAAGATTATTATTATTATATTATTATTATAGGATATTTATATAGCGCAACTAGTGCATGCTCAAGGCGCTTGAAATACAGCTCTATTCTTTTTCAGAAGAAGTCCTCCTTGGACATATAAGCATTAAGATGTCCATTTTAAAATACCTACGACCGTTGTAACAATATTTCAATAAAATATTTTACCAAACAAAAACTGATTTTGTTTAGTGAGACCACCCCTACAGGGCCCCTCACAGGGCCCCCTACAGCCAAGAGCAGGTAACTCTGGCTGCTTACCTCGTACCTCACTTTTCATGCTGTCGTTGTCAAGAACGGTTGTGCATGATCCAGTAGAAGACACGTCTTCACCTATCTATGAAAGAGAAATGAGGGAGAAAGAGTCGAATTCTGTATGCATAGTTCCTTCTTTTTCGCACAGGCGCTAGCTGGAATCTTTGTATGACTTTTTTTATATGTACCCCAAGGAGGACTTTCTTCAAAGAATTCATAACCTCTACAGGTTTGTAAAAAGTGAATTGCTTTGTTCTTTCAAGATTAATGTAATATGTCATGATAGGGCTTACACATTGTACATTCCTAACTATCGTCAGGAAAGTTAAAATCTGTCTGGATTAATATTATGTAATGTTTTTGGGTAGAGTTTCTCAGTAAACACATTGTGCATTCCAAGCTAATGGCCATGGGAACCGCGCCAATTTAAATTTGTCAGGATTAATGTAATGTTCGGAGATACAATTTTTGGTAAACACATTGTGCATTCCAAGCTAATGGCCATGGGAACCACGCCAATATAAATTTGTCAGGATTAATGGAATGTTCGGGTATACAATTTTTGGTAAACACATTGTGCATTCCAAACTAATGGCCATGGGAACCGCGCCAATATAAATTTGTCAGGATTAATGGAGTGAGTGAGTGAGTTAAAATTCCAGGATTAATGGAATGTTTGGGGATACAATTTTTGGTAAACACATTGTGCATTCCAAACTAACGGCCATGGGAACTGTGTCAATATAAATTTGTCAGGATTAATGGAATGTTTGGGGATACAGTTTCTCAGTACACTTTTTACAGTCCCATTCTGTAAACCTGCCTGTGAGTTTGATGATGTTGTTACAGGAAGGTTATAGATGGTGAGTTGGAAGTGTTGCGTTCCCGAGCCACGCTGTACTCTCTGCTGGATGTGAAGGACAGACTCCAGGAGAACATCGAAGCTGCACAGAAAGCCAGGGAGAAGATGCACCTAGCGTACAAGAAAATACATGACTTCCAGCAGATAGCAGTGAGTAGCTCTGCTCTGTGGCAAAATAGAAGCATGCATTCTGTGCCTGTCGCCCTTTGGCAGTCCAGGGAGGTTAACTGTCTGACTCCGTGCTTGTCTTGCCTTGGCAGTCCAGGCATGTTACTCTCTGCGCTTTCTAATGTCTTCCCTGGGCTGTCCAGGGATATTGACTGACTGACTTTGTGCTTGTCTCCCTTTGGCAATCCAAGGAGGTTAATTGACTGACTGACTGCGCATTGTCTCCCCTTCATTGCCAACCCATATGATTTTATCGTATTTGTTACGAAAAAACAGCACAAAATACGCGACTACGATTGCAGTAAAAATATACGTTTTTTTCTTAAGATACATTAAATTAAATGATCAAATAGCATACCTACCAAACACAATAAATTTCAACCACATTTTATTCAGTTTCAAGTTATATGTGGATGCTTACTACTGATTTAGGTGAGTACAATGTTAATAAGTTCTTAGAATATCTAAAATATTTTTATTAAATCTGAAAATTCTTTGGAAAAGTTAATAGTTTGGCCAAAAAATACTAATTTCTGCATCAGTTTTTGGCCAAAATACTAATTTGGCTAAATTAGGGTTGGCATCTCTGCATTCAAAGCACATTAACCGTCTGACTTCATGCTTGTCTCCCCTTGGCAGCCCGACATTGACTGATTGACTGACTCTGTGCCTGGAATATCTAAAACATTTTTATTAAATCTTAATATCTAAAACATTTTTATTAAATCTGAAAATTCTTTGGTAAAGTTAGTACTAATTTTGACCCAAAAATACTAATTTCTGGATCAGTTTTTGGCCAAAATACTAATAGGGCTAAATTAGGGTTGGCATCTCTGCATTCAAAGCACATTAACTGTCTGACTTCAATCTTGTCTCCCCTTGACAGTCCGACATTGACTGACTAACTCTGTGCTGGTGTCTCTTTGCCAATCAAGGCATGTGAACTATCTGACTTCATGCTTGTCTCACCTTTGCAGTCCGACATTCACTAACTCTGTGCTTGTCTCCCCTTGCCATTCAAGGCACGTAAACTGACTGACTTTCGTGCTTGTCTTCCCTCAGCAGATTCAGTGATGTATGTCTTCATGCACAGATTCAGGATCGAATTGTCTCCCTTTAGAGATTCAGAATCAGAAAGGATCGCAGCACCCAATACTTGTTAAACATTGCAATAATTTCACAAAAACAACATTCACTCTATCAGTAACTGATTTGATATACATAAACTTTGATGTACAAAACATAATGCTTTGGTAAAACATAATATTGCCAATGTTGACGTAAAACAACATTCATTTACACTCTGAATCTGTTCCAGGACTCCAAGCAAAACCTGATTAGAATCTTGAGCAAGCAGAACCTGAACGCTCAGTCTCGACTGACTGCCCAGCAGTCCGAGGTACGTAGTCATACTGATTCCACCCCATCCAACTTCATCCAGATGTGTAACGATACATTGAGGCCGCATATGATACATGTTCAAGTAATTTGGATGTGATATGATTCCATACTGTACTTCTATTTCATAAGTCCATATTCTCTCCCCTGTGAAGATCCGTGTCAGAATTGGTCTTCAGTAGCCCATGCTTGTTGTAAGAGACAACTACAGGAATCAGGTAATCAGACCTGCTGACTTGGTTGACACTTGTCATCGATTATTAACAGATCGCCGCCTTATAGCTTGAATTTGCAGTAGTCCATTGAAAAAGATAACAACTTTTGTGCTGTATTTGTCATTGCAGACAATTAATTTTTCAACTATCTGAAACATAATTATTGTTTTCAAGCATTTTCACTGATTTGGTGTCAGTTGCTTTTGCTCCTGTCACCTGGGAAAAACATGTCTTCATTCATAACCTAACAATTGGAGATTTTATTTTCCGAATTGAATATTGGTTCAGTAAAATGTTTCATATTTACAATAAATTAATCCATTACTTCATAACTGTACATAGGCTTGTTGTTTTCATCACAGTGGTAAATGCTTGAAACCTGTCTAACTTCAGGGGTTTATTGGGTAGCCACATAGGTAAAGTGTTCGCTCGTCCTGCCAAAGATCCTGGTTTGATTCCCCACATGGGTACACTTTGTGAGGCCCTGTTCTGGTGTCCCCTGTCATGATTTTGCTCGAATATTGCTAAAAGTGATGTGTGGCAACGATACGCACTTCATAACCTCAAGCTTTACTCCATCATTAACAATACAAGATATTACGGAAATACATCTCCAAATGAGGATAAAAATGTCTCTCTCACTCAGTCACTCACTCGCCTGATTTCTTGCCCAATCTATTGGCCAACACTAGGGCACCGTCCAATCGTCTCTCTCACTCAGTCACCCACATCCACTTTTCCCCCAGATTCAGCAGTACATCCAGAAGTCCTTGTCCACTCATCTGGCCGACACCAGGGCACTGACCAATCAGTTGGAAGGGAGCGTGGCTGCGGAGATTGACCGATTCAGTGTGCTGTGTCTCCCTTACTTGTTACATGTGTACTTGGATGGGTAAGAACAAAGCTGTGCCTGTTGGCAGGGCTGTGCAATATTACTGGTAAACCGGTATATACTGGTACTGTATCACGCAATACGAATAGTCTGATATGGTTCAGATTCTGCAATATTTACTGTATCACGCAATACAAATATATTGTGATATGGTTCAGATCTGCAATAGAGTTGGTCGTCCAGAGTTAGCTCCCTATGAATTATCTGCCCTTGATTTCCACAGCAACAAAATGGCGGATACCCCCTTGCGAATTTGGGTTGATTTTGAATAAGCGTGCAAAAAGTAAAGGAAATATATCAAGCTCAAACAACGCCTGAAAGTATCGCAACTAAGAAGATGATGTCATACACAGAGAGCTATTATGAATTGATGACGTATGCACTTGGGCAGAAACCTTCCAGTCAATATACCACAATATGTATTGCAATATCCCTGAAATCAATGCAATATATCAATGTGTGAATCAGGGCAATATCCAGCCCTATTTGTTGGTTACTTTTCAAGTTGTTGCGTGTGTCGCCCATGAAGATCCGGGTTAGAATTGGTCTTCAGAAACCCATGCCTGTCGTAAGAGACGACTGACGGGATGGGGTGGTGAGACTCACTGACTTGGTTGTCACATGTCATTGTGATGTCATGTCGATCAGTGCTTATACTGTGGATCACTGGATTGTCTGGTCCAGACTTGATTGTTAACAGATCTCTGTCATATAGCTGGAATATTGCAGAGTGCAGCATTAAACAACAAGCACATTTTTAAAATATTGCTGGTGGAAAGGTAGAAATATCTATATAAATGTGATGGAGAAAGAAATTTTTGATACCCATAAACAAATTGATAACTCATCAATCCCCCATAGGTACCATTTTTACTTGCATTTGAATGCATAGATCTAATGAACAAAATTTGTAATAAAAAGGGTGTCTTACTTGGACAAGTGTAGCAATTTATTAAATACTCCCATGCATTTTACATCTTCTTTCAAATGAAGTTTGAAAAAATGTTTTGAAATATTTCTATTCAGGCCCCAGAGTGGGTATTCTGTATTTGTGTTCAGGCCCTGGAGTGTGTTTTCCGTGTTTGTGTTCAGGCCCTGGAGTGTGTTTTCTGTGTTTGTGTTCAGGCCCTGGAGTGTGTTTTCCGTGTGTGTGTTCAGGCCCTGGAGTGTGTTTTCTGTGTTTGTGTTCAGCACCAGTGTATGTATTACAGCTGATGAGTTATCTAAAGACTGTTCTCTTTATTTTCGTGAGACAGTAAAATGCCCATCTCTCTCCGAGATCAGGTATGAGAGAGAGGAACAAAGAAATCCATGTACCATTCATTCACACACTGTTGTCATACAGCTGATGTTGGAATTTTTAAACTCGCCTCACTCACCCACTTTTCACTGTGTTTTAGTGCCACGAAGGTCGGTCTCCTCAACCTGTCGGTTCACCAGACTGACCACCCATCTGTAGCTTCAGTCCGGCCGGCTCTCCACAAGACACTGGATGCCATACACTTCCCTAGTTACAAGGTAGACAACTCCTTGTGACTGTGAAAAGTCTATTGTAACAATGATTCAAACACTTGCCAGCTAGAAACAGGTGTTTTGATAGCCCGTCAGAGGCCAATATTTACGTTCAGGCCCCTGAGTGTGTATTCTATATTTGTAATCATTCTCTGGTGTGGGAATTCTGCATGTTTTATCTGTACCCAGAGTGCATGTTCTATTTTTGTGTTCAGGCCCTGGACTGGGTATTCTATATTTCTTTTCAGGCCCCAGAATGTGTATTCTATATTTCTTTTCAGGCCTCTGAATGTGTATTCTGTATTTCTGTTCAGGACCAGAATGTGTATTCTGTATTTCTGGTCAGGCCCAGAATGTGTATTCTGTATTTCTGGTCAGGCCCAGAATGTGCATTCTGTATTTCTGGTCAGGCCCCAGAATGTGCATTCTGTATTTCTGGTCAGGCCCCAGAATGTGCATTCTGTATTTCTGGTCAGGCCCAGAATGTGCATTCTCTATTTCTGTTCAGGCCCCAGAATGTGCATTCTCTATTTCTGTTCAGGCCCCAGAATGTGCATTCTGTATTTCTGTTCAGGCCCCAGAATGTGTATTCTGTAATTCTGTATTTCTGGTCAGGCCCAGAATGTGTATTCTGTATTTCTGGTCAGGCCCAGAATGTGCATTCTGTATTTCTGTTCAGGCCCCAGAATGTGCATTCTGTATTTCTGGTCAGGCCCCAGAATGTGCATTCTGTATTTCTGGTCAGGCCCAGAATGTGCATTCTCTATTTCTGTTCAGGCCCAGAATGTGCATTCTCTATTTCTGTTCAGGCCCAGAATGTGCATTTTCTATTTCTGTTCAGGCCCCAGAATGTGTATTCTGTATTTCTGTTCAGGCCCCAGAATGTGTATTCTGTATTTCTGTTCAGGCCCCAGAATGTGTATTGCCATGGTGTATGGAGCTAATGCAGGAGCTGAAACTAAATGAGCAGATTACCCAGTCTCTGGAGCAGGCTGATCGCAAGTCCAGGCACAAAGATGACAACGTACTGGAGGATATTGCAGGTTAGTAAAGGGATATCAGCAGCCTATACTTGTTATAAAAGGTGACTAACGTGATCAGGTGGTCAGGCTCGCTGACTTGGTTGACACATGTCTTTGTATCCCAGTTTTGTAGATCGATGCTCATGCTGTTGATCACTGGATTGTCTGGTCCAGACTTGTTTATTTACAGACTGATGCCATAGAGCTGGAATATTGCTGAGTGCAGTGTTAAACAACAAACAAACCTGTGCTATGTGCTATGTCTAACATCAAGCTTATCAACTAGTGATTTCCGACTTTGTGTGTTTACAGCTATTATACTGCCCAAAGTTAATGGTAACTTTTCTATTTTTCCAGTGTTTCAACTTCCACATTTTAGTTGAACTTGTTTGCACACTGCATTAACCCCACATGTCGATATCAGGATCTGAACCTGTTAAAAGATATTGATGAACTATGAAATTCCATCACACTTTTTAAAATAAAAGGGGATTCGTGGGTCTTGAGGTTTTCCCGTAAAATACACTTTAAGTTTAAATCTGTTTATTTGTGAGAATATAATGAGCCTGCGATGTGATAGCATCCGATGATAAGGGCGGATGTTCTGCACCATTGTATGAATGTTCTGTGCTGTTGCGTTAAGGTTGTGTGAATGTTTTGTCCTGTTGTATAAATATTACGTGCTGTTGTGTAAATATTACATGCTGTTGTGTAAATGTTACGTGCTGTTGTGTAAATGTTACGTGCTGTTGTATAAATGTTATGTGCTGTTGTGTTAAGGTTCTGTGCTGTTGTGTTAAGGTTCTGTGCTGTTGTGTGGATGTTATATGAGGTTCTGTGAATGTTCTGTGCTGTTGTGTGAATGTTGTTCGTGTGAATGTTCTGTGCTATTGTGTGAATGTTTTATGAGGTTGTGTTAAAGTAATATGCTGTTGTGTGAATGTACTGTGCTGTTGTGTGAATGTTATATGAGGTTGTGTTAAGAATTGAATGTCAGTTTGTGTGTTTGCACTGAAAAATGCCATTGTGTGAATGTTGTTCAAATGTCGCATTGTGTGAATGTTAGTGAATGTTCTGTGCTGTTGTGTGAAAGTGAGTGTGAATGTTATAAGAGGCTGTATTAAACGCTTCAAACCCTGAGAGTAGTTCCGCAAAAGTTCATGACCCAGATGTATTCGAAAACGTTCACACACGTTGTAACGATGTTTATTGTTATGAACGATTTGAAGGGTTCAAAGGAAATGAACCTTGAAAATTTAGATCACATGACCACTCTCTCAACCAACCAACGCTGAATCTGTGTGAAACTTCATGAGTACCTAAATTATTTAAAGTTATATGCTGTTGTGTGAATATTCTGTGCTGTTGGGAACCCGTGAAGGTGTTAGAATGAGCCTTCAGTAATCCATGCTTGTCGTAAGAGGCGACTAACGGGATTGGGTGGTCAGGCTCACTGGCTTGGTTGACACTTGTCATCGGTTCCCAATTGCACAGATCGATGCTCATGCTGTTGATCACTGGATTGTCTGGTCCAGACTCGATCATTTACAGACCGCCGCCATACAGCTGGAATATTGCTGAGTGCGGCGTAAAACTAAACTCACTCACTCACTCACTCTGTGCTGTTGTGTGAATGTTATATGAGGTTGTGTGAATGTTCTGTGCTGTTGTGTTAAGGTTCTGTAAATGTTATATGAGGTTGTGTGAATGTTCTGTGCTGTTGTGTTAAGGTTCTGTGCTGTTGTGTGAATGTTATATGAGGTTGTGTGAATGTTCTGTGCTGTTGTGATAAGGTTCTGTAAATGTTATATGAGGTGTGAATGTTCTGTGCTGTTGTGTTAAGGTTCTGTGCTGTTGAGAGAATATGTGCTGTTGTGTGAATGTTATATGAGGTTGTGTGAATGTTCTGTGCTGTTGTGTTAAGGTTCTATGCTGGTGGGAGAATATGTGCTGTTGTGTGCATGTTATTTGAGGTTGTGTTAATGTTATGTGCTGTTGTGTTGTGTGAATGTTATGTGCTGTTGTGTGAATGTTCTGCACCATTGTGTGAATATTCTGCATCTTTATGTGAATGTTCTGCACCATTATGTGAATGTTCTACACCTTTATGTGAATGTTCTACACCATTATGTGAATGTTTTACACCATTATGTGAATGCTCTGCACTGTTGTGTTTTTGTTCTGCAAATTTGAGTGAGCTTTCACATTTGTATTGAGCAACTTTTGCACCAAGATTTTCCTTTCCTTTGGTGTTGTTTTCTGCTGAACTGAATTTGTTGTGACTTAATCTTCTGTCAACATCTTCCTCTCAGAAACAAATGGGGGGCGGTGGGGTAGCCTAGTGGTTAAATCGTTGGTTCGTCACGCCGAAGACCCGGGTTCGAATCCCCACATGGGTACAATGTGTGAAGCCCATTTCTGGTGTCCTCCGCCGTGATGTTGCTGGAATATTGCTAAAAGCGGCGTAAAACCAAACTCAGTCTGTCAGTCAGTCAGTCAGAAACAAATGGAGCAGTGTAATGAAAGTTTGCTTTGTCGATTCACATATGTTTTCTACTTGTTTTGACAATTCCTCAAAATGAAGTTTTGGCTCTGTGAACATAAGCCATGAGTCTCTCATTATGTTCCGTCTTTGATGACATTCAGTAATTGCCAATATGATGTCACTGCTAACTAATGACAGAAGTTTTACTGAAGTTAGAGTCACAGATTGCAGACTTGCCTCCCTTACTCAACACAGGATCTGTGGATTTTGGGTTTTAATCCCAGATTTAGTTCTTGTCCTTGGTATGTCAGAACCATCATGGTATCCAGTTCATGTTATTAGCATAGAGGGACACAGATTGAGAGAAAGAAGTCAGGTCTCTCTCTTTGCCCAGGTACCCTGGTCACTTGACTGTGGCTTTATCCTTGGTCCAGACTGAATTAGAGACATGGGGAACACAGAGAGACTTTAAAATAGACTAAGACAGTCATAATGGTGAGTGGGGTAGCCTAATGGTTAAGACATCCACTCATCATCCTGAAGGTTCCTTACATGGGTACTATGTGCAAAGCCCATTCTGGTGTCCCCCGCCATGATATTGCAGGAATATTACTTGAAGCAGCTTAAGACTATACTCACTCACTCACTTATTGCTAAGATTACCCGTGAAGGTCCAGGTTAGAATGAACCTTCAGTGACCCATGCTCATCATAAGAGGCGACTTACGGGATTGGGTGGTCAGACTTGCTGGCTTGGTTGACACATGTCATCGGTTCCCAATTGCGCAGATCGATGCTCATGCTGTTGATCACTGGCTCCCAATTGCGCAGATCGATGCTCATGCTGTTGACCACTGGATTGTCTGGTCCAGACTTGATTATTTGCAGACCGCCTCCATATAGCTGGAATATTGCTGAGTGTGGCGTAAAACGACACACACTCACTCACTATTGCTAAGATTATTTTGTACTACGGTACTCTGATTATGCTTATAGGTTTGTATGTGCCTGTTGGTATGTATGTATGTGCCAGCTTTTCTCCTGACAACTGATGTCCTCTTCAAAGCATAGTTTAGATAAAACTAACTGACTCCATGGTTTTGTCTTCCAGAGGGGGTGGTGGGGTAGCCTAGTGGTTAAACTGTTGGCTTGTCACGCCGAAGACCTGGGTTCAATTCCCCACATGGGTACAATTTGTGAAACCCATTTCTGGGGGGCCCCTGCAATGACATTGCTGGCATATTGCTAAAAGTGGTGTAAAACTCTCTCACTCTTCCAGAGCTGAGGTCGGCTGTGACTGAGCAGGACAGGAAGCAGGTGGAAAGACTACTTCCTATTCTCAACAAGAGGTTGACTCTTGCCGGGGATGGACTCGGAGACTCTCTGCAGGCACACGCGGCTCTACAAGACTGGTATGTATTTTTACTCTGTGGCCAAATGTAGAGATAGCATCAAAATCCGGTAATATGACACACCCAGCCTTATCCCCCATACTGCATGTCTTGACCATGTTGAACACCAGTGCTTGTTGCCGTCTATTAGATCATGTGGTTACGGTAATACTCGTGCTGCTGGTCTATGAACTTGTGATCACTGTTTCAACCTTGTAAACTTGTATGTTTTGAGTAACCTGATACATTCCGTGGCTAGTTCCCGTTCACCAAGAATATTTGGAGTGTGGGAGGTGTCATACTAATTTGTGGATAACACTTTTACTGCTGCTGAGAGATCCTAAAAGATAGGCCAGATGCTAGAAATATCCCTAAGACTATTTTGTCGTTCATGTAATATGACTTACCGACCATAATTTTGTAAGAATAACGGTGTCTTTAAAGCAAGTAAACAAAATGGTACAACAAAATCCTTGGTTTCTCATTGCCTGGACTCATGTGGTACAATGGAATCCTTGGTTTCTCATTGCCTGGACCCAGGTGGTACAATGGAATCCTTGGTTTCTCATTGCCTGGACCCATGTGGTACAATGGATTCCTTGGTTTCTCATTGCCTGGCCCATGTGGTACAATGGATTCCTTGGTTTCTCATTGCCTGGACCCATGTGGTACATGGGAATCCTTGGTTTCTCATTGCTTGGACCCATGTGGTACAATGGAATCCTTGGTTTCTGTTAGCGGGGACTCATATAGTAATACAACAGAATCCTTGGTTTCTCTTTGCCTGTACCGAGGTGGTTCAATGGAATCCTAGATTTCTTTTGGTCAAGGCCCAGGTAGTACAACAGTATCCCATGTTTTTACTATGGTGGTACATCCCAGGTATGAACCTAAGTCTGTTGGCACCAACCCTCAAGTGTAAGCAACTCTGACAGCAGTATGGGTGAACCTGTTGTAATGTCATACATCCATTCAAAAACGGATTGACCACATGGGTGGATGGACCTATTGTAAATTCACAAATGAAAATGCCCTGGAACAAGTAAATCAAAATATAATTAGACAAATATTGGCTGCAATGAAACAATCATATAAGAAAAACACATCTGGCTTCTATTGACCTCACTCAAGCATTTCTCTTCAGAGATTTCCCAAGAATGAAATTGCACAATCAACTGACACCACAATTCACCCTTCCAGTAAAGTTGGTCAGCTGAACTTGTAACACACCACAAATCTCAGTGTTATAAACACATGTTTACTTGATATTGATAGATTTAGGTCTTTGATTGGCATTTAGAAGTTATGCATTAGGGCTGGATATTGCCCTGATTCTCATATTGCGATATATTGCAATAATTTAAGAGATATTGCAATACATATTGTGATATATTGACTGGAAGGTTTCTGTCCAAGTGCATACATCAAAAATTCATAATAGCTCTCTGTGTATGACATCATCTTCTCAGTTGCTGTTACACCATACTTTCAGGCTCCCCGTCCCCTTTGTGTATGGTTGTATGCCAATGGTTTGCAGATAAATAAAATGATATAGAGCCTTAATGTAGAATGTTAAATTGAAGTACTGTACTACATCAACGTTTTGCGAATATAATGATGAAGGTAATAGTATAACATGATTTTCATGGTCAGTGTTGTTTGCTTCAACAGAATGCACTTCAATGCAGTATGTAATTATTGTTAATCAGTGATTCATTCAGATTCAACGCCAATATAAACATGTGTTAACATGAACTATTGCTAACTGAAACAAAAACATGATCTAGGTGAACTACTTGAGCTTACAATCTCACGTGACCTCCAATAACTAACATCCTTGACTAGAATGGCATTATACAGTCCTACAAAATTTATAAGACTTTGGCCTTTAGGATAAATTGATAACAAAAATAACAAAACAACGTGAACTGTGAAATGGTCTCTCAGAGCCAGAGGTTCTACAAATAAGTCCAAATAAATGATTGCTCAAATCTTTTAAGGACATTTAGATATTGAATGCATAAGAAAAGCAACATTTATGGATGTCAACTTCTTTATTGTGAATAACACGACGTTTTGGAGTGTATGCTTGCTTCTCCATGACTTGATCAATGACCTGATGAAGGAGCAAGCATACGCTCCGAAACGTTGTGTTATTCACAACAAGAAGTTGACATCTTGACAAACCATAAATCTTGCTTTTATTAAAAGATTGGTCCATTTGAGGCCACTTAATTCCTCCAAAACGTCACATATGAAACCATTCAAACCCACAAAACTGAAATCATTGGGTAGAATATTTGGCAATTTTGGTGCCACTTATAAATACATTTCCACTTGTAAAATGTTACATGAAACCAACAGAAAAAAAAAGTATATTTGGCACTTTTAAAGCACATTTTGTTGTTATGGAAATAAGGGCAGATAATTCAAAGGGAGCTAACTCTGGATGACCCAATATATTGCAGAACCCAAACCATATCGCGATAATCGTATCGTATCACGTATATACCGGTTTACCGGTAATATTGCACTGCCCTATTATACACATAAGGAAGAGAGTTTTATGGATGTCGACTTCTATATTATGAAGAACACAACGTTTCGGAGTATGTCCTTACTCCTTCATCAGGTGAATGGATGGTATGAGGCAGAGAGCATGTATATGTACTTGTAAGAACAACAAAAGTAATAAGACAACTAAGGTGGAGGCTAAACAATGGAAGCCAACAGTCAACTGGTGTTGATGTGTGATTGGCAAAGGGCAAATGGACGCCAACTTGTAACAGTTGATTAGTGCTGAATAGATGCCAGCAGGTAAATAGTGCTGGTAGGTGATGAACAGTGGACAGCTGGGATTAGATATAGGCAATGGACAAAGGGCAAATGGGTAAGAGCACTTATAACAGCGCCTTGTTTTCGTCCGTTAAAAAATACAAGTTGTGAGGCCGATACGTTTATTTTTGGTCTACGTGTTGAACACCCTGAAAGAACATAAGGAAATATAATGGAATCACATAAATATGTACTTGCTCGAATCACTCATTAAGTCTATAAAATACACCTAGTTGAACTACATCTGAACTATGTCACAAGTTATAATGTTACATAATATTAATACAAATATACAACGATCATAAAGACATACTGTTGGTATCTTTAGGAAATATTATAGTAAATATATTTCTGGTATACATATAGGGATTCTGGTCAGGTGTTATATACCAGGTTGGTTGTACCCAAGCTGATACGGAGGATATTCTTCTGAATGATCACAGATCTTAAATCGTCTTAAAATTCCCATGACTTTAGCTATATCTTTTCTTCAGTAGTACAAGACGGCATCCGAGTTTAAAATCTTAACATTGTAGTTAAGCTGTGGTCAGCTTGACCTATCAGTGAAACAATAGAAATGACTGAGAGCTGGGGCAAGGAGTGTTGTAAGCATGCAGTATGACAATTAGTGGAGGTTAGACTGAGAGTTACAAGGCTTACTAAAGACACTCACTCACTCATTCCTTACGTACCCCCCGCCTATTTTATAAAGTACTTTTTCATTACTTGTATATCTTTGCATTTTTAAAAAAATTAGGTGGGGGCTACGTAAGGAACTCTAACCAATCTTCCTAACTATAAACTATGTACACATATATGTAAATATTTGAGTCTGACACACACTAATGAACCGTCTCCGTGGTGTAGTGGTTAAAGCGTCCGCCCGGAGAGTGGAAGGTCGCGGGTTCGATACCCGACCTCGCATACCAAAAGACGTTAAAATGTGGTACTTGTTGGTCTCTGCCTGGCGCTCAGCATTAATGGGTACAACAAGGACTGGTCGGCTCGGAGTCAGTATAATGTGTCTGAGTGGGGTATTCATGCTTCACTGCGGCATGGTATCTCAGTGGGCTATCACTATAAAACCAGCTTCAGTCTGGGCAAGTACAAGCAGCCGCACATACACATACACACGCATGCACGTCGTCATATGAGCGAAATATTCTCGAGCACAATGTAAAACCCAGTTTCACCTCACCTCACACACTAATGGATAAATGCAATAGAGACTGACAAATTGAGGCCAGAACAAACAAATGGAAGCCAGAACAAAATAATTAGCACCGACATTTATATAGCAGCAAGTACAGACAACAATCACACAAAGCATTCATAGCATTCATTCACCTGCTGGAGGAGTAAGGATATACCCACGAAACGTTGTGTTCCTCATAATAAAGAAGTTGACATTCATAAAACTCTTCCTTCAGATTTGGTGTCAACAAAATGGAATGGTTGAGGTTCTCAATTTGTGTTTTTCCTGTGTAGGTGGGATCAGCCAGCACAGAGTTGTGTCCCTTGGGTGAAGGTTGACAATCACACATACAAGGAGTGGCAGGATAGATGGAAGGTCATGGTCACTAGACTGGTCCAGCTGCAGGTTCAGAGGTAGACTGCGTTACCCCCTAGGCTGCTGCACACAAGACATGACTTCCCAGAACTAACAAGGAAAACCTGGCTGATCACTATTGGACATTCCTGACAACTCTGGAGAGACTGAACAAGCCATATGATACAGAATGTATAGTCCTTAATGTTATCAGTGTGATAGCAATGAGCTTGTAAATTTAGCTGTGTTGCTGAGATTTGTCAATCTATTGACAGTTATTCTATACTGAAAGGCAAAAGAAATGTCGTAATATTGGAAATGACATTTAAGTATCAATGGAACATTTGAACCTGTTTGTTTAAAATAATACGCCACTGAAATGCAGTACCGACTTTCATCAGAGAAGATAACCCCTCTCCATTGTCCCCCACGACAGTTTTGCCGCTGTTGTGTCCACTTGGATACGTTCCCGGCGGTGACGTTGGGTGAATATGGGTCTCCTGGCAGGACATCGACAAAACAGGTTCCTGGCTTGGAGACGTCGCCGAATGGTAGGTCACTGACTGGTCGCTGGTGGTTTCCTATGGTCACCCAAGCTGTTTCTCTGGCCCTTGCGAATAGGTCTTGCACGCGGTTGATGGACGATATGACGGTCCTGGCGACGTGTTGTTACATCGGGTTGACCACCACGTGGACGGTCATCAGTGCTGCTGGTGGCGTTGGATCGCACTCTAAGACGTTCTATCGTTCGTATGCTGCAACTGAAGTCATTAGCAATGACTCGAGCATGTTGACAAGCGTGCAGACGTCCAATAGCTTGTTGTGGTTGATCTCTCGTTAACCTAGTCATAGCTGCTGTGTTCAGAAAACAAGTGAACGATTGCCATTCAAGCCGGCAATTTATGCCTGAATGCATTTATGAGGCACGTGCATCTCGATTTCAATGTTGTGTTTGTGGGAACTTTTCCCTCTCCAAAAAAAACAAAAACATTTCTAACTTCAATCTCAAACAATACTTTATTGGGCAATGCAGGCTATACGACCACGATTCGTGTTTCCTCAAACTTGACTTCTGGTGTATATTTAAAAAAATAGGTTCAAATACTCCATTGATACTCAAATGTCATTCCTAATATTACGACGTTTCTTTTGCCTTTCAGAATATTTCAATATGACTAAGAAACAGACTCTTGTGTTCCTTGTTTTTTTAGAAGACAATATGTATCTCCATTTTAATAACAATGTCATGCATATATTCACCATTGGTTTTAGTTCTGATTCCTGAAAGTTTATAGTTCAGATTTAATCCTGAGAATACGTCAGGATCATGTGATTTTCTTTCTCCACTTATAAGCAGCAGAATTTTTGCACAGCACACTTAATTGAAAATTAACATGTCTCTTCTAGTTTCAACAATGTCAGTGAATGCCTGGATTGTCAGGAGGTGGTAGGGTAGCGTTGGCTCGTCAAACCGAATACCTGGGTTCTGGTGTCCCTGGCTGGAATATTGCTAATAGGGACGTAAAACCATACTCACTCACTGGATTTTCAGTCACATGGCAGAGGTATTGCTGCAAGGTCCAGACGACAAGAACCTTATTGTAATTGTGTGAGTTTGTTTGTGTTTAACTCTGTACTCGGCAATACCGCGTCAGTCTGTAAATAATGGAGTCTGGACCAGACAATCCAGTGATCAACATCATGGATCTACTCAATTTGCGATGATGTGTCAACCAAGTCACCTGATCCTGTTAGTGTAAGTTGCCTTTTACTACAGAATCGGTTGCTGAAGACAAATTCTAACCTGGATCTTTCGGGGGTTACTGTGTGAGTGGCAGGTGCAACCAGTAGGGTTGAACATGCTTTCCTTGTTTCATGAACCTCATTTTCTATGACTTCATACTTATTTAACCGCTATGCCAGAAATAATTGCTTTAGCAGCACGAAACCCATGTGAAGTGAGTGCTCTCCCTTGGCATGACCAAAAATCTGTATGCCGAGGCTTGCAACTAGAGAGGGGGAAACATCGGGCGATGGGATAGCCTAGTGGTTAAAGCGTTCGTCACAACAAAGACTTACATTAACCAGAATTTCTGTGACTTCATTCATATATTTTTTACAGCTATGATGGAGATAATTACTTAAGTCGTATGGTACGCATGTGGATTGGCTTCCCTTGGCATGACCAAAAATGTGTATGCTGAGGCTTGCAAAACTCCAGTGGACATAGTCAGTTCTGATATTTCTGGCTGACATGTATCGTAAGCACCATATTATCAGTTATTAATCACTGTTTTAACTCTATGTTCACAAACATTATTCTGCCTTTGATGCCCAGGTACATCTGTTTCCCCCAATGATTGTGAATGATTATTCCCTTTCTTTCATGTTTTTTGTATATATTTTTTGTAGTTTTGAATATAATCCTCTTAAAGTGAATGGCTACATAACCCGTGAAGATCCGGGTTAGAATTTGTCTTCAGCAACCCATGCTTGTGGTTAGAGTCGACTAACGGGTGGTCGGGCTCGCTAGCGGGGCGGTGGGGTAGCCTAATGGTTAAAGCGTTGGCTCGTCACGCCGTAGACCCGGGTTCGAATCCCCACATGGGCACAATGTGTGAAGCCCATTTCTGGTGTCCCCCGCCGTGATGTTGCTGGAATATTGCTAAAAAGCGGCGTAAAACCAAACTCAGTCAGTCAGTCAGTCGGGCTCGCTTGCTTGGTTGACACATATCGAATGACATCATAGATCGATGCTCATGTTCTTGCTCACTGGATCGTCTGGTCCAGACTCGATTATTAACAGACCGCCGCCATATAGCTGGAATATTGCTGAGTGCGGCCCTAAACAACATAACAATCAGCAACAGAACCTGCATCGTTAACGCAGGCAGCTGTAGACATGCTTGGCTGGATACCGTTTTCCCGCAGGTGTTGCTCTTCGATTGATTCGTCCCACGAGAATGTGTGTATTGGCTGGTGTTTACCGATGTGATACATTTATGACAGGAATTCAATGAGAATGTGCACACCTGAAAGGAAATACCTTAGTAAATCGATACATGAAGTATTAACTAAACAATACCACCAGGTTACCTTTAGATTTCAAGGTTGACGACTACAAACCATCTGGCGATCGGGTATATGTTCAATACAGATGACATTTCACTCAATAAGTTGATTCTGCACCTGTCTATTTAAAAGGTATAAGGAAAACATGGCAGGATATGTGCTTTCGTGGCTCAAAACGGAGATTTATGTACCAGGTTGTTTCCACCATGTTTCCATTTCAGTCGAAGATAATTGATTCTAAACCTATCAATTATTTAAACTGTACAAAAAACATAGCATAAAAATGTGTTTTTGTAGCAGGATAGGGGTGGTACTCTTGATTGAAAACCAACGCCTGCTGGGGTGTGAACTGTGCGCCACAAGTTTATTGCTCAATATATATTTTTTGTTTTCACCCTTTAACTTAGTAAACAGAATGATTTCCGCCCGTAACCCCGCATTTTAAAAAATCATTCTATGCCTAAGAATATAGGCCTGTTGTTTTTATAAAAAGCCTTATCCTAACGCTAAACCCCAACCCGTCGAAATAATCCTAATAAATAGAATACATTTCAAGCGGATTACGGGCGGAACTCTTACCGTTACAGGTACTAATAATAATCTTATATCTGTCACAATATACTCAATGTGATTAATATCACTTAAACTGCATCAATTCCAAGAAGACGTGAGTAATAAACACATGCAGTTCACCAGAAGATTATATAGATTATCCAGCAGCAAAATAGCACAATGATAATCATGATAGAAAATGTATAACTCTCCACACATATTTGTTGCAATGATATATATGAGACCCGTGAAGATCCGGGGTAGAATAGGTCTTCAACAACCCATGCTTGCCACAAAAGGCGACTATGCTTGTCGTAAGAGGCGACTGACGGGATCGGGTGGTCAGACTCGCTGACTTGGTTGACATGTTATCGGTTCCAATTACGCAGATCGATGCTCATGACGTTGATCACTGGATTGTCTGGTCCAGACTCAATTATTTACTGACCGCCGCCATATAGCTGGAATATTGTTTAGTGCGGCGTAAACTAAACTCACTCACTCACTCAGTGATATTTATATGAAATATAAACACATTAAAAGGATAACCACCTACGAAATATATGGTACTCAGGTGATAGTGAGCATCGCCTACCTTAGTGAAACAGCATGTCCATCTATAAGTGATCTAACATACTATTAAGTATATTATGCTAACTTCATCATATAAGTTATTTGCTTCTCTCGAGGGTTATACGGTCTGATGTACGCCTCTTTGTAGCAGTGTCATGCCTCGACTACCGGCTCGGGTGACACTGTTACAAAGAGGCGTACATCAGACCGTATTACCCGAGGAAGAAGCATATAACGTATTTATCTTACCGCCATGTTAAATGTACAAAACATTTTATTTAATGTGAAAAGATCGCGACCGACTATATGGCATGTAAACAAAATGGCGTCTGCCTCTCGACTGGATTTTTAAAATCAGTGAAACATATTCTGAGAAGCTTAAATCTGCTATAAAAATGGTTAATTATGTTTAAGTTGAGTGTGCAAACCACTCAATGAATAAAATAGCTTAAATAAAGCATTGAAAGTCGGTAAAATAAATATGTACAAAGTGAACACAAAAACAGCTGATCGAACGGTTTTCGTCATACGATTGTTAGCACTTCAGCTTCTCGGCGGTTTCCGTGGCAGCGGGTAATATTTTTTCCAGTTGTCCCCGTCCTGGGAGGGGTGACACGGAAACTTCGTAAAGCGTCATTGACCAATGAAATTAAAGTATTTTACATGAAGGTAAGATAATAAAACATATCACGCTATGCGATGACAATTCTAAATGCATGCTATTGCATAATCATGATAATGGCGTAAATAAACATATACATCTATAATATATGTATACGTTACCAGCACAGCATTGTCTGTGTTGTGATATCCTTACAGATATATACAATAAACATTTATTAAAATCATATGGGATTGCAAATGGCACAATCATTACATGTACCAACAAGTATACATGGCCGACAAAGATGGCTGCTGAGCAGGCACATAAGATAATGTGTTGCCTGACTTTGTCGTACACATGAACATATGCCTATAAACATTATTTTACACTAATCCTAAAAAACATTCATACCTTCACGTAACACAATATTAAAACCTAAGCAATAATAATGTTTGTGATGTAACTATACATAAATATTAGAACCTACATAATGTTTATTATTTAGTTAAACTAACTTGAACAGAGAGTAAAAAGAGGAGAAACCAGACGTCCGTCAGAAGGTTTTAAGGTGGTAGACTAATTTAAAATGTGCTGATGTTAGTGGAGAAAGGTAGACAACATTAAAATATGACCAATAAGAGATCAAGGAATAGCTTGTCCACTGAGTGAAGAAAAAAAACACACCCTACTCTCCCACAATAGAGCTCAGGTCCAGCTTGGGGCAGCTGGAGACAAATACCATACACGCTCAAATAAAAACATAATCCAATAAAACTACCACAACCAAACTGTTTAAATACAATACCGTATTTATACAAATAAATAAAATGTGAAAATATGTCACTGACACATTTTCTCCGCTCAAAATTAGTTACCGCCCTGTTTATTGTCTAATGCAAAAGGACTTGTCTAATGCAAAACAGTGATGTTTGCAAGCCTGGTTCCATAGTTATGCTGCGCTGGCGCTATACTGACCCAGGCCATGACTACCACAATGGCTGCCACCGCAACATGGCGGCGGCGGCGGCGACATGTATGTACTGTACGAAAACAGGAATATAGAGGTTTTTCTTGTGCATGTTTATCAATACTGGAACAATTTTAACGTCAGGTGAATGACGCCCGGTGTTACTTTTAGCGAAGAAAGTATTATTTAAGCCATTATGAGATTTGAAAGTCGTCATCACAAAAGCGAACTTTTAACATCGACACACACCCTGTTTACAACAGCGTTAAGTTCGTTAATATTCTAGTTGATTTTTGTCACTAAATTGTTTAAAAAATACAAGTAACGATCGGATAGATACTGTTATCTATATTGTTGGAAATTTGTCAACGATCATGGCACGTTTTCTCCCTTTGTTCTGGCAGTCTCTTAGGACTGGGTGTACTGGGTGCATAAATACTATTTCACATGTTTGTGAAGAGCCATCTGTAAACTTACATGGCATAATAAAGAGATCGGACATATACTAAGTCAAAATAGAAACTAAATCATATTTTAATCAATATATATAAAAGAAAGGACACAAGAATGTGGTATAGAGGTTATTTATTTGTTTAGGTCGCTAGGATGAACTGAAAATAATCACAATGGCAAAAATCGGTTTCATGTGGTTACAGAATTTATCAATAAAATGCGTAAACAAAGTGTTAAGACACACGACATTAAATCTGATGTTTCAAACGTTCGGACCGCCTCCGTGGTGTAGTGGTTAGAGCGTCCGCCCGGAGAGCGGAAGGTCGCGGGTTCGATCCCCGACCGCGTCATACCAAAAGACGTTAAAATATGGTACTTGTTGGTCCCTGCCTGGCGCTCGGCATTAATGGGTACAACAAGGACTGGTCGGCTCAGAGTCAGTATACTGTGTCTGAGTGGGGTATTCATGCTTCACTGCGGCATGGTATCTCAGTGAGCTAGCACTAAAAAACCAGCTTCAGTCTGGGCTAGTACAAGCAGCCGCACATACACACGCATGCACGTCGTCATATGAGCGAAATATTCTCAAGCACGACGTTAAACCCAATTTCACCTCACCTCACCTTCAAACGTTCAGTAGCGTGTATGGCCACCCGTGCTTTCACAACGGCCAAGCTACTCCTTATGGACTGTCTGATACGTGTAAACACATTATTGGGGAGTCGGCGCCATTGTTCCTGCAAAGCAGCACCAAGATTCTGCAGATTCTGGGGTTGGTTCTTGAGAGTGCGCAGACCTCTACCAAGAGCATCCCAGATGTGCTCCATTGGATTGAGATCAGGTGACCTTGACGGCCACTCAAGAACGTTGATTCCTGCGTGCTGCAGGTAATTCCTGGTCAAGTTGGCTGTATGGGGTCTGGCATTGTCATGTTGAAAGTGCACACCTGGACCAATGGGTGCCATGAATGGAATAAGTTCGTGGGCTAGCACCTGGTCGCGGTAACCTGCAGCAGTAAGGTTCCCACGGATAACCAGAAGTCGGGAACGGGCAATCCCACAGAAAACACGCCAAACCGTGACACTTCCGCCTCCAAATGTGTCAACTTTCTGTACGCAACACTGAGCATAAGGTTCACGGCGTCGCCTCCACATTTTCATCCTACTACCAGCGAATCTGGGGGTATATCTTGATTCATCACTGAAGACAATTCATTTCCAGTCTCTTTTGAGTGCATCAGAGGTGTCGTCGGGCCCACAGCAAACGCTGACGTCGACGTAATGGGTGTCAAAATGGTTCCTCGATATGGTCTTCGGACACGAAGGTGAGCAGCTCGCAGCCGGTTTCGGATGGTTTGTGCCGACAACAGCCCTTAAACAGCTCAGTTGTGGTTCCAGTAGTCGTGAAAAAACGGTTATGGAGGTGACGTAACACAATTTGACGGTCATCGACCAGCAGTGGTGCCAGTTTGTTTGTAAATCATAAACACTCCGACGGCTGCACCCCATTGTCCTTGCAACGTCACTTACTGACGTTCCCGCTTCCAGCATGCCAACGGCGTTCACGTTGCACATTTGAGAGGCGCGGCAGAAGAATTGGCTGTTCTGAATTGTGCGTTAAAGTGGTTTTTTTCACTTTGTACAGTTGATGGGAACATACGAGCGAATGCATGACGTGCAATGATAGGATCACGTGACCAGTGGCACGTGAAAAACACGTTTCAGCACTTGTGCGTGGTGCACGATGTTTGGACATTCGTGACCAACTCGTGTTATTCCGGGACAAGCCGAATAGCGGTTACGGAAAGAGACGAGTAGTGACGAATGGATGTTTGGATTGACTTCAATGTGCTCTGGTGACTTTTTTCTTTTACAGAATGCTTGGGGATTGTTATGACATCCAAAAACTGTCTACTATAACAATTAGTATTTTTATTAAATATAAATTGTGAAACTTTTATTTTGACCTAGTAAACCAAATGCTTCCCCATAGAGTGAGTGAGTGAGTTTGGTTTAACGCCGCTTTTAGCAATATTCCAGCAATATCACGGCGGCGGACACCAGAAATGAGCTTCACACATTGTACCCATGTGGGAATCGAACATGGGTCTTCGGCGTGACGAGCGAACGCTTTAACCATCAGGCTACCCCGCAGCCCCGCTTCCCCATAGACTTCCATAGTAACGTTGTATTTTCTTAAAAAAGAACCAGGTCGTCAACAGGCATTAGATGTACATACATGCACAGTATGCTGCAACAAAGCATGCTGCCTAGGTAAACCAGCTCCTTTTCCTTGTACAGAAAACATGCGAAGATCTGGGTTAGAATTGGTCTTCAGTAACGCATGCTTGGCGAAGAGGCGACTAACGGGATCGGGTGATCAGTCTTGCTGACTTGGTTGACACATGTCATCGTACAATTGTGTAGATCGATGCTCATGCTGTTGACCACTGGAGTGTCCATGCCATTCAGCATGTCATCATGTTATACAATACACTAAATATATAAAAGGTTGGTCAGTTTTACTGGATAGATATACATTGATGAACCACAAATAAGATTATTGAATAATATTTCTGATACCGAAAGAAATCGGGCTTCATTACATACAACCAGTAGCTCCATCATATTACTCGTTTGGAATTAGAAAATTTGCTATTATACACACAAAGTTGAGATATATGATTAGTCAATTAAACTGTGATCTATTTCAAGATGAAAGATTCTGTTTCTTATTACTGCGACAATGCTTGTGAAAATGTACATCTCTTCCTAGTAGAATGACCCGTGAAGATCCGGGTACAAAATATATCTTTTTGACTGTGGCACTAATACATTTCCATTGTTATCTCTTGTAGATTGTGTGTTGATATATCTATTCTTTGAACCAATGAAGATCCGGTTAGAATTGATCTTCAGTAACCCATGCTTGTCGTAAGAGGCGTCTAACGGGAACGGGTGGTCAGGCTCGCTGACTTGGTTGACACATGTCATCGGTTCCCAATCGATGCCCATATAATTGATCACTGAATTGTCCGGTTCAGACTCGATTGTGTGCAGACCGCCGCCATATAGCTGGAATATTGTGGAGTGCGGTGTAAAACTAACCTCACTCACTCCTATTAGAATGTAAACTGTATAACATTCAAAGAGAGATATTAATGTTAAATTTGAAAAGTACTGTAAAACCAACCCGAACTGTTTAAGTAAGACTGTGTAAGTAATTGCATACCTAACCTGACCAAATCTCCCCCTGTTGTTATCTGTGTCCCTTTCCTGTACATTCCGACTCCAGGACATATTGACATGTTCGTGAACTGTGATACGTTATGTCTAACCTTATACAGCAGCCTTTAGTCAACATTGTGCTAAAATAGTTTCTCTCTCCGAACTAAAGGATGAGCATTTCAAACATTAAACATGTTCCTCGCGTGTTAATTTCCGTGATAACAGATATTTCCGTCTCTTTCCCCCTTAAAAATAATTAACTATAAATTTCATGGTTTTAAATTCGTACATGATACTTCATTTTCCGTATTAAATATATTCAACTATTTTCTATCCACAAACATGGGTCTCTTAAGATTGTACCTTCCCACTCCCAAACCAGTGTCCATTGTGGGATGGTGTACTTTCAACACACATCCTCTATTCAGCCTTGAATAGAAAAACTTGAGGAAGCAGGTCGGGCTGTTGGTGAGCATGCGCTATTTGAAACAGGTTACAGCCCAACTCTATTTTGGCCTTCATCCACTAGGCTTATGTTTTTTCGTTTTATGAGTGAGTGAGTATGGTTTTACGCCGCTTTTAGCAATATTCCAGCAATATCACGGCAGGGGACACCAGAAATGGGCTTCACATATTGTACCCATGTGGGGAATCGAACCCGGGTCTTCGGCGTGAAGAGCCAACGCTTTAACCACTAGGCGTCTCTATTCCGCTCACTTTATCAACAAACACATTCAAATTAATGTTGTAAACAAGCGTTTGCAAATCATGTAATATCACGATTTATACACCCGTGAAGGTCCGGGCTAGAGTTGATCTTCAGTAACTCATGCTTGTCGTTAGAGGCGTCTAACGGGATCGGGTGGTCAGGCTCGCTGCCTTGGTTGACACATGTCATCGTATCCCAATTGCGTAGATCGATGCTCATGCTGCTGATCACTGGATTGTCTGGTCCAGACTCGATTATTTACTGACCGCCGCCATATAGCGGGAATATTGCTGAGTGTGGCGTAAAACTAAACTCACTCACTCAATCACTATTTATTCTCAGAGGTGTGGAATGACAGGGGACAAGTGAATGGTTACACATTACGCACATTTCGTCTATTTAAGCGACATATTTGTACAAAGCTGCGTCAGCACTATTTTAGACAGACCACAACGGAAGGTATATTTGCAAACTTTCGTTGTGGTACATTTCCTTTACAGTTTGAACTTGGCAGATTTGAACGACCTAAGACCCCTTTGGAAGAACGCATTTGCATTAAATGTAACAGTAATGAAGTCGAGAACGAAATTCATTTCTTGGCACTCTGCAGTTTTTATTCGGATATAAGGTATGTCTTACGGAACGCTGTCGCCGCAGTATACCCTTCCTTTACCCAGTACACACCTGTTGATCAGGTCACTCTCATTATGCAAGATAGCCTGTTTATTAAACAAATAGCCGCTCTACTCCCACGCATGTTCAGGCGTCTTCAATTCACAAATTAACCTACCTCAGAAAAGTCGAGGAATTCCATCACCGATCATGAAACCTGAACAAAAGGAGCGAAGGTTGAACTGGTGCTTACAGCATAGAAATTTAAAGGTCACATGCAACCAAAAAATCAAACATAATTAAAACACAATTATCACTTATTCATGACATATAATATACATTGCAGGTTATGAAAAAAACATATAAACAAAATTATAAGCGTACAATCGCAAATCAAAAGTGCAATATTGTGTACTTGGGTTTACTTCCCAAGAAACGAAGCAGCCGGGATACCGAACCCAGTCAGAGCGGGTGGGTGTGCACTCAAGTGTAACGGCTGGTTCATTTGCCGATGCCCTCACGGCTCATTGTGTGTGTATATATAAAAATGTTGGGTTTTGTAAATATATGCTCATTTTTTGTGTATAACATTTGGCAATCAACAGACATCATAACATGTCATGTGTTCAAGTATCACACCTGCCTGTCTGTGTAATTACATAATGTTACAGAGACCGAACTCGGGCCATAAATCAGTGCTTTTTGTTTATGGTGTATAGCCTGATTGGTGTTAAGTTCAAATTGCATGTGGTCAGTGATCGCAGTTGTGTATTGAATATTGTCATTAGCAGACAGGCAGGCAGACACACAGGTGTCAATAAAACAAGACATTGAGTTTTGTCTGTGACAACGCCATATCTATATCACAGTTAGAAATTCTGTCAACGCTAAATAATGACATTGCTTTTAAGTATCGAACTGAGAAAGTGACTCGGTAAGAAGAACGTGTGGTGAAATAGACAAATGAAATTATATAAACAGTTTATTTACTGTCATAACATATAAAAAGCTCGCGCCTGTGAGATATCAACAAAACATTAGGAAAATAGCTCACACCAAAGCCTTCACCGAGTATTCACCAGACAGCCCGCTTCCAAGTTGCGCGAACCTATTTCACTGCGCTCGTGCTATGAGCGCAGCCCAGCTGTTGAAACCAGTTTCGAAAAGTCGGGGGAAAATTAGTGAATCGTTTGAACTCCGATTTCCCGCGGTTTTTTCCTCGCGTTATTTTTCAACTTTATAAGTTGAATTTGCATTTTTGATGATTTGTTTCGGTAAGTCCATACCGAAAGGTATCAGAATCTGCTAAGTTGTGTTTTACGTTGCATGTGACATTTAAACTGGGACAATGTGATCTTCTCAGATGAAAGTTATGTGTGGCTGTTTCCTAATACACTGAAATTCTGGACCAAACAAACTGAAAAACCTTTGTATCAGCGCCCAAAGTACAGTCCGAAATTTAACGTGTGGGGTGGCATATCTGTTTTAGTGGCAACGCCCCTCTGTGTATTTGAAGGGAATATGAACAGTGAGCGGTACACAGATATTCTCGAGGGACATTTACTTCCATCTGCTCACGTGCTCTATGGAAAGCTTTGGATTTTCCAGCAGGACAACGACCCAAAACATCGCTCAAAGCATTCACAGGCCTGGTTTCGGACCCAAATTATGACATTATTAGATTGGCCAAGCTATAGCCCTGACCTAAATCCAATAGGAAATGTTTGGGGACTTATGAAGGAAAGTGTCAATAAGACACATCTGACAAATATTGCTGAAATGAAAGAAGAGGTGGTCCGATATTGGGACAGCATGGACCACGACTTTCTAACTTCTTTGATCAGTAGTATGCCCCGCCGCATTGAAGCCTGCATTGCTGCCCATGGTGACTTGACAAAATACTAACTGTTCAACTGTCTTTGAATCTGGAGTTATGTTCTGCTAATATTCACATTTAATACGTGAGTAATGAGTGAAAAAAATAAAAGAATGATAGGACATTGACGTTTGTCGTTTTGTTGTGTTACCACATTGTCGCGCTGTGAACAGCTGTAACAGCAACAACACACGATGCCCCTACCGGCATGTCGAATTAATAGATTACCTCAACCAAGTCCCCGCGCCACTTCACGTCCCAATAAAACTACCTCACAGGGCGAGGGCAGACAGGTGGGTGTTGGTCACCAGACTGCTCACCAGCTGACCAACGGTCAAGTCCGACAGAGTTGTCTCCACCTGAGTCCACAATCCTTGCTTCTTCTCATTACTGAAAATCAATTTTGTTTTTGTTTGTTTGTTTGTTGTTTGACACAGCCCACAGCACTTCCAACTATATTTAATACAGGGGCGGTGGGGTAGCCTAGTGGTTAAAGCGTTGGCTCGTCACGCCGAAGACCCGGGTTCGAATCCCCACATGGGTACATTGTGTGAAGCACATTTCTGGTGTCCCCCGCTGTGATGTTGCGGGAATATTGCTAAAAGCGGCGTAAAACCAAACTCACTCACTCACTCCCAACCAAACATTGGAGACGTTCTATTGTTAAGAAATCGCCAATCATGTATGGCTTACTCGCTAGAAAAAAGATATTGGTCTAATCATGTTTATTGTTACCTGTTTTATCTGAATTTATTAAGTAAATTCCTAATTCCAAATGGTTGGGGAGCTGGATACTGTATGCTGATTATACGTGTAATGTACAGGTCGCACGTGGCACCATTACAAGACTCGTCCTCAGGGATAAATAGACAATTCTTAGTGTTATTTTGGACTTGACTCTTGGACAGGATTGTCCGATTGGCTGTTGATACCGAGGGAGTGAGTTTAGAAGTTTTACGCCGCTTTTAGTAATATTCAAGCAATATCACGGCAGGGGGACGCCAGAAATGGGCTTCACACATTGTACCTTCCCCCTGAAGAAATTGCACAGACTGACAAGCCCATACAAACAGGACACTATATTCTCCTTTTCTTCAACTGACATGATACGCTTCTGGCTGTTGGTGAATTGGCGTTCAGTATAGGCCTAATACACTATAATGCAAACAAAAAACTGTTCAGTTGTATTTAAACTGATTTTATTATCCACATGTGTTAAAATAAGTGATGACATATTTTTGATACTTAGCACACGTGTAATGTACCCAAGAGGCCATTTTCAGGGGAAAGTTGAGACAATCACGTGACATCAGAATGCGGGCAGCGATATTGACCTTTGCCCTATATGTATTCATACGCTTCCAGGCTTATTTAGATCGCCTTCAACATTGAAACTGCGGTACAACACAGTTAAAGATCACATATACTCTAGGGGGTTACAAATACATAAATCACTAACTGGCATCGTTATAAATGAAACCCCGTCATTAAAACTAGTCACTTCGATCTTTAATCAACTTAAATCGACCTTTTTGACAACAGTGCACAATTCTCACCCGCGAACGAAATTTCAACCAATCAGAGCGGGGCGTCTCTGTGACGTCATATGAGGAGATTACGAGGGCCGATGCAGAATTCATGTACATTTCAGGGGGTAAATTATCTTGTTTACAGGTTTGTATAAACCTGAAATCGTGACAACTGTTGTGGAAAATGAAAGCTATATGTTCTCACAATCTTCTGTCATATAATTTTGTCTCCTACTTTGCCTAGTTTCCGAGTTACAACTTGTTTTCATAGACGATTCTGTCAAAATCGCTTGGTGTCGTTAGGCCTTATTTGTATAATGACTGATCCAAATTGATCCCATTTCTGTGTTTTTTTACCTCGATATTTAATCATGTCATGTAAAATATGACGTCTATTACGCGTGATATTAAAAATTAACATTTGATTTATTTGAATCGGTAAACTAAACAACCCTATTTTGCCATTGCTAGAAGAATCTGAAATTTTACTTAGGTAAATAGGTACATACAGTTTTAGCACACAGCAAATGCTTATATGTATTTCTTATGCAACAATGAAGTTCTGTTTGTATTCTCAAAACAGTTTCGGCCCATAAGTTTTCACATGCAATTAAAATTGCATGCAATACAGCAATTAATACTCCCTCGTTGTAACCCGTGTTAGGTGGTATAAACCTACACATGTTATTTGTCATCATTCACTTGATGGTCAGTTAATGAATTTATAACAGGTATAATTAGTGGTAACACCACTTAGATTACCCGACAAAGGTTCCCATTTGACATTTCTTTTGTCTGGAGTAAATATTCAACATTATAAACATAGATCAAAGGATTAACCGATAACACGCTGATTGATTAATTACTTTTATCTTACACAGCGGATTTGTCAAAAGGTAGAGTTTATGTATGTAGATTTATTAATCTATACTGAATACACTCTGTCGTGGCTGTGTCTGCGTAAAAACAACGCCCTTCCTTCAAAGGATTAACCGCCAATACAGTGATTGATTGCTCATTATTGGCTAACTAAATGAGTCCTAAATCAAACGAAACAAGGCAGAATAGTATATAAATCATTGAATTAATTTCAAAGTTTGTATCATTATATCCATATCTTAATACTAAATGAGTAATAAATCAAATTAAAGAGATTATATTATTTAACAATTTAAGCCCAAGCTTAGCTCATTAATTTTGACAAGAATCTAAACATGACATATTAAGTCACGTCTGGGCGTTTGCTCGTCACACCCAAGACCCGTGTTCGATTCACCACATGTACAATGTGTGAAGCCCATTTCTGGTGTTCCGCCGCGGTGATATTGCTGGAATATTGCTAAAAGCGGCGAAAAACTCATTATCACTCACTATTAACGATGGCAACGATGTCATATTCATGCTTCACATGCTTAGATTTATATTATGTCTTAAAATAGTACTAGCCCGAAACATCCACGAAAATTAATCGAAGTCGAAATGTCGAAGCAACGAGAAATCATTCTGAATTTCTGCATTTCAAGTTGTTAAATACTTGACCAATTAATTGAAGCAATGAGAAAATATTGAAATAACGAGAAAATACACGAAGCAATGAGAAAACTAATCGAAGGAAAGAGAAATGTCACTGAAAAACTATCTTATCTTACAAAAAATGGCTGCTTTAGGCTTTCGTAATTCAAAGGAACGCTAACATTTGTGACATGTTAGAAAGCATAGATGCTTAAAACTATTGCATCTAGTTTTTCGTCTGACAGTGGTTGAAATAATACACCCATCAATAATTAAAATGTATATGAGTGATTGCCATATATTACTCCAGATGCAACAATACTTAAACATAATCGCGGCGGACTGTGTAAGTGGGAGATCACAAGGCCATCATTACGCCATACTCTCACCTCCATTTTTCAATGCAGGAAGGTTCTCCTCTTCGAACTTGAAGTTGGAGCCCTTTTGGCTCCCCCACAAATTGTGAAGCAAGTATCCACTTCTTTGCCTTGACCATTTTGATGTGATCCTGCTTATCTGTGTTGCCAGAGCTATAGGGGCGGTGGGGTAGTCTAGTGGTTAAAGCGTTGGCTCGTCACGCCGAAGACCCGGGTTCGAATCCCCACATGGGTACAATGTGTGAAGCCCATTTCTGGTGTCCCCCGCCGTGATGTTGCTGGAATATTGCTAAAAGTGGCGTAAAACCAAAACTCAGTCAGTCCCCGAGCTATATTTATTGAGCCGGGGAAATGACACAGCAGAAAACACTGAGTGTCCAGCAACCAACACATTCGTCTAAAGTTCGGGGATAATTTATCAGCAAATCTATGCATATTTGCGGCACTGAGGGTTGTTGGTGGTATCAAAAGACACTCGGGTGAGATTCTCTGTACCAGACAACCCCACGATTGACAGCAAGCGCGACCTGTGAAGATTCAGGTTAGAATTGATCTTCAGCAACCCATGCTTGTCGTAAGGGGCGACTAACGGGATCGGGTGGTCAGGCTCGCTGACTTGGTTGACACATGTCATCGTATCCTAATTGCGTAGAACGATGCTCATGATGTTGATTGTCTGGTCTAAACTCGATTGTTTACAAACCGCCGCCATATAGCGGGAATATCGATGAGTGTGGTGTTAAACAACAAACCACCCAACCAACCAACATCAAACGCATCGGTCTTCGTAATCGGGATACGATGACATCAACCATTTAAGCGTGCCTACCACCCGATCCCGGGATCGATGCTCATGCTGTTGATCACTGGATTGTCTGGTCTAGACTCCATTATTTACAGAGCGCCGCCATATAGCTGGAATATTGCTGAGTGCGGCGTAAAACAACAAACAAACAATCCCGATCCCGTGAGTCGTCTTTGAAGTTCCTCGATAAACTCGAATTTGTGCGTGATGTTGCATCAGAATAGCAACTAAACTCAAATAAACTCATATGCATCAACTCGCCGATGACGCTATATTGCACATTAATACAACTGAATGGAAACCCGTAGTCTGTCTCACAGTCCCTGAACCACATTATTTTCCCTACTGCTAAGCCTCATCTGCAGTGCTAAAGCCCTAAATAAAGCAAGGCTAGATTTCCTCAGGTTCTGAATCTCTGGTCTCCCTGGGGCTCCTTTTCAATATAAATGGGCTTGTTTGTTACTATCAAAACTATATATATATTCAGAGACTAAACGTTAGTCTAGGACATGAAATAAATTCCCAATTGTTGGAGGCTACCCCACGGCCCTGTGGATTGAGTGAGTGAGTGACTTTTGCTTTACGCCGCTTTTTGCAATATTCCAGCAATATCACGACAGGGAACACCAGAAATGGGCTTCACGAATTGTACCCATGTGGGGAATAAAGCCCAGGCCAACGGTCCGACGAGCGAACGCTTTATCTATAAGGCTACCCCACCACCCTGTGGATTGAGTGAGTGAGTGAGTGAGTTTAGTTTTACGCCGCTTTTAGCAATATTCCAATACCCATGTGGGGAATAAAGCCCAGGCCCACGGTCCGACGAGCGAACGCTTTATCTATAAGGCTACCCCACCACCCTGTGGATCGAGTGAGTGAGTGAGTTTAGTTTTACACCGCTTTTAGCAATATTCCAGCAATATCACGGCAGGTATCAGAAATGGGCTTCATGAATTGTACCCAGGTGGGGAATAAAACCCAGGTCTACGGGTCGACGAGCGAACGCTTTAACCACAAGGCTACCCCACCAGCCTGTGGATTGATTGAGTGAGTTTAAATTTACGCCGCTTTTAGCAATATTCCAGCAATATCACGGCAGGTTACATCAGAAATGGGCTTCATGAATTGTACCCATGTGGGGAATAAAACCCACGCCGACTTAGTTTAGCTACGTGACGGGGATACACCAGGGTAGAGAACAGAACCGTCAGTTTCAGTATGCAGGATAAAGTGTTCAGTATCAAACCTTGTGTTTACAGGATAAAGCATTTGGTATGAAGCTTTTCAGCATACAGGATAAAGCATTCGGTATGAAGCTCTTCAGTATACAGGATAAAGCATTCGGTATGATCTTATTATCTCGTGGCCTCGACTTATTATCTCGTGGCCTCGCCTTATTATCTCGTGGCCTCGCCTTATTATCTCGTGGCCTCGCCTTATCATCTCGTGGCCTCGCCTTATTATCTCGTGGCCTCGACTTATTATCTCGTGGCCTCGCCTTATTATCTCGTGGCCTCGCCTTATTATCTCGCCTTATTATCTCGTGGCCTCGCCTTATTATCTCGTGGCCTCGCCTTATTATCTCGTGGCCTCGCCTTATTATCTCGTGCCCACGACTTACTATTGATATTTATTTTCTCATTCGATGTCCCTTCTACGGTTCCGTACATAATTCCAGTTCTTGCTCTAATAAATAATCCACATTTATGATGTCCTCAAGTTTTCATGTAATATGAATATGTAATCAATCAATTTACTCTTCTGTGTATATGAGATGAGACAATAAATTTCAACTTTTTAATGTGTATTCTTATTGTTTTATGTATTAGGGAGTAACGCTACTGCCTACTATAAATTTCAGGCAGTATCCTTATTGACTCAGTCAATAAGCTTACTGACTAACCTTGGACATCTGTTCTCTTATTGACTAGGCAGTAACGCCACTGACGGAGTTTCGTTATTGACGCTAACATATATAGTATGACCAGAAATTATTGAGAATTTTAGGAATATGTTCAATTGGATTTCTAGTATAAACAACCTTGACCAGCTATCAAGTGCTTGGTTTCATTCAAGAGAGACAACTCTGTTAATCCTTATTCATTAGTTTGTGAAGAGTTATCCCCCTTCGTTTACTTGCTAGCAGACGACATTTTCAGTGATGTTCAGTATGGATGATTTAGAGAAGAGGAAGTTGATTTTAGAGTATTATAACAAGGACATCAGATCAGCTAAAGTGATTTCAAGTAGAACAGGCATCCATTTGTCCACTGTTTATCGTGTTTTTAGCACCAGGGAGGCACAGGAAGGCCCAGAAAATTTACTGTCGGTGACAAGAGGCGGCTTGGTATTCTTTTTTCTAAAAACAAACGAAGGAGTTTAGAAAACTTAAGGCTGGATATGATTGATAGAGGAACTGTGGCTGTCTGTAAAGAGACAATTAGAACTGAGCTGCATGAAATGGGTTGGCAGAAAAGTCGAGGAATTCCATCACCGATCATGAAACCTGAACAAAAGGAGCGAAGGTTGAACTGGTGCTTACGGCATAGAAATTTAAACTGGGACAATGTGATCTTCTCAGATGAAAGTAATGTGTGGCTGTTTCCTTATACACTGAAATTCTAAACCAAACAAACTGTGTCAACGCCCAAAGTACAGCCCGAAATCTAACGTGTGGGGTGGCATATCTGAGTTAGTGGCAACGCCCCTGTGTGTATTTGAAGGGAATATGAACAGTGAGCGGTACATAGATATTCTCGAGGGACATTTACTTCCATCTGCTCACGTGCTCTATGGAAAGTTTTGGATTTTCCAGCAGGACAACGACCCAAAACATCGCCTGGTTGCGGACATTATTAGATTGGCCAAGCTATAGCCCTGACCTAAATCCAATAGGAAATGTTAGGGGACTTATGAAGGAAAGTGTCAATAAGACACATCTGACAAATATTGCTGAAATGAAAGAAGAGGTGGTCCGATATTGGGACAGCATGGACCACGACTTTTTAACTTCTTTGATCAGTAGTATGCCCCGCCGCATTGAAGCCTGCATTGCTGCCCATGGTGACTTGACAAAATACGTAGAGGGTAATGTCCGAGTAACTCTCCATTCCTTAAAAAATAATGGAGCCGAGGCCCCAGAGTTACGAGGATATTACCCTACTTATATTACATTTGAAGTATTGGGAATATTTCTGTTTTCAAAATTAAATGTCAAAATGACAAAATGAAGGTTTTATTTTGAAACTGGTACACATCGCTCCATTCCTGAAAAGTAATGGAGCGAACAGACAATGGAATGACGTCACAAATGTAATTTAATAACTGTTCACCTGTCTTTGAATCTGGAGTTATGTTCTGCTAATATTCACATTTAATACGTGAGTAATGAGTGAAAAAAAAATGAACAATTGGTGGGACTTTGACGTTTGTCGTTTTGTTGTGTTACCACACTGTCGCGCTGTGAACAGCTGCAACAGCAACAACACACGATGCCCCTACCGGCATGTCGAATTAATAGATTACCTCAACCAAGTCCCCGTGCCTAACGCTGAATATATTCCAGACGCCACTTCACGTCCCAGTAAAACTACCTCACATTAAAAACTTAACACATGCCCCATCTCCCAACCAAACGGGGCGGTGGGGTAGCCTAGCGGTTAAAGCTTTGTTGGCTCGTCACGCCGAAGACCCGGGTTCGAATCCCCTCATGGGTACATTGTGTGAAGCCCATTTCTGGTGTCCCCCGCTGTGATGTTGCTGGAATATTGCTAAAAGCGGCGTAAAACCAAACTCACTCACTCACTCCCAACCAAACATTGGAGACGTTCTATTGTTAAGAAATCGCCAATCATGTATGGCTTACTCGCTAGAAAAAGACATTGGTCTAATCATGTTTATTTTTAGCTGTTTTATCTGAATTTATTAATTAAATTCCTAATTCCAAATGGTTGGGGAGCTGGATACTGTATGCTGATTATACGTGTAATGCACAGGTCGCACGTGGCACCATTACAAGACTCATCCTCAGGGATAAAGAGACAATTCTTAGTATTATTTTGGACTTGACTCTTGGACAGGATTGTCCGATTGGCTGTTGATACCGAGTGAGTGAGTGAGTGAGTTTAGAAGTTTTACGCCGCTTTTAGTAATATTCAAGCAATATCACGGCAGGGGGACGCCAGAAATGGGCTTCACACATTGTACCTTCCCCCTGAAGAAATTGCACAGACTGACAAGCCCATACAAACAGGACACTATATTCTCCTTTTCTTCAACTGACATGATACGCTTCTGGCTGTTGGTGAATTGGCGTTCAGTATAGGCCTAATACACTATAATGCAAACAAAAAACTGTTCAGATGTATTTAAACTGATTTTATTATCCACATGTGTTAAAATAAGTGATGACATATTTTTGATGCTTAGCACACGTGTAATATACCCAAGAGGCCATTTTCATGGGGAAGTTGAGACAATCACGTGACATCAAAATGCGGGCAGCGATATTTACCTTTGCCCTATATGTATTCATACGCTTCCAGGCTATATTTAGATCGCCTTCAACATTGAAACTGCGGTACAACACAGTTAATTGTAATCAAAGCCTTCTGAAGAGTGGGCCTAATATTGAAATTAACACACTCGCGTAGATGTCATATTGTATTTACAACTCTCGTGCTAGAAAAATGAAATTTCACTCGCTCTCACTCGGGAAATACAATGTAATATTTTCAGTCTCTCGTGTTGTAAATACAATACGACATCTACGCTTTGGGACAAATCTCTATTTATTCCTATTTTGCACAGATCATAAACATTTCTGTAAATCTGACAACACATGCCATTGTACCAGATGGGAAAGTATACTAGCATAAAAACACATGTCAAATTGGACAACATTCTTAATTGAAATAACACCAATATATTCGTTCGTCGTTTCACGCCCCACGAAGCAATATAACCTCGGTCTGTAAAATAACCGAATTTATCATCCACAACTGTGTTCCACAGGAGATATTGCTTGTGTGAGATCAAACAATATCTCCTTGGAGATATCGTTTTGACAGTAGATTTTGTACAATGCCCGGACAATGATATGACGTCATGAATTTGATGACATCACAATGCTATGACATCGCTCCACTGCAAGTCTATTGGCAGTACCCTGTTCCGAGATGTACATTTTTCACTGAAAACGTTTTGATGATAAATAGAATTTCACCCTCGTGTCTTCTGATATCAAATATCTCAACACTTGTTAATAAACGTAAAAGTATCCTCGGCAAGCCTTGGATATTTGTAACTTTGTCAACACGTGGTGATATATTTGATATCAAAAGACACTCGGGTGAGATTCTCTGTACCAGACAACCCCACGATTGACAGCAAGCGCGACCTGTGAAGATTCAGGTTAGAATTGATCTTCAGCAACCCATGCTTGTCGTAAGGGGCGACTAACGGGATCGGGTGGTCAGGCTCGCTGACTTGGTTGACACATGTCATCGTATCCTAATTGCGTAGAACGATGCTCATGATGTTGATTGTCTGGTCTAAACTCGATTGTTTACAAACCGCCGCCATATAGCGGGAATATCGATGAGTGTGGTGTTAAACAACAAACCACCCAACCAACCAACATCAAACGCATCGGTCTTCGTAATCGGGATACGATGACATCAACCATTTAAGCGTGCCTACCACCCGATCCCGGGATCGATGCTCATGCTGTTGATCACTGGATTGTCTGGTCTAGACTCCATTATTTACAGAGCGCCGCCATATAGCTGGAATATTGCTGAGTGCGGCGTAAAACAACAAACAAACAATCCCGATCCCGTGAGTCGTCTTTGAAGTTCCTCGATAAACTCGAATTTGTGCGTGATGTTGCATCAGAATAGCAACTAAACTCAAATAAACTCATATGCATCAACTCGCCGATGACGCTATATTGCACATTAATACAACTGAAAGGAAACCCGTAGTCTGTCTCACAGTCCCTGAACCACGTTATTTTCCCTACTGCCAAGCCCCATCTGCAGTGCTAAAGCCCTAAATAAAGCAAGGCTAGATTTCCTCAGGTTCTGAATCTCTGGTCTCCCTGGGGCTCCTTTTCAATATAAATGGGCTTGTTTGTTACTATCAAAATTATATATATTCAGAGACTAAGCGTTAGTCTAGGAAACCCGCAGATATGAAATAAATTCCCAATTGTTGGAGGCTACCCCACGGCCCTGTGGATTGAGTGAGTGAGTGAGTTTAGTTTTACACCGCTTTTAGCAATATTCCAGCAATATCAGGACAGGTAACATCAGAAATGGGCTTCATGAATTGTACCCATGTGGAGAATAAAACCCAGGTCCACGGGTCGACGAGCGAACGCTTTAACTACAAGGCTACCCCACCACCCTGTGGATTGAGTGAGTGAGTGAGTGAGTTAAGTTTTACACCGCTTTTAGCAATATTCCAGCAAAATCACGGCAGGTAACATCAGAAATGGGCTTCATGAATTGTACCCAGGTGGGGAATAAAACCCAGGTCTACGGGTCGACGAGCGAACGCTTTAACTACAAGGCTACCCCACCACCCTGTGGATTGAGTGAGTGAATGAGTTAAGTTTTACACCGCTTTTAGCAATATTCCAGCAATATCACGGCAGGTAACATCAGAAATGGGCTTCATGAATTGTACCCATGTGGGGAATAAAACCCAGGTCCACGGGTCGACGAGCGAACGCTTTAACTACAAGGCTACCCCACCACCCTGTGGATTGATTGAGTGAGTGAGTTTATTTTTACGCCGCTTTTAGCATTATTCCAGCAATATCACGGCAGGTAACATCAGAAATGGGCTTCATGAATTGTACCCATGTGGGGAATAAAACCCACGCCGACTTAGTTTAGCTACGTGGCGGGGATATACCAGGGTAGAGAACAGAACCGTCAGTTTCAGTATGCAGGATGAAGTGTTCAGTATCAAACCTTGTGTTTACAGGATAAAGCGTTCAGTATGAAGCTTTTCAGAATACAGGATAAAGCGTTCAGTATGAAGCTTTTCAGTAAACATGATAAAGCATTCGGTATGAAGCTTTTCAGTATACAGGATAAAGCGTTCAGTGTGAAGCTTTTCAGTATACAGGATAAAGCGTTCAGTATGAAGCTTTTCAGTATACAGGATAAAGCGTTCAGTGTGAAGCTTTTCAGTATACAGGATAAAACGTTTAGTGTGAAACTTTCTGTAGACATGTCAAAACGAGAAGAAATAAGATAGATGGAAACTCTTGTGATACAAATATTTGGAAATATCCCTGTTAGGAACGAAAACTATCCTCGCACTGAAAGCATTTTCGGAATTCTAATTATGGGGATGATTCAATTACCAAGACAGATTTGGATCCCATCTTTGTGTTTGATAGCTGCATATTTTTTTGTTTTATAGCTGGGTACTTAGCTGCCATAAGCCAATTCGCAACAAGGAAGTTTGAGTGAGTGAGTGAGTTTAGTTTTATGCTGCGACAGTCTGTAAATAATCGTGTCTGGCACAGACTGACTGACTGACTGAGACTGGTTTTACGCCGTTTTAGCAATATTCCAGCAACATCACGGCGGGGGACACCGGAAATGGGCTTCACACATTGTGCCCATGTGGGGATTCGAACCCGGGTCTTCGGCGTGACGAGCCAACGCTTTAACCATTAGGCTACCCCACCGCCCCCTGGCACAGACAATTGGGATATGATGATATGTGTCAAGCAAGTCAACGAGCGAGACCACCCGATCCCGTCAGTCGCCTCTTACGACAAACATGGATCTCTGAAGATCAATTCTAACCTGGATCTTCACAGGTCAAGGAACAGAAAACCGAACCAGAAAACAAACACCTCGACATTTATCCCTTTTGGCGTTAAAAAAGTGTTGCAAATATTCACAACGATGTCACATCGCAGTTTTTGTGGTCACTGCACCCTGGCTGCAGGCGTTTTGGAAATACAGAAGTCAGAATGCATCGAAAATGTCATCTTCTACCCTGAGTATTCAGATCAGATCTTAACGCAGAGAGCAATGGAGTCTTGATTTTAATGAGATTGTTTCACTTATATTGTTTTCTGAAGTTCTACATTTTAATGAACTGCTTCCACCTAAGTAAGGGAACTTCCTTACTTCCCCAGATACTGACTTCCATGAGATCGCTGACTCAGATTGTCTCCCTCAGATCATAAACAACCCCACCCCACCAACGGATCACTAACACGTAACTGGTTCACTTACGTCACAAAATGGTTAATTTCTATAGTGATATAATTCAAAATACATATTACTTTAATTCACTTGCAACACTCATCTAATGGTCAGTCCCTGAATTATCACGTTGTCTTCTTCCAGAACACATCCCCGGGCCATGTACTATAATCCTTCGTGTCCAGAAGCTGATCAGTAGCTGGGTGATAAGGCTTCATGAAATATCTGGTCAAGAAGTCGATTATCTCCCTTCCATCCGGGTTTTTCCTGTGAGGTCCCCATTCGAGCTGAAGATATCTCACGTCGACCGATTTGAAAAAGTTATCTCCTCCGAGTAGTACCTTTGCTTCATGAGTCTCGACGTCGAGTTTGATGGCGACTTTCTTCAGTTTGAAGACTTCTAGCACGTCGTCGAGCAGCACGGCCTGAGCTGTCTCGCCTGATGACGATGCGTTTTTCACATATGTTCCGCCGACGTTTCCCTCATACGTTCCGAAGCCGACCTTGAACCTGGTCGACGACAAAGCGTTATGAATTACATAAACATTCGGGTACTTCCCAGCGCGCACTGAGTTGCACAGTTTCTGTACATTTTTTAATAAGGGTTCCACAAACAACACCGTCCGTCCAAGCTTGGCCATGGTTAATCCATAAACGCCAATGTTACCGCCTATATCCACAAACTGCAGGTCGCCATCTTGTTTTACAATGTCGTGGAATCTCCTGACTTGGTCGTGCTCCCACACCCTGCCGTCGATGACATTTCCCGACACCCACACATCAATCTTCTTTGGGTGGACAAAGATTGGCAGGTCCCCCGCTACAGAATGAAGCACGGTCTTCACGTAATGCTCATCCCCATCGCACGTACCATCGTCACGTGACCAGTCTGTTGCTGACCTCGTGACCACCGTGGCGCCGACGAGTTCGGACTTCAACAGGAAGTCACTTTTCCCAGAAAGTGCGGGTTTGTCAACTGGTTTCTTGTCACCGACTGCAGCAGCAGCAACAGCAACAACCCCTATCGGCACTTGGGAGACCATTGACATTCTGTTGACAGCTTGCCTGTTGGTGTGAGACAAGTTAAAGTATAGAATGGTCCAGAGTGATGCTAGGACAGCGAGACAGAGCAGTGCGTTGGTTCGGTTGCAGGTAATTGTCAGCCTCATCTTGATCCAATAATGCCTTTCACCTCTTCCCCAAAATTGACTTCCACAACTTCTCGGAAATGTACAGATTGGTATACTCTATCCAAATCAATTTCCTGCCGTGAAAAGCATTTTTGTGAAAGGTACACTAACCAGGCTGTCTTTCAAACAGATGAATCAATGTTTGTAGATGTTTGTGTGCACATACCAACCGTCCGCAAAGTGATGATTGAAGCAAATAATCCAATATATATCCAAGCAATATATCCTACCTCAGTGAAACGAATATTATCACGCAATATATCCCATCATAGAGAAAACACAGATATCACACCATATATTTTTCCTTTGTTAAAACACAGATTTCACGATATGTATCCTTCCTTTGTGAAAGTAACGATATCAAGGTTACATACAACTCGATGTGAAAGCAGTGATATCCAAGCAAAGCCCTCCTTTGTGAAAGAATATATATCACATTATATATCCGTTCTTTGTGAAAGTCATGATATCCAAGCAATAAACCTTTTCTTTGTGATAGCAGATATATCACGCTGTGTAATCTTTTTTGTAAACAGTGATATCTGAACACACACGCTTCCTTTGTGAACGTAGTGATATCCAAACTCTGTTGTATTTCCTTCCCTCCTTGCAACTGCGTCTCGTCTGTAACGCGGTCGGTCTAAGACAGGCTCCCAGTCAGGCGGTAGCTCAACGTGCAGTGAAGTTTTGACATACAGAACCAGTTGATTGTCCAAGCAGCAGGAAGTATCTCATAATACTGGGTTACTCATGATCTACGAAATCTAACGCCTCTGATGGTGTAGTTGGGGTCGTCTATCCGCCGCCTGAAACAAACACAGGTCGAGTGAATGAATAGAAGATCCAAACAGGATATGTACATTAGCTCCGTAGAAAAACATTTCCCGGGTATTCAATCTAAATTTTGTAATACTATAGGCACATAGTTGCCTCGACGTGTACAAGTGTAACTTTATGTCTGTGTACACAATGTATAAACAATATGACTGTAAGGTAAATCATCAGATGGTCACCTAAATGTCCAGCACATCTGATACACCAGAGTCACACAGTGTTATTTCAGTGCGAAGGGTCACGGGTTCACCTGTCCATGTTTTCTGAAGATGTCTGTCATTTGCAGGATTGATGACTGACGCCTCGGGGGACACAAAACCAGTCAACCATTTCGTCCGAATTTCGCTTCCTTATCGAATGAAGGATATGTAAAATGATTAATTATGTGCTGCTTTCGCGTTGCCAAAGAACCACGAATATTTGTGACAAAAGAGTGATGTGCATGTCAACATTTTTATTTACTCTTTAGTCCAGACACATTGCTGTAAGGCGTCGTATATATATATATATGTCCTTGGGCATTTTGCTATTTCTGGCATACCTGCGAATTGATGACGTAACGTTTCTTGTTTGGGTCACGTGATTGAGCGGGAAAATACGACACGCATCGAGTCAAAAAGGGTCACCAAACTACTAAGATGACTTTTGGTACAGCCTGCGGATGAATACTAATTCTGTAAACAACACAGTTGTACATTTTCACAAACCAGTGATCAACAGCATGGGCATCGATCTACGCGATTGGGATACGATGACATGTGTCAACCGAGTCAGCGAGCCTGACCACCCGATCCCGTTAGTCGCCTCGTACCACAAGCCTAGGTTACTAAAGGTAAAATATTTGCAACCTGGATATTCATCGGTCTCTCCCCTAAAATAGTTGTGACCGCCTCCGTGGTGTAGTGGTTAGAGCATCCGCCCGGACAGAGAGCGGAAGGTCGCTGGTTCGATCCACGACCGCGTCATACCAAAGACGTTAAAATATGGTACTTGTTGGTCCCTGTCTGGCGCTCGGCATTAATGGGTACAACAAGGACTGGTCGGCTCGGAGTCAGTATACTGTGTCTGAGTGGGGTATTCATGCTCCACTGCGGCATGGTAACTCGGTGAGCTAGTACTATAAAACCAGCTTCAGTCTGGGCTAGTACAAGCAGCCGCACATACTCATACACACGCATGCACGTCGTCATATGAGCGAAATGTTCTCAAGCACGACGTTAAAACCCAATTTCACCTCACCTCACCTCACCTAAAATAGTTGTACTTTTGCCTTTTTGTATCCATATTTCGAGATAGAGTCACGATCTCTTTCCTAGTGGTTCTTAGAGTGTAGCTATACGCCGCTTTTAGCAATATTCCAGCAACATCATGGCTGCTACAGCAGAAATGGGGTTCTTGAATAGTACCCTGTGGGGAACCGAACCCGGGTCTTCGGTTAGCGAACGCTTTAACTACTATGCCACCCACCGTCCCCAGTTGTTCTTCGAAAAGTATAACGACACAAGTTGCCGGAGATCTTCTTGCTTGGACTCACGACGTATTTGCGACGACTGTAGGCCTAAGACACCCATGTCTAATTAAAATCGATCTTGTTCGGTTTGTTTGTTTGTTGTTTAAAGCCTCACTCAGCAATATTCCAGCTATATGGCGGCGGTCTGTAAATAATCAAGTCTCTACTCTACAATCCAGTGGTCAACAGCATGAGCAACGATCTAAGCAATTGGGATACGATAACATGTGTCAACCAAGTCAGCGAGCCTGATGATCTTCTTAGGTAACAGGTATTAAAGCAACACAGCATGTATATATTTTTCTTTTCTAATTCCTTTTTGGTACGCTTCCCTTGTAATGAATTCAATATGACCCTAACAGTCAGTAATACGTGCGTAAACAATTATGTGAAGATCCCCGGTAAAACAATGGGCGTGCTATCCATTGTGGCACACTTTGGAACTTACAGAGCGTACCTCATCAGTACCTTTACTGGAGAACCGAGAAGTTTCAGATATTTTAAAAAAAAATACCTGTCCGTACCCGTCCTCGCTGAGACCGATTTACCTAGCGGTTTGATTTGGAAACAAAATATGTGAAGTACGAGTTTCCAAATGACTGTTGGAACCAGTAATACATGCGTAAACAATTATATAAATTTCGCTGGTAAAGACAACGAGTGCGTCATCTCCCCTTGGAACATATAGAGTGCACGTCATCTGTACCTTTAATTAATCCCTTTGAAACATACCTGTAAATACAACGTCAGTGCCTGTCCTAGCGTTGTTGTCCAAAGAAAAAGTGTTGAAAGCGGAAAACCTAAAACTTTGCAATCAACTTAAACAAAGTGAAGCAGAATTGAGAGACTCAAAGGACACTTTCATTACAATGCTAAACTCTATTGATAAGAGTGTACGTGCAGTTGACGGGAAGATGGATTGCATAAACACAAGAAACAAGTTATTGTATTCGGACACTGTAAAGCTAGGTAATCAGTTGTCAGATGCTGACTTTGACGATATCCACAAAGTGCATGCTCAAGCCCCAAGCGCACCCACAGCAGCACAAGCCCATCGTATGCCAAGTTCACCACAGGTTATTGTTCGCAAGGATACACCAATCACTCCAACCGACAATGACGTAATCATCTGTGAACACTCTCACCCCTACGATGAGCGTGCTGATAATGAAACCCAGAGCAATACAAGGAAAGCCAGAACTGTGACATTCAACAATGAGTGGAAAAAGTCATTTAGTGGTGTTTCGAAGCATAGGAATAAACGTTTAGTGCTAAGTTATGTCAGGGCTGACAAGTCTTTTGACATCATCAAAGACGCTATAGTGGATTACGCTAAAGACCGTGGCGTTGTGATATCTCATACCAGATTGATGAAGCATTGGGACAGTCCGCGTAACCCGACATACACCATACGAATTACAGTCACTAGAGACTCTGCTGACGTCATCATGGATGACGACTATTTCTGGCCTGAAAACGTGAACTGTCGGGAATGGGTTCCGAATAATACATGGTACGGCGATAATGGACATGAAGGTAACGGACAGTAATATATGTCTTGCAATTTATACATACTGATTCTTGTAATGTCATTATCTCGTGTCATTACATGGAATATTCGTGGTGTTACGAACTGTTTGTCGGAACTCAAGTATAAACTGGATAGCTGTGATATACTGTTCCTAAGTGAACACTGGCTGAATGACAATCAGAAACCAATTCTAACTGATCTTCATGACGACTTCCATGTGTGTGTCAAATGCCAGCAGAACCATTCTTCACCTAGAGGAGCTGGTGGAGTTGCATTGTTCATCAGGAAGCAAGATAGTTGTAGTGTCTCGGTATTAAATATACCGAACAGTGAACACATCATTGGTGTTAAGATGACTAAATGTGGCATTCCAGTGTACATAGTTGGTGTGCGACTTCCATCGTCTAATGTCATGGACACTGTCTACGCAGAAGAACTCCATAATGCTATGGATGTATACGATACCTGCTCATATCATGGACAAACTGTAATACTTGGTGATTTTAATACTGACCTTCGGACTCTCTCAGCATTAAAACCTCGAGCTAAGTGTTTGCAGAGAGCTTTGAAGGAACGTGACCTGATCTCGATTGTACCACTGGACAATCAAAATGCTTACACCTACACTAGTAAATGTAGACAGGTTAAAACTATGATCGATTATGTTTTGTTAACACTGATTGTAGAAGTAGCATTGTTGGCTATGATATTGACTATTCCATCCCGTACTCTGTCTCAGATCACTACCCTATACTTATTTGTATGCATGTAACTGATGATGTACGTCAATATCACTATGGGGTGAAAAGTTAAACTGGCGAAAGGCCAACAGCATTGATCTGATGCTTTATCGCTATGAGACTGAAAATTATTTCAGAAATGTCAGTTTAGATATAGCTGATTACAACACACCAGAGGAGTATATTGAAGCCTACCATAATTTCATCCTTGATTCATTACATGCTTCAGCCAATATCAGTATTCCTGCTTCAAAATTTCAATCCCATTTAAAACCCTACTGGAAGAGGGATAATTTAAAGCCATGTCATAACGATATGCGACACGCACGTAAAGAATGGGTCCATATGGGTAAGCCACGAAATAAGGACGATGTTCACTACGTAAAATATAAGCAGGCTAAGAGAATCTTTCGAAAAAAACATCGCCGATCAAAACGTAAACTTCAAGATGAAAAGTTCAGGGACATCTATGAAGCAGCCGAAGTTGATATTCAGGAATATACCAGGGTTACAAAAAGTACAAACGCAATAAAGAACGAGTTAAAACCCTTGTGTACGAGAACGAGACCTGTGACACTCCAGAAAGTATCTGTAACCTATTTGCTAAGTACTTTAGGATCTCTCCCAGCCGTATGAAGATATCAATTTTGATCAAGATTTTACCTGTTTTGTTAATAGTTTTATTGAAGATCTTGTCACAAGACAAGACGTTGATGACTGTAATGACACCAGTATGAATCTTTTATGTCCATTTACTGGTGATGAACTATTGAAAACTGTAAAATCATTGAAGACGGGTAAATCCCCAGGCCCGGATCATATTGTAAATGAGCATGTTAAATTTAGTGGAAGATCACTCATCAACCACCTTCTTACGTTTTATAATGATATTGTTTCTTATGAATATGTTCCTAAGTTGTTTAGTGTGGGGAATATACTCCCAATCCACAAAGGCCATGGTAAAAGTAAGGATAACCCTTCTAATTACAGAGGCATCACACTTACTCCAGTTTTAGGTAAACTTTTGAAAGATTGCTTTTGAATAGAATCGAAAGCTGGGCAACAGAAGTAAAGAATTTTCCTCACCCTTTCAGTTTGGTTTTAGAAAAGGTGCTGGAGCAGAGACCGCATTATTTACGCTCCAAGAAACTATTGCTTACTACAATGAAAGAGAAACGCCAGTATACTGTGCATTTGTCGATAATGAAAAGCATTCGACCGGGTTTGGCTTAATGGTCTTTTCCTAAAACTGCACAACTTTGGAATTAAAGGTAAAATGTGGAGACTTTTATACATACTTTCTTCATCAATGAAATCACGTATTAGCATTGGCGGACATATTTCGGATACCTTTGAAATACGTCAGGGTGTTGGGCAAGGACGGGTCCTATCGGCTTGGTTGTTTACACTGTACATTAACGATCTGTTAAATGCTGCTGATAATTCAGGAAGAGGCTTAAACCTGCCCTGGGCCACTACCCCTGGTATCCTACTTGCAGATGATACAACCCTATTAAGTTGTACAATCTGATGGTCTTCAATGTTTATTGAATGTTATATCTGATTATGCAAAAACATGGCACCTTAGGTTTAATGCTGGTAAAAGTGCCTTCCTTCTGTTTGGTGATTATCATAAACACGAATGCCCAGAGCTATTTTGGGTGATCATGTTATTAACCGCAAAACCGATGTCGTATATGCGGGCCTGTACATAAACACCGCTAAATCTACCCTTAATCGTACTGTTTTAATATGTGAAAAGCTTAGAAAGCTAGTCAATGTTAACCACAGTCATGGATTGTATTTTGGTGGTCTTCACCCTATGCATGCTGTACGCATATGGGAACGTATTGTACTACCCTGTGGTCTATTTGCCTGTAATATGTGGTGTAACATATCAACTAAAGAATACGATATGCTTGAATGTGTGCAAAAGTACTTCTGTAAAAAGTACAAGGGTTCTCTAAACGCACGTGCTCGGTCATTGCCAGAGACTGTCTTGGACTTGTATCACTACGTGCGTATATTGATCAGAGAGCATTATTGTTCCTGGGAAGACTGCTTAACACTGATATTAGTTTCATTTTCAAACGAATTCTTCACTATAGATTAGCTCAACATGATTGTAAGGATAGTATGCAAAACATGCTGAAGTGTAAATCCTCTCCTTTACACCATATGTTATATCTTACCTGTAAATATGATCTTACTGAATATGTTGACATTTATCGTAACTCATCTGTATTTGTTACCAAAAATCAATGGTCAAATCTTGTAAGAGATAAAGTCTCAAAATTTGAAGCAAATGTCGTTACCTCTGAGCTTAACTACAGAGTCAATCTCCACAGATACGCTCTCCTACGCAATCCAGCTGCTAGTAACAAACTTTGGTTAATAGCTCTTAATGATTCAGATTATTTCTATGACATATCCTACCTTATCCGTGTCGGCACTTTCGCTATACAATCTAAAGAATGCTTATGTGGCACATATGCTTATGACATTGTAAAACATGTATTTCTTTGTCCACAAACGGAATGTAACAGAGAGCGACTACTTAGCTCCCTCATTGATCTATTGGATGTTACAACCTTTGTAAGTGTTTGGAATGATGATGATGATGCACTGATTAGTTTTCTACTTGAGGAGTGCCAAATGACAACATTAGAGATCTTGATACTGATCTATGGATTCAATGTATGAAAATCACGAGTAAAGCTGTTCATGAATGGAAACGGTTTTTCATCACATGTTACTAGATTTACATCCCCCATATATACATATCTTTAAATGTTTTGTATTGTATAACTTTCATACACTTGTACCTTGTAAAATGTAATATCTGCTAAATCATGCATATGTATCTTCAATTTTGGAGGAAATAAAGACGATCTATCTATAACATACAAAATGTACATCGTCAGTACTTTTACTAGAAGTGTAAAATAACCCTGATAGAGTCTGTATTTCGACAAGCGAAGGGTATCTCTCTTCAAGCATTCACTACCTCATGACACTACCTAGATAGACCTTTCACTGTCGGATAGGAACAGGCTGCTGCTAATATACATCCATATATGTCATCGATTTATTCGGTTTTGCAAACTTATGGGTATTGATTCTAAATGGTTCTATGCAATTCACTGTCGCACTGGAGGTGAACACATTCGCACATGAAAGGCTATGCCGGCTGTTTCCACTACAAGTGACAATGGATGATAGGAATTGACGTTTGTCGTTTTGTCGGGTTGCTGATCTCACAAAGACACAACCAAAAAAAAGGTCCAAATTAACCAACGCACGACAGTGGGTGAAGTCGACAATGTGAAAAGTCGTGTTTCAGGTGTAGAGGAAAGTGTAAAGTTTGTAACCGATCAATACGAAGATTGGAAAAAAGGAAAAACTGATATTCATCGTGACCTGAATAACCTAAAAGATCAAGTTACGGGGAACATATCCACTCTTGGTAAACTTAGTCAGGAGAACTTGCAACTCAAGGAATCCATCATAGATCAAAGATGTAGATCAATGAGGGATAATCTGATTTTTGGCAACATCCCAGAAACAGAAAGTACCCCGACTTTTGAAAGTTCCGAAGTGTTACTCAGAGAGTTCATCGAATCCAAATTGCACCTAGACAGCCAGAAATCAGTTGTTCGAAGAATCTGCACATGGCACCTATTTGATTATCACAGATCAAGAAATTGCATCTGATTGTGTAAACAATCATGCATTAGAATATGTAATTAATAACTATCTGAATACATCGGATAAAGAAACTGCATCTAAATGGGTGAAAAGTCCCACATTAGAATCTGCACATGACACCTATTTGAATATCACAGATCAAGAAATTGCATCTGATTGTGTAAACAATCACACATTTGAGTATGTAAGTAATAACTATCTGAACACATCAGATAAAGAAACTGCATCTAAATGGGTGAACAACCCTACATTAGAATTTGCACATGATAACTATATGAATATCTCAGATGAAGAAATTGCATTTGACTGTTCAAATAACTCCACTATGCAAACTGTAAATAATACTCCCCTGAATATCATGGATAATGAAATTATAACTGATTGTGCAACCAAGGCAACATTTGAAACTGTACATGACCATTCCTTGAACGTCATAGATAAGGGAAGCGTTAATAATGATTGTGTTTCTTCTGCTGCTGCGGACGGTAATGTTGATGGTGATAGTGATCTTGATGATAACGATGTTGTTGATGTTGTTGTTGATGATGATGATGATGATAATGATGATGGTGATGATGATGATGGTGATGATGATGTTAATAACAAAGATGATGCTTATGCAAATGATTATAGTCAACAGATAGTAAGCTTTTTAAATCTTAATGTGTGTGGTCTAAGAAAGAGACTTGAATATGCCGAATTTACAGAGTTTATTGAGAAGTATGACATTATTGGTCTGCAAGAAACCAAAACTGACATCTTTGATGATCTAAGATTGCATGGATATGAATTACATATTCATCACAGGTCTGGGTCCTTAAGAAAATCAGGTGGTATTGGTTTTGCAATCAGAAATACTTTAAAAGATTTAGTCACATGTCTAGAAGAAGAAAGCACTTATGTTCTGTGGATTAAGATATCAAAGTCTGTGTTTCACATTGATCAGGATATGTACATTGGTAATGTATATCTCCCACCTGAAGGTTCTAAGTATGTGAATTGTAACGCATTTAATGAGATTGAACAATCCCTATTACACTATCTATCAGTCAGTGATTATGTAAGCCTTATGGGGGATTTCAATGCCAGAACTAACACTATGTGTGATTACCTTTTACTTGATAAGCACATTGTTGATGATTTCGAAATGGACGTACCACAACTTGAAAATGATATTAACCCTCTGAATATACTAGACAAACTGAGCCTACCACACCAGAGGTGCACACAAGATAAAGATGGGGCTAACAACTTTGGGTTTAAATTGATAGAATTGTGTAAGAATTTAAATCTCTTTATCTGTAATGGATGTCCACTGCCCTGTTCAATTTGTTTTAAAATCCCATAGAAACATCACCAATGAAATTGTCCATCCCTCGGTAAATCCAATGGAAGATAACATTACTATAGGCAAACCGTTACGATATGATACCAAAAAATCGGACCTCTACTGCAATAATATAAATGTTGATAATATCGCACGCCTCACTGAGCGTACACAAAGCGCAAGCGAACGCGGTGTTGACCCAGATCTGGTCAACGAGCTTGCAACAGACATAGCGCACGTGCTGGTGGACGCTGCACGCGAAACTTTCGGCGTCAGGAGTGTTCGCGCGAATCGTCCCAAACAGAATAGAAAGAAAAAAAGATAAACCGTGGTTTAACAATGAGTGTAGGAAAATGCGAAAATCATTCCATAAAGCTAAAAGAAAATATAAGTCACGTAACACTCCATTAAATAGAACGCATTATCATCAAACGTCAAGAGCATATAAAAAATGTATGGACAAAAGTATGCGACAATTTCAAAATGAGACCACTAAACAGTTTCGTGACCTTATGAAACACTCGCCCAAAGAATACTGGAAGCTACTGAGTAAAGGGGGATGTCACTAAATCTGATAATACACCTGATATTGAAACATTCTTTGAGTTCTATAAAGATATTAATGAATCCAAATCTAATGAGGATATATCAGATGATGTTGTAGATGATCAGCAATGTGACACTGATGTCTTAAATAAGGTTATAACGGGTGAGGAAATCCTTTCGGCAATCAAAAATCTTAAAAGAAATAAAGCCACTGGACTGGACTTTGTTGAAAATGATTATTTTATTGATGCTTCCACACATTTAATACCACTCCTAACCCATTTCTTTAACTTGATACTTCGTTCCGGATTTGTACCAGACTGTTGGCTAAAGGGTATAATCAGACCGATATATAAGAAAAGGGCGAACACCTAGATCCAAACTCATATAGACCTATAACAATTCTCAGTTGTTTCGGTAAACTATTCACAAGTATTCTTAATGCGAGGCTCACTAAGTTTGTCGAAGTAAATAATATTTTAACTCCAGCTCAAGCAGGATTTAGAAGAGGTTTCTCTACAAGCGACAATGTATATGCTCTACATGCTGTTAGGGAAATTTTAAAACAAACAAAACGTAAACTCTATTGCGTCTTTGTTGATTTCACAAAAGCGTTCAACACTGTGTGGAGGGCTGGTCTGTGGTATAAACTGCTAAACTGTGGAATATCTGGTAGATTTCTTAACTTAGTAAAGAACATGTATAAGAATATAAAATCCACTGTCATGTTACATAATCAAATATCCTCATTCTTCCCATGCAACACGGGAGTAAGACAAGGGGAAAATCTATCGCCACTTCTGTTTTCACTTTTATAAAATGATATTGAGCCATTTCTACTGAAACGAGGAAGTAAAGGTGTTAATCTAGAATACCAAACCGAAACCGAATTGATACTTTGCCTGCAGTTTATTGTCTTGCTATATGCAGATGATGCTGTCGTATTCAGTGAAGACCCTGAAGACTTACAACAATCACTGACACTTTTCATGTATATTGCTCACGATGGAAACTAAAGTAAACTTGTCCAAAACCAAAATAATAGTTTTTGGAAGCGGGCCTGCTAAAAACAGTAAACTAAAATATAAATTCACGTTCGGCAATCAAACTATCGAAATGGTTGATACTTATACCTACCTTGGAATAAAGTTACACAGAAACGGGAGATTTGTAGAAGCCATTAAAGTCTTAGCAGAAAATGCAACAAAAGCTATGTTCTTATTATTAAAAAAAGCACGACGAGTTAATCTATCGTTGGACTGTATAATATCGGCATTTGACACTTTGATTGCTCCGATCCTAATGTACTGCTCTGAAATCTGGGCATTTGAAAACATAAAACTAATTGAAAAGGTTCATTTAAAATTTCTTAAGTTGGCAGCAGGTCTTCGAAATGGCAAGTCATAATGAAACTCCAAAACTAACAAATATTATCTACAGATTTATCACCAGTAATTTCACTGACAACACTGAAAAACTACTATGGACAACGTTCGTTAAGAAAACATTAAATAACTGTGGATTAGGTGATATATTTGACAATCCTTTTATGTGTTCTTCACGATGGTTAGCTTCAAAAGTTGAAGAAATATTGAAAGACCAGTTCCTGCAGAACTGGCATAGTTCCATTATTGAAAGCCCGAAAGGTGTGTACTATAAAATGTTTAAAGAAAATATAAGTTTTGAAAAATACCTTTATCTACCAAAACACGTCTATTACCCAATCTTGAAATTTAGAACAACAAATCACAACTTACCAGTTGAAACTGGACGCTGGTCTGATACCCCAAGAGTGGAACGTTTGTGCCATCTATGTAATTCCCCGGCGGTTGGTGATGAGTTCCACTACCTGTTCAGGTGTGAAGCCCTTCTCCAGCCGCGGTCTATACACATACGTCAAGATCTCTACGAATGGCCTAATATGTTCAAGCTAAAAAAATGTTTATCTAGCACCAGGGTAAAAAATGTGAAAGACCTGTCTAAATTCATCAACATCATCTTCAGACTAGTTGCAGCTGCATGAGAATCATGTTAACTTACTTTGTCATATTTCATTGAAACTTTCACTATATATATGTGTTTACCTTATATTGCTGTCATCTTGATTGATTATATTATCATATGCGAATTTATATTGTACTTTTCTCATGTACCACCGTTGGTGGGTTCTCTTGAGAATAAACTGTCTGTCTGTCTGTCTGACAATACCACATTATGGCCGCGATGCCCCTACCGGCATGTCGAATTAATAGATTACCTCAACCAAGTCCCCGTGCCTAACGCTGAATGTATTCCAGATGTCACTGCACGTCCTGATACAACTACCTCACATTAAAAACTTAATACATGCCCCATCTCCCAACCAAACATTGGAGAAGTTCCATTGTTAATAAATGGTCAATCATGTGTGGCTTACTCGCTAGAAAACTCTACAACATTGGTCTAACCATGGTTACTTTTTACCTGTTTTATCTTAATTATTTAGGAAATTCCTAATTCCTAATAGATGAGGTGCTCGATACTAAATGTTGATTATAAATGTGATGCACATGTGGCACGTGGGTTAGTGAGTGAGTGAGTGAGTGAGTGAGTGAGTGAGTGAGTGAGGAGTGAGTGAGTGAGTGAGTGAGTGAGTGATGCTAAAAGCCCGGGTTCGATTCCCCACATGGGTACAATGTGTGAAGCCCATTTCTGGTGTCACCCGTCATAATATTGCTGCAATATTGCTAAGAGCGGCGTAAAACTAAACTCACTCTTTTGTGGGTGAGCGTATATGTCCCCTCCCTTGCTTCCTCTATCGCTCCCTTCCTCCCTCGCTTCCACCCTCGCTCACTCACTCACTGTAAACTACCTAAGGGAAGTTGACCTGTATCATAAATTGTAACTTTATAAAGAGAATAACGAATTGATTGCTTTTGTATTTGGTGCTATGACATTTTCTGTTTTGAAAAAGAAATGTAATGAATATGTATGTTTGTAAAATATAACTCTTTTGGACCTTGGACATAAAATGGTAATGAATGGAAACTTGATCTGGTCACTATATGGCTGGAATAATGCCGATGTGACGTAAAGCTCAACTCAACTCAACACTCACTCGCTCGCCCGCCCGGCCGCCCATTCCCTCACTCAGACCCCCACCCACCCACCCACCACTCAGACCCCAACCCACCCACCCACCCACCACTCAGACCCCCACCCACCCACATTCACTGGTGTGGGGCCTGTCCTGAAACATGGTTTGCAACAGCAGATACCTGTAGCGACCAGGCCACGCAGCTAACGTTGGTCATTAGTGACCTGCATTTGCGTTGCCATGGTATAACGCAACAACAACCCAAACACCTGTAGCTTCAACACCTGACCCGCTCCCAATACCCAATGCTACATTCAAACTCAATCAATACGGTTCTGAATGGTTGAGTCGACGCCCTTGTGAAGGAAAGGCCAGGGCTTTGATTAATATTCATGGCTCAGTGAAGCGTCAGTGCACAGCTCAGGGACGTGTTAGTAGTGAACAGAACAGAACATATTCTTTCTTAAGACTTCAACCAGCTGGTTCCTCGTCTTGAAACTGAATACAGATATGTACATGGGCATGTTAAGCAGAGTGAGAACGTATCATTTGATTGCAATGTATTAAACATTTATTTAATTTTACAATGGTTTTATTATTATTACACACAAGTAACTGTACAGGTTTATAGACACTAGGGTTTTGCCAATGGCATTTCTTTATGCAATATTTACGTTCTTTGATATATGTGGTACAAATTAAGATAAAATGGTATTCGTCTTCTATGAGATTAGGATTTAAAGATAAGCAATGAACACATACTCATATCATAGAAAACAGACTGGATTTCATCAAATATCCATAAGCAGACATACTGACATTATTTATTCTTGAGGATTAAACAGTCATCTTTTAAATGACGTGCCACAGCTTTAAGATCACCCCTTCTTGTGGATATTCTGGGGTTGAACACATCCCTATGTGCGGACAAAAGAACAGAACATTCAAGAAAACTCCATGAGAGATATATATATATATATATATATATATATATATATATATATATATATATATATATATATATATATATATATATATATATATATATATATATATATATATATATATATATATACATATATATATATATATACATATACATATACATATACATAAATATATACATATATTAAAATACATACACAAGCATATTATGTTTACATACATATCCCATACATACATACATACATACATACATATTAATAAACATACAGCATACACATACATATTACATAATATTCCACATATTCATATGTTTTACATATACATAACACATACATACATATATTGCATATACATACATATACATATACATACACATACATAGTTATGCATATATTCATGCATACATTATTACAACACATATACATACATACATATATATACATATACATATACATATATACAACATGCATAGCCATAAAATGCATATATATACATATTACATATACATATTATACATACACATACATACATATACATATACATATACATATATATATACATATACATAATGCAGCATATACATATATATATACATATACATATATACATACATATGCATATACATATTCTAAATGCATATATATAAGACGCATATATTATATATATATATATATTATATATATATATATATATATATATATATATAATGACATATATATATATATATATATATATATATATATATATATATATATATATATATTATATATATATATATATGTATATATATGTATATATATATATATGTATATATTTATATATATATATATATAGATATATATATATAGATATATATATATATATATATAGAGATTTATATATATATATATAGAGAGAGATAGAGAGAGAGATATATAGAGAGAGCATGAGGGAGAGATGTATAGAGAGAGATAGAGAGAGAGAGGGAGGGGCAGAGATAGAGAGAGAGATAGTCAGATAGACCCTTAGTACAAAGAGAAGACGATAGACAGGTACATGGATAGTGAATGTGATAAGCACATGCTGATGGTATCGACAAAATCGTACGTGGGTTGATTCCTCAGATGGGTTCAATGTGTACAACGTGTCCCCTGCCGTGATTTCTGTTTGATAAAACAGGTGCTCTTAATGCCGTCAACAGCTACAGAGAGAAACTCTATTGCGTGTCATAGTAAAATATTAACTTCTATCATTAATTAGAGACTTGTGTCTTGGGGCAATGCGATTGATCTAAGGAAGGATATTCAACAGCTGACAATGCCTGTATATGCAATCTCCGATACAGAGATGTATACGCTAAAGGTTTTATGCATTATGCGTCGATATAGAAATATATGATAAAAATAAATTATGGAGATAAATTATAAAAAAAACACCAAAACATTGTTCTGTTTGCAGCTCTAATGATCCATTCATTGTGAAATTTCGATTTCTGTTAAACCGCCCTGATAAATTAACAACACAAATCACATCACGGACGGAGAGTCATTTGGTGCGTGACGTGTTTATCAGCTTGACTCATGAGAGTTTCGAGGACTTCAGCCCTGCCCAAAAATACCGTACACGTGACACACGTGGCCTCAATTTGTCCAAAATTGCCGCTGTTCACCTAGTAGTGAATGAGTTCATCCTGGGATAAGTCATATGAATATCAACCTTCCAGCGCCTCACAGGCAGCTTGGGTTCTCCGGGGTAATAATAATGTCAATTGTGTTTACTTGCTTAGAGCATGTCCCCGCGGCGTGGAGTTCAGCGCTATATAAGTGGCCTTATTAAACACGGGGACAACCTCTCTCTGTGTATTTTAGGCCCGTTGCCTCACAACTTACCTTAACACAGATTGGTTCTCATAACAATATTGCATCGTATAATTCACTATTCTCATTGTTTAGGTAAAAATTCCCATGGCATATTTCAGTATTCTTATTGTTTAGGTAATTATTCCCATTGTTTAGTTCAATATTCTCATTGTTTAGTTCAATGTTATGGCATATTTCAGTATTCTCATTGTTTAGTTTAATAATCTCAATGCATAGTTCAATATTCTCGTTTAGTTTATATTAGCCTGGCATAGTTCAGTATTCTCAATGTTAGGTCAATATTCTCATGGTATAGTTCACTATTCTCATTGTTAAGCTCAATTTTCTTGTGGCATATTTCAGTATTCTCATTGTTTAGTTTATTATTCACAAGGCATATTTTGAGTATTCTTATTGTTTAATTTAATATTATCATGGCATATTTCAGTATTCTCACTGTTTAGTTCAATGTTATGGCATATTTCAGTATTCTCATTGTTTAGTTTAATATTCTCATGGCATATTTCAGTATTCTCATTCATTAGTTCAATATTCCCATGGCATACTTTAATATTCTCAATGTTTAGTTATATTTTCTCATGGCATATTTCAGTATTCTCATGGCTTAGTTTAATTTTCTCATGACATATTTCAGTATTCTCATTGCTTCGTTTGATTGCCATTTTTTTCAGTGCTCAAAGACTGAAGAGTTCCAGTCGATGTTTTCATTGCTACATGTTGTAATTTATGGTACAATAATTGTTGGCGGTTGGCGCCGGCAAGAAAGTGCATAATGGCACCGGGGTATATGTGACAAATGTGAGTAGGAAATATCGTCAATATTTAGCCCAAGTTCAAACAAACCGTAGGACATGACGACGCGCTGGTGAAGAGAGACATGACGTTATGGGGGATTGAACATCGCCAAGTTAGTTCCTTATGGCGTCGTCTAACAACGACCCCCTCATTTCTGATAACATGCGGGCCTTTTAATGATAATTCATTGTTCAGTTTGATATGTAAAGCCCAACTCAACTGAACTAGTTTAATATTCTCATGGAAAATTTCAGTAATCATATTGTATAGTTCAGCGTCCACAATATATAATTCAATATTGTCATTATAATATTTTACAAGAAACAAAATGGTGATTTACAAAAAAATCTAATTTGGTAAAGATGGTATTTACAAAGCTTGTAAACTTATGTAAATTGAGAAAAGGATTTTCCCACTATCTTCTTTCAGTTTCTCCTTTTCTTGAGGATTCCCCGTTTTAAGTTCTCTCTAATGTCAATGTCAGGAGGAGTGTATAGACTTAACTATTTCACTATTCTTCGGTTCTATTTGAGTTCATGTTGTTGATATACGTAATGCATCTTGCATGTGACATATTTATACTTGACAACTGCAGGAACAATCCGTATTCTAAAGGTATTCATTTATACTTTATATTAATGCAACTGCATCTGCATGAAGAGATACATTTTTAAAAGTTGGGATCAGTGTTTTTCTATTCGCTGTCCTCTGCGATCAACAAGTAACCAATTCTATATATTAGTATAACTTCACTCATCTGCATCCTTCTTGTTCGAAGTGTTAAAAAATATATATTGACTGTTATATGTGCCCCTACTATGATTAGGGGGCGGTGGGGTAGCCTAGTGGTTAAAGCGTTGGCTCGTCACGCCAAAGACCCGGGTTCGAATCCCCACATGGGCACAATGTGTTAAGCCCATTTCTGGTGTCCCCCGCCGTGATATTGCTGGAATATTGCTAAAAGCGGCGTAAAACTAAACTCAGTCAGTCAGTCAGTACTATGATTAGCATTTTCCAAAATACCGTTTTAAGGGTATGTTTTAGTTGCTATCCATTAAAGCGCACATATGTTTAATTTTTCTCCTGTCACTGTTCGTATAAATACAAATTACATACACCTACGTTACATGGATTAAATAAATGTTTACCGACCTACTGACTGTCTCGACAGGGATTAAAATATTACATGACATGAAAGTGAACCCTTGCCGGGCATTATAGCTCATTGTAGTAGAATACGTTCTGCCATAGGGGACCGGCGGTTTAGGTTTGTGCTCAGAGACGGTGTAGCGACATCTGCACGTTTATCTTTTGATGTATTGATGTAAAATATGTCTCTGACACTGTAGTGACAACCACGACAAAGGAACTTATATTTGTTTAGAAAATGTTAAAACCTGCATTGAGAACACAACGCCAATCGTAACCCAACACATGTTTGATCGGCATTCTTAAAGTAGGACTTTACCGTTATCTTGGCTTGTGTTTAAACGAACACATGGACATGCATAAAACGGTAAAGCTCTGTAAAGCGGCTAACAGACCGTTATCTGCTCTGTATACTAAGTTTATTTGTGCTGGTGGCATGTCATATAAAGTTTCTGCCAAATTGTATGAAGCTTTGGTTGAACAAGTTTTATATTATGGTTCTACCTTATGGGGTATGAACAATTACAGGGAGGTAGAGGTTGTACAAAATAGAGCATGTAGAATGTTTCTTGGTGTAGTAAAGTATAGTCTTTATTCATGTGAATGTAGGCCATCGGCCCATGGTACAATGTTATACATTGGCAGCCTTCAAGCTGTCGCGACGACGATTGTTAGCATAAAAGATAAACACGGCAAGATTTCTTAAAACAAGAGGCGTAGCAATACCCATCAGTCGATTAAATTTACGCAAGGTTGGATGGGTGAAAACATCGACAGGGATAAAACGTTTACGTAGATCATCATAGGCAGTACAAATCAGTAAAAAGTGGTACTCATTTTCTACATGATAGAGCATGTAGAATGTTTCTTGGTGTAAGTAAGAATGCGCCTGTTATTGCTCTTAGAGGGGACATTGGATGGTTTTCAGTGTCTGTAAGACAAAAAGTAGAGGGTTTCAGATATTTATAAAGATTGAAATCTTTGCAGCAACATCGGCTGCCATATGTAATTCATCGATGGGCAAATGGGATTCTCCCTCTTGGGATAACAACTTAATGAATATCGTTCGATAATATAACTGTGCCCATTTGTTGAATAAGAATTGGGGAACTAAATCTTGTGTAAAATATTTTAAAGAAGCTTTAATGTATGAGGACGTATTAACATGGCACGCTAAGCTCTGGGATGGCGGGACCCGTGAAGATCCGGGGTAGAATAGGTCTTCAGCAACCCATGTGCTTGCCATAAAAAGGCGACTATCTTGTCGTAAGAGGCGACTAACGGGATCGGGTGGTCAGTTTCGCTGACTTGGTCGACACATGTCATCGGTTCCCAATTGTGCAGATCGATGCTCATGCTGTTGATCACTGGATTGTCTGGTCCAGACTCGATTATTTACAGACCGCCGCCATATAGCTGGAATATTGCTGAGTGCGGCGTAAAACTAAACTCACTCACTCACTCTGGGATGGCGGTAATGTTAATGGGAATATGTTACGAACTTACAGAAAGTTTAGAGTCTCCCATGCTGTAGAATTTTATGTTTCGTCGTATTTTAGCTAAGTTTAGGTGTGGAATTTTACCATTGTATGTTGAAACGGGTAGATACACCAAGCCTTCTATACCACTTATAGGCTATGTAAATATTGTAAAAATGCTTGTACATATTTTAGTGAAGATGAATTTCACTTTTTGTTCCAATGTACTTTTTATAAAGACATTAGATTTAACCTTTTTAGGGCAGCTGCAGAAAGCAACCGTAATTTTGATCGCCTTTTTTGTGATGAAGATAAATTGTTTCATATACACATGGAACTTAATCAAGCACCCCCTAACATATTATAAGTTACTGGCTTACCAAATGATAAATCTTGAATTGTAACGATGACTGTTATTTGAACTGTATTCCCTTTCAATATTGTTTAAGGGTTTTGCTAAATCAATCGTCGAAACACATTCCTATATGCAGTTGAAACACAATAACCACGATTGTCTCAAAAAGCACCATTAACCCAATGCGGCTAACTGTATAAAACGCCAAAACTTCTTACGATTTTACCAGTATCTGTTACAATGGCACGAAGAAGACTACCAGAAGCAAGAAGATGGCAAAGTATTGGAATGCATAACACCAGGATGTCATGCAAGGCTATTGGGCGACAGCTTGATATTCACAACACCGTCATAAGTCGACTTGTTAAAACACATTGTCAAACCAACAAGGTTAAGGACTGGAGGGAGGTGCATTGGTCGGATGAGTGTCACTCTTTATTGCACGACACAGACGGGCGCCAGCGAGTCTAGAGGACGAAGAACTGCGCCTATGAGCCGAAGAACATCAGAGCATCAGTTCCTTACGGTGGTGGATCCGTCATGGTCTGGGGCTTCTCTCTCATGACTGTAAACTAGACTTGGTAACTGTTTGTGGAAATCTCAATGGGGACAACGACATCCGGGACATTCTGGATCCTGTCCTTCTGCCACATTTTGATAACCACCCATTACCTACTCGCCCTGTATTTATGGATGACAACGCCCTGCCACATCGTTCCCGACTTGTGACTCTTTTTCTCCAACAACGCTGTAACCAAACTTCCATGGCCTGCTATGACCCCGGATCTGAACCCACTGGAGCCTGTCTGGGGCATTCTTGGACGCCGAGTGCAAGCACTGGATCCGCCTGTACAAGATCTGGCATGTTTGGGAGCAGCTTTGCGCCGGGAGTGGCAGCAACTGCCTATGGAACGAATCCGGAGAATCACGACAAGCACGAGAAGGAGGGTCAAAGCAGCCATCCGTGCACAAGGTGGATGTGCACATTAACAGTTTCCATGTGATTTGTTGTCTGAAGATGACAGAGAACATTTTCAGACTGAGACACACTTTCCCACTGTGGAACTCTGCAGCCCCATAGTTGTACAGAGATACATTTTGTTGACAAGTTCCATGTGTATCTAATGAATTCCGATGTTTTACAAAAAGAATTAGTAAAGTATATATGATAGTGATAGCAGCAGATTAACAACATCAACAACAACGGGTAATTTTGCAAGTTGCAAGCAGGAGAGTAAGACCAGCAAATTGTAAAGGTGTCTTCCCAAAAGTTAGACGTCCCAAAAGTTAAACCATTGGTGTTTGGGGACCAACATTTAAGAAACTTTTTACATGCAGATACATGTACATTTTCAATATCATAAAATTTATTAATACCCCATACTTCGGCACCATACAAAAGGATTGGTTGAATTTGGGTATCAAGTATTTTGAAAAATACAGAATAGTCAACATTATCTAATTTATATAAGTGGTGTAGTACTTCTAGAAGTGCCCTTTTACCCCGAGATGATAAATTTAATATACATTTACTGAACTTACAAGAAGATGAAAAAGGAAAACCTATAGATATCTATATGAATCAACTGTTAAGACACGTTCACCTTTATAAAACCATTTCTCATTTCTTGCTAAGGGCCCACCTCTTCTACAAACAACAATTTGAGCTTTCTCTAGATTAACTGTCAACATTAGTATTCTGATCAAAGTATTTCTGTACAAATATTAAACCATTGTAAACAGGCTGATTGGATGCTTATTGACACAATTGAACAGCTGATTGACACATTCTATCTCTGAAACAACTTCAGTATGACAATGTCGAAAATCAACTCCATCGTCCAAGTGATGGCCTCAATCAACATCCAAACAGCTTGTTTATGAACGATGTACATCAAATGCCGCTGTATGCAATAAACAGGGAGTTGTTACCACTTAAGTGATATGTTTCGTTATATATCCACATACTACTTATTGCAGTATAAGTGAGATCTGTTTCAGTTAGCGAATGACCAATCTTTTGAAGTTGATTTAAGTTCTATTTTAGTAACTACTATCTAACAAACAGATCTCAGATTAAAAAAGATACCATTCCGATTTCAGCCTCTTCCAGTTACTAAGAAATACTCAATCGTTACATATTAGATATAAATCTATGGTACCAGTTTGACGTGTCTGGTCATGAGTTAATTAACATAGTGATTATATATTTCCTACCATTACACGAGTCATTAAAGCGTCATTTATGTCATTATAATGTTCTCTAATCCATTTCATCATACAGCATTTATTTCATTTAATTTTTTAAGCTCATATGGTAACAGGAAAATTGTTACTGTTCCAGTTCATTTTGAAGTGTAAAATCATTTTCGTTCTTCAAATGGTCCAACCAATATAGTCATTATGTGTGCAAACGGCCTGATTTTTTTATTAACTATCACTTTAGATGTTATTTTTGAGTCTATGCACGCATGCACACAAAACATACGTAATATGTGAATTCTGTTCTGACGTAAAAGAAATATCTAATTTAATTAGAAACACCATATAAACTACCTTCCCTCACTCTGAATAAGCAGGGCATTATTCGTTCCTTTTTATATACTTTCATTTGCATAAAAGAAGGGATTATCAAAAATGTGAAACAAGCCTCATATAAACCTCATCTTTACAAAATTGTAAATGTAGACTTTCTTGTGTTTAAGTATTCACATTGTATAGGTCAGTCCAGTATTCCTATTGTATAGGTCAGTCCAGTATTCACATTGTATAGGTCAGTCCAGTATTCACATTGTATAGGTCAGTCCAGTATTCACATTGTATAGGTCAGTCCAGTATTCACATTGTATAGGTCAGTCCAGTATTCACATTGTATAATTCAGCATTTTAATTCTATAGTGTCTGGATATTTCTGTACATGTGTGTAACTGTAAGTTATCGAGGTGTGTTACAGCACACACGGTTTAACCGTTAATACATGGAATGCTCTGCCATTCCTGGAACTGGAATATCCTAAAACACAGTCTAAGATTAGATCCGTGAAGATCCGGGTAAGAACTAGTCTTCCGCGACCCATGCTTGTCGTAAGAGGTGACTAACGGGATTGGGTGGTCAGGCTGGCTGACTTGGTTGACACATGTCATAGTATGCCAGTTGCGTAGATCGATGCTCATGCTGTTGATCACTGGATTGTCTGGTCCAGATTCGATTGTTGACAGCCGACCGCCATACAGCTGGACTATTGCTGAGTGCGGCGTTAAACAACAAACAATCAACAACTGAACTTTGTAACCTGCATTGTAAATCGTAAATCAATCTTGTTAATCACTGGGTTGTCCGGTTCAGACTCGATTGTGTACAGACCGCCGCCATATAGCTGGAATATTGCTGAGAGCGGCGTTAAACAACATACAAATACGGTGAAATACAATATATACAAAATGAAACAAAGTGAGTGAGTGAGTTTGGTTTTACGCCTCTTTTAGCAATATTCCAGCAATATCACGACGGGGGACACCAGAAATGGGCTTCACACATTGTACCCATGTGGGTAATCGAACCCGGGTCTTCGGCGAGCCGAACGAACGCTTTAACCACTAGGCTACCCCACCACCCAGTGAAACAAAGAGATAAAATACCAAACTTGAAGTACATTAGAGAAGACATAAAGACAACGTACTATGCTGAACGTATCAATGCCTACTCTAATTGAAAGTTTCACAAAGGTTTGGTCAATATGTTACAATCTGTTCTGTTAATCTAATGTTATATATACTGTACTGCTAGTATATTCTCATGTACCTATTCATTTCAACCTGTAAGCACAATTGCCTGTAAATCGATTTTGTATATATTTGTGAATCGTGTTTACACCAACCTGTTATGTAATCAACTACCTGTATGACGTGCAGCTATGGAGATTCAAAAATAAAAAATAAAACATCACCATACAAACACGGTAAGCTATGGAAGCGTATTAGGGTCACACACACACAAAAATTATTATCTCCTAATTAGGACTTAATATCTCCTAATTAGAACTTACTATCTCCTAAATAGGACTTAAGGATCTTATAAATACGTTTAAAAACGTCAATCACTTCTTCCGTTTGGTTGGTTCACTCACAGTATGTCTACATGACATTCTGCCTACACTCGTAAAACATATATAGGGAGTGTAGGCACATTGGCAATGGAAAGTGAACACATTCATCATCCCCATGTCTACATGACATTCTGCCTACACTCCTAAAACATATATAGGAGTGTTGCACATTGGCAATGGAAAGTGAACACATTCATCATCCCCATGCCTACATGACATTCTGCCTACACTCCTAAAACATATATAGGGAGTTGCACATTGGCAATGGAAAGTGAACACGTTCATCATCCCCATGTCTACATGACATTCTGCCTACACTCCTAAAACATATATAGGGAGTTGCACATTGGCAATGGAAAGTGAACACGTTCATCATCCCCATGTCTACATGACATTCTGCCTACACTCCTAAAACATATATAGGGAGTTGCACATTGGCAATGGAAAGTGAACACGTTCATCAATTAAGTAACAGATTTAACAGATAAAAAGAACAACATTCAGAGTTCATCATTTATTAAGATGATAATAGTAGCATCAACCATAGCATTACTTTTACACTTTTTATATCCATCATCTCTACACAAAATATAGTTCATTAAAGATCGCGGTTAAGGAGATGGCTTGCAGCATCAAGGACCTGTAGCTTGGATTTGCGACCTTCTAACAAGTGGTTCATAAGTCTCTGCAGCCGACAGTCAATTTCTCTATATATCCGTTTTCTGTGCACTGGAGCTGCACCAAGATCTAGTTGGGCTCTTTTCTTTCTGTTAGCATCCTCAATGCCTTGTAGATGAGAGATGAATTCAAAGACATTGAGATGTGCCTTTCTCGGTGATTTGTTTCATTGGGAATGCCAACCCACAAAGTCATTGTTCGTACGAGGACCATCGTTACCGAACTGATTCCACATGAACACTTTAAACATAGCATCGTCGTCTACCCAAGTTGTTGTCACATAGTCTGCAAATGTATTCACTAAGAACTGGTTTGGTCTATCCAAGCTTCTTGTACCATGTCGATGGGCAACAGAGGAAGACATGCTCTTTGACGAACTATAGCTTGCACTCCAGCATCTCCCTTGTAGTCCAATGGTTTGCACTGTTCTGAGCAGACATTGGCTGTACTTCTTGGATGGCTTGAACGGCAGGTAATTCAAAGTCTGTGTGGACGATGTCTGGGCCAAGTTCAGCTCCAGGTGTAGCCAGGACTACATCTTTGATATGAGTAAAGAGTCTTACATATATTAAACAAAGACTTAAAGATATATTCCTTAAAAATTGGTTAACTAGTCTCTCATTATCTAATAAATGTTTTTACTACAAAATGATAAAAGATTCAATATATACAGAACATTATCTTTTAGTCTTGACCATAAGGAAATATAAATCTTCATTAGCGAGATTCCGCTGCTCCGCGCATGATTTATATGTTGAAACTGGGAGATACCAAGGTATTGAGAAAGAAAGTAGAATCTGCCAAATGTGCAACTTACACGAGGTCGAAGATGAGTTTCACTTTTTATGTGTTTGTCCAGCATACTTATCGTTAAGAAATAGATATAAATTTATAAAGAAATATTATTATATACATCCTGAAATGCATAAGTTTATATCATTGATGAATAATTCCAGTAAAACACATATAGAAAGATCGTCCATATATATCCATAAAGCTTTTATTCTCCGAAAGAATGCTCTACTACCCGCACATGATTAATCAATGTACTACAGGCCTACGGCCTTTCAGTATGAAATAAAGACCATCGTCGATAACAAGGAAAGGCTGACTGCCTTTAGTCTGGGACCAAGGGCCATCGGACACGAAGTCGACCTTTTGAAATTTCGCTATGGACACGAAGTCGACCTGCGGCTAACTTTGATGTCGAAGGTGTTGTTAGAGTCACGCTAATCCGCCAGTGGGTGTTGTTTTAAGATTGTCGATAACTTTGGCGTGCAAAAGGCGTGAACATAGTTCACCCACGTAGTTCACACAAAATGTCATCAATGTCATAAATGTTATCATATGAGAGTGATTTTTACAATGATGAACACATTTCATTCAATTTGGATATATATAAGGAAAGAACTTGAGGTAGTTTACATTCAGTTTCGAAATGGCAAATGCTCAGTTGAATCAGCGATTTCTTCCTACATCTCGTGGTGGCAGATACCTGTGTGTTGGTGGCTTTATGTACCGTGTGAATAAGAGGAAGAGAGATTGGATATCTTGGAAGTGCACAGAAAAGAACTGTAACTCCACTGCGTCAACCGTCAATGACATAGTGACGAAGGTGAAAGGCGTCCATAGTCATCCCAATGTCGAAGTAGACATGAAGGTAAGCATTTTCTCAATGCCTAATATCAATATGTTACAAAGAAAAATATAAAATAAAATGTAAAATAAATATATCTGATCCGAACCATGTTTTGCATAATTTACATTTGAAACCCGCACCAAAACCATTTAGAAGGGTGGCACTCTCGTCTCAAGAGATTGGTGGGGAAGGCGCACCCCAATATCTTTGAAATGATCAAGTTTCTTGCAAAGGAGCAGACTCACACTGAAGTCCGCCTGTTGCAGTTCGGCGGTGGACAAAAACGTCCCTTGAAGAAAAAGAAGTACAGGGATTTGGAACGTCGCCTGGACGTCCTAAAACATGATCTTAGGAATGGCCTCATCAACACCAGAGATTTTGCAGATGCTGCATCTCACCTGCTTCATGTGGGATGATTTCGAATCAGAAATAAAATGGACGAAATATAATACTTTTCTCCTGTTGTCTGTGCTTTCAACCGCATAATCCGGATTATCACCTTGTGTAAACACTGGATTATCTCTGTCTTTTTTAATCCCCTGTTGATTGGTATAATGTCAAATGGACAGGACGTCGACCTTTTTCTTACCTGAACCGTGACATGTCACCCAAAGGTCGACGTCCTGTGCACTGTGAATAAAGGCCAAAAGGACTCGCCCGTTGTCGTTCGTGGGAACCTGATCGCCCGCCAAATATGCGCAGCCTACCAAGCCGATTCAACTGATTCTTTGAATGGGTAAGACGTCATATCGCCCAGACATTTGAATTAACAAATTAATAAATGAATTAATGAATAAATGTGCTATTTTATGAATTCCTACTTCTATTATCAGTATGGAAGTGAATTAGTTATGAATTAAATCAAGTCAGAACCCCCACCCTCCACCACCCCACCCCACCCTTAAATTAAAAAAATTGTCACATGAGCAATCGGAATTCGTTTCCTTTAATGTTACCGTGAAAAACGTTAGTACAGCCATGTCTGAGACGTGTAAAAGTTGCCGTCAACCTTAGTCAGCTTTGAGTCAAGATTGTCAGATCGGTGTCTACTATACGTGTTAGTGTTTGAAACTCCACTAAGGTCAGGCGTCATTACAACCATATGACACAGGTAATGGCGTACATGAAAAAGCCTTGCGGCCCTGTCCGGGTTCCTGCTTGGTGTTAACAAAAAGGCAGGTATCTGGCATTGATATACATGACTCTACAACATGTGTAAGCTAAGGGTATGTCAAATAACACACCAACACCGACACTACAAACAGGCATCTACACACTGGACATATGTGAGTGTAATTCACGTTCGTGTGACAAGTAAACTCAAATGTTGTACGTACCTTAACCCGGGGAGTTAGGAAGCTCCTTGTCCTACCTGTATGTCGGAGACGACAGGTTGATCAATAGCGTTTGTTGGACAAGCAGCCACTTTCAGCTGGCGATTGAGTCGGGTCTAAGCACACGCATCAACTCGCAACGTATACGCGGTTTCAGCAAATTGTGTCTTCGGGACCACGTTATCTCCCTTTACGGTGTGACTTGAGTCACTGATCCGGGTTTATGTAGACAGTACACATGTACAGGATCTCCCTTCACACTGAGTGAGTCACTGATCCTGGTGTGTGCAGACTTATGTTATTATAACACACGTGTACATGATCTCCCTTCACAGTGAGTGACTGATCCTGGTGTGTGTAGACAGTACACATGTACAAGATCTCCCTTCACAGTGAGTGACTGATCCGGGTGTGTTTAGACAGTACACATGTACAGGATGTCCCTTCACAGTGAGTGACTGATCCGGGTGTGTGTAGACAGTGCACATGTACAGGATGTCCCTTCACAGTGAATGACTGATCCGGGTGTGTGTAGACAGTACACATGTACAGGATGTCCCTTCACAGTGAGTGAGTGATCCGGGTGTGTGTAGACAGTACACATGTACAGGATCTCCCTTCACAGTGAGTGACTGATCCGGGTGTGTGTAGACAGTACACATGTACAGGATGTCCCTTCACAGTGAGTGACTGATCCGGGTGTGTGTAGACAGTACACATGTACAGGATCTCCCTTCACAGTGAGTGACTGATCCGGGTGTGTTTAGACAGTACACATGTACAGGATGTCCCTTCACAGTGAGTGACTGATCCGGGTGTGTGTAGACAGTACACATGTACAGGATGTCCCTTCACAGTGAGTGAGTGATCCGGGTGTGTGTAGACAGTACACATGTACAGGATCTCCCTTCACAGTGAATAACTGATCCGGGTGTGTGTAGACAGTACACATGTACAGGATGTCCCTTCACAGTGAGTGACTGATCCGGGTGTGTTTAGACAGTACACATGTACAGGATCTCCCTTCACAGTGAGTGACTGATCCGGGTGTGTGTAGACAGTACACATGTACAGGATCTCCCTTCACAGTGAGTGAGTGATCCGGGTGTGTGTAGACAGTACACATGCACAGGATCTCCCTTCACAGTGAGTGAGTGATCCGGGTGTGTGTAGACTTATGTTATTATAATACACATTTACAGGATCTCCCTTCACAATGAGTGACTGATCCTGGTGTGTGTAGACTTATTTTATTATAATACACATGTACATGATCTCCCTTCACAGTGAGTGACTGATCCAGATGTGTGTAGACTTATGTTATTATAATACACACGTACAGGATCTCCCTTCACAGTGAGTGACTGGTTCAGGTGTGTGTAGACTTATGTTATTATAATACACATGTACAGGATCTCCCTTCACAATGAGTGACTGGTTCAGGTGTGTGTAGACTTATGTTATTATAATACACATGTACAGGATCTCCCTTCACAGTGAGTGACTGGTTCAGGTGTGTGTAGACTTATTTTATTATAATACACATGTACATGATCTCCCTTCACAGTGAGTGACTGATCCAGATGTGTGTAGACTTATGTTATTATAATACACACGTACAGGATCTCCCTTCACAGTGAGTGACTGGTTCAGGTGTGTGTAGACTTATGTTATTATAATACACATGTACAGGATCTCCCTTCACAATGAGTGACTGGTTCAGGTGTGTGTAGACTTATGTTATTATAATACACATGTACAGGATCTCCCTTCACAGTGAGTGACTGGTTCAGGTGTGTGTAGACTTATGTTATTATAATACACATGTACAGGATCTCCCTTCACAATGAGTGACTGGTTCAGGTGTGTGGAGACTTATGTTATTATAATACACATGTACAGGATCTCCCTTCACGGTGAGTCACTGATCCAGACTCGATTATTTACAGACCACAGCTATATAGTTGGAATATTGCTGAGTGCGGCGTAAAACTAAACTCACTCACTCACTCACCCCTTCACAGTGAGTGACTGGTTCAGGTGTGTGTAGACTTATGTTATTACAACACAGATGTACAGGATCTTCCTTCAATGTGTGCGTGTGCGCGCGTGCGTGCGTGTTTGCGTTTCTGTCAGTTCATTTAGCACAATTAAGACGGGCTCCCGTATGTATTCTGGCAGGTTAACTTGCACCTTTGCTAACAATTATGAGATTCCTAGTTTAAAACGTCGTCCCGATCGAAATTTCAATGTTACAATAATTGCTCTACACTTTCAGGATATAATAATATAATACCACATATTAAGGTCATTTGTTTATTTGTTGTGAGTTGTCTACAAAAACGTCAGATTTGAGGCATTGACAGTAACAAAAACCTTAGTAACGTTTGCCACGATTTAACATTGATACATTCTATTATCCTGGTATATTTCATATCAGTTGTATTTTGAACGCTACTCTTACATAAAATGACTTTTGCTATACTTAGTTTGTAGATTGTTGTTTAACGCCGCAATCATGGTGATAATCTGTAAACAGTCACAGTCTGGACCAGGCAATCCAGTGATCAACAGCACGAGCATTGACCTACGTAACTTGGATAAGATGACATGTACAAGTCGGCGAGCCAGAACACCCGACCCTGTTAGTCGACTTTTACAACAAGCATGGGTTGCTGAAGATCAATTCTAACACGGATCTTCGCGGATTTTGTGAGATATGATGATATCTAATTAACTTGTCTACAGCCGATTGTGACGTCACATTTTTTGCTTTCTATGACACAATAAATGTGTGACGTCAAATGTTCAGAACTACACATTGCAGTTTTCTTTCGGGGTCTCAAATTCATGTATGCATATGTCCCGGTTAATGATGCGATACAACTGTTCAGTGAGCAAATACAACGATACAGTTTGAGTGAGTGAGTTTAGTTTTACGCCGCTGTAATATTCCAGCAATATCATGTCGGGGAACCGAACCCGAGTCTTTGGCGGGAGGAGCGAACGCCTCAACCACCCCTGTCGCCTTAATGCGAGGGGCGGTAGGGCAGCCTAGTGGTTAAAGCGTTCGCTCGTCAATCCGAAGATCCGGGTTCGATTCCCCACATGGGTACAAGGTGATGTGTGAAGCCCATTTCTGGTGTCCCCAGCCGTGATATTGCTGGAATATTGCTACAAGCGGCGTAAAACCACACTCACTCACTTAATGTGAGATGACAGGCCAAGGGGTTGGGGTATTGTGCTGACAACCCTGATAACCTAATCTGGGCGGATCGGTATTCGAACCAACAATTATAGGTTTTGGGGTGACCATTGGACGCAGCTCTGCAACACAACGCAACGGACACACGCACACACGCACAAACTACGTCTGAATACTATCACCGACAGAAAGACTCCTCCCTACATCAGACAAACACCATGAAACACCTTGTGACGCTTGATACGTTTTAACAAAAAACGTGTTCCATAAAATTCTCTATTATGTAAGTTTTCTAGGATGCCGGATGTCAAAAAATAACATATTGAATTTGGAAACGGTCGATTCCTCCTGTAAGATAAATATAATGCTGTTCATTCTTGCGATGAGGTTTTCACCATCAAGCATATTCTGCTTGAATGCGTGGACTTATCGTCTGCAAGGGACTCACATTATGATGCAACAAACCTAAAAGATCTGTTCTCCCGCGTGAGCGCTCATCTGATAGTGAACTACCTGAGGGAAGTTGATCTGTATAATAAATTGTAACTGCGAAATGTAACAACCATAAATTGTAACTATGAAACGTGACTAACAAATTGCCTGCCTTTAAATTTGATGCTATGACTTTCTCTGCTTTTAAATGACAATGTAATCAATATATGTCTTTGAAATAAAACTCATTCCGAGTATGTACTTACAATGTTTACTAATGCAAACTTGTTCTCGTCACTATATGGCTGGAAAAATGCCGATGTGACGTAAAGCCCAACTCAACTCAACTCAACTGTTCATTCATTCTGAATATTTCAATATTTCTTGAGACCTATTTAATTACATAACAGCCTTCGGGCGTAGTTAGTCGCCTGCAGCAGGTTTGGAATGGTTGCTTGGTGAATATCCTTTTAAAGTAGACGCAGAAATACTATACATATTTTGGTAGACGTGGAATCAATAACTGCACCTGTCGCGCGTAGTATTTCGCCTACAGCAGTTATGGAATGGTTGCCAAGTGATCATCATTTCAAAGTAGACGCAGAAATGCAATACATATTTTGGCATACGTAGAATCAATAACCGCCAGTTGAGACTCAATGTATTAATTGATCACAAATGCTATGACGTATGAGCAAGACGCCAGATTTCCTGGTGACTGGTTATCTCATTAAGACCGTGTTGCTTTATAGTTGTTGGGAGCGGTGGGGTAGCTTAACGGTTATAGCATCCGTTCGTCTCGCCGCAGACCCGGATTCGATTCCCCACATGCGTACAATATGTGAAGTCCATATCTGGTGTCCCCCACAGTGATATTCCTGGAATATTGCTAAAGGCGTCGTAAAACTATATTCCCTTACTATGGCTGGTGTTGTATTTGTACTTCCCACAATGTAATTTTGAGACAAGAAATATGTGCACTGACGACATCTTCAGGTTACCGTTTAACATACTCTCAAAGTAGTTCCGCCAAAGGGTACATACATATACCTACCCACAATCTCTTTGTTTTCTACTAACTATCTTCTATTCTGAAGAGGGGCGGTGGGGTAGCCCAGTGGTTAAAGCGTTCGCTAGTCACGCCGAAGACCCGGGTTCGATTCCCCACATGGGTACAATATGTGAAGCCCATTTCTGGTGTTCCCCGCCGTGATATTGCTGGAATATTGCTACAAGCGGCGTAAAACCAAACTCACTCACTCACTTTGTTTTATTTTGTATACATTGTATTTAGCGTAAAGCTAAACTCACTCACTCACTCTATTTTGAAGAACAATAACAGGCCTAATGAGAAATTATTTAAGTGTCACACATCGTAATTCGGTTAAAAGTCACGGTAAATATTCTGTACAATATACACCCAAACTGCCTTTAGACATTGAAGACACAAGATACAGATTAAAACGGAGGTGATAATGAAAGAGAGAATTAAGGGACTGTAATTCTCGCGGGGGAGCTACTTCCGGTACTAAGCTGGTTTCCAGCTCCCTTAGCGCACGCCAACGTGCGATATGCAAGACGGGGCCCAGCTTACTTACGGTACCAAATTTCCAGTGACGCGGGTGTATTCAAGAACCAGTTCTGTTTCCAACTTGCGCGACCACCAAATATGACTTTACTAACCGGACCAAGTGTACAACCATGCTTGGCTGTCACAGCTTGTGACTGTCATAATAGTTAAGACGATTAGATCGGAAATTTGTTATTCCTGCAAGGACTATCTGCTCCTTACTGTCAACTGACAACGATGAGACCATTGGGAAAGGTATGAAACGTTGTTTGTCCCCGGAAGTACTAAACAACGTAAGGTCTCGCGAAGTGCCGTGACCTACTTATGGGTCTAATCTAAAAAACATAAAGTCACGCCAGTGTATGCAGGTAAACAGGTGGATGACACAACACCATCCAGATATGAATAGTTTATACACGCTGCCAGGATTGGGTGTTGGCTGGTAGCACTCAGCGATATTCCAGCTATATGGCTGCGGTCTGTAAATAATCGAGTCTAATAACTAAAAACGACAAAACCCTTTCCTCATCCATAAGAAATCTCTGCCAAAAGCAGAGTTGATTGTATACAAAACTGACTATATTGTGTGCATGTGTCTATTTGTTTAAGGGCGGTGGGGTAGCCTAATGGTTAAAGCGTTGGCTCGTCACGTCGAAGACCCGGGTTCGAATCCCCACATGGGTACAATGTGTGAAGCCCATTCTGGTGTCCCCAGCCGTGATATTGCTGGAATATTGCTAAAAGCGGCGTTAAACCATACTCAGTCAGTCAGGCAGTCAGTCTATTTGTTTAACGCCACACTTAGGAATATTACAGCTGTATGCCGGCGGTCTGGAAGAAAATCGAGTCTAGACTAGACAATCCAGTGATCAACAGCATGAGCATCGATCTACGCAGTTGGGAACCGATGACATGTGCCAACCAAGTCAGCGAGCCTGACCACCCGATCCCGTTAGTCGCCTCTTACACAAGCATGGGTTGCTGAAGATCAATTCTAGCCCGGATCTTCACGGGTGTATAAATCGTGATATTACATGATTTGCAAAAGGCTTGTTTACAACAGTAATTTGAATGTGTTTGTTGATAAAGTGAGCGGAATAGAGACACGTAGTGGTTAAAGCGTTGGCTCTTCACGCAGAAGACCCGGGTTCGATTCCCCACATGGGTACAATGTCAATTCTAACCCGGATCTTCACGTGTCTCAGCTGCTAAATAAGGAACGGGAGCAGAAAGTCTTCGCTGAAACATTTAACAAAGCAACGGTCTTAAAATCCAATAGGTGAGAAGGAGTTGTCAGTGCGGAGTTAACTGTAAAGCTATATTTCATATATTATAACGTAACCTCAGTCTACAGACCCTTCACCCGAGAGACCACTGTCGATTGCCTGACAACGTTCGCAACCACGCTGTGGGCCTATCCGATACCCGATACCCGATACGTGCTCAGTGTTTGAGGAGGAGGTCAAGGTTAGACAAGCTTAATATTCCACAAGTCCTCCACGGAAACATGTTTCCCGGTCCCGAACGCCAATAATGTCAGATCGCAACCTGATAAGTTATTGTATATATGTTAGCAATCTCACTACAGCTTGTTCAGCTAGACCTGATCAAGTGAATACAAATTGCGTGACAGTGTCACACCTGGTTGGGTCTATTGTGAAGGGGTGCACCTTTGTCAGTTGGTTGTCACCATGTCCGCACAGCCGAGGCAAGGTCGCCGTTTCACATCTCAATGTTGAGAAATCATCAGCAATATCCTAACGTTCTTTAAAAATGAAGCTGCAAACATATTGCAGTTGAACATGAAATAGAAAAAGTGATAATTGAACTGGGTGTAGAGAATGATAGCGCGAGTGGAACGGATTGTGAACGTAATTGACGTCTGTACGTTGTAAAGTTAGTAAACCAAACTAGACAGCATATGACTTTATAAATAATTCAATTAAAACATGAAATGATTGTTTTTTCAGAAGTGTTGTTTTCCGGGACAAGTTCTGTAACGAATCCATGCATGCATGTTTTGCATGAACGCAACATTAATAACATTCTTTGCTCTCCTATTTAATGGGGGCGGTGGGGTAGCACAGTGGTTAAAGCATCGGCTCGTCACGCCGAAGACCAGGGTTCGAATCTCCACATGGGCACAATGTGTGAAGCCCATTTCTGGTGTCCCCCGCCGTGATGTTGCTGGAATATTGCTAAAAGCGGCGTAAAACCATACTCAGTCAGTCAGTCCTATTTAATGAAGTTAAGTCGACCTGCCGTTTGTGCCATTTGACCTCCGGGTCATGCATATGTAGAGTAGCTCAAGTCAAGCTGAACGAGCTGTAGTTGGTATCGTTTCAAGCCCAAGGGTACAAGGGTGAGACCTGAATTGAGTACACGTGGGCTTGGTGGACAACGCCCCACCTCTGACATAAATCAATCTGAAACCTCTGTTGCACTGAGCCGCTCAACTACCATGCACTTGTCGTCTGCAATTTAACGATTTGGTTATTAAAGCTTGGTATAACATATATATTAAAGAAATTAATCTCATCACGAGCACATGCCGATGTAGCAAAGGAATCCTTCAACAACAATTGCCGGCTTTGTTGACAGTCGATAACGTCCGGGTGTGGTCACGTGACAGGGCTACCCGATCAATGGTGGTTACTGAAAACCATCAACCATTTAAACAATGGTTGTCGGATTAGAATTGAGACTACACTGTTGAGTGTTTTGTGGTCAGACCGACGTGTCTTTTGTAACCTATGGTTTTCAGGTATTTGCTGGCGGCCATCACGGGCTCACTGGAAGGAATGGAGGATAAAGTCGTTTGATGTGAGACTTTTGATGAGCATTGATCGTCGCTCTTATAGAAATAACGAAGTGCATTGTATTCAAACTGTGGGTTGGTTGCCTTGGTGACCAGTATATTGACATCGGTTTGTTGACACTTGGTGTATTTCAACAAAGCAACAACTATAACTCCGCCATCGTCTGTGATGGGTTTCCACTCTCTGACGTGGCTAGTTAGACTTGTTTTAGCAACAGGACGTCAGAGGACGTCGTTAGAACTCGGTGTTGTTTTTATGCGGTGGAAATGTTTGGTTGTAGACGGAAACGGTTGTGGACGTCTTTGATAGCTGTGGCCATATTGTTCGCAGTCATGCGCTATACTCTGCACCATTATCAAGACTTTCATGAGGTTATGTTCCATAAGCATGTACATGGTTTTTCTGTCAATAGACTTCTTTGTACGGCAGCTTTAAGCGGACGTCAAGGTCAGGGATGTGTTTCCGATCAAGGTCACGGAAGTATTTCAGTTCAAGGTCACGGAAGTGTTTCTACTCAAGGTCATGGAAATTTTTCAAATCAAGACCATTTAAATGTTTCAAATGAAGATCACGCATTCAACACAAGCAAACTCCCGCAAGACAAATTCCTCCCCCGAGACACCTCACTGATAGGTGCAAGTGTTATTTCCCGATCAAATGCGTCCTGGTCACGTGACGGTAGCGCGTGTATTGGAGATACTAATTTCGTGAAAACAGTTTTACACTCTCCAGCTGGAGACACACCAATCTACGTTCACCCTGCGACGGAGGATATTTGGGTGTCTGCAACAATTATAAAGGGAGACGTGTGGGAAGGGGACTTGGTGACAAAGTTCTACAACTTCTTCAAACAAGATGACGATCTTGTATTGGTCGACATCGGCGGGAACATCGGCGTGTACGGGTTAACTATAGCTAAAATGGGGAGAAAGGTTGTACTAGTCGAACCTCTACTGAAGAACGTGAAGAAACTCTGTCACTCTATACGTGACGGTAATTACACAAACGCCTACATCGTCCACAACGCCGTATCCAACACAAGGGTCAAGGTCGCCTTAGGGAGCCACGCCAGGAACGTCGGTGGCACATACGTGAAACCTGTAACATCAGACAGCGAGGAGACAGCGCAGACCATGTTGCTGGATGATTTACTGGAGGTGTTTCAGTTCTACAAAGTGGCAATGAAGATGGATGTTGAAGGACACGAGGATGAAGTTCTTCTCGGTGCGGAGACATTCTTCTCCAAGGTCGACGTCAGGTATGTACTGATGGAATGGAACACACACCAGAACAAACCGGAAGCTAAGAATATCATCGAGTTCCTCACCAAGCACAACATGGTACCCGTACACCCGGTTAAAGAACATAACCTGGCCTTGAACAGATCCGGGAAATGGCCAGGTGATGTGATATGGAAGAAAGGTGCATGATTCAAATAAATCAATAAGTGCAATGTTTCATTTTACTTATTTCCTGATCGAGGGGATCTGGTTCAGAATTGATCAACAGAAACCCAATGACCTGATAAATAGGATGGACTATCGGGCTCTGGGAATGTTTCATTCTACGTATTTCTTTGTCGTGGGAATCAGGCTCCTCAGCAACCACAGTGATAGGAAAATAACTGAATGTCAGGCTCGATGGCATGGTTGATGGAGCGTCATCGTTACCTGAAGTGGATTATTGCTCAGAATGTCAACCACTGGATTTGTTTCCTGGCCGTGGGATTCCGGGTCAGAATTCCAACCAGCAACCAGGGCGGCATACATGGGTATGTCTGGCTCGATGACATAGTTGATAGAGCGTCATCGTTACCTGATGTTGTGGATTATTGCTCAGAATGTCAACCACTGGATTTTTAGATTGTGATGATATGGCTGGAATATTGGCGAGTGCGGCAAATCAAGCAAACAATCAAACAAGCAAACAAGCAAACAAGCAAACAAGCAAACAATCAAATCAAGCAAACAAGCAAACAAGCAAATCAAGCAAACAATCAAATCAAGCAAACAATCAAACAAGCAAACAAGCAAACAAGCAAAGCAAACAAGCAAACAAGCAAACAAGCAAACAAGCAAACAATCAAATCAAGCAAACAATCAAACAAGCAAACAAGCAAACAATCAAATCAAGCAAACAAGCAAACAAGCAAACAATCAAATCAAGCAAGCAATCAAGTCAAGCAAACAATCAAACAAGCAAACAATCAAATCAAGCAAACAATCAAATCAAGCAAACAATCAAACAATCAAACAATCAAACAATCAAACAATCAAATCAAGCAAACAATCAAATCAAGCAAACAATCAAACAATCAAATCAAGCAAACAATCAAATCAAGCAAACAATCAAACAAAACAAACAAGCAAACAATCAAATCAAGCAAACAATCAAATCAAGCAAACAATCAAATCAAGCAAACAATCAAACAAAGCAAACAAGCAAACAAGCAAACAAGCAAACAATCAAAACAAGCAAACAATCAAAACAAGCAAACAATCAAATCAAGCAAACAATCAAATCAAGCAAACAAGCAAACAAGCAAACAAGCAAAACAAGCAAACAAGCAAACAAGCAAACAATCTAAGAACGTTCGGCCTTTTCGGTTTATGTTCCACACCAGCTTGGTTTGCTGTGGACTAGTTCTAACCTAGCATCCAGGGGGTGTATCAATATTGACAGCAACCAGGGACTGGAGGATGTGGAGGAAACTTATTTTGAGTGAGTGAGTGAGTGAGTGAGCGAGTTGGATAAGAAGCCTCTGTGAATATTATTTAATATAATTTAATGTGTGTCAGCTTTATGTTGGATGAAAGGCAATGTACCCAAGAAAATACGTTTAAAATGTCAATGATCAAAATTCGCAGGCAGTCACTCTTGCTTAAATGGGTATAAAAATTCGTTATGTAATTATGGGATTCGACCCACGATCACCAGATCCAGTTGGGAGCAACTCGTCACAGAGCGGGACAGAGTGTGATATTTTGAGTTATTTCGAAATCCGACCAACCAGAGCAGGTAATATTTGTACACGTACAAGATCAGCACATCAGGATCGAGTTGAGAAGACACGATGGTGGATTTAGCGACCTATAGATCGAGAATCGGCCAATTTGTGCACCCACCCGGGTCACGACAGGGGAGCCATGTCGGGACGGACGATGAGTACACACCTCACACCTCCACATCAGATTTTCCGCTAAGACTGTCTGCTTGTGCTGGTATTCTTCACTCTGCATCTGCTTGTCACTTCGGTTTCTACTACTCAGAGTATTGCAATTCGAGACCAGTTGTGTGATTATTTGTGTGATTATGGATTTGTTTATGTTGGTGACGTCACTGTGCGAAGTGATGTGTTCAGTCAACCATTGCATTTTCACAGCCCCACCGTCACACTCCCTGAGCAGTTATATATTCCAGCTAGAATAGTACAGATACATTTGATGGTATCGGGAGATATAGAGATGAACCCAGGCCCTAGCCCCGAGCTTAACGATTTGAAGCAGGAGATCATTAAGCACATAAACGATCTGGGAGATAGACTGTCAGGTGAAATCAAAGAAATTAGGGCGGACGTACAATCTATAAGAGCAGAGATTGTAGATGTCAGACGTGAGGTGGAAAAGGGCAAGAAAAACCGGGAGGAGATAAGATCAGATATAGATAAACTGAATGAGAAACATGACAACCTGGAGAGTTATGTTGAGCACGTAGAGTTCAGGATGGAGGACCAGGAGAGACGGGGGAGGAGAAACAACATGATTCTATACGGTATTGAGGAGACGCCTAATGAGGCTTACACAGAGAGTAAACGTAAAGTACTGGAAATACTTAATAACGCCAGGAAAGTGAAAGATATGTCCCCACTTGATGCACGTGACATAGAGAGAGCACATCGTTTAGGTAAGAGCTCAAATAAGACAAGACCTATGATCGTGCGCGTGTGTCACTGGGAGGACAAGTGGAGGTCAGTCAAACTGCGTGATGTCCTCAGAGACATGAAAATTGGTATTGCTAACAACCTAACCTTTTTCCAGAAACAAGAACTTGATAGACTGAGACAGAGTGACCCTGATAACAGGTACTATTACAAGGGTAATAAACTGCTGAGTCAGCCTAGGGGTGAGTTGGAGAGTGCCCCAGGGGGTGCAGGAGGTGAGAGCGATGAGGCGCTACCCTCCGGACCACAGGCTGGGGGTGGTATCTCAAGAAACCTCAGGTCTCACTCTAGACGTGGTCGGTACCAATAGGGGTGTGGCCAGGGTATAACTACTGACACTGATCCACCCAGTGATTGTACGGCGCATCACTCACCCTCCGCTCAGTCAACCGCGTCACCTGATGAGTTTTATCATCAATCATTCCTATTTTGGAATGTGTCTGGCTTATCATCTAAATTATCCGATAATGAGTTCCTTATGTATATCAAAACATTTGAGATTATCGGACTTACCGAAACGTGGATGAATGATTGTGATGTTGATAATATATTTGATGACTATGTCACGTTCACGAAACCTGCAGATAAGTTATCTCACCGCGGCAGATTATCAGGTGGCATAGTTGTGCTAGTTAGAAAATGTCTTAGACAATATATCAAATGGTGCAAAATTACTGAAAATACAGTTAACATTTTATTTGATAAGACATTAGGTAACGATAAAGATCTGTTGTATTCCTGTGTATATGTACACCCTGAGGGGTCAACCTGGTATGAAAAGACAAACGTACATTGTAAAAACGGGATTCAGTTGTTACAGGAAAATCTAGTAGATATATTGTCGGATCATCCAGATGCATCTGTTGTGGGTGGCGGAGATTTCAATGCGAGAACAGGAAATGACCCGGACTTTATTGAGGATGATATACTTGAACATATAGAAACAGACACGTCAAATTGGATATTTCTTGTAGATAAATTTAACCTCGCAAGATTCTCCGTCGACAAGACTGTTAATTCATTTGGACGATCTTTGGTAGAATTATGTGCTGTTTTGAATATCCATATCATGAATGGGAGATGCGGAGCAGACAAAAATATTGGAGATTTTACATTTCTTGGGTCAATGGGGGCCAGCGCAATTGATTATATTATTGCATCATCATGTCTGTTCTCGTCTTGTACTGACTTCAATATACAATCTCGCACAGAGTCCACGCACCTCCCAGTCACGATGAAATTGGTTACAACACACAAGCGGGAATATGATGTAATAAAAGAAGATTTGAATCATAGTTATAAGTTTGTTTGGAATGAAGAAATATCGGATGAGTTTAGACAAAATATGCTCTCAGATAGTGTGCAGGACTTACTCGATAAATGTTTAGATACAGCCTTTAGTGATATCAATCAGAGTATAGAATATATTGCAGATGCTTTGTGCTCTGCTGCTATGGGTATGAAACGAAAATCGACACATAGATATTATAGCAAGAACAGCTCATGGTTTGATAGTGAATGTAGGCGTTTGAAAGCCGAGCGTTGCCGGAAATTAAATCAGTTCAGAATTTATAAAGACAAACAGCACTTAGATGAGTACCATTTAGTTAGAAACCTATATAACGCTAAGTGTAAGCAGAAAAGAACAGAGTACTATAAACAAAAACAGATAAAACTAGAAAACCATATCAATTCCAAAGAGTTTTGGTCAATCCTTCAAGGCTTAAATGGTAAACAGTCTACTAAACATGATATCAGTATATACGTACCCGTGAGTGGTTTGAACATTTCAAACAATTGTTTACATCAACTAGCAATGATGTAACAGAGGATGTAAGTGCTGGCAACGAGAGTACTAATGTACGTACATGCACACCAACTGACTTTGACCTATTGACTAATGATATTCTAGATCCACCTATTACCAGACAAGAAATTATAGATAGTATAAGACACTTAAAGGTAAACAAAGCAGCGGGTGTTGATGATATATTACCTGAATTTATTAAATATTCTGAAGATATCTTATTACCTTACTTGGAGTTGATTTTTAATGTTATTTTAGAGAGCGGTAATTTTCCATCGACTTGGACTATTGGAATTATTATCCCAATTCATAAGAGCGGGAACATTAATAATGTTGATAATTATAGAGGTATAAATCTGTTAAGTATATTGGGAAAGGTTTTTGTCTATATCATCAACAAGAGATTGACTTTTGGGCAAATACTTTTGATAAAATAGATGAATCCCAAGCCGGCTTTAGGGCAGGATACAGTACTGTCGATAATATCTTTATACTTAATTCAATTGTTCAGAAGTGTCTAAATACAAAGGGAAAGAAAATGTATGCTTTGTTTGTCGATTTTAAGAAAGCGTTTGATTCAATACAGAGAGAAAAACTTTGGGGGGGTAATGCAAAAACATGGTATTAGCCCTAAGATGAATAGATTGCTACAGAAGATATATGATAATGTGAAAGTTTGCATCAGAAATAATCATGAAATATCAGATACCTTCAATTGCAATGTTGGGCTTAGACAAGGCTGTATTCTGAGTCCATTCCTGTTCTCAATGTTCATTAATGAATTTGCTTCGATAATACAACAAAATGGTACTCATGGTATCCAGTTACATCCCTATTTGACACAATTGTTTTTATTGTTGTTTGCCGATGATATGATTCTGTTTGCGACTACTGTTGTTGGATTACAAAGGCATATACATGAGTTGGAACATTATTGCAATGAGGCAGGATTAACTGTTAATTTTGAGAAAACTAGAATAGTCGTATTCAAAAATGGGGGCAAACTATCTAAAACGGAAAAATGGTATTATAAAGGAGAGCCGCTCCAAGTCACACAATCATATAAATACCTTGGAGTCTACTTCACTAATCGTCTTGGCTTTTCAGCACATGCTAAATATTGTTCCACACTAGCCAAAAAAGGTACTTATTGGGGTTCTCAAAAGTATTCACAAACTCGTAGATATTGATTATCATTCTTTGTTCAAAATATTTGATACAAAAATTCTTCCTATTCTATTGTATGGTTCAGAGGTATGGGGTTTCAATAATTTTGACGTAATTGAGAAAATACATTTATATACTTGCAAGAAATTTTTAGGAGTGAAAGTAAGTACACCTAATGCCATGGTATATGGAGATTGTGGAAGATTTCCCATACACATTTTTGCTAAAGCTAGAATAATAAAATATTGGATACGTCTGTTATATATGCCATCTGATAGATACCCTAGACAGTGTTATGATGTGATGTTAATGTACGATAACAACGGGAAGACTAACTGGGTGACTAACATCCGAGAACTGTTAAATACAATAGGTTTTGGGGAGGTATGGCAAAGGCGAAATGTTGACTTTCATACACATTTTGTGAATAATGTTACTCAAAGGCTCAAAGATATATACACACAAGAATGGGTTGTAGCACTGTCATTGTCAAGTAAATGTTTCTATTATAGAATGTTTAAATCCCATATATACAGAGAGAATTATCTGCTGTCACTAAATATCAAGAAATTTCGAAAGGCTTTTGCTCGGTTTAGGTGTTCCTCAAATGACTTGGCAATCGAAACAGGGAGATATCATAAAATAGAGAGGGAAAATAGAATTTGTACATTTTGTGATCTTAATTGTGTAGAAGATGAATATCACTTCCTCTTAATTTGCCCATTATATTGTGAGTTAAGAAAAAAAAATGTCCCAAGATATTATTCTGTATATCCCGATAGGGTGAAATTTTCTTTGTTAATGAGTACTGATGACAATGTTCTTATCCGTAAGTTGTCAACCTTTATCTATCAAGCATTGTCTCTAAGAAATAAACATAATAATCCATAGAATGTATGTACTCATATTGTTATTTGTTACGATATGGTATGATGTGGTGCGATATGATATGATATGATACATGGTATGATATGACATGATGTAATACGGGGTGTTATGATATGATCTGATACGACAAAGTATGTGTAATGCGATGTTATATGATTGGATACATTTTGATGAAATATGACATATTGTGATTTGACTATTTATTATTCTTTTCTATGATATTGTGTACTATGTTCTTGTATACTATGGGCCCGTGGCCTTCAGTATGAATAAAGATTGAACTCGTCACAGTGGACCTACCCATATTACTGGATGCACTAGTTTTCCATCAACTCTTGCCTGTCTTCCAAAGCGACCAGGGGTGGTGGGGTAGCCTAGCACCCGGGTTCGATTCCCCCACGTGGATACAATGTGTGAAGCCCATTTTTGGTGTCCTGTGATATTGTTGGAATATTGCTAAAAGCGGCGTAAAACTAAACTCACTCACTCACTCCAAAGCGACTGTGAGAGAGTTGACTACTAGCCTGCCTGGCCTGGATATATGTCATGTTGCAATTCAAGTACAGACATCCCTAAAATAAAAATCATGAATATTTGATTCTAGCTATCACGAGTAACGAATTCACTGAATACGAGAGTGAACTCTAATCAGTTTATTCGGCCTACACAACAAGCATTGTCTCCTGGGAACGTACATACGTTGTATGTAAATATTGTGTGTGATATGTGGTAATTGATAGGTTTGTTGGGAATATTAGAGCATGTGTCAAAGGTGTTTCCGTGAAAACGCAAAATAGAAACATTAAAAACAGAATGTTGGAGGTTGAACTATTTCATTCCCATTGCACTTCCTGCTATGAGCTTCACTCGTGTCAAAGGCTGCTTATTACTCCCCACAATCTAACAACATCTTTTCTCATTGTTTCCGGCATATGTATAACATTGCAATCGCTTTACTTGTCAACCATGATCAATAACCTTCAACTATTCGGTGTTGCAGTTTTTCGATGTAACGACACAACTCTGAAAATAGCTATCCAATCAGATTACGCGAATGACGTACTGGGACAAATTCGTCACTACTCGCCTCTTTCCGTAACCCCCAAGAAGACTCGCCCCCCTCTCGATGCTTGTTATGTGCGAAAATACGACAAACCAATCAGAACGCGCGTAAATGACTGCGGTGCTTTGGTAAAAATAATCCCGAGTACTTAAATCGTTTATGGCATTATGCCATTGTTTAAAAAACCATTAAAAATATATATCGTCATATTGAAAGTACAAAGGAATTAGCTAATAGAATTTTGCTGGCTATTATGAAGCTTTTGATAAGAATCATGCGATTGACGGTCGGTGAGAGATTTAAATACACGCACGTGCGTTTGTTGACATAACGGCTCTCATGGGTCCAACTGAGGGTATTTCTGACGATCTTGCGGGCTTGCTATGGAGATTGTAAGTGCGCTTCCAACAATTTAGGAAATGGAATTATATATCGCTACGAGTTTCAAAAGAATAATATTAGACATTTATTTGCATGTAACTAATCAACTTTAATCTTTATTATTGGGCATATTTTACATCTCTGGGAATATTTTAGTCTGACATTTTTTGGTCATTTATATATCTTTCAGCGAATTCATTTAAGTCTGTAACAAATAAGTTTTTCTCCTTCTTTTAGTTGTATCAAAATGGTTTCAAAACATAAACAGCAATACAATGTTTGATTACTTCGGTGATATTAAGTACCATTGGAATCAAACAAGAATAGAGTTATCGTTCCCGTTTAAAGTAGTTCTGATGTTCATGCGCCAATATGAAATCCTTCCAGAGGGGCACTCGCTACTCGGTTTGTCCCGGAATAACACGAGTTGGTCAAGAATCGCTATTCGGCTTGTCCCGGAATAACACGAGTTGGTCACGAATGTTCCAGAGGGGCACGAGTCGCTATTCGGCCTGTCCCGGAATAACACGAGTTGGTCACGAATGACTGGGACAAAGTGAGAGATGCATAGATTGTGACGTCACTTCCGAAACGAGGCAGTGTTGACGAATGGTAGCTCAGGCGTTAACCCGGATGAGAACCCCGGCCTTCACGAAAGTCGATCACGTGTTCACGACCCGTGAACATATTGTAAATCTTGTCACTGTTTTTTGGTCGGTGATGAAACTAAAATAGTGTTCTCAGTTGCGGCACATTTATAAGCTTTAAGTCTGAATGATGTTAGGGGCGGCGGGGTAACTTCATCACGCCGAAGATCCGGGCACAATTCCCCATATGGGCACAATATTCCCCAATGTGATATTGCTGGAATATTGCTAAAAGCAGCGTAAACCCAAACTCACTCACCTAAATGATGTTATTCCTACCTCAACGTCATATCGTTAATACAACCCATGACTGCGTGGTGTTGGAACCTAAGGAGAATTAATTATTATAACACAACCCATAAAAAGAATTATTGAAAGATAAATATAAATGGATGGGAGGGACTTTTGATTGAAGTTTCTTTTTCCGATTTGAGCCAATATCAAGTCATTACATATTTACAAGGGGCGATTGGGTAGCCCAGTGGTAAAGGCAGTCGCTCGTACGTCACGCTGAAGACTCGGTTTCGATTCCCCACATGGGCACAATGTGCAAAGCCCATTCTGGTGTCCCCCGCCGTGATATTGCTGGAATATTGTTATGCAAAAGTCAACAGTTACGTCAAAATCACGGCCCAATCACAGCAGAAACACGATTATTATGCCTTTTCGCATTTCGTTAGTGAGGAGATAGCTGGAGGAAGCGTCGTAAAATCTAGCAGCAATCACCACTTCCTTGTTTTCCAGTGCCCACAGAAATAGTTCCCTCTTTAACAGGCCGTAACTCCGTTGTTCATAGGTCTACAGTCAAAACAATTAGTGTTCTGGATGTGATCTCTCCAGCAGTTTGTTTACCAGCCTGACTGTGACAGGAATACGTTTGACTTTTTGACCACAACAAAATCTACAATATTTACCAGTAATCTCTCTTTTAGTATATGTCTGTATATATTGCTCAATTCCTTTGCTTTGTTTGACTGTGCCTTCCTGTTTGTTTTTCTGCAGTTTGTGAATTTTCCGTTTGTGTCAGCAGCATTGAATCAATATCAAATTAATCTCAAAAACACCGTAATGGGCGCTCCAGCTGGCGTCCAAGGAAACAGTACAAGTAAAGATAGCCACGGGGAGTGTATGGGGAAATCTGAAGACCGTCAGTATTGCCCAGGAGGCAATCCTAGTTCACGTGATTATTACAGCATATTTATATAGCGCACATATCCAGGCAACTAGTGCATGCTCAAGGCGCTGGTATTTGTTCCCTCGATCATTGGATGTCAATCTCAACGTCACATCGTATTATCAATCTCAACTCCCTGGGGCGTATACAACTCTTGCAGCCACTAGGCGAACTGAGTTATTGTGGCTTTCTCATCCTAACGAGGTACCCATTCACAGCTGGGTGAACTGGGACACATAGTCACAGTACTTTGTCTAAGTTCACTGCACTTTGCTGTACCCGCGACTAGGTGTTTGCACGTATTCATGTGGCCAACATCTGGTCATATACCAACGGATTCGTGAGTTCTTTTAAGTGCTCAAGGTTGTGTACTGTACACTAGGGTTGTGACAACACTGAAAGAGTCTGCACACAAAATTGACTCCATGGTTTTTACACCCGGTCACAGGTGGGCTCGATCCCGACACCTCAAGCTCGGTGGATCACTAGCCTGGCGCCTGAGCCAGCTCGCCCACCGCGCCCCCGCGCCCCCGCCCGTATAATTCCCGCTATACAAATCATACTACCCGATGACTCCGAAATGGTATATATCGATGAAATTTGAATTCATAACGTCCTCATGGGTAGCGTGTGTGTGCCTCACAATGTTATTCCCTTTAGTACTGTAAGAATCTATACGAGAGTGTCTTTCAGCAGTTCCCTTTCCCCAATTAAAGGCCTGGAATCTACATTCGTACAGGGCAGTCCTTTATATATATTCATACATGTATGTATATGTACATGTGCGTGTGTACGTGCGTGTGTATATATGTGTATCTTCAACAAATGTACAGCTTTGTGCACATATTTGTGTCAAATTTGATTTCTATTTGATGTACAACATTTCTGTTGTGACGCGACTTGACATAATGGTGTGTTGGTTCGGGTTATACATACTTAACATAATATGTGCGTATTCCTTTGGAATATAATTACGCTTTTTCAAAACCTACAACGCAACAAACTATAGATGGTAGTTATCGTGGAAATCGGACCCAATGAAACCCATGGGTAGGCGTAGCTTTCACCTTGTTGACAATGGTATGACTTTCCATGTAAATGCTTTTAATGTTATTGTGTTTATATCTCGTTTTATGCATTTACCACAACTCTGTTAAACGAAAACAAAACGACCGAACACGTGTCTTTTATGACGATGCCGCCTTTACTGTACACGTATTCATACGCAAGCCCGTCTGCTGGTGGGCCCATACTTCGTCTAAACATATAACCAATCTCAATAAATGTACGATACACTGAAAATAGTTTCTTATAATTGTATAGGCATCCATGATAGCACTAAACGTAAGAAACATTCACTAACAGTATCTACTGTTTGCAAGACGTACATTAACACAAATAATGGAAAAAAATATCAAAGAAGAATTTTATCAAAGTAATTCTGGAAGTGAAGCTATACTGGGTGTCAATAATATTGACTGCAAAGTCCTGAACGAAAAATGCGATGATGATGGCAATGTGCTGATTGTTAAAATGGACATTGACGATTATACGTTAGCTATTGCTAGCATTTATAATTGTCAAATACAGACGGTTTGAAAATGTATGGAGACCCGGACACCACAATTAGAACCTTCGATAGGGATCATATAGTTCTGTGTGGAGATTGGAATATTATTCAAGTTAGCTCAATGATGTAAATAACCAAAAAGGTAGAGATAGAATTCTACAACAACTTAACGAATTAATTAAAAAGATGCAGCGCGAACATAATCCCTTCAGTAAAAGATATACTTTGCGAAAACCCACCCCTTTGAAACAAGAACGCTTGGACTACCTTTTAATTTGCCATAATATACTGCCTTCTGTTATGAAAACGAAAGCAGGACCTAGTTTAAGACCCGACCATTCATCAATATCACTGACGTTTAAACTTACAGATCTTAAAAGGGGAAAGGGATTTTGGAAGTTCTCTATTAAAACACGAAATGTTTGTAACACTCGTTAAAACTACCACTGAAGAAACAAAACAGCAGTATAAAATGTTAATGACATAACAACCGAAGTTAATATAGATAATCAACTTGTCTGGGAAACATTGCTTCTTGCGATAAGAGGTAATACTATACAATCTTCATCCTGCAAAAAGAAACAGCAACATATACGGGAAATGGAAACTGAAGGAAAACTAAACTTTCTGACCAATCAATTTAGATACAGTAGATGAACAATCAGCGAAAGAGAAATCGAAAGTTCCAGCAGAAATTAAGATAGTTAATACAGATTAAGAAGAAAGGGTTAATGGTACGGACAAATTTACAAAGGATGGACTGACTGACTGACTGACTGAGTTTGGTTTTACGCCGCTTTTAGCAATATTCCAGCAATATCACGGCGGGGGACACCAGAAATGGGCTTTAACCACTAGACTGCCCCACCGCCCACAATGGATGGAACAAGGGGAAAAACCAACAAAGTATTTCCTTAGTTCAGAATCAAGAAGCTATTTAAATGAATTCATAAACAGAATAGAGCAAGAAGATGGCAGAATGATTGAAACACAAGAAGATAATTATACCAAAAGAAGTAAAATCTTATTCCTCAAAACTATACTCAAAACATGACATACTAAAATAGACCTTAGGTCGCTACAAAGAGAAAACTCCTAAACTATCTGATGAAATAGTCCGGGGGTTAGAAGGTGAGCTGACCTACAATGAGATACAAGAAGCTGTGAAACACTTTAAAAACTGACAAGAGTCCAGGTCCTGATAGGTTTACTGCGGGATTTATCACGTTTTTCTGGAACGATCTTGGGAAATATCTTTAAAATCGTTAAATGGAGCTTACAAAAATGGACAATTATCAATATCACAAAGACAGGGACTAATAACGCTACTTCCAAAAGGAAATAAAACCAAAACAGTACTTGAAAAACTGCCGACCGGTAAGCTTCTTCCAGTTCCACAGGATACTAAGCTTAAAACTTTCCCAAAAGGATGTTCCGCATTCATTTGGGGAAATAAGCACGACAAAGTAAGGAGAAACGAGATTATTTGTGAGGAATATACAGTCAGCTCTCGTTAATCCGACACTTGTGGTTGCAGAGAAATATGTCGGATTAACGGAAATGTTGGATTAATGAAAATGTCGGATTAATGTATTTGTGTGAAAATATCAATGTTTACTAAATGTCATGATCGTCATACTGTTGCATGCATATCAGAAATGTATATCTAGTTATCTTCATCGTACGTAAAAATATTCACAGAAATAAAAAATACTAACAATACATACTTGTTATCATTTGTTAACATTCGTAGATGGCATAAAATACATATATAATCACATAAGCGAACCGCATATCAGCTGCCATTATGACCCGGATGTTGAATATGTTACAGTTTCCATACAACTAATGCCACAATAACATGTGGACGTCTAATGTACAATCAAGCGTGTATCATAACATATATAATTTATAACTTGAAAAAGTCTTTGATGGTCATTTACATCAAACACGTCTAAGTGGTGTGTCAGAAATGTTTGCAAAGTGTTCAACGATGTTTTGGCCTCAGATAGCTTGAAGCATTGGAATCAGTCGTAGAGACGCTCAACCACTAAGCAGACTGCTTCAGTAAGCTGGGCCCCGTCTCGCATATCGCAATATAGCTTTGTCGAACGTTAGCGCGCGCAAAGGGAGCCGGGAACCAGCTTTACTGCTTCAGGAGGTCAGATTAAGCTGGGCCCCGTCTCGCATATCGCAATATACGAACGTTAGCGCGCGCAAAGGGAGCCGGGAACCAGCTTAGAGGTCAGATACGGTTGATCGTCCAATCTTCATATCAAACTTCTGCTCATCAAAAGTGATGACTTCTTATTGTGTTGGGAATGTATAAGGAATGGCTTGTAAATAGAATTCGTTTTATCAAGGACCTTGTAGATAATAAGGGACAATTCAGGTAATGTGAAACCTTCAAACCGTTTTCTCCTTGAAAACTAGCCGAGAGCCGCGATGCGGTCCTATACAGTCAAGACATGACATGCAGGGTCATGTCTTGACTGTATAGACCGCATCGCGGCTCTCGGCTACTTGAAAACCAACTTTCTAACTTACACACGTGTTATTTAAGCGGTTAAAAAGTTCTGTCGAAGGCAACGATTACCAAAATCAAACACTATCCTAAAATCTCCCTCTCTACCATTTCATTTATACCATTATTCATTTTACGCAGTCTCTGAAGAAACAAAATCAATGCTCACAATACTTATTAAAAAAATACGCGAGAGAAATAATCACTTCGCCAAATGGGGTACGTCCTTGGACATGACATTAACGAACAAGATAGGAAGAACATCAATTCTATCCCGTTTAGTTGCACTAACATGACTGAACTACAGTGGTTCCAATATCAAGTCTTACACCATATCTTGCCAACGAGCTGTCTTCTCACTAAGATAGGTTGTGTAGACAGTATAAAATGCAGTTACTGTTCTAAAGAAATGGAAGATGTCATACATATACTGGACAAAATAAGTTATGGATATTTGTAGTTTTATGATTGATATTTTATCAGTGAGTCAGCTGATAAATAGATCAATATTCATAATTTCAAAATTGACATATATCCCTAATTATTTTTGTCCCGTATATATTCTGGGAATGCCAAAAAAAAATCGAAATAAAAAAATAACAATCCTTTAACCGTCTCATTACCCCGTCAAAGCGAAGTATTTTCAATATTAGAAATAACAACTACCCACCAACATTCCAATTCATTCAAAAGGATCTCTCTGAATTTTACAAGTTAACAAAGTATACATCTGTCATTAATTAAAACTACTTCAATAAAGTTTGGTCAAACTGCCAAGCATTATTCTCTTGAATATAAAACATGCAAAACCGTGCAAATACTTCAGATAAATAAATAAATTATAAAAATGTAATAAATAAAATACTAAACGTGTCCCGCGTAATACCATGTACTAAATAAATATATTTATTTGGATTTAACTCGGTAACGTCGGAGCTGCCCGGAGGTGCCGAGCGGCGCTCGAGGGATGCATGTGCTACACGGATTCTTTTTATCCGGTGTCAATTCCTCTCTTGCAAGCTGAGCGTACGAACGCACCCACCCACCATCCCAGTGTTTTAAAAGAACTCTTTTACTTGTTTTTCCATTGAATATTTTACGGAGGATTTATGATGTTTAAACGTAACATGTCACGTTTTATCAGTCAATCAAACTTGACCTCACCCCAACGCTTGTGTTTTCATTCAACCAGTGTTAAATTTATGAAAATCGTGCATGCTATTACACGGGCTATTGTTTTGTCTTGTTATCCCTCTGAAGAGAACGTTGAAATGTGTAAGAGGGGAATTCGTGCTGTGTCATTCATATCACGTCACCTGATACCAAATGATAAAATGTTGGATGTTGTACTCTTGTGGGCGTTTCTGTTGTAGGACGGAGAATTCAGTGTAAAGACACTAATGAGTGACTAGAAGTGAAGATTTGAATTTGATTTTCAACGAAATTAGCTGAAAAAAGGAGCAGCATGGAAGATGGTCAATCACAAATGACTAATAGTGACATCGAGATTTTGGGATGTACACCACCAGAGTGCAGAACAGATAGTGGTGGAAACACGTCATCAGGCATGAAGGATGTTGAACATAGGGATGTTTATGAAGAGAATTGGGGCGAATTTGGTGATGACACAGACGAGGAAGAAGGGGATGGGATACAAGATATGTCACAACTTGGAGCAGGTGCTATAGCGGTCAAATTACAGACTGTTCATCAACAGTCATACCAACTTGTAGGTAAAGGTATGTGTCATACTAACTTGTAGGTAAAGTTATGTGTTATACCAACCTGTAGGTAAAGGTATGTGTCATACCAACTTGTAGGTAAAGGTATGTGTCCTACCAACTTGTAGGTAAAGGTGTGTGTCATACCAAATTGTAGGCAAAGGTATGTGTCATATCAACTTGTATGTCAAGGTTTGTGTTATACGAACTTGTATGTAAAGGTATGTGTCATACCAACTTGTAGGTAAAGGTATGTGTCATACCAACTTGTAGGTAAAAGTGTGTGTCATACTAACCTGTATGTAAAGGTATATGTCATACCAACTTGTAGGTAAAGGTATGTGTCATACCAACTTGTAGGTAAATGTATATGTCATACCAACTTGTAGGGAAAGGTATGTGTCATACTAACCTGTATGTACAGGTATGTGTTACACCAACTTGTAGGTAAAGGTATGCGTCATACCAACTTGTAGGTAAAGGTATGTGTCACACCAACTTGTAGGTAAAGGTATGTGTCATACCAACTTGTAGGTAAAGGTATGTGTTACACCAACTTGTAGGTAAAGGTATGTGTCATACTAACTTGAAGGTAAAGGTATTTGTCACACCAACTTGTTCTTAAAGGTATGTGTTACACCAACTTGTTGGTAAAGGTATGTGTCATACCAACTTGTAGGGAAAGGTTTGTGTCACACCAACTTCTGGGTAAAGGTATGTGTTACACCAACTTGTCGGGTAAAGGTATGTGTCATACGAACTGGTAGGGAAAGGTATGTGTTACACCAACTTGTTGGTAAAGGTATGTGTTACACCAACTTGTCGGGTAAAGGTATGTGTCATACGAACTGGTAGGGAAAGGTATGTGTTACACCAACTTGTAGGGAAAGGTATTTGCTGAAAGGGGGTTACGATTTGAGTTTTGTGATCTGTTGGGTTTGAATTGTAAACGACTTAACAAATGTTAACAGTTTTCTTGTTAAAACAATCCATTAATATGCAAGTGATAAAGATAAGTGTATTGTGTGAACTGTCGAATCTCAACCGCTCAGTATTGTTAACAAGTGTTCCTTTACCCACTGTAAACCTAATGCCACTTTTTCCATTAGTATTGTAGGTATCATGATATCTTATAGTAACTTTGTGAGAGGTATTATGCTCAACTTATACCAAGTGGAACCGTCTGCACTAATGTGTAACACACCGTGCATGACAGTGAGTTATTTCTTACGATTCGGGTGAGCTATAGAGACAGCTGGCTCTATTTTGTCGATCACTTGAAAGCCCTGTGGTAACAGGAAATACAGTCAGAATCTTTTATAGCCATGTGAGGTTTAGCCAAGCAAAGGGAAACAAGGACAATTCGAGGAAATTGTACAATTGTTTACTGGTTACCCTAGTTAACTTACCTGTATGTTATGACGAGGGGAGGCTGCATGATCATGTCATGGACAGACTCTACTCTGGTGAGTGGTGGTGAAAACAAGGTTGTCTGACTGAACGGTACACTCCTGATTCCTGTGTTGTGTTTATAGACAAACTCAAACTACATTGTGTGTGTGGTATGTCATTTTAACAATGTTAGTATTCACATGATTTTTGTTTGTGTCCTTTGAGATCCAACTCTGACCTGTTTGTTTCCTTCGTAGATACAAAGTCTCTAGCACAACAAATTCTGGGGCGTTGTCAGCAGCCACAGGGAGAAGTATCAACAGCACCACAGCAACAACAGCAGCAACTCCAACCAGCTTCAGGTGGTGATGCTAATGAAAGAACAGGTCAGGGACATCTGTCCACAAGTACAACTGGTGTAGCTCCTGGAATAACAAGTCTACAGGTCCCGAGAACAGCAGCCCTGACACTAGCGTCCACGGGTACAACTAGTCCACTAGTAGCTCCTGGAACAACAAGTCCACGTGTTCCGGGAACAGCAGCCTTGACAGCAGAGTCAACATCGTCTCTTCTGCCCAGAATACAAGGATCTCTTGTATCGCAGATACAGTCATCAGGGATGCCTGAAGTACCAATAACTGGGGATTCTCCTGCAGGTGGGTGATTTTATCTGATATTGTTGACCTCTTCAACGACCAAGTAAGCTACCATCTCATCTGACCAACCACTAGAACCCTACTTATCAGCAGAAAAGATCAGATCATTTACATTTACCAATGATTCATGTTTTGTCCGTTCCAAATATCTCCTAAGGTTTAGGCATGGTATGTATTTAGCTTTCAAGCTATGGTATCTATGTCCCCAATGTTTGGCAGAGTGTCCATAACCATACACAGTCCGTATGGACGCTTCTTTGACGTCAGCAAAAGTCTTTGTCAAGTTTTATCTAAGCAATGGTAACTTGGCAGTCGCATTTAAGAAAAGCGTCTGACGTTATCATCTTTTTTCAGAAACACTAGTGGTATCTAAGGTCAAATATTGAACACATCTGTAAAACCTGCAGTCATGTCGTTTCTGTTACAGTCACACAGTACAACTTTATCCAAGTACAGCAGCAGTTTGGAGATGTGACAGTGAAGGGAGGCAAGAATCTGAACATTGGCGGAACTCAGAATGTCGGTACAACTCCGACCAAACAGGAAGAAGAGGAGAAACCACTGACTGCAACACAGAAGATCAGGAGTGAGTATTTTAGTATATTGCTGATTGTCAATAATGGTGGCAATGTTCGATTAATCCGGAATGATATGATCAAAGTACTCACCTCTAAAGGAAGTACTGTAATGTACAGTCAACTCTCGTTAATCCGACACTTGTGGTTGCAGAGAAATATGTCGGATTAACGAAAATGTCGGATTAATGAAAATGTCGGATTAATGTATTTGCGTGAAAATATCAATGTTTACTAAATGTCATGATCGTCATACTGTTGCATGCATATCAGAAATGGTAGATCTAGTTATCTTCATCGTATGTAAAAATATTCACAGAAATAAAAAATACTAACAATACATACTTGTTTTCATTTATTAACATTCATAGATGGCATAACATACATATATAATCACATAAGCGAACAGTTTCATAGTGTGATGTTCACTGACGCCGGTGTCAAGCAGCCAGTAAGGCACACGCTAATTACCACTCGCGTGTGATTGTTTGTATACGGTCGGATCATCCGACCGGCTGTGTTGATTGTCGGATTAACGAATGTTTTTACCCTGTATTTACAATAATAAGCTGCTAGATTGGTGTGTCGGAGTCGGAATGCGAGAATGTCGAATAACGAGAGTAATTATCACTGTTTTAAATGGTTCCCTAATTTTTTGTCGGATTAACGTGATTGTCGGATTAACGAGTGTCGGATTAACGAGAGCTGACTGTATATGCTGAATTTCATTCAGTAGATTGAACCTTGAAAATCCAGGTTAGAACTGGTTGTCAGCAACCCATGCTTTCCGATGTTTTAAATGAATACTTCTGATATCAGTCAGGGTTGTGTTGTCAGGCACGCACTTTATATAGTTAGAAGTTAAAGCTGCTCTGTTTTCAATGTTATCCTTTATCGTTGATTTAAGACCGATAAATGTAACTTAAAAGCCGAAAGCGTTAAACATTTAGCGGCCTCCAATCAACGATAAAGGACCGCAAACTTGAAAACAGAGTAGCTTTATCTTCATTTTAGCACGACTGATAAGCATTTATTATCGGACTCTTTTTCATGGAAATCGCTTGGAATCGTCCAGTCGAGGGACAGGTTGTGTAATGAGCAAAATAAGACATTTTCAACAACATATAAATACTTTATTTCAGGAACCAATTGCAATATGCTTGTATTTGTAAAAAATAGAGTTTATACTGTGAGCAGGTACAATTATTTGATTTTTGAGGTATTTTCAGACAGTTGCACGCAATACAGCGATAACTACTCCCTTGATGTAACCCGTGTTTGGTGGTATAAACCTTCATATGTTATTTGTCATCATTCACTTGCTGGTCAGTTAATGAATTTATATCAGGTATAATTAGTGGTAACACCACTCAGATTACCTAACAAAGGTTCCCCTTTGGCATTTCTCGTGTCTGGAGTAAGTGCTCATCATTATAAATTAAGGTCTGATGTGGCAAATGTATTTCATGTAATATGCGTATGGAAGTGCAGCAAGAGGAATTATCACTTGAGTTACAAAAACAAACATCGAGCAAAGGATTAACCGATAACATGCTGATTGATTAATTGCTTTCATCTTACGCAGCGGGATTGTCAAAAGGTAGTGTTTATGTATGTAGATTCACTCATCTATACTGAATACACCCTGTCGTAGAGTGCTTGTGTAAAAACAACGTCCTTCCTTCAAAGGATTAACCGCCAATACGTTGATTTATTGCTCATTATTGGCTAACTAAATTACTTTTTTAAAGAATGGCGGACATCATGCAATTAGTTACCAGGTGTGCTATCTTGGGTGACCAATGAGACTATACACCAATGTGAAACACCTGAAACAGGCACGTGACCAGTTGAGAAACTACCACTAGTTATAACGATATATCACTTTCACATATTAGACTGTTAAAAGACACATGCCATGGAACTGGATTCTTTGTCAGCTGCAGATGAATGGCATATCGTTCCTTTATGTGGATATTGATGGGTACATTCTTCAAACAAGGTAATAGCCTGACATTGTTGCTATAACGTTAATCTTTTTTAATTTTATGACTAGCTTTTTAAATGAATTTAGACAAAGAGTAAATGATATCCAAATCCTAATGTGGAGACATCAGCTTTGATCTGTTAGTGACTGTGTCGACATATCAAGGAAACATTTGAATTTGAACGTTATCTCTGTAGGATAGAAATAGCTAAATATAGAATAGCCTTAGCACGATTTCGATTAGGTTCTCATATGTTATTGGTAGAAAAAGTTAGATATATCGAATAGAATATGTCCTTTTTGTACCAGTTAGCTGGAAGATGAGTATCATGTTGTAATGGTTTGTCCAAGGTATGTAAAATATAGACAGTTGTATCTAGATAAGAGTTTGTACCAAAATCCGAGTATGTACAAGTTTGTACAATTTGTGAAAAGTAAGTCTGAAAATAATCTTAAGTTAGCCAAGTTTGTCTATCATATCCTTAAAGAAAGAGGTAATTATGAAATGTTTACTAAGACAAACTAATGTTTCCTGTTTTCAGTATACTGTCACCAGGCAACAATTTTGTGAGAAACGTGCCTATAATATTATTGCATTTGATGCCAACATCCGATTACATGTACGTTTGTAGGGCTATAGTTTGTAAACGTATGTGTAAAAAAGAGTATTTTAAAAATTACCAAGTTGCTAATGATATATATTTATATCCTTGTTTGTTGCTAACATACTGTCACCAGACAACATTGTTATATTTAGCTTTCATTTCCATTGGAGATGTGCCTATTGCATGTGAAGTATTGAATTGTAACCTGTAAATTGGCCTCTGGCCTATTCAGAAATAAATTCAAATCTGTTGACCAGTCTATAGCTGCACTATCAATTGCACATTGGGATGGCCCAGCAGAGGTCACGAACCAGTCACAAATTCTGGGATATCATCCGGGTACTCACGGGAGAAAAACAATAACAAAAGCAACAACCAGTCCACAGAAATTGCTCTGGATCAGTTCCCCTTTAAGTACGATTTTGAAGATCTCTCATCCAATCAGAATCGAGTATCACACACAATGTCGTGCTAGAATATACACAACATATGCACAAGGAGAAATATACACATTGCGGGTATTTATATATTTCTCCTTGTGCATATGTTCTGTAACATTTGCTTGATAACGGTGTTAGGATCTACACTGAAACGTCGTATCCACTGCAACGAAGAAGTTGTCTATCCATAAAAGTGTTCCTCTTCATCATACCAGCTTATTAAAGCCACTTAGGGAAGTTATTTCAACATGCCCACAATTTGTGATGTTATCTTATTAAGAGTATCTTTTATAAGGGACGGTGGTGTTGCCTTGTGGCAAAAGTGTACACTCGTCATGTCGAAGATCCTTCTCTGGAGTAAGATGTTTAAATCAAATCTTAAGTTTGTTCACTTTTACACATATTTTATCTATAAATGTGTTAAATGTGCCTTGTGTCCACAGAAAGGACGGCATCCAGGATAGAGTCATGGACTGAAGACATGGTGGAGACAGACACCTTCAAGAAAGTGAAAGAGAAGCTGGACAGAGGAGCCACTTGGGTGACAATTAAAGGAAGACCAGGAGAGGGGGAAGTCCACAACCGCCTACATGGTTCTCAAAGACCAGTACAGTCAGGGGAGACAAGTATACCAAGTGGTGTCACCAGATGAGTTCAATGAGGTCATAACAGCCTGCTCTAACCCTGTCATTCTGTTAGATGACATATTTGGTGATCTGGAATTCAACGCTGCAGAATGGGCCAAGTGGAGACCAAGTCTCCGACCTGTTGTGGATGTTAAACATCCTGATAAATATGTTGAAAAATATTCTTTGGACATTTCGACCAAAACTAGAAAGGGTTTAGAGAGGACAAAAGTTGATCAAAAACGGGTGAAACAAACAAGTCCAAACAAAGACAAAACTATCATTATCCTCGTAGGCCGTGACTATGTGCTGAAATCCTCATTGGCAGACTTGGGAAGGATGGAAGATTACATTTCCAGTCCCCAATACGTGGTGGAAGTTTCCTCACAGAGAGACTCTTATGAGCGAAGGAAGATATGGCGTGTTCATGCTGAAGCAAACAATATAGACTTTGAAGAGTCAGTTGTGTCTCAGATATGTGAGGCAGACTGTCTACACGGTTTCCCCCATGTATGTAAAATGTTTGCGACAGCATATGAAAAGGACTGGACTCACCTTCAGTTGCAAATGTTTTTTCAAGCACCACTTGATTTCCTCAGAATGACCTTGGATAAATGCCTTCAAGATATGACAAAGCGTTCACTGTTCCTGGCTATGATTAAAAGAGATGGAAAGATTAGTGGGCAAGAGCTGGAAGAGGATGACGGTCTAGGATATGAATGCATAGAAGCTGCTGACGATTTGGTTGGATCTTACCTCAAGAAGGAAGATGGCACCTTCATGTTTGATCATTCGTCTATATATGACTGTGTTTCCTTTATTCTCAGTACAAAACTGTCGAACTTTGTTATCGAAAATTGTAGTTTGTTTTTTATAAATCAACGACTTCGTCTTGCACCCCTCAGAGAAAGAGAGAAAAAGGTTGCTGGAGAGACAAATCTTGTTGCAAACATCTCATGGACTTATGCTGGACATTTAGCTAGAAGATTTGCAACTGAAGTCGAAATGGGCAATTTGTTGCATGTTTTATCACACCAGGCATTTTGTAATTCAGACTTTGTTGACTTGCTAATGGACAGCCTGAAGACACACTGTCGCATGTCTGTTACTGATATCGTGAAACTAACTGATAACTCATCCAAACAGTCATTTTGTGAATTACTTTCCAGCAACAAGTCACATCATCTCATCAAATATATTATGGAGAAAGAAAATATCTCATTCAGCAAGAGTGAAAGTAGGGACATTTTACTGGGTGTGTGCACGAATGCTGCGAGCAGTGTACTGAAATACATCAGCGGGCGTATGGAACTTGAGGTAAATGCTAACTACGGTCAGAAGAAACAGACGCCGCTTATGTTAGCAGCAGAAACCAGAGACAGCGTGTTTGTCGATCAGATTTTGTCTCTTCAACCAGACCTGAATGCAAAAGACACGCGTTGTCGAAGTGTGTTTTCTTATCTTTGTGGAAATGGCCTTTCGTCAGCTGCGGAGCATGCGATTAACATGGGAGTGGAAGTTAATCAGGATCATGGACCTGTGGAGCACCCTATATACTTTGCCATAGCGAATGGTCACTTAGAAGTGGTGAAAATGTTGATTAACAGAAACTGTGATGTAGATATCAAGAAAGGTCTTCCGTATGCTGTATGGAGCCTGAACGCGGACATTTTACAGTATTTCTTCGACAGAGGAGCAGTGGTTGACGGCAGTGTTGTGTGCTTAGCTTGTGAGGTCGGGAACGGAAATATAGTTGAGATGTTGTTTGAGAAGGGTGCTACTGTTAATATGGTGTCATCTGATGGAGAAACTCCACTTTTCAGCGCATGTTTAGGAAACTCAACAGTTGTCTCGTATTTGCTGAAGAAAGGAGCAAGTGTGAACCAAGCTTCAAATCAGACAGGTGACATACCACTTCATAGAGCATCAGGGCCGGGATCTACAGAGTGTGTTGATGTGTTACTGAAGGCTGGAGCTGCTGTTAATGTACATAATGATGCAGGTGACACACCACTTCATGCAGCAGCAGCAGCATCAGAGTGGTGTTCTACAGAGTGTGTTGATGTGTTACTGAAGGCTGGGGCTGATGTTAATGTACAGAATAGAACAGGTGACACACCACTTCATACAGCAGCAGGACGGGGATCTACAGAGTGTATTGATGTGTTTCTGAAGATTTCAGCTGATGTTAATGTACTGAATAAACAAGGTGACACATCACTTCATATGGCAGCAAGACGGGAATCTAGAAAGTTTGTTAATGTGCTACTGAAGGCTGGAGTTGATGTGAATGTACAGAATAATAGGGGGGACACACCACTTCATAGGGCCGCAGCAGGACGGGGATCTAGAAAGTGTGTTCATGTGTTACTGAAGGCTGGGGCTGATGTTACTGTAGAGAATAATACAGGTGACACGCCACTTCATAGAGCATCAGGGCGGGGATCTGCAGAGTGTGTTTCTGTGTTACTGAAGGCTGGGGCTGATGTTAATGTACAGAATAATACAGGTGACACACCACTTCACAGGGCAGCAGCATGGCGAGGATCTAGAAAGTGTGTTGATGTGTTACTGAAGGCTGGAGCTGATGGTAATGTACAGAATAATACAGGTGAGACACCACTTCACAGGGCAGCAGCATGGCGAGGATCTAGAAAGTGTGTTGATGTGTTACTGAAGGCTGGAGCTGATGGTAATGTACAGAATAATACAGGTGAGACACCACTTCACAGGGCAGCAGCAGGAAGGGGATGCAGAACTTGCGTTGATATGTTACTGAAGGCTGGAGCTGATGTTAATGTACAGAATAATACAGGTGACACACCACTTCATAGAGCATCAGGGCGGGGATCTGCCAAGTGTGTTGATGTGTTACTGAAGGCTGGAGCTGATGTTAATGTACAGAATAAACAAGGTGAAACACCACTTCATAGAGCAGCAGGACGTGGATCTGCAGAGTGTTTTGATGTGTTACTGAAGGCTGGAGCTGATGTTAATGTACAGAATAATACAGGTGACACACCACTTCATGAAGCAGCAGAACGGGATTCTCGAAAGTGTGTTGATGTGTTACTGAAGGCTGGAGCGTGTGTTAATGTACTGAATAATACAGGTGACACACCACTTCATGTAACAGCAGGGCGAGGATCAAGAAAATGTGTTGATATGTTACTGAAGGCTGGAGCTGATGTTAATGTACAGAATAATACAGGTGACACACCACTTCACAAGGCAGAAGCGGGACGGGCATCTAGAAAGTGTTTTGATGTGTTACTGAAGGCTGGAGCTCATGTTAATGTGCAGAATAATACAGGTGACACACCACTTCATAGAGCAGCAGGACGTGGATCTACAGAGTGTGTTGATATGTTACTGAAGGCTGGAGCTGATGTTAATGTACAGAATAATACAGGTGACACGCCACTTCACATTGCAGCAGAGTGGGGATCTACAGAGTGTTGATATGTTACTGAAGGCTGAAGCTCATGTTAATGTACGGAATAATACAGGTGACACACCACTTCACATTGCAGCACAACGGGATTCTCGAAAGTGTGTTGATGTGTTACTGAAGGCTGGAGCTGGTGTTAATGTACAGAATAATACAGGTGACACACCCCTTCATATAGCAGCACAACGGGATTCTCGAAAGTGTGTTGATGTGTTACTGAAGGCTGGAGCTGGTGTTAATGTACTGAGTAATACAGGTGACACACCACTTCATGTAACAGCAGGGCGAGGATCAAGAAAATGTGTTGTTATGTTACTGAAGGCTGGAGCTGATGTTAATGTACAGAATAATACAGGTGACACACCACTTCACATTGCAGCAGAGTGGGGATCTACAGAGTGTTTTGATGTGTTACTGAAGGCTGGAGCTGATGTTAATGTACAGAATAATACAGGTGACACACCACTTCACAGGGCAGCAGCGGGACGGGCATCTAGAAAGTGTTTTGATGTGTTACTGAAGGCTGGAGCTGATGTTAATGTACAGAATAATACAGGTGACACACCACTTCATAGAGCATTAGGGCGGGGATCTACAGAGTGTGTTGATGTGTTACTGAAGGCTGAAGCTCATGTTAATGTGCAGAATAATACAGGTGACACACCACTTCATTGAGCATCAGGGCGGGGATCTACAGAGTGTGTTGATATGTTACTGAAGGCTGAAGCTCATGTTAATGTACGGAATAATACAGGTGATACACCACTTCACATTGCAGCACAACGGGATTCTCGAAAGTGTGTTGATGTGTTACTGAAGGCTGGAGCGTGTGTTAATGTACTGAATAATACAGGTGACACACCACTTCATGTAACAGCAGGGCGAGGATCAAGAAAATGTGTTGATATGTTACTGAAGGCTGGAGCTGATGTTAATGTACAGAATACTAGTAATACAGGTGACACACCACTTCACAGGGCAGCAGCGGGACGGGCATCTAGAAAGTGTTTTGATGTGTTTCTTAAGGCTGGAGCTGATGTTAATGTACAGAATAATACAGGTGACACACCACTTCATAGGGCAGCAGCAGGGCGGGGATCTAGAAAGTGCGTTTATATGTTACTAAAGGCTGGAGCTGATGTACAGAATAATACAGGTGACACACCACTTCATACAGCAGCAGAACGTGGATCTACAGAATGTGTTGATGTACTACTGAAGGACGGAGCAGGTGTTAATGTTAAGAGTATGGAGGGGAACAGTGTACTGGTAGTGACAGGTTACCGGTGTATGGAGGGGAACAGTGTACTGGTTGTGACAGGTTAAAGGTGTATGGTGGGGACAATGTACTGATGGTAACAGGTTAACGATGTATGGTGGGGACAGTGTACTGGTTGTGATAGGTTCAAGGTGTATGGAGGTCACAGTGTATTGGTAATGACAGGTTAACGGTATATAGTAGGGACAGTGTACTGGTAGTGACAGGTTACCGGTGTGTGTAGGGGACAGTGTACTTATAGTGACAGGTTACCGGTGTATGGAGGGGACAGTGTACTGGTTGTGATAGGTTAAAGGTGTATGGAGGTGACAGTGTACTGGTGTTCAAATAACCTGTATCTCTTGTAGACATAACCTTCTTTTTATCCAAACTATATCATTTCATGCCCAAAATCATACATTTTTGGGGTATTGTAACACTATAAAATTATTGTCCTTTTGAGAAGGTACGTAAGTCCCAAAACATTCAAAGTAAATTTAAACTCTCCACTTTTTTAACCGTAGCATATGTGTATTTTTAATGGATGGCTAATTACATCTAAATTGCTAACAGCTCAATGGATGGTGTAAATCCATCTAGGGCCCTTGCAGGAAGCAAACGTACTGTACGTTCCCAAGGTCACTAGTATGGTGATCAACCTTCAGTTGCTGGTAATCTATAGCCAGCTTTCATATTGTATTGTACTACATAGTATATGATTTTAAGTTCAATGCTAGTTTTAAATCTCTAACTGTGATATGCTAGTTGTTTTACTGTCCTTTGGCGACAGATTTTATACTATAACATTATAATAAAGTAGTTACATTTGAACTGTTTTAGTCACGATATGGCTGAAATATTGCCAAAGTGACTTTATATTTTAACTCACTCACTCACTCAATTTGGTATTGTAACAGTTTCTAGTTTTTCGTTATGGATAATACAATCTGACATAACGTAAATTACACGTTCTGTCGACAATTGTTTGTTGCTTTCATTGCAATTTTGTATGGGTTTTTTTCATAAACAGTTCCTGGTTGCTTTCAGAACTTAACTACATTTGACTTGTGGTAGCGGTGGCCATCTTAGAGGCAGCTTTTATTGACGGGAACGTCACTCACCGACACCAAAAAAACGTACCCCCTGAAACATGTATGTCAATCCATACTAGGCATTTGTTTCAATGACGTGCTAGTTTTCAATACTTTACTTGTATATCATTGATGTATTTAAATTTTTTAAAAGTGCTTTTACCCTCATGAATCGCATCTTGCAAACTCAACGACTGCAATTGTCCACTCTCATTGGGAATGATTGCTTCATCACTTGAAGAATCCTCCACATCCAAATTGTCTGCATCTCAGATGCTGCCATCACTATCATAGCACCTGTCACAGTCAGTATCTTGAGCTGTGGGCCTCACCATCTTCTCCACCCTCTGCCTCATGTAAATCTTTCTGCTCATCATCTTTGACTTCCTGAGATTCCTGGGGCTGGAGAACCCTCCTTAGACTAATGATTAGTCCCTGAATATATATAATTTTGATAGTAAGAAATAAACCCATTTAAATTGAAAAGGAGCCCCAGTGAGACCAGAGATTCAGGAACCTGAACCTGAGGAAATATAGACTTGCTTCATTTAGGGCTTTAGCACTGCACTGAGGGCTAGGCATTAGGGAAAATAATGTGGTTCAGGAAACTGTGAAACAGACTAAACCCTCCGCAGTCGCCTGGGTTTGTCTTTCAACCAGTGGTGAATGGCTTCACTGGGGTCATACTCTGGCACTTCAGATTCTGAACAATGACGTTACTGCTTACGATTTAGATAGCTATTTGTAACAACGTGCATTTGACTATTTGTTTATGTTTTTGAGGACATGATCAGCTCCTAAATTATCACTAGCCAGGCAGGCCAGCTTCAGAAACTTTAGACAGGCCCGAGCAAAGGTCGACAAGCATTTTGCTAGCGGGCATGCAGTTATTTCGAACACTGGGCGTTTCTGTTGTAGGATGATGTTTCAGAAGCGTTCACAGTGAAGACCCTGATGACAAGTGTACAGGAAAGGATGTGTAAAGTTTTGAACAATATACTTGGGAGCTGAATATAGGCAGCATGGAAGAAGGACAGACGGATGACAGTGACACAGAGACTGGGTGGTGTACAGAACAGACAGTGATGGAGACACGTCATCAGGCATGGAGGATGCTGAAAAGAAGGATGTTTATGATGAGAGTTTGACGAATTCAGTGATGGCACAGACGAGGATGAAGAGGAAGGGATACGAGACATTTCACAACTTGGAGCAGGTGCTATAGGGGTAAATTTCCAGACTGTTCATCAACAGTCAAACCAACTTGTAGGTAAAAGTATGTTTTTCCTCCGGAAATAATGATAATAAGAGAGGCTTTCTTGATACATCACCAGCCACACCTAAATGGAAGGTATAATGATGTATGGCAGATAGTGATTACCACTCGATTATAATCATCAAGTCAACATCATATTATGCTCGCGATAATCGTGGGGTACAGTTAAGCACCAATGTTGATTTACACTCTCTATAAACCTACTGACAGACAAACCTAGGGTATTGTATATATCTTGCAATATCATTGTAACTTTGTGAAGGGTGGTATTTGCTGAGGAAGGTTTAATACTTGAGTCGTCGCTCCAAGTCCCTGTATTTCTTCTTCTTGGACGGACGCTTCTGGCCACCAGTGTACTGGATCAGCTTGTTTTCCGAGTTGGTCTGTTCTCGTGGCGGGGTGGTGGGGTAGCCTAGTGGTTAAAGCGTTTGCTCGTCACGCCGAAGACCCCGGTTCGAATCCCCACATGGGTACAATGTGTGAAGCCCATTTCTGGTGTCCCCCGCCGTGATTTTGCTGGAATATTGCTAAAAGCGGTGTAAAACCAAACTCAGTCAGTCAGTTATTGATATTTGATTTACGTAACTGTACTAAATAAAGAGTTCTCTCAGTCAATGGTGGAAGATGAATTGTTCCTAGCCTATTCCTGTTTTTTTAAAAAGCTCAATAACCTGTATATAGACAGATGGATACATATACTCTCATGAAGTTGGACATATGACTCTTGTAGGACGTGATGATGTCCTCTATCAAATTTGTGGGAGATGGGGGGTTTGTTCTTACAAGCTGGTGAAAAGACATTCACTTGCTGCTCAATAAGTCTAAAACTAAAGAGATGATTACTGACTTCAGAACAAGTAAGCCTGTGCATTTACCAGTCACTGTCCATGGGTCAATGTGGAAATTGTCAAGAACTACAAATATCTTGGTACAATAATTGATGACAAATTGAACTGAAATGATAACGCTGAACACAAAGCCGCATACAGCAATATTCCAACGGCGGTCTGTAAATAACTGAGCTTCGATCTATGGAATTGGGATACAATGGGTACGATCTTCAATGGTCCAAAATGTGTATACTCCATACCAGACCACTGATTCAGTTTATAAAATGTTTTCGACCTCAAGGGTCTCGTACCAAAACAAGAAACTTAAGGAAATAAATTACCGACTAAGAACACTTGACATTTTAAATGAAGTCGTTTCAATGATACAATGTGGATCTATTTCCATTTCTGAAGCTTCTCAGGTCCATGGAATACCCTAACAAACCATAAAAAAAGTGTCCCTGGCCAAAAACCAGTTCTCTCATCAGACGCGGGGCGGTGGGTGGCACAGTGGTTGAAGCGTTCGCTCGTCACGCCAAACACCGGCTTTCGGTAACCCATATGGGTACAATGCGTAAAGCCAATTTCAGGTGCCACGCAGTAGTATTGCTAAAAGCAGGGTCAAAATACTCACTCACACAACTTTCCCCACCTTTCCTTAACGTCCAGCAATATATATTCCTGCATCTCAAACCTTTGGCGTTCACATTTCACAAACTCTGCAGTAAAACTGACCCGGCTCGCCCTGTGATTATATAACACGATTCTTGTCCATGTTCTTTGTAGGACTGCAACACTCAAGGTCGCAGTAAAACGGTCGGAGGTTTTTGTTTTCTGTTTTTCTATTTGTAATCGTGACGTGAACTATATGTTTTCGTGTATTTTTTTAGTAACCTGATACATTCTGTGTCTAATTCCATAGCAAAAACATTTTTTGGAGGGTGGGAGGTGTCATATTTATTACTGGATAACACTTTTACTGCTGCTTAGAGGTCCTATAAGGTATGGACTTTTCTAGCATTTGACCTAGGACTATCAATTTTCCGGTGCGAAGCAGTGATATTGCGAGAATAATGCTTAAAGCATTTCACAAACTCTGTAGTACAACTGACCCGGCTCTCCCCATGAATATTTAACTATCATACGATTCTTGTCCCCGTTTTCTAAGGGCTGCAACACTCAGTAAAGTGGCAGTGGCAGTAAAAAGGTTGGATTTGTGTGTTTTCTATTTCTGAATGTGACGTGAGCTATATGTTTTCGTTTATGTTTTTGACTTTGGAAAACCATATCTTTCAGGCCTGAAATATGAGACAGTGCCAATGACGAAGGCATCGATAACACACGTTAGCTCCTGCCAGACGGTCTGCTTGTCTCTTCACGAACACAACCATTAGTGGTAGTTTATTACTTTTCTTCTGGAGATAGTATATATAAGTTGTAACAGTATAGGGCTTGTATGTATGTGTCGAAACTCTCTTACTACCCAGTTTTAGGTCTTTGAATGGCATTCAGAAGTGATACACATAAGGAAGAGAGTTTTTATGGATGTCAACTTCTTTATTATAAGGAACACAACGTTAAGTGTTGGCTTCAATTCAGCACTATTTTACTGTTGAGTGTTGGCTTCTATTCAGCACTGTTTAACTGTCGGCTTCTATTAGCCTTAACAGTTAAATAGTGCTGACTGAAGGCCAACACGTAACAGTTAAATAGTGAGAATAGAAGCCAACACTTAATAGTTAAATAGAGCTGAATTGAAGCCAACACTTCACAGTTAAATAGTGCTGAATAGAAGTCAGCACTTAACAGTTAAATAGTGAGAATAGAAGACAACACTTAATAGTTAAATAGAGCTGAATTGAAGCCAACACTTCACAGTTAAATAGTGAGAATAGAAGTCAGCACTTAACAGTTAAATAGTGCTGAATAGAAGCCAGCACTTAACAGTTAAAAAGTGCTGAATGGAAGCCAACACGTAACAGTTAAATAGTGAGAATTGAAGCCAACACTTAATAGTTAAATAGTGCTGAATTGAAGCCAACACTTCACAGTTAAATAGTGCTGAATTGAAGCCAACACTTCACAGTCAAATAGAGCTGAATAGAAGCCAACACTTCACAGTATAATAGGGCTGAATAGAAGCCAGCACTTAACAGTTAAATAGTGCTGAATTGAAGCCAACACTTCACAGTTAAATAGTGCTGAATTGAAGCCAACACTTCACAGTCAAATAGAGCTGAATAGAAGCCAACACTTCACAGTATAATAGGGCTGAATAGAAGCCAGCACTTAACAGTTAAATAGTGCTGAATTGAAGCCAACACTTCACAGTTAAATAGTGCTGAATAGAAGCCAGCACTTAACAGTTAAATAGTGAGAATAGAAGCCAACACTTAATAGTTAAATAGTGCTGAATTGAAGCCAACACTTCACAGTTAAATAGTGCTGAATAGAAGCCAGCACTTAACAGTTAAATAGTGAGAATAGAAGCCAACACTTAACAGTTAAAAAGTGCTGACTGGAAGCCAACACAGTTAAATAGTGTTGATAGGTGATGCACAGTGGACAGCTGGAAACCGGGATTACCTTAAACAAATAGACAAAGGGCTGATTGAGGTAGAGGGTAATAGCGCGAATAGATAAACGCAGTAGAGATTGACAAGCTGATCATTGTTTGATTGTTGTCTGTACTTACTGCTTTATAAATGTCGGTGCTAATTATTTTGTTCTGGCTTCCATTTGTTTGTTCTGACCTCAATTTGTCGAATCTTTATTCTCCATAGGAGCACCAAAGGTGATGTAAAAGGGAGAAACACGGTATAATAGATACAGTATGGTGAACAAGATCACAGTACATATAACTGATACAACAAACATGATAGAATGTATTGCAACAGGGGAAGAGAAAGGCTATGGTACCCTTGTTGCTATAATATTGATATATTTTGCAAGAGATTTCAGTTCTTTTCTTTTACTAGAAGAAAAGAGTATACTAATTTAAAAGAGTGGAAGCTAGCATTTTTGGTATGATTAATTGGTATGTCGGTACTAAAACGCATTAGTAAACATTAGCATCTTATTAAATTTTCAGACGCTTGTCTTCAGGCAATCAGACGTATGAAAAGCTACTTCTATCTGCAATTATTGAATTATATATTGATCCTGCTATTACAGAATTACAGCCTGAATTGGTCGCCATTATAATGATATCCACTTACTCAGCAATTGAGATCAAAGCCTGCAACCACAAACTACCTTTCAATGTATGGCTTTCACCAGTAAGGTCATACAAACATTAGATCCGTGTGGTATAAACATATTTTTATAACTATTTTATAAATATAAATGAATTTGGATTGGTGAACAAGCATTACTGCTTATGGTTTAAACATATTTATTTCATGAAAAAGCAATGAAGACAGAATTTTCATGAAATGGATTGGTCAACAAGCTCAAAAGAACTTATATGAAAACCGCTCCAATATACATAGATATATGAAACAGTATCATGACAAGAAAGGATGATATCTAAAATGAAAGTAGACGGTATGACATGTAGTCGGAAAATTAAAATCATGATGGTTATATACATTCATGGCATCTGCAGTCGGGATCCATAGTAGTATAAATTTGAGAATTATAGGTTTTAGGGTATGACTTGCTCAGTTAAAGCATTACTGCTTGTGTTAACACCGCTCCCATGCAACATATAATACAAAAGGAAATGGAGGATGAGATGTATTCGATACTGACTAGTGCATAAGTATAATATTTATAAATATGTATAAATGTTACATATGACATCAAATATAAATACAACTATTCTCATAGTAGTCATAATTAGAGAGTGACAGTTTTGTTTGTCTAACAAGCCATTGTAAAAATACACATGAGTGAGTGAGAAGGTTCATTTAATTTTTTTCCTGAGAAAATTTGAAGCGTTGTGTCTTGATAATATAATCGCAGACTCAACTATTTTCTGGTTTACACGAGGAGTAAATTCTTTGTTTCCGTTCAGAATGGTATCCATGTTATAATTAGTAGTGTAAAAAAACATATTACATCTTATATGAGTATAGTTACTGCGAGAAAGAAAATAGTGTAGGGCGTTTTCACTCTGATATCCCCAAGAGCAACATGGACTGCCTATTAAATGTCTATTATGCTTATCGGCGTTTAGGTCGCTACATCCGACCCTGGGACGGTTATGGGCGATTTGACAAAAACGGGTGCCATAATTAAGATAAAACAATTCTTATTTTTGGTTTTTGTAAATAGACATTCATTAAATTCTGCGAGAATACATGACTCTTTGGAATTTGGTAGGGCATTCCATGAATTTATTGTGTAGGGCAAAATGCATTTTGCATAAGAGGCAGTTCGACTCTAAATTCCTTGTATTTCAGAGTTACTTCTTAAATTATAGCTTGTAGTTCCGGAAACTAAGTTTGGGATCAGGTAACAGAGAAATTTCAAAATTGGTTATTGGTTTTTGTACATCTTCAAGCAAAAGGTTTCAAGCAGTACCTTATATCTTGCATTAGATCCGGGTTAGAATTGTACTTCAGTACCCCATGCTTGTCGTAAGAGGCGATTAGTGGGATCGGGTGGTCAGGCTCGCTAGCTTGGTTGACACATGTCATCGTATCCCAATTGTGTAGACCTATGCTCATGCTGTTGATTTCTGGTCCAGACTCGATAACTTACAGACCGCCGCTATATAGCTTGAATATTGCTAAGTGCAGAGCAAAACTAAATTCACTCACTCATACAAACACTGATCCTGCACTGAAGTCCTATAGAAAACACACCAACCATTTAAATGAAGAACCATGTGAACAATAATTTCAGATAATAACCACATACAACAAGGAACTAAAATCTACACAGAGGGAATCCCAACTTGAATATTTAAACACAAAGCCAATCTAAGTCAGTTTGTCACCAAGGAATAAAACATATGTCATCTGAAAGATATGTTCTTGAAATATATTGACCCGTGAAGATTCGGGTTAGACCTGATCCCCAGTAACCAATGATTGTCGTACGAGGCGACTAACGGGATCGGGTGGCTAGGTTCGCTGACTTGGTTGACACATGTCATTGTATTTCAATTGCGTAGATCGATGCTCGTGCTTGTTAATCACTGGATTATCTGGTCCAGACTTGATTATTTACAGACCGCCGCTATATCGCTGAAATATTGCTTAGTGCAGCGTAAAACTAAATTCACTCACCACATACAATATATATATATATATATACAGATGTTGTTGGTACGTTTGATAAATAGATATATATATATATACAGATGTTGTTGGTACGTTGCATGCTCAGCAGCCTGAGACTAAACTTAACTTAATGATAGAACATTCGAGCTTGTTGTATGACTTCCACTCTTAATACCAAACTTCACAATCATTGCCCTTGAATTCACCAGTCTGGCAAAGTACATAGGGCAACCTTGAAACAACGGGTAGCCATGGTGATCGTTACTGTCGTTATGCTGGTGGTACTGCCCGCAGACCGTTTCATGGACTGAAATTTCAGTCACATATTGACTTTGAAATCTAACATTTTGTCCGTGGTTTCTTCTTGCTCGACGTTTCCCTTCATTGAATTAAATGTTAATATCTCATAAGTAATATTTCAGCCATATCGTGAGAAAGTTGTTTCGGCAAATAGATAATACATGTATATAAACTATAGTAGTTTTACTTAAATAAATATGTTGAGATATGATTCTCAGTCTTAGTGTCTCTTCGGTACTGTGTGAGACCTCTTTACCCTGCAATACACGAATGAATGCGCCAAGGTACACTACCGATCACAGTTTGTCGGAAATCGTGTGACAGCTATCCCATTTCTTTCTTCATATCCTCAATAGTTCTAAGTCCTTTTGGGTTTATTCTGTCCTTTATTCTGTCCACACATTCTAAATAGGGTTAAGACCTGTTTTTGCAGGTCCTTATGGCCGACAGCTTTTTGACCCCAAAAAATAAGAGTATCATTTTTCAGAAAAAAAATCATTCAGTAATTTCTAGTTTTTATCTCGATAAGCAGTTGTTGTCTTTAAGTGGAACGACTATCATTTTCGAGGAAGCAATTTAGATGATTGAGATTTTAAACTCTTTAACTCAGTTTGTTAGTTGTCACAATGTTTGTTCGCTGGGAATTACTTATATCGCAGCTAAAATATAGGACCTACACATTCTGATTAGGATCCACGACTTTCTATGCTTCTGGGTCATTAGGGCCTACAGCATTTCAGGATTAAGGGCAAACACTGGACTAATGTCGCCTCCTCTACTCTATTTCAGGAGTGAGTGAATAAATATTTAACGTCACACCGGCAATATTTCAGCCATATCGTGACGAGAACATATTTGACATTGAAGTGGAATATATGTACATTATAAAAACCTGTCCACGAAGGACAGTAAAACAACTAGAATATCACAAGTAGAATTAAACCCAGAGTCCGGAATGTTAAAACTAATAGCACTTGTAGGAGAATACAAGATAAAAACAGGCTATAGATCGCCAACAACTGAAGGTAGATCACTATACTAGGGACCATTTGCTACCTGCATGGACCCTAGCTGGGTTTACACCATCCCTTCAGCCGCAGGCGATTGTGTAAGTTTTAGCTATTATGAAAAATAACAAGTATTCTACGATTAAAAGTTTGGTAGTGCTAAACTGACTTTGAATTTTTAGACTTACGTACCCTCTCAGGAGGACAATAATTTTACGCTACTTCAAACCCCTTAGAGGGCACCGCCACTAACAATCACAGTTGCTAATTTATACTACCATGTTTTAAATACTAATTATCTATTTACAAAACATATTCAAACTTTATCTAGTAATTCTATTTTTTTTATAATTCAATGATTAAATGCTAATTTACATTAAAAAGATCTTTCACTGTTTTAACATTAAAATATTTATCCCTTGTGATGGAAAAATCAATACAGTCAAGCAGGACATGCTTGGCCGTGATTCTTTCACCACAAGGGATACAAAACGGAGGATCCTCACCTTTAAGCAAATATTCATGTGCATATCTTGTGTGGATGACACACAGTGATGACATCCTCAAATCTGGACTGACAAGAACAGGTAGGTGTAACCAGTATAGGGTTTTATTTCATGTAATTTATTGATACCTACTTGGGTGTCCCACTTCTTCTGCATCAGATCACGGTGAGGTGAGGTGAAATTGGGTTTAACGTCGTGCTTGAGAATATTTCGCTCATATGACGACGTGCATGCGTGTGTATGTGTATGTGCGGTTGCGTGTACTAGCCCAGATTGAAGCTGGTTTTATATTGCTAGCCCACTGAGATACCATGCCGCAGTGAAGCATGAATACCCCACTCAGACACATTATACTGACTCCGAGCCGACCAGTCCTTGTTGTACCCATTAATGCCGAGCGCCAGGCAGGGCCCAACAAGTACCATATTTTAAAGTCTTTTGGTATGACGCGGTCGGGGATCGAACCCGCGACCTTCCGCTCTCTGGGCGGACGCTCTTACCACTACACCACGGAGGCGGTCGCATCAGATCAGGGATATAAGATCTGATGACAGCTTTAGTATGAAAGAAGAAGTGGTGTCACAGATTTGTTGAGTACTGCCTCGGCAGCAAGATCGGCCATTGTATTCCCAGAAATGCCAACGTGGCTGGGTAGCCAACAAAGGACGATGTCGTATTGGCCAGTGGCAAGATCATTATATAATTCAATAATTTCTATTAATAGTGGATGTTTGCAAGAAAGATTTGTAATAGCCTGCAGGCACGAAAGAGAGTCGAAAAATATTATATATTGTTTGTATTTGGGGTGTTTTTAAATATATTTTAAGGCAGTTAGTATGGCGTTTGCTTCTGCTGTAAAAATAGAGCTGTTATCAGGTATTCGAGAAGATATTGTTCTGGATCCAATGACAGTGGCACAAGCAACTGCGCCACCATCCTTGGACCCATCTGTAAATAAGGACGTATGTGTATTATATATATTTCTTAATTGAATAAATTCTTGTTTATACTGTAACTCATTAGTTTCTGATTTTTTAAAATGTGGTTAATGTTAAGTCAACTGCTGGTCTCACCAATTGCCAAGGAGGAGAAGGAGAGGCAGCAGAAATGAATGGTTTAATTAGGTGCCCATGAGGCGGAATAAGAGAAGACGTTTTGTTATACAAATCCTCATAAAGAGGATTAAAGACACAGTTAAATGCAGGATTAGACTCGTTAGAGTATAGTTTGATAATATATCGGACCAGTGATCTATATAAGAGATCTGTCTCCTCCTCACTTTGAATTGGAAAAGACTTTTCACAAGTCGAGTGCCCTCAGGCATTTGGCTTTTAGATGTTTGATATGTGGCAGAAAGGTTCAATGTGAGTCAAAGATGAGACCAAGGACTTTAGCTTCCTTGACCTTAACGGGTGTGCCATTTAATGATAATTGAGGGTCTTTATCGGGTGTGTATTTACTACAAAAATGTATACAATTGGTTTTGGATTTCGAAAATTTAAACCCGTTTTCCAGACACCATCTATGAATTTTGTTGAGGCAAAGTTGTAATTGTATCTCAATAATTCGCATATTTTTACCACGGCAAGAAATATTAAAATCATCCTAAGACCTCTACAATTCCACTGTATTAGTGTCAGTCATCAGTCATTCAGGACGTGTTAATGGAGAAAGCTCCCGATCTGTTTTCTTAGGAGAATGGCTCTTTGAGCGGCTGGTCGGATGGGTTGACACTTCCATGTCATTTTAAAGGTCGAATCTGTTTAAAAGGGACACAGGGTACCTTTGTCCTTTCGGAATACAGTCACTTTTGTTTGCTTTTTTGAGTAATCAACACTGGCATTCTTCTTTTTGACAACTGGTGTAGGTGTTTGAGTTTCAGACGATCGTGATATTTTTGGCGAGGAGGTCTACCAGCTCGAATCGCACCAAGAACCCTTGGCAGACAACATAATGGCGGTCAGCTCGATGGCAATAAACACGTTGTAGACGACGTATTCCCAATGTGATCATACAAACTGCACTAAAGCAAGAGTTAGTGAATATATTTTTACGCCGACATTAGCAATATTCCAGTAATATCACCGCTGGGTACGCAAAACTGGGCAGCACGCAGTCACTCACTCACTCAAACAAGAGTACAAATCTTACTGTTTGTTTGTTGCATAACGCCGCACTCAGCAATATTCTATATATATGGCGGCGGTCTGTAAATAATCGAGTCTGGACCAGACAATCCAGTAATCAATATTGTCTTGAATAGAAGGCACTATTCGATTTGATTCAGTTTGACAGCTGTTTAATTACATCACTTTTACACACAGTAGATTAAACAAGGTTCATCGTGGATCGAAGCACATGTTTCAGTGGAATGACGTGGATCGTAACAATAAAAAATAGGACTAGGAATGCATATAAAAACCGAAAAGGAACATTAAAACGAAATAGGATCTAAAATTATCCCCGAAACTCTGGAACACTTCCTGACACTTTAGGACAAATATCATGAGCATCGATCAACGCAACTGTGGGTACGATGACGTCATCCAAGTCTGCGAGCCTGACCACCCGATCCCGTTAGTCGCCTCTTACTATAAGCATGGGTTGTTGAAGATCAATGTGAACCCGGATCGTCACGGATAACATAGCTGACGGTGCACAGCAAAGGTCGGCCATTGTGATGCCTTCAATGAAGTCCTAACATCAACAACCAGCCACACCTACGTTTCTAAGAAATTGCATGGTCCACGTGCAATATTTTTTCATCTAATCTGTTCGCTCTGTGGCAGTCATTTTACAAACTTATATTTTCTTCGGATCATAACATTTATTTTTTATGGCCCCCAAGCTTTTAAACCTGGTCTTGATATCTCGCACTGGGACATTTACCTTCTCAGTGAGCAAAAAAAAATACACCATTAACAATCTTACCAACATGTCTCATAAAGTAGATCTACAGACAAATGTCTACAAATACGGAGCTAAAAATTCAGACATTATAATTGATAATTGATGTTTGAAATATCAATGCGACATTAATGGGGAGTGTGAGATAGATGGGCACTTTAAGAAGTTATCAATTATGATATGTGATGATAGGACTATTTAGCTGTCAAAACCGTATATTCCTACATCCATATACAAGACGACGTGTGTCCTTGAACCAGGACAGCATCGCACGCACTTTTTACGAGACTTGAGAAGTGACAGTTTGGTGAATGCTGCAAGTGTTGGATGCACAAAAGGGGCACATCCGAAAATGATGTGGCTTTGCCTGTCTCTTTTATTTCCTTGCACCTGTGTTCTTTCTGCAGCAGGAAGGGAACATGGAGTGACCCAGAATATCGGAATCAGGATGTGTCAGGTCAAATGTATCCAACACTGTAAGATCTTCTTGTCCCGCTCTGATGACTGGACATGTCTCCTCTCTAAGGATATGCAAGATGGCAGTGCAGAAGATGGATACATCATTAATCAACAAGACAAACGGAACATTCAAGTTTTTGCACATGCATGTTCACATTTGACATGCCGTCAATTGGGCAAGTTTCGTTTTTATGAATCGTCTTTTTTATTAATCGCAAAGGGAAGACGGTCTGTGCTAGGGGTCATTCATCAGTGCTTTTGTATTTGACAGTTATCGTCACTGTGACACAGTTTGTAGGTGAGGTAAGATTTTACATCGAATCGACAATACTGCTGCCTATCGCGATGAGTGAGTGAGTATGGTTTTATGCCGCTTTGTCAATATTCCAACAACATCACGGCGGGGAACACCAGAAACGGACTTCAAACATTGTTCCCATATGCGTTATTGAACCCAGGTATTCGACTTGCCGAGCGAACGCTCCCCCACCGCCCCACTATCGCGATGAGAACAGGTAAAGTATGACTAAATGTATGGGGACAAAGGGCAGGTAAACAGTATGTTGCGTCACAAAGTAGTAAATGTTATAAACAAACCCAAATCGATTCTTAAGCAAATAGCGTTTCAGTGTAGTATGTATTAGGAATTATAACTAGGCTATAGAAAACCTTCAATCAAAGGCAGACCACCTTTTAGGGGATGATTATAGGGACTGCTTCCTACATTATAATAACGGTGCTAAACAAAGTATACAATCACCTGGAACGACCAAACTCGTATGTTAGAGTGCTGTTTGCAGATTTCTCATCTACCTTCAACACTAAACAACCACATCTCCTGGTCCAGAAACTTATTGACACAAACGTCAACTCCAAACTCGTCTTGTGGATATCGGACTTCCTAACAGAACGCCAGCAGTTTGTACGAGTGAATAACGTCCACTCATCCATCTTAACCACTAACACTGGCGCCCCGCAGGTTTGTGTGATGTCCCCAGTGTTATTCACCACCTACACGAACGACTGCACTGCTCAAATTTGCTGATGACGCCTCTCTTGTTGCTCTCATAACTGGTACAGAAATATCAGACTTTACAGACTGGTGTGAGAGACACTACCTACAGCTGAATGTATCTAAAACCAAAGAGATGGCAATAGACTTTAGCCATTCGTGACCAACTCGTGTTATTCCGGGACAAGCCGAATAGCGACTCGTGCCCCTCTGGATGGATTTCATGTTGGCGCATGAACATCAGAACTGCCATAAAACAGAAACGTTAACTCTATTCCTGTTTCATTCCAATGGTACTTAATATCACCGAAGTACTCATACATTGTATTGCTGTTTCTGTTTTTGCTTATTTATTTTAAAGAATCAAACTTCTTTGATACAAACTAAAAGAAGGATAAAAACATATTTGTTAAAGACATATTCTGACGTAATTATTTTCATATGTTCACCTTTTATTTCCAATTATATTTCTAAATAGGGTTTAATAATCACAAATGGGATTTGTTTTACTGAATATGTAAATAAAATTTATTAAAAAACCCCAGCCACATCAAATCCTAAAGTAGAAACTCAGAAATTTGAAAATTGAACATTCGTGTATCCTTGCTGTCATACCCCAAGTTGAATTTTAAATGAATTCGCTGAAAAATTTATGAATGACCCAAAAAAGGTCAGACTAAAACATTCCCAGAGATGTGAAACATATGTCCAATGTTAAAGATCAAAGTTGATTTGTTACATACAGATATAATATTATTCTTTTGAAACTCGTTGCGATTAATAATTACATTTCTTAAAACTGTTGGAAGCGCACGTACAATCTCCTCAAGCCCCCGTAAGGTCGTCAGAAATACACTCAATTGGACACATGAGAGCCGTTGTCAACAAACGCACGTGCGGGTATTTGAATCTCTCACCGTCCATGGCATTATCCTTACTAAATGCTACACGAGGCAACACAGTTCTGCTAGCTACGTTCTTTGTACCATCAATATGACGATACATATTTTTCATGATTTTTTAAACAAACATATAATGCCATAATCGATTTAAGTATTGGGGATTATTTTTATCAAAGCACCACAATCATTACGCGCGTTCTGATTGGTTTGTCGTATTTTCGCACATAACAAGCATCGAGAGGGGGGACGAGTCTTCTTGGAGGTTACGGAAAGGGGCGAGTGGTGACGAATGAGACTTTCGCACGAAGAAAGAGGCATTACATCCCGTGACAATAAATGGTACGGTAGTTGAGAGCGTCACAGAGTATAAGTATCTAGGCACTGTCTTAGACAGTAAGCTCAACTGGAACACCAACACCAACGCCTTGAATAATAAGTGCCAGCAGAGACTGTTTCTCATGCGCAAGCTCAGATCTTTCCAAGTGGAGACAAGAATAATGCTCTCATATTACAGGTGTTTCATACAAAGTTTCCTGACATTCTCCATACAAGTCTGGTATGGTTCTCTATCAGGAACAAGCTGAACAAGATCCTGAACATCAGCAGCAAGGTTGCCGGGACACCTGTATCCAGGCTAGACGACATCCACCACAACAGAGTTCTCTCCCTTGCTAGCAAAGTAGTAGCCGATCCAACACATGTCCTCAACATGAAATATGTCCTCCTGCCATCAGGCCGCAGATATCAATCAAGTGCCAAAACTTAGAACTAAACGTGCCAAGTGTTCTTTTATCCCTGTTAGTATAGGCATTTTAAATGACTCTTCAGACTAATTTTAGCTACCTAGCAGTGTGTATTGTTTTGAGTATTTTTTACATGCCGTATCTCTGGAACCTTTTAATGTATACTTTCTCATAACCTATATTAATCCTTGTTCACTGTGTATATTGTTGTGTTCGTGTATCATGTGTGTTCACGGTGTTGCTCTGTCTGTTACATGTAAAACAAATTCCCTTATATTTTTTTTTCCAGCAGGAACATAAAGTTTACATTTTATAATGGTCATATATATTGTGTTTTCGTTATCATTCTCATATATTTTGTGTTTTGTATCATGGTTATTGTCATAAATTTGTGTTTTTTATCATTCGCGTGTGGTTTTTCTTCTATCATGGATATATTTTTGTACTTTTGATCATGATCACATAGGTTGTTTTTTATCATTGGCATATATTTTGTGTTTTTATCATAGTAATATATATTTATTTTGTATTTTGTATCCTTGCATATTTTGTGTTTTTTAACATGGTCATATTTCAAGGTGACATATTGTGTGTTTTTTTCATGGTTATTCAGATTGTGGTCTATAGCATGGTCATACAGTTTGTGCTTTCTATCATGGCCATATATATTGTGGTTTTTTCATGGTTATTTAGATAGTGGTCTATAGCATGGTCATACATTTTGTGCTTTCTATCATGGCCATATATATTGTGTTTTTTTCAAGGTTATTTATATTGTGGTTTATAGCATGGTCATACAGTTTGTGCTTTCTATCATGGTCATATATATTGTGTTTTTTTCATGGTTATTTAGATAGTGGTTTATAGCGTGGTCATACAGTTTGTGCTTTCTATCATGGTCATACACTCTATTTTCTTATCGCGGTTATATACATATATATAAATGGATGGATGATAGATGGATGGGTGGATGGCTAGATGGACAGATCGATGGATAAAAGTACAATATATATGACCTTGATTTATACGCACGCAGGAGGTACCATTCTCAACATCCTGGGCAAAAGATGCAAGACAAACACGGACTGTCCAGTCAGGAACTTTGTGTGCTTCGTGAGAACATGCAAGTGTACTCCGGGCTTCAGTTTCAACCCTGGCGACAACACCTGTGTCAGACGTAAGTAATTCCAGACATCCAGATCACATTGCTTCAACATCTTTATTTTGCACGCCTACTTATATGCGTCTGTAATAATGTATATTCAAGATTAGATACTGATACTGAGATAGCTGACCCGTGAAGATCCATGTTAGAATTGGTCTTCGGCAACCATACTTGTCGTAAGAGGCGACTAACCTGACACATGTCATCGTATCCCAATTGCGTAGATCGATTCACATGATGCGGATTACTGGATTTCCCGGTCCAGGTTCGATTATTTACAAACCACCGCCATGTAGCGGTGTTTAGCAACAGCCAAACAATTAACTTAGATAGCTACGTATGTCAAAGTTTGTTTAGGGGAAAGTGTGTATGTTGACATATATGTGGTCAACATCGTCTCAACTATATACGCAATCATCATTTCCTTTTCTCATTGTACATCCGGGTTAGAATTCATTTTCAGCAACCCATGCGTGTCATAAGAGGCGACTAACAGGATCGGGTGGTCAGGCTCGCTGACTTGGTTGACACGTGTTAACGTATCCCAATTAAATAGCTCGCTGTTGATGTCTGGAGACAGCACCTTGATCACTGGATTGTGTGGTACTCCAGATTGTTGACTGAATGCCGTCGTATAGCTAGAATATTGCTGAGTGTGGCGTTAAACAACAATCAATCAATCATTCACGTGTATGCTGTGAACACCGCGCTTTAGCATGGTAACTGTAAGATATTGTACCCTGATTAAAACAAAAACAAAACAGAAATTGAAACTTGGTAGCACTTTACCTGTAATTATTGGTCGTCTGTTATGCTCATATCTACATAAATACATCGTATGCATCGAATTGTCTCATTTTTAAGAATTATTTTTTCATTATCTGAGGCCACATTTCTAGGTAATTGGGTAAATGTTGCTTTAAGCCGCATCTGCAATTTTGTAGCTATTCGTGGTTAGAATTAATAATATTTTCCTATGATGAATATAAAATAAATGTAATGACAGTGATCACTAAACATTCCCTTAATCATCACATTAAACACAAAAAAACTGACAATCTGAGTGAGTGAGTTAATATTTAACGTCACATCGGCAATATTTCAGCCATATCGTGACGTAAACAATTTAATTTATATCAACATTATAATCAATAAATTTAGAATATACAAAACCTGTCATCGAAGGACAGTAAAAATACTAGAGTATAACCGCTCTTAATTTAAACCTAGCATATAAAACAAACATTTTAATCAAAAAAGACAATACAATATAAAAGGCAGGCTACAGATCGCCAACAACTGATGGTAGATCATCATACTAGGGATCATTGGGACTTAAAGTGAATTTGCTACCTGCATGAACCCTAGCTGGATTTACACCATCCCCTCAGCTGCTGGCGATTGTAGGCAAATTTAGTCAGAATTAAAATGACAATAATAATACGAGAAAAAATGTGGACTTATGGAAGACACATAATTTCGGATAAGGTCCCTATTTGGACATAATGCATTAATGTTTTTTTATCACTTCTTCTTTTTATTTTTTGTGTCAACTGTTTAGGTAAACATTTCTATCTCACTCACTCAAATGCAAATATACTCAAACAACCTAAGTCTATAAATGTTGGAGTGTACTTATTTTGAAAACTTCTTTCTATCTAAAGGGTGTCAGGTGTATGGAGACAAGTCAACAATTTACGGAGGACTTTCAATCACTGGGCACAACGACCTTCAGTTTCCTAATGACACCAAGAGGCAGTGTTCTGATTCCTGTGTTAAAGAGACTGAATTTACCTGCATCAGCTTTGACTTCTTGCTGATGCCTGGAACCTGTGCGCTCTCTCGCGTCGGCTATCTGGATGTCCCAGTGGAACAGCGTGAGGTGGCAATACCGTTGTGGTACCATGGGACGAGGCATTGTGCTTAGGATTCGCAAGGAATTATTTGATTGTATTTTTGTTATGCACCTCCGCATTGCATACCTACCACCAATATGACTATGTGCTCAGTATGCAGCATGTTATGTTATGTATACTCCCCATCAAAAGTTTAGACTCACCAGTGTAAATGTAGCCATTTACTTCGGTCAACTGTTCTGAACAAGATTTTGTAAAATAATCCACACAGTTGGAAAGTACTGTAAACATGAGCTGATGTATTGTAAAACAAATTCGTGACGTTTAAAAGTTTATTGTCATGTGTCCAATAAATGATGAAACTCTGTGAAAAATGGCGTTTTTTATCAAACGTTTACACCAAAACGCAGCTGTTCACATGCACGATATTTGCACATGCTTTCAGCAATTTGATGCATGATCTTCGTGCAATTAATCTGCATAAGGTTTGCAGATGTTTCCCCCAAGTCAGTGGAGAAATTCATCTTTGTTGTAACCATATGTACATGTAAACATATAGTGATTGATTTAAGCGAGTCTAAACTTTTGATGGGTAATATATTATATGGAAACCTATTTCTGTGCTCTTCAGGCTCAGTTGAAAACGTTAGTTTGCAATAAAAAAATCTGTCTGAAGGGCATTAGGGATATGGACATGCAATCAACGATTTATGGAGAACTGAGTCTTGGACCAAAATGATCCACCAATTTCGTGCTGTCTCTGCGAGTAACTGTTCTGACTTTGTCTTCAAGGGACTGAATTTACCTGCATCTGCTAGGACTTCTTGCTGATTGCTGGAACCTGTGCGTTCTCTCGACACGGCTATCTGACTATATGTTCCTCCGCACTATATACCACCGATGTGACTATGTGCTCAGTCTGCAACATGTTATGCTTTGTAAAACATATAAAATAAAATGATATCTGAAAGGTGTTAGGGTATGTTTGTTGTGTACTGCCGAACTTTATGTACTGCTGCACTTGGCGGTTTTAACAGTCTGGTTATATCTGGAGCATGTGTTCATACAACTGGAATCCCGGGCGACCCACTTATTTTGCTTAATAGCCTCCTAGAATATACATGTGTTTAGAAGACATATTCATAACCAGTTTCCCTGTTCGTACCAAAATGCTCAATTTACAGATATATAGACAAAGGGTTTTAATTTAATTTTGTCCTGAATGTGTCTGATGAATTATTGCCCAGTATCAATGTGTCAAGTGTTGATTTGATAATTGAGTAACAGTAACGTTGTGAAAACTAAAGCATACTAGTAATGACAACATGTATACTCAGTGCTTATACAATAAGTTAGTTGCTTTGTTGTTTAACGCTGCACAGCTATATTGATGCAGTCTGTAAATAATCAAGTATAGTCTAGGCAATCTAGTGATCAACAGCATGATCATTGATCTACGCAACTGGGATACGATGACATGTGTCAACCACGTCAGCTCGGCTGACCACCCGATCCCGTTAGTGGATTTTCACGACAAGCATGGGTTGCTGAAGACCAGAAATGGGCTTCATACATCGTACCCATGTGGGTGAGTGAGTTAAGATTTGTAGACACATCGTCAATATTTCAGCCATATAATGACAAAACAAGTTATACATTCGTAATACATGAAGTTAAGTTTTAAAAAGAAACACGCAACACCTGAACGAAAGGCAGTTAGTGAGTGAGTTATTATTTAACGTCACATCGGCAATATTGCAGCCATATCGTGCCGAGAACATATTTGACATTGAAGTGGAATATATGTATACATGTATTATAAACACCTGTCGACGAAGGACAGTAAAACAACTAGAATATCACAATTAGAATTAAAACTAGCGTGGAAAGTTAAAACTAATAGCACTATTGGGACCATACAATATAAAAACAGGCTACAGATCGCCAAAAACAGAAGGTAGGATCACCATACTTAGGGACCATGGGGACTTACAGTACCTTGCCTACCTACATGGACCCTAGTAGGATTTATACCATCCCTTCAGCTGCTGGCAATTGTAAGAAATGTTAGCCAAAATTAAAATCACAAGAATACTATGTTTAAAAATCCTGGTAAGTTTAAATTTACTTACATACCCTCTCAGGTATGAAAACAACTGGACTATCGTAGATTTAGATGTGAAACTGTTATGTAAGTTCAGTTACATACTAGTAATGTGGTACTGATAAGACAACATAATTTGAAAACAGGCTATAGTTCACCATTCCTAGTACCGTGGGATCTTACGTATTTTTGCTACCTGCATAGATCCATTCTTTGAATGAAACGGGACTTACTTATCCTTTCAAGAGGTAAAGGACAATCATTTTATGCTACTTCAACCCACTTTGAAGGTACTGCCACTAACAGCCAAAACTATTTATTCATTCTAACAAATTAATGTTCATTTACTAATTACAATAAAGACTTAAAATTTATGAATTAATCAATTTTCTTTAAAAAAAACTTAGACTCATATGAGTGTGAGTGAGTGGGTGATTTAATATCTATCGTCACATCGGCAATATTGCAGCCATATCGTGCCGAGAACATATTTGACATTGAAGTGGAATATATGTATACATGTATTATAAACACCTGTCGACGAAGGACAGTAAAACAACTAGAATATCACAATTAGAATTAAAACTAGCGTGGAAAGTTAAAACTAATAGCACTATTGGGACCATACAATATAAAAACAGGCTACAGATCGCCAAAAACAGAAGGTAGGATCACCATACTTAGGGACCATGGGGACTTACAGTACCTTGCCTACCTACATGGACCCTAGTAGGATTTATACCATCCCTTCAGCTGCTGGCAATTGTAAGAAATGTTAGCCAAAATTAAAATCACAAGAATACTATGTTTAAAAATCCTGGTAAGTTTAAATTTACTTACATACCCTCTCAGGTATGAAAACAACTGGACTATCGTAGATTTAGATGTGAAACTGTTATGTAAGTTCAGTTACATACTAGTAATGTGGTACTGATAAGACAACATAATTTGAAAACAGGCTATAGTTCACCATTCCTAGTACCGTGGGATCTTACGTATTTTTGCTACCTGCATAGATCCATTCTTTGAATGAAACGGGACTTACTTATCCTTTCAAGAGGTAAAGGACAATCATTTTATGCTACTTCAACCCACTTTGAAGGTACTGCCACTAACAGCCAAAACTATTTATTCATTCTAACAAATTAATGTTCATTTACTAATTACAATAAAGACTTAAAATTTATGAATTAATCAATTTTCTTTAAAAAAAACTTAGACTCATATGAGTGTGAGTGAGTGGGTGATTTAATATCTATCGTCACATCGGCAATATTTCAGCCATATCGTGACGAGAACAATTAATTATCAGTATATATCAATAATATTAGAAGTAATAAAACTGTTTACGATGAACAGTAAAACTACTAGTGTATCACAGATAGAGATATAAAACTAGCATGTAACTAAAAACATGTAACTAATGCAAGACAATGCAATATAAGAACGGGCTATATATCACCAGCAACGGAAGGTGGATCACCATACTAGGGACCATGAGGACTTACAGTACTTTTGCTACCTGCATGGACCCTAGCTGGATTTATATCATCCCTTCAGCTGCTGGCGATTGAAGTCAGGTTTAGCCAAAATATAAATGACAGAAATGCTAAATTTAAAACAGCTGGTAAATTTAAATTTCCTTTAACAGTTTTGGGACTTACGTACCCTCTCAGGAGGACAGTAATTTTATGTTACTTCAACCCCCTTTGAGGGTACAGCCACTAACAATCTCAGTTATTAATCTAAACTACCAATAATAAAATATGTATCTATTTACAAATCATGTAACAAATCTAATTCTTTTAAAAATGCAATAATTAAATGAGAACTTATATTATTAAAGAGATCCTTCATAGTTCATGATTTGAAATAGATATCCCTTGTGATGGAATATTCAACACAGTCAAGCAAGACATGCTTGACCGAGCTCACCGACAGTAAAATATCCGAGGAAGAGTTTAGGTTGGTGCTCTCGGAACTTGCCAAATACCACAGAATGAAACAAGAGATTCGAACCAAGTCTCGTAAAATCTCCGAATTCAGCAAAGACGAGTAAAAAAAGTTAGTCGAACAAGGGAGGCAACAGGCCCGTGAGCCTTCCTCACGAAAACCAAACAAATTATTATCGGAGAAGATTCACGATAAACTGTTTTGCGGACATCAACATAATGTAGCCAGCCAGCCAGCTGGTACTGTGAATACAAAGCGTGAACCGTAGGGTCTATATATAGTCTGAAATAGGGCATCTGGAATGAACGGTTTTTTTTTTTTGGCCTGTCACATCCAAGTGGCAAAAGTTTCAGCTGCTACTGCGGGACTTTAGTATTGCCAATCCAGCTCCATCACCTTCACACCACGAGGACCACCGATAGTGTTGAGCGAGTGAGAGCTGTACACATAGCTTGCTCAAAAAGTCAGTATGTCTTTTCTAACATGCACATCAAACAGTAGTATTATGCAATAGCGGTACGGATTAGGTCCATCTCAAGGGCTCAGATTTTTAATTTGAGCTCTTGGGGGGACCTGGTCCCGTACCCCCACTGTATATACTACTCCACTGGATTTCATATGAACATTGCACATCATAGTGTAACATTCCCTGCACTCTTTTGCATAATATGCATTAAGAGCTAAACTTTTATGCATGATCCGCCCTTGGGATTAAGGCTGTAGCCAGCCATACATTTGCACACGTTGTCTCTGTACTGTGTCCTGTCGTCCACACAGTCAACATGGCAGGAACAAGTCTCACCATGGTGCTGGCCCCAATGATCCGAAAATTGTCTTTCAATGTTTGAACACAGGATATCCGTGTGCTACATCACTGGAGATCACTGGAGATATTTGTTTATTACAAAGCATTTTCAGACGTATGACGTCTAATGTACATAAAGCATAAATTCATGAATCTGAAATTCTGCAATTTGACGAACACAACATTTTGGATCGTGATCGTTTAACAGGTGGAAGAAAGTTAAGGTATTGTTGATGGAAGTGTTTGAGAGGTTGAATTCTGCTTTAGCATCGGCTGACCTGTTCCTCTTTCAATCTTTATCAGCTTCATCATAAATATTGACTTGAAGATATCCTCTGAAATAAGGTGTAGCAACAATTTTCATATTAAACTAAATGAAACTGTTTGTATGATCAATTGCATGCAATCAATGCTTACCTTTATTTGCTGGGTTTCAACAAGTGATGATGTAAGGTAATTTTCTATGAAGTAAAAGTCTCCAATATCGCAGGATACCGTGTTCTCCATAGCACTACCGCAGGAAAACCGTATATCAATCCTTTACATGTATACGAATAAGCAAATAAACCGACTGAGCAAATTTCCATAATCAACACAAGCACCTGTAAAACACCCTGAAACAAATCACCTCAGACTTTTCTGAAGAACAGTGCTTTAATCACCACCATATTTGAAATTGTTTCCCTGTTGTTTGGTGGTTGTGCACGTTCCTGGCTTTACTTACCATTCATGGTGAAGGATTTGACATCAGGGGCACGACTGGAAGGCGGGCGCTGCTTTGCCATCCTCGTTCCTGAAGAGACGATAATTCGTGCATAATGATCCTGACCGCCTGTGTTTAAGGGCGATACATCCTTTTGTTTGACTACATACTACATTACATTGAATAGGAGAAATCACTGGATTTTCTCGCAACAAAGTTAGGCTGAAGTTGATTGGCTTCTGGTTCTTAGACAGTTTATTCTCAAGAGAACCCACCAACGGTGGTACATGAGAAAAGTACAATATAAATTCGCATATGATAATATAATCAAACAAGATGACAGCAATATAAGGTAAATACATATATATAGTGAAATTTTCAATGAAATATGACAAAGTAAGTTAGCAATATTCTCATGCAGCTGCAACTAGTCTGAAGATGATGTTGATGATTGATATCAAGATGGTGGAGCAAGCTGAGTGTAACTAAAGAACAGTGAGCACTTCTCAAAATAAGCCCCACTTATAAGTCACCACAGAAAATTCAACGACTGAAATGATATGAACTAACATGCCAGGCAACTGTGGACGTCAGAAAATCAACAGAAAACGCAACAATAAGCGGAAAAAGATATCGTCCTCAAGTGGATCAGACACGAACTTAGGTGACACCCCTGCAACAACAAACATGGCCACCGCCACGGTCGAACTTGGTGCGACAGTCACTGGAGACAATCTACTCAGCTAACGCAACCACCCAGGAACAGCCGCACTTCGGTACACCCCAGGTATTTAGCCCTTATCCTATTAACCAAGGTTCTGTTCTATCTTTGAGTCCGGACTGTAGTAAGGCCATCATGGAAAAGTTGGAATGTATCGACAAAAATCTGTCTAAACTCGATCTCATCGAGAATGATATTTCGGAAATCAAAACAAAAGTGGCAACTCTCGAGCTAAAAGTGGGTGAAGTCGACGATTTGAAAAGTCGTGTTTCAGGTGTAGAGGAAAGTGTAAAGTTTGTAGCCGATCAATACGAAGATTGGAAGAAAGAAAAAAACTGATATTCATCGTCACCTGAATTACCTAAAAGATCAAGTTACGGGGAACATATCCACTCTCGGTAAACTTAGTCAGGAGAACTTGCAACTCAAGGAATCCATCATAGATCAAAGATGTAGATCGATGAGGGATAATCTGATTTTTGGCAACATCCCAGAAACAGAAAGTACCCCGACTTTTGAAAGTTCCGAAGTGTTACTCAGAGAGTTCATCGAATCCAAATTGCGCCTAGACAGCCAGAATATAAAATTCAAAAGAGTACACAGGATTGGGCAATCCCTATTACACTATCTATCTGTCAGTGATTATGTAAGCCTTATGGGGGATTTCAATGCCAGAACTAACACTATGTGTGATTACCTTTTACTTGATAAGCACATTGTTGATGATTTCGAAATGGACGTACCACAACTTGAAAATGATATTAACCCTCTGAATATATTGGACAAACTGAGCCTACCACACCAGAGGTACACACAAGATAAAGATGGGGCTAACAATTTTTTGGTTTAAATTGATAGAATTGTGTAAGAACTTAAATCTCTTTATCTGTAATGGAACAGTTGGTTCAGACAAAACAATTGGCAAAGCAACATGTAAAGGCAAATCTGTTGTGGACTATGTTATTTCGTCACCATCATGTCTATGTCTTTTTGTTAATTTTGAAATAATTGATTACCTAAGCACACAAAGCTCAACGTTCCCGATAAATACTGGAAAATCTATCCTGGTTGTTCACACTACCAGAGAAACTGTGCATAGTAGAATATGGAGCACCTACATCAGATCAACAGCAAATTATGTATTTATAAACGCTTGTTTACATAGTTCTGTAGCAGATAGTGGTGATGTGCTTATGTTTATCTTCTCTTTCGACTCGAATTATGTTTTTATGTAAGATTGTTTACAATGTTCTACCGGAAATAGCGGTGAAGACACCTATTTATACAGATACATGCTTGCTGAATGTCCAGGTTTCCACGCTGGCCTTTTGGTCATACGCGAATTTGAAAAATTTACAGCACGTATAATATTTAAATAAACAACTATATACATAAAGGTGCAAAATCATCACATCATTTCCTCAGTTTTTCATCAGGTAGATAGAACAGATGACGTCTGCAACACAAGACTAAGAGAACTTCAGACAACCGTGAGTTCCCGTTTTATGGGCCTATTTGGAAGGTCAAGAGATCTTTCATCATGAAAAAGGTTTGTTTTCTAAAAGGTTTTATGGACGTCGTTGATCCTGGTCACCACATTCAGACTTCGCTGAACACAACTGGAAGTCATGTGGAATAGTGGTGAATGCGGCATAACCCCATTGACTCGCTTCTTCACATGAATTTGTGAATCCAGACAGTGTGAGTTTCTGGAACATTGTTATAATATACACTTACTGCGTGTCATTTACAGGGTATAACTAATTGATACAATGGAAAGAAAAAAGACAAGCGAGGCATGGCGTAATTCACGATAATATACTATCCCCCCCAAAAAAACGCATAGGCGTTTTGTATTTATAAAAATCTATTAATTACTTATTGTGTCCAAACAATCGTCAAAATATGTAACAAAAATGTTGATAACATGATTCTACACAATTGCGCAAGTAAAATAATCGACTTTACCTGAAAATGTTGATTTTGATGAGATTTCTTACAAGGACTAAAAACGCATCGCAGCAACGCAACAAAAATCACCTTGCAGTTGAAATTGTGCAGCAAAGAGCATGAACTGTCTGGCTATAAAAATCCAGATTACTTTCGGAAAAGGAGTTTCAAGGTCAAATCACTACGCCACGTCTTGGCGCTGCGACACGGAACATCGCCATTGAAAGAATACACGCTGGAGATTACCAATCTTCTGTTGCCAGGCGGCTGAATATTAGTTTGAGCACGGTATAACAAATGACCGTCCTCGCACAGGCAGACCTCGAGTCACCACTGCAGCCCAAGATCGGTACTACATTTGCGTGATCGTACTGCCACGGGTGAGAGCACAGCAGCCAGGGTGCCTGGACTTCGGTGGATATCCGGTCAAACTGTACCGAACAGGTTGAGAGAGATTGGACTAAGAGCCAGGAGACCCGCGAAATCGAATGCCAAGGTTAGCGCCACTCAGCGTCTACTGACACAATCATCTGTTGATGGCGCGTTTCTAAAGAGTGTCACACTAACTTCATATGTATTTTCCATGTGAAACACAGCTTCTTGCAATTTGATGTTGATCCTTTTACACACACACACACACACACACACACACACACACACACACACACACACACACACACACACACACACACACACACACCTAACCAATAATTTAGAAAAAGTAAAAACTACAATAAAGAATACCCTACAACAATATGAAGTTAAAAAGGAAGCACAAGCTGAAGAAACAAGATATACCATAAATGATCAACTATTATGGGAAATTTTACTGTTAGAAATTAGAGGTATGACCATATACTATTCATCTACAAAAAAGAAAATGACTTTGAACAGAGAAAAGGCTTTGGAAAATAAATTAAGAGAATTGGAAATCGACCTGGATACAGAACCAGCTGAAAAAAAGACAGAAATATTAAAAAGTAAATGAAGTTAAACAAGACTTAGAAGAAATTACCAAACAAAAGATAAAAGGCAAAGTGGATCGAACAAGGGAAAAAACCCATCAAAGTACTTCTTACAATTAGAAAGCAGAATTTTTAAAAATAAATCTATAATGGAATTGGAAAGAAAGGATGGTACAGTGATAAAAGATTATAAGGAAATACTAGAAGAGACTAGAACATTCTACAAAAAACTTTATTTAAGTGATGAGTGCACACAAATTAAATTAGGAGAATTGTTCATAGAAAATGAAATACCTAAACTGTCAGAAGAAGCTGCCTCATCTTTAGAGGGAGAAATAACATACAAAGAAACACTTGCCGCTTTAAAGAAAATGAAAAACGATAAAAGTCCGGGCCCGGATGGCTTCTCCAGTGAATTCCTCAAGTTTTTTTGGAATGACTTAAATAAATTTCTTATTAACTCCTTGAAGTATGCATATGAAAATGGTTCTATGTCCGTATCACACAAACAAGGTCTTATTACATGTATCCCCAAGAGTGGTAAAAGTAAGAAAATGCTAAAAAATATGGAGACCAATATCACTACTAAATACCTCCTACAAATTAGCTTCTGCAGTTATAGCAAACAGAATAAAGACAATATTACCACCTGTTATCAGTGAGGATCAAAAAGGTTTTATTCAAGAAAGATACATAGGGGAAGTCACACGGCAGATATACGACGTAATGGACTATACTGAATCATATCAAATTCCAGGATTATTACTGCTCATTGATTTTGAAAAAGCTTTTGACTCTGTTGACCGAAAATTTATGCAAAATGTAATAGACTTTTTCAACTTTGGACCATGCATTCAAAATTGGATACAAGTACTGCTAAACGATAGTGAATCAAGTGTATTAGTAAATGGGTTCGCAGGCAAGTTCTTCAAGAGAACAAGGGGCTGTCGACAGCGAGACCCAATGTCACCATACATTTTTATCTTATGTGCCGAAATACTAGCTATTCTAATAAGAAAGAAAAAATAAGAAAATTAAAGGGATAAAGATAGGTAATATACAAAGCCTTTTAGCCCAATTTGCAGACGACACTACAGTGACCTTAGACGGATCTGAATCAAGTTTGTCTGCAGTCTTGAATACATTAGCCTTCTTTGCAAGATTTTCAGGGTTAAAAGTTAACGCAGAAAAAAACAGGCTAATGTGGATAGGGTCCACAAAAAAGATCTAGGTATAAGATGTGCAAGGAATGGGATCTGGACTGGACAAAGTCAAATTTCAAACTTTTAGGAATAGTTTTTGATGTTGTGTTAAATAGTATTGTAGACCTAAACTATAGTGATAAATTCGAAAAAATCTACCAAGAAATGAACATTTGGTCTCTGAGATATTTGACACCAATGGGCAAAAATGTTATCCTGAAATCCTTGCTTTTACCAAAGTTAAACCACCTATTTTCATCCATTCCTAGCCCATCCGAAGACACATTACAAAAGTTTCAAAAAAAGTGTTTTAATTTTGTTTGTCAAGGGAAAACAGATAAGGTAAAGCGAGAAATTATGCATCTTAAACCAAATGATGGAGGAATAAGTGTACCCATTGTAAAAACTACTATAAATGCTAAACAAATAATGTGGATTAAACGGTTGTTGCTCAACAGTTCAAAATGTACTTCTATTGCAAATGAAATCCTAGTCGATTCAAATAAATTATGGTATGCTGATGCACAATATGTGTGCAATAATATTATTCCCAGTGTCTCAAATCAATTTTGGAGTGATGTGTTAACGGCATGGTGCCACTACCTAAAAAGGAGTTACACAAATGTGCAAGAAATATCAGATATTTTCAACCAGTCTCTATGGTTTAATAATAACATTAAAATAGAGGGAAAGTCGGTCTACTAAGAAAATATGGCAAAAAAGGGAATAATGTTAGTTTGTGATATTTTAGATCAGAATGGAAATTTGTTACATAAAGCTGACATTGAAAAAAATATAGAATTGCAAATATAAACTTCCTCCATCTAGAAGGTATAAAGAGTACTGTCTTAGCATATTGCAGACTCAGAAAAATACCTGATACGGGTTGGACCTATCAGGTTAAATACCCAACAATACCCTTTAATATCTCTTGCATTTGCGGACAAAACCAAAGGAGTAAATCCTTTTATAACATATTTTTACCTCAAGTTGAACTAGACCAACAAGCCCCAAAAGTGGGAAGACATCCTCAACAAACAATATAACAAGGAAGACTGGTCTAACATATATCTAATGGCAAATAGATGCACAGAAAGTGTATAGTTAAGATGGTTTCATTTCAAGATTACTCACAAGATTTTAATGACTAAACATAAGTTACACTTGATGAATTGCACAGACTCTTCAATGTGCTCATTCTGTGAATCTGCTCCTGAAACAATCATTCATTTATTGTGTGAATGCCGATATACCGTGAAAGTATGGAAGGAGGTATCCGATTGGCTGGATATTTTGTCTAAAGGAAATATTAACTTGTCGCACGAAAATATTATCTTTGGTTTCAAAGGTAAAAACAACAACCCACTTAATCTGGTGTTTCTAATAGTGAGATATATGCTATATAAAACAAGCCGAAATAATACAAAGCCAGATTTTAAAGTGCTTCAAAGGGAAATACTCAACTACTATAAAGCTACCAAATATACAGCATTTTCTGATGCAAACCCAGCAAAATTTTATGCTTTCTGGTCCTCCTTCAATACACTTTTGCTAACTATACCAACCTAGATGTTATATTAGTATAATACAATTTGACAAGTACATCTAAATACATGTACTTGTATACATATTAGCCTTGGGCAAGGATAACAGATACATTATAGTAAATCCACCCTGAACATATGATGATGATTGTTTGTATTGATGGTGATGATGATGCTTGCACAATGTTGATGACGAAGATGTTGTTGTATGATGTTCTTTGCAATGTATTATGACAAAAACAAATTGATAACGAGGATGTTTTGTATGACGTTTTATACAATGTATTATGACAACAAATTGATGACAAGGATGTTGTGTATGATGTTTTGTACAATGTACTATGACAACAACAAATGTACTTTGGGAAATAAAAATACTTTAAAAAAACACAAAAACAAACTTACTGTGTTTTGTAACAAACGTAGCAAAAGATTTCATTGTTGTAATGACACTGACATGTATATATATTCGATGCAAAGGCGCGATATTCGATTAGGTAACATTATCAACTTTAGATTATGGAAAATAACTAGTTACAATTCAGTAAGCTTCAATTAGTAAGTTAAGTTATGTCTAATCTATTCGAGCTTGGATGTATAATTATTTGTGTTTATACATTATGTTTCATTATATGAAACATGACAACGTAATAATACCTAAAATATAAATTCAAACTATTCTATTCTGTTTGAATTCTTTGTATGTCCTTGAAATTTCGTAAATTGTTTCCTATTTATAAGAAAGTTGAAAAAAATTTAATCTTCAGTAACCTCTAAACCATTACATCTAATTCAATCAATGTGCATACGAAGTATTTTAGTATGAAGAATACCAGACACTTACCTCTGTAGAAACATCATAATCCCCTTTCTCGCCGACATGTGTTCATTTGCCAAACGCTGTACAAGCCTATGATAATGATTAGCAATTGCTATCAAAACACTTTAAATACTTCTTCTGATTGACACTAAAGGTAGCAACTCTCGCAAGAAAAGCTCATATTTGCTCAGTACTACTAAATTGGTTGAAATAATAGGTACAGTGCGATTTTTAAAAGTACAACACACATGTACGCCTTTCGCTAAATAAGAGGTGCTTTCTATTGACGAATAATTGTGGCTCTCGCTGTGAGAAACTGCCAATTGCCTGCCCCATAATCACCTCACTCGCTGTGAGGAGCTGATTAATTTGCCCCATATATGCGGCTCTTGGCCTTAATGAGTTAATAATTACAACCAACTACAGCAGTTCAAACGAGCTGGAGGGCGATAGGTCGATCGAGCTATAATAGCACATGGCTCGAAGAGGCCCTTTAAGAACAACTTTCCGCACCGCGGTCATGGCAGTGCACCACACGACTGGAATCGACTGACACATATGTAAATTCAACTCCACCACAAACCCGAGCGTTTTTGATATATTAGCTTCTAAACGACCTTACCCTATCGCCATTTACACTGGAAAGACAAAATAACACATCTGAAATCGCAAAATATACCTTAAAAGTTGCAGACCCACCTCGCGAATAGCTGAACTTGCCGATTGCATGACTTCCGGTTTGGAAATAGTACTCGATCCAAGTGTAATTAGTGGTTTGCAGTAACGTTCATTGCAACTCTGTAACATGCCCACAGTCCCATGCAACGATACCCAGGATTGGTTGTCTGTGGTTGCAAGAAGTTATAAATTCATGTCATTGTCCAAACATGTTGCACTACGTATTTTCAATGCCATGTATGAGCGTTGACTGAAATATACGGATTGGTGTCCTCTGTCATTAACAGAACCAAATGTTTGTCCTTGTTGTGTTGTTGTGTGTATCAACCAACAAGGTAATAAATATATACCTGTGCAATAAATATTATATGTCTTAAAAGGTAAGTCTGTGATAGGCATTTGATGGTGAATAATATCTGCGATAACAGACAGATTGTAGTCCTTGTGTCGGACCAACAATCTGTCATTGTGCAATACAATCATATAAAACTATATAACGTTGTATATACTGTAATTTGTACATAAAACTGAAAACAAGGGATATCTAAACAGTGACCTGTGATATAACTAAATATGTAACTGTGATACACCCTTGGCCACTTTGTAAGTTCAATAGTTGAAATTGATTGACTGACTTAAAATTATATCACTTTATAAATATTTGTAATAGATTTCTTGTTTGTGTAGGAAAATGGGTTTTTGTTGGGAATAGAAGTTATTTTCTTTTCACATTATTGGGGTTGTAATATATATATTTAGTGGGAAGTTTTACGTAGCAGTTTCCGGGAGTAAGTGATTTCTTCAGAAGTCGCTTGTAGTTAATAAAATTCCGCTTTTTACCTTCGTTTGGCTGTAAAATTCCGTTGGAATTATTCCTTTCCCGGACAGTTGACAGTCACGGCATGCGCTGCCATGCCGTGCTCGGATTGCCGTGGCCCGGTGTGTGTTCTGTTTGCATTCCGAGTGCGGTATGGTAGAGCTGTCGTGATTGGTCGGCTGACTCCATTGCGGGCCAATGGGAGTTAGGCTACTTCTCCCGGGTCAAAGGTTAGCGCGCAGGGTATTTAAAGGCCTGTAACGCTCAGAGAAGTCGCTTGCTTCAGGACATCCTGACCGAACAGTAAGTCGGGAGGTCTTCCTCCTTTCCCTAGGTTTTGTATAGGATTATTTTGCATGTAGAGTAGGAGAATATTTAGTGGGTTGGGGGAAACGATAGGATTAGAGTAGGCTTTGTATGTAGGAATTAATTAGTTAGGACTTTCTTTTTCTTTGGGTTTTATAGACTGATAGTTGTGAGTATGTGTGATGCTGGCTTCTGTTTATTTTGTTGAGTTTGGCTTGGTTTGTTTTTATTAATTAATAAACTGTATTTATTTGGTGAAATCTGAACTTTGTTCTTATTTTGTGAAGAATCTTTTACAATGACTTGAACAACCATAGAACCTGAAATAAGGTCCATGAAAGGTTCCGTTCTCCAGGTACAAGATTAACATCTAATTAAAAATACACAACGCAAAGTCCACAACGGAGAGCGTTAAATAACAACATCGAACCTTGATATATGAACCTTACTGTCACTGGGTGACCTCCCTCAGCGGAGGCGCCTATTACAGATTTGGTGCCGAGACCAGGATTGTTTTGTCATTTTCTTGGTGAAAACTAATTGATTCTTGACAGAATAAGTAACAGGTAAGAAAAAAAAAAAAATCCCCAAAACAAGTAAAGTATTACATTTTGTTGTTTTATTATGTGAATCAAGGTCTTTTTCATCATACAGGTATATCCTGTTGGAACTGATTGGAGGTCATAAAGTACATTCATAGAGTACGTTTAGAAGCAGAATTGTAAAGTTCTTCGTTTTGCAGCATCTATAGTCGAACAAAATGGCATCAGGGGAGACACATGATCTATATTCCATGGCACATGATCGGGTTGAGTCCCCTCCAGATAATCTGGACCATGCTCTTATTGACTTGTCAGATTTAGGTCAAGTGGGATTTGCAACCTCTACACCTAATGTTTGTCGTTCGGTTGAAAACATTGGTTCATCTCATCCACTCCCAAGTGTTAGTACACAGGCCGGTAATAGTGAGATAATGGGTATTCCATCATCTGTGAATGAAGCAATGCTGAATTTTCAGCAAGGGTCTGCTTATGGTAGAAGCGATAGACAGGATAGACGTTCTGTACATTTTGGTGTTCCATTTGTAGATAGACACTTTGATAGGCAGAATGAATTCTGTAGATACAATCAGAGGTCACCTTCAGCAGCAGGGTTGGTTCCTGGTCCGATGTCGAATACTTCTTTGATGGATTCTAACTGGACAGGTGATAGGGTTTATCATAGTGATGGGGATAGCTCATTTGTGCAACCATTCGTGACGAAACCTACCCATCGTGAAGTTAGACCGGATACTTTTGATGGTAAAAGTTGTGAATGGCCGGATTTTCTTGTTCATTTTGAACAAGTTGCTGCATGGAATGGGTGGTCTAGTGGAGAAAAAGCACAACAGATAACTATGTGTTTACGAGGTACAGCTCAAAAGCCTCTCAGTAGCCTTACGCTATTACAGTTGAGTGATTACAGTGCAATTAAAGGTGTACTAACTCAGAGGTTCAATCCTAGAGAAAGAGGTGTAGCTTTTCGGACTGAGTTTAGGAACCGTAGACAGGGCAAGGATGAGTCGGTGGCTGACTATGGTTACCAGTTGCGGAGATTGGCACTTTTGGCGTATCCAGATGCCACCTTTGTTTCGCTTGAGCCACATGTCATAGACCAGTTTTTGACGGGGTTGTTGAATTTCAATATGAAGAAACACATTGCGTTTGCGCATCCCCAAACATTAGAGGAAGCAATTGCTCATGGTGTAGAGTTTGAGGCAGTTGAGGGACAAAAAAGCAGGAAACCTGAAACGTGTGAGCGGATTGCCAGGGTTTCCGAACCAGTGTCAAATGAGGGTTTGACTGTGGATGCTGTTGTCAAGTTGATAGATCAGCGTTTAGAAATATTTGCGAAATCATTCCAGAGGCCAAGGAAATTTGCATGTTATGTTTGTCAGGATCCTGGACATATGAGAGATAAATGTCCACATCTAGCTAAGTTAGACTTACCTGGACCTGCTGCCGCAAAACCAAATGGGGGAAACTAAGTCAGGCTGGGATCGAGGCCGAGATTCCAGCCAATGTCAAGCAGAATGTTAGGCCGACTGAAAGTTGCACTGCAGGGAAGATGTCATCACATGTTGGAGAAATGCGTTCAAATATGCGAGAGACAGTAGTATTGCGTGCTAGTACTAGTGGTAAATCATGTCTTTTTCTGGATATTGAGCTTGGGTCAGACATATGTACAGTACTTGTGGATACAGGTTCTCCTGTTTCAACACTGTCATATCAGGATTTTCTAGAAGTTGGGTCTCAGTGATTCCACTTTGAGTGTCATTGGTAGGGACATTTTCACAGCGAATGGTACTCTAGTTAATGTGTATGGTTGTGCAACATTTGAGTTTACTGTTGGTAGAGCACAGTTTGTGCAAGAGTTTGTGGTTGCAGACCTAGGACATTTGAGTAGTATCATTAGTATGGATTTCTTTGAGACGTATGATTGTGAAATCAAGATCAGAAAGAAGGCGCTTAGTACTTCACAGGGTAAGCTCAAGCTTTACAGTCAGAAATCATACAGCTGTTCTCGTATTCTTGTGCAGGACAAAGTGGTTGTTCCTGAAGGTGCAGAAAGATTCATTGAGTGTAAAATGATAGGTCCCTTTTCATATGAACATGGTTTGATTGAACCAAATAACCAGTTGCGTAGTAGAGGTCTTTTTGTGGCTAGGAGTTTAGTTAGACCTAAGGATGGTAAGGTTATGGTTTCAGTTTTAAACCTCAGTAACAAGGGAGTATCATTGAACAGCTCGTCATTAGATGGTAACATCAGTGCTATTAGACAGGTGGTTGAGTGTCAAAATCAAGAAGTTGAACCACTCAAACAGGAACTTCCTTCTCACTTGCAGCCTTTGATTGATGAAAGTTCAGAAACCCTTTCGGTTGAACAGAGACAGGCTTTGACTCACTTAGTTTCTGAGTTTGAGGATATTTTTGTTGGTGAGGACAGGAGATTAGGACAAACCAGTGTGGAAACGCATAGGATAGACACTCCTGGAGCGGTTCCCATCAAGCTTCCTGCTAGAAGAGTGCCTTTGAGTAGGAAACAGGTGATAGAGGATGAAGTAGACAAAATGTTGGAACATGGTGTCATAGAGCCTAGTGATAGTCCGTGGTCAGCTCCAGTTTGCTTAGTGACTAAGAAGGACGGCAGTTGTAGGTTTTGTGTGGACTTTAGAAAGTTGAACTCTGTCAGTACAAAGGACGCATATCGTTTACCTCGTATTGATGAGACTCTCGAGACTCTGGGAGGTTCCAAGTGGTTCAGCATGCTGGACTTGGCTAGTGGATATTGGCAAGTAAAGATGGATCCAAGAGATAAGCACAAAACTGCGTTTGCCACGCATATGGGGTTGTACCATTTCAATGTCATGCCGTTTGGTTTAACTAATGCACCAGCTACATTTGAGAGGTTGATGGACAAAGTTCTTGGAAAACTTAGGTGGAAGAAGTGCCTGTGTTACCTTGATGACGTTATTGTTTTTGGGTCAGATTTTAGTGTTGCTTTACTAAATCTGAGGTTGGTTTTCACACAGTTACGTCATGCAAATCTTAAGTTGAAGCCTAAGAAGTGTACACTCATTCAAACAGAAGTTGCTTTTCTAGGTCACATTGTGTCAGAAGAAGGGATCAGATGCAATCCTGATAAGATCAGTTCTATCGAAACCTGGCCAATTCCTGGAAGTCGTACTGAAGTTCGAAGTTTTTTAGGTCTGGTGGGATATTACAGGCATTTTGTGTCAGATTTCTCTCACATTGCATTTCCCTTGGTTAGACTAACACGAAAAGGTGTTCCATTTGTATGGACAGAACAATGCGAGGAAGCATTCAACCAGTTGAAAAAGTGTCTTGTGACTTCTCCAGTATTAGCATTTCCAAAAGATGAGGAAATGTTTCTTTTGGATACTGATGCTAGTGCTTTTGGTATGGGAGCTGATCTTTCACAGATTCAGGATGGTGAAGAAAAAGTACTTGCTTATGCCAGTAAAACTCTAGGTCCAGCACAGAGAAATTATTGTACCACAAAAAGGGAGTTGTTGGCAGTTGTCACATTTTTGAAATCTTTTCGACACTACTTGTTTGGGAGAAAGTTTTTACTAAGGACTGATCATGCTCCGTTGTTCTGGTTAAAAAAATTCAAAGATCCAGAGGGAATTCTAGCTCGATGGTTAAGCATCATTGAGACTTATAACTTCCAGATTCAGTATCGGCCTGGCACAAAACATCTTAATGCTGATGGTTTATCTAGGAAGCCGTTAAGGAAGTGTAGTTTTGAACAGTGTCCAGACTGCAATGGTGACAGGAGAGATAGTGTCAAGCCAGTTTGTTCAGGGTGTTGGGCCAGGAATACAGAATTAGTTAGAGTATCACCTCTTACACATGACAGTGCAGCAGGTTTAGATGTGTCAACTGATGGGAACATCCTGTCTGATTCTGGAGTTGGTTCTACTAGATTACCTAACTGGATACCAGTTTGGACTAGGGACGAGCTGTTAGAAGGTCAATTAGCAGATCCAGGTATTGCCCCTGTCTTGAAAATAATGAGGGAAGGATTGCAGTGTCCAGTTAGGGAGGATATTACTGAGTGGTCAACAGAGGCAAAGACTCTGTGGGGTCAGTGGGATAGGTTGGTTGTGGAGAATGGACTGTTGTATCGAATATCAGAGTCTGATATTTTTGATAAACAGTTGACACTGATTGCTCCATCACTTGTTCGAAATAGCATTTTTGAACAGTTACACGTGAAACGATGTGCTGGTCATTTTGGTCGAGACAAAACATTATCTGCTATCAAGTCAAGATTTTATTGGCCAAATATGTCAAAAGACATTGTGTTGTGGTGTAAGTCATGTTTGTTCTGTGCTCGCTGCAAACCTGGCTCAGGTAAAGGCAAGTCCAAGTTGAGGCAGTCTCAGGCCCTACATCCATGGGAATGTTTGGCAATTGATATTGTGGGTCCTTTACCAGTTACCCGGAATGGTAATGAATACATCATGGTTGTAGGGGACTATTTCACTAAATGGAAAGAGGCATTTGCTATTAGAGATCATACAGCCCTCACTGTTGCAGATAAGCTAGTCACCGAGGTATTGTGTAGATTTGGTTGTCCAGAACAGATTCATACCGATCAAGGTAGGGAATTTGAGTCACACTTGTTTGCAGGTATCTGTGATTTGTTAGGTGTGGAAAAAACCCGTACGACTCCTTACCGACCACAGTCTGATGGATTGGTAGAACGTTTTAACCGTACTTTGAAGCAGATGCTTTCAATTTATGTCCATCAGGAACCATTAGACTGGGACGACCACTTACCATATCTCCTTATGGCTTATAGGGCTAGTGAACACAAGAGCACCAATTGTACTCCTAACCTGATGATGTTAGGTAGGGAAATTCAGTTGCCTATTGACGTGATGGTAGGTCATCCTCCAGGTATTCAGTATCCACTGTGTCCTGTTGCATATGTTCAATGGTTACAGGATGTTTTTCGGAAGATTTTTCAATTTGCTTCTGACAAGTTGGGTGTTGCTGCTGCAACAGAGAAGCGAAATTATGACCATGGATTGAAAGTTCGATCATTTCAGATTGGAGATTTTGTTTGGAGATGGTATCCTCCCAAGGCCAATCGAAAGCTAGGTCTTGGTTGGGATGGTCCATACCTGGTTATCAGGAAAATCTCTGAAGTAACGTACGGAATACAGAAGAGACAAAATTCACCTGTATCAAACGTCCACGTTGATCATTTGAAGCCTTTTGAAGGTCAACCTGTTTCTTGGAACTGGCTAAGGGATACAGAGTTATCTCTGTCTAAGACACTGGACGAAACAAATCCAGTTGTGTCGTTTTCCAGGGATGAGGAGGATGAGTCTGATGAGGGTGCAATCACTCTTGACAAGGCATCTGAAATGAAATCACCAGTACGTACCAGAGTAGGCAGGGCAGTAATGCCGAAGGTTGTGTATTCACCAAGTTAGGTATGGGAAAGGAGGAGAACCTCGGGGTATACAGATGTATATGCAAGACATATATATATAGCGGTTACAGTATGTTTGTTTTTTTGCCAAATAAATTCTGAAAACGTGTTTGAGTTGTTTAGTTGTTGATGCTTGTTTTCTTTGCTTTGCTTCGTTTTTGCTTGTTAATCTGCTTATTGGGAAGTTTCCTTCCTTTTCTCGCTTTCAGCGATGGACACGCTCGAAATTATGGTCTCTGAAGAGGAGGTACAAAACTTCCTAGATGGTGAGAGACCGATTTGGCCTGCAGCGGGAATGCCTTGTCCAGTCCCCGGATGTGGGGTACATGTCTTTCATAAATATGGCAAGTTCATGGACCACTGGCTTAGAAAGCATAAGCCTAAAATTACATGTCATCGATGCTCCCGATGTTCCCTTGAATTTGCTAAACTTTCTTCGGCACGATGGCATGCTAGATAACACAGTAATTCAGGAGATGTCACCATCACTAAGGTAGAGGTCGCCAACAGACAGTTCTTTGACCCTGGCCCTTATGTCCTGCCAAGACTCCCGAAGCCGCACGAGAAGAGTCTCTCTCCACGGAGGCTACGGCTTCGGCAGGAGGAAGCCTCGAGGCGTCATCGCCTCTCTTCCCGAAGAAGGTCCAGGGAGGAAAGAGAAGAAGAAGAACTGGAGGCCATGGCTGCCTTGGACAGTAATTGAATCGTCTCTACTGAACAGTGATTGGATTTCTATTGTATTTGTCGCATTTTGTTTGTTGTAATTTATTGTAGGTGTGAATGTGTGTGTGAAAGAAAATATGGGAATAAAATTTCGGAATTTTACTCTTAAGGGGGGAGGAATGTAGGAAAATGGGTTTTTGTTGGGAATAGAAGTTATTTTCTTTTCACATTATTGGGGTTGTAATATATATATTTAGTGGGAAGTTTTACGTAGCAGTTTCCGGGAGTAAGTGATTTCTTCAGAAGTCGCTTGTCGTTAATAAAATTCCGCTTTTTACCTTCGTTTGGCTGTAAAATTCCGTTGGAATTATTCCTTTCCCGGACAGTTGACAGTCATGGCATGCCCTGCCATGCCGTGCTTGGATTGCCATGGCCCGGTGTGTGTTCTGTTTGCATTCCGAGTGCGGTATGGTAGAGCTGTCGTGATTGGTCGGCTGACTCCATTGCGGGCCAATGGGAGTTAGGCTACTTCTCCCGGGTCAAAGGTTAGCGCGCGGGGTATTTAAGGGCCTGTAACGCTCAGAGAAGTCGCTTGCTTGAGGACATCCTGACCGTATAGTAAGTCGGGAGGTCTTCCTCCTTTTCCCTAGGTTTTATATAGTATTATTTTGCATGTAGAGTAGGAGAACATTTAGTGTGTTGGGGGAAACGATAGGATTAGAGTAGGCTTTGTATGTAGGAATTAATTAGTTAGGACTTTCTTTTTCTTTGGGTTTTATAGACTGATAGTTGTGAGTATGTGTGATGCTGGCTTCTGTTTATTTTGTTGAGTTTGGCTTGGTTTGTTTTTATTAATTAATAAACTGTATTTATTTGGTGAAATCTGAACTTTGTTCTTATTTTGTGAAGAATCTTTTACAATGACTTAAACAACCATAGAACCTGAAATAGGGTCCATGAAAGGTTCCGTTCTCCAGGTACAAGATTAACATCTAATTAAAAATACACAACGCAAAGTCCACAACGGAGAGCGTTAAATAACAACATCGAACCTTGATATATGAACCTTACTGTCACTGGGTGACCTCCCTCAGCGGAGGCGCCTATTACAGATTTGCATCAACTGGTACAAACTGTGATAATACAATCTGTGATAATACAAACTGTGATATTACAATCTGTGATAATACAAACTGTGATAATACAATCTGTGATAATACAAACTGTAATAATACAATATGTGATAGTACAATCAATCTGTGATAATGCAATCAATCTGTGATAATACAAACTGTGATGATACAATCTGTGATAATACAATCTGTGATAATACAAACTGTGATAATACAATCTGTGATAATACAATCTGTGAAAAAGCTATATTGTGATAAAGCTATATTGTGATAATACAAACTCTGATAAAGCTATATTGTGATAAAGCTATATTGTGATAAAGCTATATTGTGATAAAGCTATTGTGTGAAAAAGCAATTTTGTGATAAATATATACACTCATAGGCGAATACTACATATAAACATGAGCTGTGGTTGTAACCAGCATGACACTTGGTGAACAGATAAACCATTTAAAGTGTTAAAGTTGTCATGGCGGAAGATATAAAGAGGTACAGTGGGCGGCTTGATTGCTGCTGGATTCTTATCCAGTAATTATCAATATCTCTGTACAGCATGTGCAGATCGCTTTGAACAGCAGTCCTCTGCAAATAAATCTGCCACAGACATTGCTGCAGCAATAAGAAAAGGGCACTATTCCACTGAAGACTTACAAGTGATTGCTGAAGCTATAGGGGAACGCATTTCACAAGAGGTTCTTGACCATAGTCAAAACATTTGCCAGGACTATCAAGATGTAAACCTGTTGCAAACATATCAGGCTGCCCTATGGCTTCAGCATGTCAATCCAGTCTTGATGTCCTTTCTTGCTACGCTGTGCCAAATTAACCTTTCGTCTGGTAACATCAGCAAAATTAATGCTCTTGTCCTAGCTGTGGAACAAATGTATTATTGTGGAAATTCAAACCTCATTGCCCCTTTATCCTTTGCAAAGAATCTCATTGTATACTACATCACAGGCAGCAAAAGTGCATGCAATGCAATATCTACATCGCGACCTGCTGCTTCCTATCACAGCATACTTCAATGGGTTGAAAATCAAAGTCAAGTGCCTGTCAAAGTGTCTGGTCAAGGTGACATTGTCACTTTCTCTGACAACAATCAAGTACTGCCACGCAACTGGCGCATCCGCTACGACGCCAAGGCCATGGTGAGCGTCATCACAACACTACTGCACATCTTCCCTGGGAATGAGCACTCGTTACAGACTCAGGAACAGTACAATCCTTCTGGCTCAGCCACTTTGACATCATTTCTGAGCTGTGATCTGTCACTGTTTCGACATTATTGAGCCCATGTCATCAGTCACATGATTGAGTTTGTACTGAGTGAGCACTTCCGGTTGTCGTGATGACTATGATCAGCACCAACTGCCAGAGTCCACGTCAGCAGGAACGGAGGCATCATACAGGGCAGTGTTTGATGAGACCTCCACTAAGATCAGGATCATAAGAAGTGACAGCATAGCTCACAGGTACTCCCTTGTGGAAGCTGGCAGTCTTATTGCCCCGGATCTTGTTGTGGGTGAGCCAGTCCTGCTTAACCCATGTTCTGCTGAATATAGTTCTCAATAGAATCCTACAGGACTCTGGGATTGGCGTATCTCGGTCTTGGGTTGTAGTTGGGTGCGACGGGTTGCCTTTTAATTTGGCATCAAGAGTGATTTAAAATACGTACAATTGTCCACTGTGTGATCGAAGGGACAGCTCTGGGTGTGAGGAGTTCAAAGGACATGTGCTGAGGGAGCTGAGAAGTGTAATGTTAGTAACACCGTCAGTCTATTATCGAGGCCCAAACAATACCAGACGATTCCAGATGCTACTGATCACCGGACATTTGAGTCTATTTTGCTGGTTCCCAGTCCAGGTCACATGAAGATCAACATAACCAAAGCCACGTTCAAACTGCGTCGGCATGTTGTTCTCCAAAATCTTGCTAAACTGCTTGGTTTCAAATCTGCCAAGGCACAGGCCAGTTGTCAGAATGCCTCTGACCATCACAAGGCCTGGCAGATGATTGAAGTTTTGTTTTGGGGAACAGGAGCAGAGCTCATAGTGTCATATGTCAGCGCTCTGGAAGCCGCCCTGAGAGGAGAGAGAGGTTGTCCAACAGAACCGACAAGAACTTCGTATTCCGGGCCGATGTCATCTTCACATATGTCATGGCATTGTTCTTGTTCCATTGTGGCATACGAAGGGGCAACCACTCTCTTGCACTTCAGTCCTTCAGCAGGTTCTCAGACTTGTTCTTTGGCCTTAACTTGACCCAGTACCAAGAGCTGTCCCTTCGATATGAACACACCCTGCGTTCTTGCCCTGACGTCATCCACTCCTTCCTCAAGGATAACCCGTCCTACTCCATCAGTGGAGCAGATAACCTCGGAGAAGGAGGAGACTTCATCCTTGAGGCCACGAACAGAAGGATCCAGACGAGGATGCCCCCTGGCCTTCCAACGCCTCACCACTGGCAACGGAACTATCGAAACCTTGACACATTTGATTCGGTAAGTATTTCAAAATAAACACCACCACCCACCCACCCACCCCCACCCTCCAATTTATCAAATTCTATGTTTACTACAAAAGAAAGGAATTTTTGACAGAGGTTTCAGGTGTCTGCCTTTTACAACGAAGCCGAGGCAGCTGAAATGGGCCCAGTAGCTGTACTCCTTGACGTCACAACCTACCCATGGTCCCTTTGCCTTGTCCCCTTCCCCGTCTCCTTCAATGCCACACTCGGCGCATCTTTCACAGTCACTTGCCTGAAATATGACACAGCTGTCTGCGTCATCCTTGCCTCGCGGATGTTGGGAAGGGAACTCAGGAGTGGGACCATGGGTAGTGGCAGCCTCCGGCACTTTTTGAGACACCTGAAAAATAATGTTGGCAATCAGTACATACAATGTAACCAGACACGCCTCATCAATAACTGTATTGTTATGACATGATTCGTGCATTTATGAACTCCTTTATATCAAATTGTAACAACATATTACATTAACGTAAAGTGAGGTCGTCGTAGGTCTGTCCTAGTTTGGGCGTGCAGTACTTCCAACTGTTGTGATGACGTCACCATATGAAAATAACACTCTCTGTCCGTCTTTTTTTACAGCTCGTCAATCTGAAACATAACACGAGTTTGTCTTTATTTTAGATCCGTCATGACAGCGACAACATTAATTACAAAAATGCCACAGAATTTGAAAGCATGTTCATTTTCTTTCTATACGACTAAACAAATGGCGATAAAGCCTCCTGCTGGATTAAATCATACGCAGGCAAGACGTCATGTGCAGACAGGGCAGAATTATGGGAAATATCGCTTTCACGTTATATCGCTTTCTCACTTTATCACTCTGTCGCTTTATAGCTTTAAACTTTTTATCGCTCTATCGCTTTCTTGTTCTATCGCGTTATCACTCTATCGTTTTCTCGCCTTGTTATATTGCTTTCTGGATTTTTTGCTTTATCGCCCTATCACTTTCTCATTTCGTGCTATCGCTTTCTCGTCTCGTGCTATTGCTTTTTCGTCTCATGCTATCGCTTTCTCGTCATGAGCTATCGCTTTCTCGTCTCGTGCTATCGCTTTCTCGTCTCGTGCTATCGCTTTCTCGTCTTGTTATCTCGCTTTCTCGTTTCATGTTATCGCTTTCTCGTCTCAGGATATGGCTTTCTCGCTTTCTGGCGGCTGAATTCTAAGGCGAGAAAGCGGTTTCTTACACACCCGTGGGTGAGAAACCCATGTGAGAAAACTGGTATCACACATATGTGTAAGATCGATTTCTAATCCCGTGATTGGCTACTCCATGGTGATGAACCTAGGGTCAGGTTATGACGGACTACTTTCCTGATAAAAATTCATTCATAAGTTTCTCGTGCTTCAATCGAATGTAGACCTGTTACTCGTGCCAAACACTTTCTGTTTAGCAGTCGCCTACCGTATTTGTGCGACTGTCTTGTAAATATGCAATTATGAAATATACCGAACTTAATTTAAATAGTAACCTGTACATATTTTCTTTTCTTTTTTCCTTTGTCGTCTGCTACCGTAGTTGCTGCAGATTATGCATAGTCACGACTTCAAAATGGCTTCAACAATAAGTAACATCTGTGTAAACGATTACGTGAAGATCGATGGTAACGACAAAGAGAGGTGAAAGGGTGGGACCTATGACAAATCAGGCATTGTTATGAGTATCTTTTCATGGTGAGTGGCCAGCACTAAGAAAAACTAATACCGTACATTTAACCACATCCAAACCATCATCCTAAATAAAATCACAGCAACATCCTACCACATTAAGTGAGTGAGTTGCGATTTATGCCGCTTTAAGCAATATTCCAACAAATTGGAACTTGCGTTTCTTTTGCAGCTCAGTGTATTACATATACATCACATTTAGAGAGTTTAGAAGCATGTGACACTATAAATGAGCCGTATGTAGACAATTCTATAATAATTATCTGTTCTCGCTGTCCGGTTATAGGTGGAGGAATTAGAAATGAGGTATGAAAACTTAACCATTTATGTTTATGTCACTTGATTGTATTTCAGGGTGATCAAAAATACAGCTGTTGTTTCTTTGAATAAATAAAGATTATGAAATTTATTAAGTGACGATCTTCACCTACATGAACCCAAATCGCTCCTACCCAAGGATAGAGGAGACGCACATGACAGTAAAGCACCTTGGTACCTCAATGTAGAAACAGAACCATTCCACAGTCAATGGTCTTACCTAAGCAAATAAAACGTTCGTCTTATCAAAGCTGAAAATAGTACGCAGTTAAACGCGTGTCTAACCATAGTGAACTTCTTTGAGTGCACGTAGTCGCGTAGGTTTTGATAAGCTGATTGGTGACACATGTATCCAATTAACCTTTTTGAATGTGTAAGATTTTCATTTCGGGGGGAGGACCTGAAACTCGTTCAATCTATGGAATTATCTACCTGTATTATCTTTTTTTATAATGTGGTCAACTCATGTCAAAATGATTCAAATCAAATGAGAGCGAAAGATGCCATTCACTGTGAAGCAGAGAAATAAACCCTCCTACACATCTACAAAACATTTATCATGTACACACGGGACTGCGTCGCTCCCGTCCTTTATCCCCTAGCAATTATGATAAACTAAAATCCTTACACCCCAGTCACTAATTACAGAATTTACTCAGTGTTCCATACTAACTCACAATGCCAAGGCCACACGCCGCACGTTTCACAACATAAGCTAAAACACCGTGTCCTGCCTCCCCAGCTCCACTATTGAACATTTAACCTAAAGTTTAACCCCCTTTTCATCTATTTAGTAGGCTCTGAATTGAGGCACTGTCTCAAGTCGATAGTTGGGATATGGGGACAGACAGACATATACGTATGTACGCTAGCCATTCTTGTAGAAGTATGGGAGACTATGGCGCATACATTTAGAACAATATCTTTTTTTCACATAATAGTAGAAATATATATGTTTGAAATATGCACACATAATAATAGAAATATATATGTTTAAAATATGCACACATAAAAAGACCAGATGAAAGGCACAGGGTGTATACAATTCCATCACTGATACAATAAAGCCCGACGTAGAGAGAGAATATAATATAGGATCGGTTTCTGGAGTTATGGTTGGATTATTGTTTGGACAAGTTAAAGCATTAATTACCAAAATGCCACAGAATTTGAAAGCATGTGGATACGACTAAAACAAATGGCGATAAAGACTCCTGATGGATTAATTCATACGCAGGCAGGACGCCATGTGAAGACAGGGCATAATTATGGGAAATATCGCTTTCTCGCTCTATCGCTTTCTCGCTTTATCTGTCTATCGCTTTCTCCCTCTATCTGTCTATCACCTTCTCACTCTATCGCTTTGTCGCGCTATCGCTTTCTCACCTTGTTATATCGCTTTCTCCCTCTATCGCTTTCTCCCTTTCTCACCTTGATATATCGCTTTCTCGTTTCGTGTTTTCGCTTTCACGTCTCGTGGAATCACTTTCTCGTGTCGCGTTATCGCTTTCTTGTCTCGCGTTATCGCTTTCTCATCTCGTGCTATTGCTTTCTCGTCTCGTGTTATCGCTTTCTCATCTCGTGATATTGCTTTCTTGCGGCCGAATTTTAAGGCGAGAAAGCGATGGCCCTAATCAGCCACCATACAATCCTGTCAGATGACAAATTATGGTGCCAGAAAGCGATATCACGAGATGAGAAAGCGATAACACTAGACGAGAAAGTGATATTACAAGACGAAAAAGCGATTGCACGAGTAAAGAAAGCGATAGTGCAAGACATGAAAGTGATAACACGAGCCGAAAAACCGATAATGCGAGAGGAGAAAGCGATAGCAAGAGACGAGAAAGCGATAAAGCAATAGAGCGAGAAAGCAATAGAGGACAAAAAGCGAGAACGCGATATAACAAGGCGAGAAGCAAGAAAGCTATATTTCCCATAATTCTGCCCCGTCTGCACATGACATCTTGCCTGCGTATGATTTAATCCAACAGGAGGCTCTATCGCCATTTGTTTTAGTCGTATAGAAAGAAAATGAACATGCTTTCAAATTCTGTGGCATTTTTGTAATTAATGTTGTCGCTGTCATGACGGATCTAAAATAAAGAGTGGTGTTATGTTTCAGATTGACGAGCTGGGAAAAAAATTAATCCTTTAACTTGTCCAAACAATAATCCAACAATAACTCCAGAAACCGAGTGTGTTTTCGTTGAAATAAATGAGTGCTCTTAAAAAGTCTGTAAAAGGATAACAATCATGTAATTTATTGTTACATCACTAATTAGGCCTGGATTAATTAGGCCTACCAATTTAGCTCTAATTAAGTACTGGCTTCCCTTGTTATCTTATCAATGTTGTTTCAAAAGTACGTCTATAGCTTTCTGTTTCCTAGTTTCTAGTTTCTTCATTCACCTGATGAAGGATAAGAATATGTTCAGTAACATCGTGTTCCACAAATACAGAAGTTGACATCCATAAATTCTCTTAAATACTTTTAGGTATTTTATGAGTCCTGTTTTATGAGCCCTGTTTTTCACTGGGCTAAGCCACACATTTGCCTACTCCCCATGTTACCCGTGAACATCCGGGTTAGATTGGTTTATCAGCAACTCATGCTTGTCGTAAAGGGTGACTAACGGGATCGGGTGGGGTCAGGCTCGCTGACTTGGTTGACACATGTCATCGGTTCCCAATTGCGCAGATCGATGCTCATGATGTTGATCACTGGATTGCCTGGTCCAGACTCGATTATTTACAGACCGCCGCCATATAGCTGGAACAATGCCGAGTGCGGTGTTAATGTATGTGCCATAGTCTCCCATACTTCTAAAAGAATGGCTTCTGTACATATACTTATATGTCTGTCTGTGCTCATATCCCAACTATCGACTTGAGACAGTGCCACAATTCATAGGTGTGTTTAACAAAAACGTAATAAAATTATTACTTGGGGAATAAAGCACTATATCATAAAACACCTGTAAAATGTAAAACTGACATATTGATAGGGGCGCATTACAGAAAATTAGATGAAGATGCAGCAAACAAAATGTCAGGAGTCGATAAGAGATTATCCACAATCATGAAAATAAATGTATTGGGGGTGGGGTTAGTGGAAGTTTCTATATTGAAAACAAGCATTGTCACTAAGGTGACATAATCCCCGGCCGCAAATTATCAAATCAAGCTTATAAAGTAATGAAAGCTTAAGATGAAGTTATATGTCAACAAAAACATGACTAATCAACCTCTCTTGATATCTGGCTCTTTAGTTGTTAAACACACAAATTTTCAAGACTGACTTTGACCTTGACATGAATGTCATAGTGTATGAAATATGCAAAACTAGTACTAAAGAAATTGCTTATTGAAAAACATTCAAGAGAAGTCTTAAAAGTCTATGAAGAAAATCCAGTGAACCGTTCTTAAAATATCTAGCTGACAATTCATGTTAACATGCTGATATCTTCAAAGTGTCGTCGTGACCCTTAAAATTATGTGAAGGTCACCAAAATTGACTGGGCCCTGGGCCTTCCCTAGATGAAGCTTGGTGTTAAATATGAAGAAAATCCAATTAATATTTTTTGCGATATTTTGCTGACTATCTTAACATGCAATTTAACATGCTGAAATCTTCAAAGTGTCTCTGTGACCTTGAAAATTAAGTGAAGGTCACCAAAATCGACTGGGCCCTGTGCCTTTCCTGGATAAAGCTTGGTATCAAATATGAAGAAACTCCAGTGAATGGTTCTTGAAGTATCTCGCTGACAAGCATAACATGTAGGTTAATAGCTGAAATCTTCAAAGTGTCTCTGTGACCTTGAAAATTAGGGGAAGGTCACCAAAAGTGACTGGACCCTGCGCCTTCCCTAGATAAAACTTGGTGTTAAATATGAAGAAATTCCAGTGAACGGTTCTTGAGATAGCTTAACATGCAGGTTTACATGCTGAAGTCTTCAAAGTGTCGCCATGACCTTGAAAATTAAGTGAAGGTCACCATAATCGACTGGGCCCTGCGCCTTGCCTAGATAAAGCTTGGTATTGAATATGAAGAAAATCCAGTGAACGGTTCTTGATATAGCTTAACATGCAGGTAAAATGTTAAAGTCCCCTTGTGACCTTGAAATGAAGGTCAAGGTCACCAAACCTGAGTTGGACCTTTCTTATACTGTGATGAAACTAGGTACCAAATATGAAAAGAATCTAGTGAATGGTTCTTAAGATATTCCAATTCGTACGTACGTACGTATGGACGGACGGATGGACGGAGCCTAATACTATATCCCCCGCTTCGCGCTAAACGCGCGGCGGGGGATAATGATTTAGTTTAGATGGGGAGTTGAGAAGTTGGACGTAAGAGGGTTGGGAAGTTGATTGCGTATAAGTTCAACTAAGTAAGCAGTGTATAGTATATTGTGACTTATTGTGCAGAACAGTTAAACTGTTGCTGATAAGCTAATAAGGAGTCTACTAAATAGATGAAAAGGGGTTAAATGTTGAAAAGTAGGGCTGGGGAGGCAGGGCACAGTGTTTATTTTGTCTGTGAAACGTGCGGTGTGTGGCCTTGACATTGTGAGTTAGTCTGGATAATCGGGTTTACACTGTAATGTGTGGCTGCACTGGGGTGTTTTAAAGGGTTTATTCTGAATTTAAGGGTTTGTTTGGTTTGGTGTTTTGATATTTTGTTTTCAGGCCAAGTCTGGTAGTTTATAGTAATTTGGTTTCTTCTAGTAACTACTATGCAGGAGGTACTAGTCTTTGCGCCTATGGCGTTTTGGAGGGCTTACTATTGTAAGGAGTTTAGTTTTTCATAATTGGTAGGGTATAGAGGACGGGAGCGACTCACTCCAGTGTGAACATGATAAATGTTTTGTAGATGTGTAGGAGGGTATATTTGTCTGCATCCCAGTGAATGTTACCTATTGCTCTCATTAGATTTGAATCGTTTTGACATCAGTTGACCAAATTATAAACAAGATAATACAGGTAGATAATTCCATATATTGAACGAGATTCAAGTCCTCCTCTGGAAACGAAAATGTTACAAAAGGTTAACTGGATACACGTGTCACCAATCAGCTTATCAAAACCTATGCGACCACGTGCAGCTGTAGCCTTTGAGGTGTATATATTCTGTGTATAAATGCAACGTATAGAGATAGGTAAATCAGTGTTATACTGACTGAGTTTGGTTTTACGCCGCTTTTAGCAATATTCCAGCAATATCACGGCGGGGGACACCAGAAATGGGCTTCACTCATTGTACCCATGTGGGGATTCGAACCCGGGTCTTCGGCGTGACGAGCCAACGCTTTAACCACTAGACTACCCCGGCGCCCCTAAATCAGTGTTATAAGTTACGATGGCGGTCACATATCACAAACGGAATGCTTTACACATCAACTTTCACCATATATATGTCAATGTAACTGTCTCAATAATATATTTATAACATGCTTTTATTGATGCTATGTATGATATAAGATAAACAAGATACAGAGCAAACGGTTGTCATACAACGCAATTCATGGGCAAGAACATTACTGAAAACCATTTAATACTATTCAGAAACTACTAATTGCGTTTGTACTCGATCATGCGCAGGGTCATGGTGGGTAATATCGCTTTCTCGATCTATCCCTTTCTCGCGCAATGATATCGCTTTCTCGCCTCGTGCTATCGCCTTTTCGTCGCGTGTTATCGCTCTTCGTCTCGCGTGATCGCTTTCTCGTCTCGCACTGTCGCTCTCTCGTCTCGAAATATCGCTTTCTCGCCTCCGAATTTTAAGGCGAGAAAGCGATGGGCCTAAGCAGCCACCATACAAACTTCGTATGCAGTCATTCACAGCTCTGAAAATGGTGGGCTGGCTGACACCTTGATCATCCGCATTGCACAACTGAAATTTTCCGGTGGCAGAGTACTTCAATGTGAGGAGCGTCTAGTGCGTGGTTACGGTTGGTTGTGGGCTCTGCGTCTGGCGCTATTAGACTGGCGACGAGTCTTATGCCATTCCCATCTAGACGGTATCGCCGAATTAATTCTTCATCGCTGTATTCAACGAGACTTTGTCTTCTTTGGTGAAATGAACGACGCCTCGTCGCTACGGCAGCCATGTTGTTTACTGAGGTCATCTCCCATTTGACAGACATCCATTTGACAGACAGTCAATTGACAGACACTGAAGTAGACGGTTAATTAGGGTAACACCTACGGGTATAATGGAACAGTCCACTGTCTGGTGAGTAGAGTAGGGTGAGGTTCGTTACTGCGATTTTTGATTGTGTGTAAATAGAACTTTGTTGTGATCAAATGATAATCTGTGTTTTCTTCTCAAAATTGTTTTACTATCAGTTACTGTCGAATATAAAACAGCTTTGTCACTGTTTGTTTTAATTTTAACAATACTTTCTAATGATTGTAACAGTTTATGTCTTTGAATAGTATACAATGAACATTCAAGGAAGTAATGAAAAATATTCTCACATCCATTGCCATGTTGACGTGATGCGTCATTTAAATAATGTTCTATTCAGTAGCCGAAGACCCGGGTTCGATTCCCCACATGGGCAAAATGTGTGAAGCCCATTTCTGGTGTCCCCCGCTGTGATATTGCTGGAATATTGCTATTCACTCATTCTATTCTGTAATTTCTGAAATGCTCCAATAACTCTACATGTCTTCTTGACAATGTTTTCAAAGTAATTATGACAACTCCCGTTAGACGAGAAGATTAAACCGAAATGATTATGAAAATCAACTGTTTTAAATATTGCAGCAATCAAAATTCAAATTAATGTCTTACATGTTAATATAGTTTCAGCTTTTTCTTGTGTTTTTATTTGGACTATTCCATTATAATGTCAATGTGTAGGTAACAGGGAGTAGCTAATCTGTTCATTGAACCGTATATGTTGTTGTTTTAAGGCGTCTGCGAACTGCCTGTCTGCGTAATGGGAGGACACCTTTACTGACTTATGTCAAACACCTTCTAGTTAAGCCTACCCCTGCCCAGTCTTAAGATTTAAGCCAGAAATCGCCAAGACTTAAGCCTCAGCTGCTTTATGAATATGACTTAAGTAAAATCTTAAAACTTAAGTCAGAAAAAGTGAAAAACTTAAGTTTTATTTCAGACTTGAGTTCTTTTATGAATACCGCCCCTGGGTGACAGACATGTGTCTTGAAACAAACAAAACCAGGGCGCCTCAGAATGATTTGTTCTTAGTAGATATCTTTCTCGTACGTCGCAAGTATTCAAATGGCTGAGATAAGTTTGTTGGAGTACAAACCAGTGCGTTCCACCAGTGGGTCAACCGGATCGATTTGCCAGAAAGACATTATTGTTCTTGCATAAAGCGTAGAGTATAGTCGAGAAATATTGCTGAGTGTGACGTTAAACAACATCCAAACAAGAAACAAGTGATAAGTAATTCATGTTTAAATGGCTGAGAAACGTGAGTGACTGAGTGAGTTTTTGCACTCAGCCATATTCCAGCTATATGGCGGCGGTCTGTAAATAATCGAGTCTGGACCAGACAATCCAGTGATCAACATCATGAGCATCGATCTGCGCAATTGGGAACCGATGACATGTGTCAACCAAGTCAGCGAGCCTGACTCCCCGATCCCGTTAGTCGCCTCTTACGACAAGCATGGGTTACTGAAGATCAAGATTCTAACCGGGATCTTCCCGGGTCCTTTATGTTGGAATGCTAAAGGGGCGGTTTTGAAGTCAAAACACGTACGTGAGAATTGCCAGACACTTAAAGAGGTCTCAAATTCAGTCATATTCAGTTAACGACTGGCGTCGGAGAAAACTACAGGAGGTTGTGGAAATAAGAAGACATATACCGGCAATGAATCGTGATCAAGGTGTCTCAAGTTTAAACAAAATCTTAAGCTCTTTTCAGCCTTCTTAACCAAAACAATTGGTGAAATGACAGTTGATGTACTCGGGTACAAGGGTGCTTTGACTTGACATATCAAAATGACTAGCATTAGGGGAAAAAACACTGTTTTACTAAAAAATCCATACTCCTTAAATCGATGATAAAATATAATTTTTACTTTTAATTTTAATTCAGTAAACCCAGGCATAGATTTATAACAAAAGTAATTCAGTTGAAGAACTGTTATTCTGTAAGATTCGGGATTTATGATTCAATAATTAATTATATATTTCTGAAATACAAATACTGTCGTTACACCTGAAGAGTGTTGTTCAGTTTAGAAGTCAAATTTTATATTGAAACGTATTGGACTAAAAATTAAAAACAATTGCAAACAAATATGCCGTTATTTTTTTCTCCCAAGTAGCATTTGCAGAATAATAAGCAATAATTTGTCCAGTCGGCGGGGAAAATATCGCCAAATTCCAATTTTTTGTTCTAGTTTCCAGAAACTAAGGGTCGGCGGGTCTGTAAGCCAAGTTATCAAAAAAGGGGTGGCCTCACATGACATCTGCTTTTCGGAAATTCCGTTTCATTTCAATTGAACAATGTTTACATGAAGTTGGTTGGTAGGTTGTTTTCAAGCGCCGCACTCAGCTATATTCCTGCTATAAAGTGGTGGTCTGTAAATAAACGAGTCTGGACCAGACAATCCAGTGATCAACATCATGAGCATTGATCTACGCAATTGGGATGCGGTGACGTGTCAAACAAGTCAGAGAGCCTGGCCACCCGATCCCGTTAGTCGCCTCTTACGACAAGCATGGGTTGCTGAAGACCAATTCTAACCGGAATCTTCACGGGTAGTTTACATATGGTCGCGCATATCCGAAGACTGTTCTGTATAATATCATAAGCATGTTAACTGATGAATAGTATGAACCAACATTCACCAATGTAATACGTGTAATGCCGTCTGTTATTCAACAAATATCTCATTTCCTTAATTATCTGGGGAAAAATATGAATATGCAAAGAGATCAACATTGCATATTCGACCCGAAAACCATCGGAAATATTAATCATAATTGCATAATTATTTAACGAATCCAGGAAATAATCTAGAGAAGCCATCGAAAGCATGTCTGACATTATAAACATTAATAAAAATATCCTGAAATGTCGTTGTTGTAAGTATTTTTGCATGTTTTGAAGTAGGTTTTCTTTCATGGCTATGAATAATTTCAAGCAGCCATTTTGCATTCAAACACACTACACAGACAATTCTTCAGTCTTGGAAATGCGGTTACGCAATTTCCAATTCCAAGATAATTTGGTTTCGATGTACATTTGTGTAAACTTGGACTGTGATTTCCGTGTACACGATTACGTGTTTAAGAATCTGTAGTAATGTCGTGTACTGTCGTCTGCTCTACGTTAGCGGTAGTTAGGTTTATGTCATTCTTTCTTGAAAAGCTGGTCGTATTGGGCAAGTCCGGAACAGCATCCATAACCTACGACCTACCACGGCTGCCAAAAGGGCATAAAGGTCTTTAGAGTGGACATAGGTGGCGCTGCTCTGCTATAACAGAGCTCCTATTGTTTTTTGTATTTACACATGTGAATCAGTGCTGAAGGCCATTATGTTTGTGTTTGGCAACGCAGCAAATGTGGATGGATTCCACCGGTATGTCATCTTAGCTATTACGCTGAGTATTTTAGTCCGTTACGTGTCGTCGAGTTGGAGGCCGTCAGTGGACTCAATAACGGCGAACCAAGATGGACGTAATCGGCTTAACTATGGGTGTGATGAGCTGCTGGCGCTACAGGGAACGGCGGCGGAATGGAAATCTGCTATAGTCTTACCCCCGAAATGTAATTCTAGTTCCAACTCAGAAAAGAAACCCACCAGGAAAAGAGGTAAGCGAGGAGGAGTCCGCCGGCGGGTCCGGGCGCGGAAATCAAGACCTCCTCTACCGATCTAACGTTCGATCACTGAGGAACAAATTTGATGAACTTTACGCCAGTATGAAATATCTATTTGATTATAGAGACAGTTGTGTGTTGTGTCTCACGGAAACTTGGCTAACATCGGCAGTCAGCAGTGAGTCCCTTCGTCTAGAAGGCTTCGGTTCCCCCATTCGTTTGGATAGAAATGTGCAGGATACAGGGAAGGCAATTGGACATTAACGAGAAGTGGTGTAAGAACTTTGTTGTTAGAGACAAACTGTGTTCAGTTAACATCGAACTGTCATCTGTGTCAATGCGACCAATATATTTGCCACGTGAATTTGGCCAAGTATGTGTTATGCTTGTTTATATCCCCCCAAGTGCGGACAATAAGAAAGCTGCGGATGTTATCCACGAACATGTCCAAACTCTTGACTCAGTTTCCCCAGATGCGCCGAAATTTGTGCTCGGCGATTTCAATGGATGTACTTTGAAATCAGTTCTACCAAATAACGAACAATATGTCAAATGTGAAAATCGGAAAGAAAGAACAACTGATTTGTGCTATGGAAATATACGGAAAGCCTACAAATCATACAAGATGCCTCCTATTGGCTTATCAGATCACAATAGTGTATTTCTCCTACCAACGTATAGACAGAAGCTTAAGACAGAAAAAAACTAATGTTAAACGGTGAAATCGCTGACTAGTGACTCTATTGAAAATCTTAAAGGCTGTTTTGAATGCACCGACTGGACTGTATTTCACGTAGACAATGACAACCCTGATAATCTAAATGATGTCATCACAAGTTATATCAACTTTTGTGTGAACAATGTGATACCTGCAAAAACTATCAAATTATTCCCAAACAATAAGCCCTGGGTCACTAAAGACTTCAAATCCTTGCTTAATGACAAAAAGCGAGCCTTCATGAAAAATGATATTACTCAACTTAAGCTAACACAGAATTGAATTCATTTTATTGTCATTTTGACTGTCATGATTTCAGTCAAGAGAGAGAGGACATATAACATAACATCGAAAATTCGGACACTTCCGTAACCATGACCGAAGATGACGTCCTACAGAGCTTCGCACGTATCAGCATCATGAAGGTTTCGGGACCAGACAAACTGGATGGTATTGTACTCAAGGAGTGTAGACTACAGGTGGCTCAGTGTTCACACGCCTGTACCAACAATCACTGGACAATCACTCCATTCCAAATATTTGGAAAACGTCAGAGATCATACCCATTCCAAAGAAGAGCAAGCCACAAGAACTAAATGATTATCGGCCAGTCGCATTAATCTCCATTGCTATGAAGTGTCTCGAGCGCATCGTTTTGAAGTTTCTCAAGACAGAAGTAAACCATCTACTAGACCCTCTACAGTTCGCATACAGATCCAAGCGCTAAGTCGTTGACGCCACGCTCTCTGTTCTTTCGTTACTTCCCTCAGCCTTCAACACGATCCAACTTCACATCATGGTAAGAAAGCTGCAAACTATGGGAGTGAATTCACAACTGATTCGATGGATCGGAGATTTCCTTCATGCAAGATTTCAGTGTGTGAAAGTTAACGACAGTGTATCGGCCATGAAGGTTATCAATACAGGAGTGCCGCAAGGTTGTGTTATGTCACCAGTTCTGTACACGAATCAGAACGACGATACAAGATAATGTAAAGAATTTCACATCATGGTGTACAGAGAATCATTTGATTTTAAATGTGGAAAAGACAAAAGAACTCTGTATTGATTTCAGAACTAACTCCCCAACAGTACCACCTTTGTTCAATAATGTTGAACCAATTGAGACAGTCACTGAGTACAAGTACCTTGGAACTTTTATTGATAGCAGAGTAACATGGAACACCAACACAGATGCCCTGTATAGTAAATGTCAACAACGCCTCCATCTAATGCGCAAACTGCGATCTTTTAACGTTTCTCAATCTGTTATGATGTTGTTTTATACCACCTTTATTCAGAGTATACTCACTTTTTCTTCTCAGTGCTGGTTCGAGTCTCTTTCAGTCAAAAACAAATCAAAACTTAACAAAATTGTAAATACAGCTAGTAACATAGCTGGGGTCACTTTAGAAAATCTTTCACTTCTCTATGAGCGGCAATTACTTTCAACATCTGAAAAAAACATTAATGACACAATACATTTTTTAAATCTAGAGCATAAGCTTTTACCTTCGGGCCGCCGCTATACAGTGCCAATCACCAGGACTAAACGAGGTCGAACGTCTTTCGTACCTCAAAGTATTGCAATTTTGAACAAATTTTGAACGTCCAGTTATCATCTTATTCATTTAATTCTATTTAAGCACATATTTATCTCTTTTATATTTTTAGTAATGTCATGTTTTATGTTGTTATTCATTTGTATTTTTGTCAAGCTCTGTGAACCAAAACGAATTCCTTTTACGGTAATAAAGTATTGTCTGTCTGTCTGTCTGTCTGAAAGACTAGTCACATTCGCCAAATCCACAAATGTATATATTACTGAATAAGAAAACAGACCTACATGTGCTCTTCTATAAAACTTTCCAGTGCTTTTACCCAAAATTTTAAAGCTGAACTTTACTCTCAAACTGCAGACATAAAAAAACCATCTTATGTCGATGATACTATATATGACACTTATTTGAGATCATGTGACATATAGGTTACTCACATGCCGTTAGCCGCTCTTATTCCACAGACAGTACAATGAAATACTGGTGTAAGATTCTTGTGACTGTATTGTGTGGGGTATGAAGAGGTTAGGACCTCCTGGTGTTAAGAATTGTATTGTAGGTTAAATGTATTCAGTGACATAGGGAGGATTATTTATCAGTTGTAAAACAAAGATTTGTACAACGAACAGTTGTCTAATGTCAATCCTCCAGCAATGCATTAAGTGAGTGAGTGAGTTTAGATTTATCATGCACTCAGTAATATCCCAGCTATATGGTCTGTAAATAATCGAGTCTGGACCAGACAAGCCAGTGATCAACAGCATGAGCATCGATCTACCCAATTGGGATATGATGATGAGATGTGTCAACCATGCCAGCGAGCCTCACCACCCGATCCCGTTAGTCACATCTTACGACAAGCATGGGTTACTGAAGGTTCATTCTAACCCAGACCTTCACGGGTACAATACATTAAGAAACAAGGGAGATATACAGATTTCATTGTTTGTTAGCTCCGTTTCAAATGAGTAGGCTTTAGGATAGAAGCTCTCCCAAATGTCTACTTTACATGTTGTGCTAATTGTCTTATTGCCCTTCCTCAACGTCCTGTCCTTCACTCTCTACATCAGATCTCATGTCTTCATCATCACCATCAATTAAGTCTTCTACCCAGGATTTATATTGGTACAGTTTGGAAAACATGTCATGATACAGATTATTTGTGTCTCCTACACCTTTCTGTATTCCTTGTGACTTTGGACCCCACTGCATATGATACAGATATGTAATAAATCAGGCATAGTCTCTATAAACGTTTGGCTTGAATCATGTCATCGTGTAAACCTTTTTTCATGTACAGCTGTCGTTTCTCATCCAAAAAGTCTTTATTCAGCTCACGTGTACGTGAATACGTTTATCTTATACCTTACTCTTCGAGATCAGCAATCTTATTTTTCCTGTTGTTTTGTGTGACATCGCTTAACTATACAGCATCATCATCATTTTCCATTTCAGGACATTGGTTATCGCGTAAATGTCTTTGTAAGTTGTGGTTATTGCTAAACACTTGACCACAATAGTCACAATCTGACAGAGGACGTGGTCTCTTCACAGCAGAGAAGTTGTCATCTTCCTCCCACTTCCTTTTAACTTGGGGTATTCCAGGTGGACCCACTGAAGACTTTTCAGGACACCAGTTTCTTCTGTGTTTTTGCAAATCATGCACGTCTTGAAACCTGGTCCACAGTCATCACAAGATGGCATGGTTGAGAGGTTTTCTTCACACGTCTGCTCACTCTGAACGTCTAACTCAGACTGAATTGTCCTAGCTTGGAGGCCTCCTTTTAAACTGAATGCATTGGGACAAAGTCGCAAATGGGGAGGTGTTTTGGGTTTTAGATCAACCAACAAATATCTATAAGGTTTCTGGGTAGCCCTTTGAAATGGCTCCATGAAATGGTCTGGATTACCTGGATACATTTGCCTCGCCAAAGTCATGATGGGTTGTTGATCAATAGGGTTGTTGAACAGAAACAGATAATGACAGTTTCTTCGTTGTGTGGGATCCTTACTGTAATACAAATTCTGGTTCAAGGCTATCACTGAGAAATAACGATGATGACTTCCTTCGGTAAAAAGATCTGTAATGCTTGGATCTTTGCTGGCAGTAGATATTAAGTCGTCGAGGATAACCACGTTCACAACACTGAGGTCCAGAAACGCATCCTTTTCGAGGTGAGAAGGAATGCCTTGATGAAATTCAATGTAAGGTTAAACACAGGTTTGAATGGTGTTATACAGTGGATGCCATCGTTTGTAGAGCCATATAATACGTTCAGGATAAGGTTTAATGTTCATCCGTTCTAAAAGCTGCTTCACTAAGTACGTTTTCCCACATGAGGTTGGCCCTGAGACGATCTTGGTAAATGGATGAAGGAACCTAAATTCTTCCAATGACTGGGTAGTACTTTCTGATGAATGTGGTTTCACTGGTTGCATCATAGGTGATGGTACTTGTGGTGGTGGTGGAGGAGGAGAGGGTTGAGTCTTTCTGTCTTCTATGTCTCAACATATTGTCTGTCCTGGAAAAAGTCTGATAGCACACGGGACACGTTGTTGACTGCATGGTGGTCCGAGTCATAAATGGCAGCGAACCTGTCTACTGGCTGCTGTTATCTAAAAAGTCGTCTTCCGTTTCTTCATGGGAATCTGGGAGGAACTTCCAGCTTTAGTTCCCCCTTTTATAGGTTTCTTCTGCATCTGAATAAGAGCTTTGGCCTGTTCGACCACTTGTTGAGTAGGGGTAACGAAATTAATCTTAGGATGTTCTGAGGTTTCTGGTTCTTTTTGTTTCTTCCACTCTGGATCATACAGTTCCCAATATCGATCCACAGACATCATAGCATATTTTTCTCCTCCACGCATAATAGAATGATAAGTTCTCCTTTCCCTTCAGCCTGGAGCATGTAAAACCGTGTCCATTTATCGGCATCGGGTACGAAGAGTTTGTATTGTGGATTATTCATGATGAAAACCAAAACGGGAGCGACTTGAGGTGATGTGTCACTGTCACTGGTCCAGTGAAGCTAGATAACCGGTAGGCCTGTTATATATAGATATCCACTTTTTGAATTGACCTTTCATGGCTTGGTGTAGCTTTCAACATCACTGCCAGGATGTTTTTGGATGGTCACACATGGTTTTCTTCCCCTGGATTGACAAACTAACCCTAAGACGGGTGTACCAGATGAATTAAGCCAATGCTCTATCAAACAACCAGGCAATTTGAATGGCCTCATCTCTAAGTGCATCGACAAACTGTGGTTTCAAAACAAATGCTACGGTAGGCATGTAACTGGCAAAAAAGACTCTTCCACATACTGTCTGTCGTCCAAAGGGGGTGAACTAATCTTCGTAACACAGCTAGATAGTTATTTCTATCATTTGTCCTCAGGAAACGATGCCTTTCATATCGAGTCACTGGTAATCTTCCCTTTAATAACCTGTTGATAATACCATTGACGGCAAAAATCTGTTCTCTGCTCATTTCTAAGATGTCTTGTCGAATCTCCTCAATGCCTTGAAACATTAACATGAACCTTAAAACTTTGTAATGTTTCAACACGTACCTAGCCATAATAATTCTAGCAAACAAGCTCTTATCATGGTTTGGATCTCAAGGAGATTGGTATTTGAGTTAACCTCTATTTATACATCGACACAAGACTATACATAGACAACCAATGCAGATGTACTCTTAACATTGATTTATTTCTAATATTCACACATTTTACATCATCCACATGACTACCCCAGTGGGCCATATTTTTCTGAGATACTCCCACCAGGGCCAAATACGGACAGTCTGGAGACCATTTTTCATGTTCGACCCAGGGATCGTCATCTACTTCCCAGTTCTTGAGAACGAGACCACATTGAAAACACTTGCAAGTGTCCCCTCTGATTAAGTACACAAATCCTGCCTGGGCCATGTGACTAGGACTCTGTTTCATCTGCACTGGCCAGTCCTTAAACGATCGAAGTCCATTCAGTACTGATTGCACAGCAATCGAGTGTCTTGTCGAGTGGGTAATGTCCACACACATCCATGATATCCCAGAGCAGTGGTAACACGTCCGCACAGTACAGTGTCTAAACCAAGAATGGCTTTACACCCAGTAACTGTAGTCACTAGGGTTAAAGAAGGAACACATGAGGTACCCCATCTGGTTTTGATGATCGTCCTGAAGCATACAAGGAACCATCTCTTTCAGTTCTGGCACGAAATCTGTCATCACATCACAACGGTCTCTCAGTTTCTGCCATTGTTGTTTGGCTACAAGATACCCTTAGCCGTAGGTACCACTCTTCCCAGTTGTTCATTTTTTCCCACTGTGGTAGATCCACACCACCATTTGGATCCAAAGTAGCATACATATTGACACCCACATGAGCATAATCATGGGCCCTTCCTTGATCGATGGCCTCCTGAAGCTTGGAATGGGCTCCACTAAGTTCCAGCCAATGTTTCAAACTCAAGACAATACCACGTTTGGTAGGATAACTTCTCCCACTAGGATATACATCGTACTTCCTTACATGAATTCCTAGTTCTCCATTCCACATCTTGGCCGTAACAAACACGTCATTGCCTAAGTCTATATGACAACAAAGATCCTGTAGCTCTGTCTTGTCTGTCTCTAGTCCCAACAATGTCATAGCTTATCTAATAAGGCTCTGACCCGGTCAAAGGAGGTTTGTGGTTTTTCGGTAATCTCTGCCTTCATGAAGATGGTAAGTACTTCAAACTGTCCCAGTTTGTCGACCACCTCTTCTACATGCTGTATAGCTTGCAATAGGCCGGAGTGGTTCTTCCTCAGGATGTCACAGTGAATGGCTGCCATCTTCGAGGTAAATGGCTACCAGAACCAGTAGAGTCCAGAGCATACGTGCATTCTCTCTGGCGACTGAATGACATGGGAACTGTTCGGGAGCCTTATATTGCCCACACACGAGTCTAAAAATACCTCTGGGAAAGTCCCAAGGTCAGCTCGTTACATTGTTGTGAAATGAGGTCAACCTGAAGGTCACACACACACCTGGGCCGGAAAGGGGACTCCCGAAGGAGGGTGGGGCTTAAGGGTTCAACAGTCGATTAGATCACACAAAGGTCACACCTAAAAAAGAAATAGGCCGACCAAAATCTGTTCACCCCCCTCCCCCTCCCCCCATACAACATATGCTCTTATTTAAAGGCACAATGCCACGCTTTTTCGACAATATTTTGGCCAATATTGGGACATATGCACTCTATTTAGCGTCCTACTGATGCAACAACAAGTCCTATTGACTATTTATCCCTTACGACTTATTATCCCTTACGACTTGCCTGAAATCGATAATTGAAAGTTCGAGGCGAGCAGCTTCGAAACAGATAGGACCCGTGAGGATCCGGGGTAGAATAAGTCTTCAGCAACCCATGTGCTTGCCATAAAAAGGCGACTATCTTGTCGTAAGAGGCGACTAACGGGATCGGGTGGTCAGTTTCGCTGACTTGGTTGACACATGTCATCGGTTCCCAATTGCGCAGATCGATACTCATGCTGTTGATCACTGGATTGTCTGGTTCAGACTCGATTATTTACAGACCGCCGCCATATAGCTGGAATATCGCTGAGTGCGGCGTAAAACTAAACTCACTCACTCACTCACTCGAAACAGATAACACTTGCCATATATGGAATGTAACCAATTAATCCGTACATCGAGACCTGTCGCACGTGGTGTTGTCGGTGTTTGCCGAACTGGTTTCAATCAAAAGTTGAATTATTCGTAAAGAGCTCTCCATGACATAACTCTATGGGGTTGGTTTGAAATATTGGTTGGCCAGTAGAGGGCGCGAGAGTCGATTTAATGCAACGTTGCATTATTTCATTCGAACTTTTTAATTTGATATTGTATTCTAAATGCATAATTTGTTTTGTATAAATTATGTGGTAGCTTCCCTGAGGACTGATAGCATTATTGAGAAAAATGCAATATTTATTTTTAGAGAAGAGTGGCGTGATATTGTCACTTTAATGAGTGTGGTAGATTTCCCTTATATATTGAAGCAAATATAAAAAGTTGTTTAATACTGGATAAAATTATTGAGAATGGCTCCAAGCAGATTACCAACAAAATGTTATAATACGATGATTATTTATGATAGAAATGGGAAAAGGAAGTGGGCCACAAACGTAAAAGAATTATTATTTTCTATTGGATTTGGTAGTGCATGGTAAATACAGCATATAAAATGTCACTCGTTACCCCTGCTATCTGTTAAACTTTTTACTGTATTCATGTGAATGTGAATGTAGGCCATCGGCCAATGGTACAACGTTATACATTGGCAGCCTTCAAGCTGTAGCAGCGACGATTGTTAGCATAGAAGATAAACGTATAACGTTGTGCCATGGGCCGATGGCCTACATTCACATTCACATGAATGAAGTATTGTAAAAAGTATCTGTTAAATAACACATGCAAAACTGAAATGAAATCTTATCTCTTTCTAGCAATTGTTTTTACTATAAAATGATTAAACAATCTATTCACAAAGAACAGTACCTGTCCGTGTTAAACCCTAAGAAAATTCAGAATAAGACTTGCGCAATTCCGCTGTTCATCTCATGATTTTCTAACAGAATCTGGTATTATAGGGTTAATAAAAGAACATAGGATATGAAAAATGTGTAATCTGAATATGTCCAGCCTATTAATGTGGAGAAATAAGTATATTAAGAGCTACTACTATGTACATCCTGACATTTACAAATTCATATCCCTTTTAACCAATTCTAGTAAAGTACATTTAGAAAGATTATCTGTGTTTACTAGCTATAGTAGGAAAATAGTAATTAACTATTACGGTAGCACATACAGAAAATAATACATTTTCAAAAATTCTACTAACTGATCAAGTGATCACTGTATTTGTACTATAGGCCTGAGGCCTCCTGGGAATGGAAATAAAAATTGAGTCTGTTTTACCCACAATATGCATATAACTTTTGCCACGGCTTACGATGTTGAGAGAACAGCACAACAATGACGTTATTTCCCATGATTGCTTGTACTGCCACAACATTGACATTAATATATATATTTATATTGAAATCTAAATGATATAGGTGGCTTTACCGGCAAAACAGGTTCCTTCGTGAATTACCTGAAACTATTCTTTTCTCAATCATGGTGATTTCGGATTAGTTGAAACTAAACTTTTCTCAATGGGGGAAAAGGGTGAGGTGTAGGGAGCGGTGTGCGTTGGTCCCTATGAGATTTATTAGTAAACATGTCTGTCATACTATACAGCACAGTTCTCGGGCAGCACATTCGTGACCATATGTAAACAATGCTCTACTGTAATGAAGCAAAGTTTCCCGCAAGCAGATGCTATGTCAAAGGAACTGATGGAATCGACCTTGTTTGTACTTCAAAAAACTTTTCTCAGTCATTTTAATACTTGTGACTTATCCAAAAAATAATATATACTGAGAACAAATCAGGGTCAACTGCGCTTGTACTTCTGTTTGAGAAATATGTCTGTCACTCAAAACTGCCTTCAAACACATTCAAACACATTCACCCAAGAAGAGATCCTGAGGGACTCACTCAAACGCACGTGGCCCAAAATATAACCACAGTGCAAATGTAAACACTTCTGGTTTTTCTTAAAAACAAATTCCACCAGTGAAACTAACTGTTAAACAGATACTAATGGACCTCTAAAAATCTGTGACGATGTGTTGGTGAAGAGGCCAAGAGATCGATAATCGATAGACCTGAGTATGCAAATGTCAATATTGAATTACAACTGCAGCCTACATGTGCAGCGATCCGACGGAAACGTTTTCCAAATAATTTGTAGTTGGCTCAGTAAAACCATAATGAAACTTGGGGGCATCAGTCCACCAGAAGAAACAACAGCATCGAGCTAGTCCCAGTAAATATATACATAACGAATTCAGTTCAAACGAATTCCAAGTTTTCGCTATTCAAGCAACAGTTTTTGTTTCAAACTAGGGGAAATATATTCTGGTCGGAACTGTACATCATATTTAATATTTATAAAGACTGATGAGTATCAAAGTTTGTTCATTAGTGAAATGTTCGCTTGCAAAGACACCACAGCGATGCAGCCCACTATGCTCTGTTATTGTCTGATGTTTCTGCTGGCTGCTGCAGTGGACGGAACGGGCATACAGGCGTGGACGTTTAAGAAGAACCAGAAGCCAAGCAATTTCAGCCTATCTGTGTTGCATCAAAAGCCAGGGATTTCTCGTATTCAGTGTATTGTAGAATGCAGTCAAACAAAAGGATGTTTCACCCTTGAGTACAAGCGGTCGGGGCCAATCTGCACAAAGTATCGCCTCTTCAGGAACGAGGACGGCAAAGCAGCGCTTACCAGTAGTGCCCCTGATGCTCACTCCTTCACCATGAATGGTAAGTAAAGTCAGGAACCTAAAATTGCACAGTCGCCAAACAACAGGGAAATACTTTCAAATATGATGGTGATTGTAGGACTGTTCTCCAGAATAGTCTCATCAGAGTTTGAAATAGAAGTTCTTAAAATACACTATTGTGATTTGCATAGCCACCAGGGCCTAGATTTTCGAAGCTCTCTTAGCGCCAAGATAGTTGTAAGTGCCATACATTAACATTAACTTACGACTATCTTAGCGCTAAGAGAGCTTCGAAAATCTAGGCCCAGGGAATAGTTTCAAATATGGTTGTGATTAAGGGGTGTTCTTCAGAAAAGTCTTAGGAAAGTTTGAAGTAGGAGGTCTTTACATACACTATTGTGATTTGTTTTGGAGCGTTTTACATGTGCTAGTGTTGATTATGAATATTTGCTTAGTCATATATTATACTGGACAAAGTCAGTTAGGGATATTGGTATTTTTATGACTGATATTTTATCAGTGTGTAAATGAATAAATAGATCAGTATTCATAATTTCAAAATTTACATATATCCCTAACTATTTTTGTCCAGTGTATATGCAAAGGATTGATATACGGTTTTCTTGCCACAATACTATGGTGAGTCCGGTATCTGGCGATATTTGAGACTTTTACTTACCATATATATTACCATAAGTCATCACTTGACGAAATCCAGTAAAACAAACGTAAGCATTGATTGCATGCAATTGATCATACAGACAGTTACATTCAGTTAAAACGCGTCATTTAAAATTGCTGTAAGCAATATTGCTACAAATGCCAAAACCAGAAACAGAAACTGCGCGCAAAAAAGGGGAAAAACAGGCTAGAGAGACTAAAGCAACTTGAGCAACTGCCAAACACAAAACCAAAGGCCATCTCTCCTTCAGAGGTCCCCGTCGAAGTCCATAACTCCTTTGGCCCTCTGGATATGGAGGTAACTCCATCTCCACCTGACACCAATAGGAGTTCATCAAACGCTTTCTCACGTTCACGTGACATGTCACCAGTGGAAGCACCATGAATCCACAAAACATGATCCAATGGAATTGCAGAGGACTTAAGAATAATTATAATGAATTACAGTTATTGATTCAAGACTTCAAACCATCCGCGTTTTGTCTCCAAGAAACCTACCGAAAAAGGACTGATAAATTTGACATCCGTCGGTACAGTTCCTACCACTCCTTTTCTCCTCCCGGTGTAAAAGCGACAGGAGGCACTTCTATCCTGGTGAGGCAGGGCTTCCTCCATAGCCCTGTTCCACTTAACACCAACCTACAAACTGTTGCTGTCCGCATGACTCTGAACATAGGGTTAACACTATGCTCACTCTATCTTCCTCCCCCCTCAACTGTCCAGTATCATATATTCAGAACTTGTATAATCAACTCCGAAAGCCCTGCATAATCATGGGCGACCTCTAGGGGGGAGTACCGATACAAATAATAAGGGAAAGGTCCTTGAAGATTTTCTCTCCAATAATGATCTATGCATCTTCAACGATGGATCAAACACCTATCTCCATCCTGCCACTGGAACATACTCTGCACTTGATCTATCACTTACAGATTCTAATCTCTTGAACGAGTTTGAATGGTCGGTCCACGATGACCTTTGTGGAAGCGACCACTTCCCAACTATTCTTACTCCTATCACTCCCGCGGATCAACCACCTTCAACAAGATGGAATTTTCCTAAGGCCAATTGGCCATTATTCCAAACTCTCTGCTCTGAAAAGCTTATACCGGACAACTTCAGGAATGTTCCTGATCCCATGGATTTATTTTCTGATATCTTAAATACCATTGGAGACGAAACCATTCCTAAGTCCTAAGCAAACCCGCACATACGCAAAATACTTCCGTCAACATCCTACTGTGCATAACCTGTATGCCGTAAAAATGACAAATGCCAGGGCAAGACGTACATTTAAACAAACTAAACGCCGGTCATGGAGGAAATATGTGTCCAAAATCAACTCCCCCACACCCATGTCCAAGGTGTGGAACATGATTCAAAAGATTAAGGGCAAAGGATCCAAATCTGGTGTTTGCCATCTCAAAGATGGTGACTCCCTTTTCACCAATAAAGTTGAAATGGCAAACAAACTTGGCGAAACTTTGGCAAACCACTCCTCCTCGTCAAACTATAACCCCAAGTTCCAGAAATACCAAATCCAACAAGAAAAGAAATCTGTCAATTTAAACTCTGATAATGGTGAGGATTACAATGAAACGTTTTCCCTCCATGAACTACGTACTGCCCTGGGGCAGGCTCACGACACTACAGCAGGAGCTGATGATATTCATTATCAGCTTCTGAAACACCTTCCTGATTCAAGTTTGGAAACTCTACTCAATATATTTGATGACATTTGGACAACTGGCAACTTTCCTCCTTCGTGGCACAACGCCATTATCATCCCTATACCAAAACCTGGCCGGGATCATACCGATCCCTCAAACTACCGTCCTATATCACTAACTAGCTGTGTTTGTAAAACCATGGAGCGCATGGTCAACAATCGATTAATCTGGTACCTGGAGACCAATAACCTCCTTAGTGACCTCCAATTTGGTTTCCGAAAAACCCGAAGTACCATTGACCATTTTGTGCGTCTGGAATCTTTCATAAAAAATTCCATCGTCAACAAACAACATATTGTATCTATCTTCTTCGATTTAGAAAAAGCATACGATACAACGTGGAAACATGGTATCTTAAAGATTTACATGAATTTGGATTGAGGGGCAGATATCCCAGTTCATATCTCAGTTTTTAAACAACAGAAAATTTCAAGTACGGGTAGGTTCCATATTGTCTGATTATTTCCAGCAAGACCAGGGCGTCCCTCAAGGCAGCATCCTGTCTGTCACCCCTTTTAGCATCAAAATTAACATCCTCACTAACATGTCGTGTTAAGAACATGCACGCAATAGAAAGGCAGCTTCAACTCTGCCTTAACAAAATCCAAAAAAGGGCCAATGTAAATGGCTTTAAGTTTTCAAAATCCAAAACAAATTGTATTCACTTTTGTCGTAAATACAGACCACACAAGGATCCAGACGTATCTTTAGATAGTACTCCCATCAAGGTAGTAGAAGAGACCAAATTCCTGGGACTCATATTCGACCGCCACCTGACATTCTTGCCACACATAAAATATTTGAAAACCAAGTGCTTGAAGGCTCTGGACTTACTAAAAGTCGTTTCAAATACAGAGTGGGGAGGGGATCAGATCACCCTCCTTCACTTGTACAGATCTTTGGTTCGCTCTAAACTAGACTACGGCTCCATTGTTTATGGTGGAGCCTGCAAAAGCAATTTAGAAAAATTAGATTCTATCCACCACCAAGGCCCGAGGCTCTGCCTTGGAGCTTTTAGGACCTCTCCGGTAGACAGTCTATATGCAGAGGCTAACGGACCTTCCCTTGAACAACGCCGCATTAAACTTTCACCACAGTATATCACTAAACTACGTTCAAATCAGTCCAATCCAGCATACAATTGTGTTTTCAACTCTCTCTTTGAAAACTTGTTTCCTAAACTGCCAAGCCTGGTTCCACCACTTGGAATCAGAATTCAACCACACATATCTGCAGCTAAAATTGATCTCAATAGCATAACACCTTACCGACTCCTGTCTTCACCACCCTGGCAGATGGTGAAACCACAGGTCGATCTTACCCTCACTAAATTCAAAAAGTCTGAAACAAATCCCTTGGTGTTCCAGCAGGAATACATCCAGTTACGTTCCAAGTATGACACCCATAGATCCATTTTCACAGACGAATCCAAGGATGAGGGCCAAGTTGCTAGTGCTACAGTCATTGGATCTAAGACTGTCTCCTCTAGGATTCCCGAAAACAGTTCCATTTTCTCTGCCGAGGCCAAAGCTATCTTTTCAGCTTTGACCTATATTAAACAGTAGAATCATTCCAAAAACTTCATCGTTTTCACAGATTCATTATCTTGCCTTCAAGCACTTCAAAATGTTACTTCAAGTCACCCAATCATTCTGGACATTTTAGAACTTTACAACGACCTCTCTACTGGCCAATGTGACATCGTCCTCTGCTGGTTGCCGGGTCACGTCGGCATAGCAGGTAAAACAAAAGCCGATGCTGCAGCAAAAGGCCTTATCTCCACTGCTGATCCCGTACAGTGATTTCAAACCCACTATCAAAAGCTATACTCCGGACTTCATGCAAAAACGATGGGACACTCAAGTAGGAAGAAATAAACTGTATGAATTGAAACCAACAATTGGTTATACCTTCTTGGGTTGTCAGTCAAGACGTGATGAGGTAATTTTACGACGATGTCGTATTGGCCACAATCGATTTTCTCATGACTATCTGCTGAAAACGGATGGGGATGGACCCCCCATGTGTGTCTCTTGCGATGAGGTTTTCACCATCAAGCATATTCTGCTTGAATGCGTGGACTTATCGTCTGCAAGGGACTCACATTATGATGCAACAAACCTAAAGATGTTTTCCCGCGTGTGCGCTCATCTGATAGTGAACTACCTGAGGGAAGTTGATCTGTATCATAAATTGTAACTGTGAAATGTGACTTACAAATTGCCTGCCTTTAAATTTGATGCTATGACTTTTTCTGCTTTTAAATGACAATGTAATGAATATATGTTTTTGAAATAAAACTCATACCGAGTATGTACTTACAATGTTTATAAATGCAAACTTGTTCTCTTCACTATATGGCTGGAATAATGCAAAACCCAACTCAACTCAACTCAACTTATACACGACTCATTTTCAGAGAATATCTTTAATTCAGTTGTGCAGGTATTCCTGACAAAACAACGGATTCCATCAGGAGTTGGTTGGTTGGTTCGTTTGTTGTTTAACGCCGCATTCAGCAATATTCCAGCCATTTGGCGGCGGTCTGAAAATAATCGAGTCTGGACCAGACAATCCAGTGATCAACTTCATGAGCATCGATCTACGCAATTGGGATACGATGGCATGTGTTAACCAAGTCGGCGAGCCTGAACACCTGATCCCATTTGTCGCCTCTTACGACAAGCATGGGTTGCTGAAGACCAATTGTAACCCGGATGTTCACGGGTACAAAAATCTTTATTCGAACGAAAGAGTAACATGTATTTTGTATGAGATACATTTCTGACAACATTAATAACAACCGATGCCATGAAACGTACCAGTTAAACAATAAAACGCCTTAAAAACTCTCATCAATATCCAACGGCCCATTGCACAAAATGAACTATGTTTACAAATCAATGCAACCAACTGTAAAGGAATTACAATGGCACACAAAATACCGTGGCAGTCTCAACTCGATGGCATTACAGATACAAGTGCATTATTGCACTATAATGTTCTCTTAAAAACGATACTGGCACTGAAATACAAAAACGCAACCCTTGGGGAAGTATGTGCATCATGATGTTCTGACAATGTGCATGCCGATCCCACCGTTGGTGGGCATAAACGGTCACATCAGCAGTGACATCAAAATAAGTGACGTAATAATACCAAGATTGCCGTTGCTCCAACGCAATAACGTAATTGTCAGATTGTTAGCAGGTGGAACTCAACTAGCTGTAGCAATGTACTGTGTCCACACAGACCGTTTCTGCTTTAAGGACACAGTAAAACACTTATCTAAATGGTAAGGCAGGCCAAGGTCATGTCGTATCTAGAAGAAGTATTTATGGCGTGATAATGATGGCACTGATGGATTACAATGATGATATGCAAGCTAGCTAACTACCTGTCCTCGCCTCGCCTGTGTTCAAACATTGAATGACAATTTTCAGATCCTAGGGGCCAGCACCATGGTGAGACTTGTTCCTGCAATGATGACTGTGTGGATGACAGGACACAGTGCAGAGAAAACGTGTGCAAATGTCTGGATAGCTACAGCCTTAATCGCGAGGACGGATCATGTATAAAGGGTTAGCACTTGATACATATTATGCAAGGGAGTACAGGGAATGTTACACTATGATGTGCAATGTTCCTATGTAATCCAGTGACATTCCCCACTCTGTGTTGTTGAATGAGTTATCCCTGTTACCAAACCAGCACCTATATTTAACACGAGTAATGTTGAATTCATCTATACGTTTCCTTTTGAGAAGTATAATTCAGTGCAAATAAATGTCTTGCTATTCACATGTGTTATAAGCTGGTCCAGATTGTGCGAGGCGGTGGGGTAGCCTAATGGTTAAGTGTCCGCTCGTCTTGGGTTCTATTCCATACATGGGTACAATGTGTAACGCCCATTTCTGGTGTTCCCACCGTGTTATTTCTGTAACCAAAAAGCGGCGTAAAGTTTACTCACTGACGCCCAGATTGTGCTGATTTTCACCCTATAGTGTGTTTTAATGACAATGGAATCTGTTTCTCAAATTGTGAAAATTGTACATCTTCAGATCCCAAGCGCCTGCACCTTGGTGATACATGTTCTAGAGATGCAGAATGTGTGGATGACAGGGTACAGTGCGCTGACAACCTGTGCCAATGTATGACTGGCTACAACCTGAAGCATGGAGACCCAACATGTACCAAAGGTTAGACGTTCTTTAAATTAAAGTGTTTAGAAAATATTTTGAATGAATTAAAACCGCAGTCAACAGCAGACACTTGGGTAGAGCAAGATCAGTAGTTAAAGGCACAATGTGTCTCTTAATTACAAAATGTTTCTGATGAAAACCATGACACACCCGTCGTGTAACCGCTTCATGTTTCTGACCGTTGTGTAAACTTACATTCAGACCTTCAGACAGGACTCGAGGGAGACTTCAAATCTTTCCTTAGACATTTAATCCGCAGAAAGTCCGGTTCAAAATAGGTATGATGTGTTTGTCTTGTCATCAGAGACGACCAGACATATGCATTTGTTCGGTTTAGAATAGAAATCAATTGTTTATGTTTGTGTTTATGCCAAGAGACGACAAGAGATCGGTCTGTCAGGTTGCATTTGCGGTTCTCATGTTTGGAATAGGAATCAAGTGCTTATGCTTGTCGTAAGGGACAAAAAGAGGTCCGTCTGTCAAAACGGTTCTCATTAATACCATTTGACTGTACTGATTTTTCAAACCCAAGGGATAAATATTTCAGTGTTAAACTGTTAAGGATCATTTTAACCATGTTAATTTTCGTTTTATTATCGAATTTTTAACACAAATTGAATTGCTTGATAAATTTTGAGTCATATGTTCTGTAGATAGATGTGGGGGTTTTTTTATAATTGGAAATTTATATCAGTAACTGAGATTGTTAGTGGCCGTATCATCCAAGGGGGTTGAAGTATTGTAAAAATATTGTGTATTACTATTGTTATTATTATTAAGCCTAAAGCAATTTCACTTCACTAAATTACTTTAGAAATTGGTCCAACATTCATTCAATAGACATTGCCGTAAAGCTGGAACAAAAAAGGATTAAAACATTTAAGTTTAGTTAATCCTGTCCTCTGAACAATAGCGATTAGGGAGGAAATTAGTATTTAGTGAACTTAAAACAATCTCAAGGGTCGACTTTGGAACGTCAGCAATGAATTACAACAGTCAACAGCAGACACGTTGGTACAGCTAGATCAGTAGTTGAGGGCATCCACAAATGTGTCCCTTAATTGCAAAACGGTTATCATGAATGCCATAACACAAATGTAAGGTTGCAATTACTTTCTTATGTGTCAGTTTACAGACCGAATATCTCTGACCACCATGACATAATGATGTATGCAAACCAGGAAACATACATATCTTGACATATATCGTACCTACATATAATTATTTTATCACTTATTCAGATCCCAAGGGTCAGCACTATGATGAGGAGTGTTCCGGAACCTCTGACTGTGTGGATGACAGGACACAGTGCATTGACGGAGAGTGCAAATGTCAGGCTGGCTACAGCTTCAACCCGAGAGACCGATCGTGTGTCGAAGGTTGGATTTCCATATTTTCTCAAGTATATATTCCTGGCGATAATGTTCTTTTTAGTATCAGTTTTTTGATGTCCATGTAGTATGGTTGTGCTTGTATGACTTACAAGCTGAGTTACCATCTAATCCCAGAAATAGGTTTGGTGACTTAGGGTATCTTTTGATGATTCTGTTCTCAACTCATTAGGTCACAAAAAAGGATTGTGTACTAATATTCTAATACTTTTGAAAGAAAACAACCCAAAATCTTCGTTGTAATTCAGCTTTGTTCTTGAGTTGTGGAAAAAGTAGCAAAATCGTCAAGACACATATTTTACAGTGTGGGTTAATCAATTCATAGCAACATTTGAAAAATGCAAACATTGTGTTGAGCCCCACAATAAATTACGTAAGTAAGAAAAGGTTAAATGGCCGCGTAATGGCAATATTTTCAGAGGTATAAACGCTTGTTTAAAACTGGAATCGTACCTCTCAAACGGATTACCTTTCGGTTTCAGCCTATATTCATTTCTAATATTGATGTGTTTTACAATTATATGTTGTATAGTTTCGGCCAGATGCATTGTCAAAATTCCAGTGGAATCATGTTTTTCTGTAAACCTGTGTATAACAATAGGGATGGTATTGGAAAAGATGGTACTACACAGAAACCAAACAGGACACTAATACAAATATAGCATTTTTGCAGATATGCGATATGGATCAAAGGCCTCGTCACACTAAACCAGTGAAATGGCAGCTCAGCGCATAGCCAGCAAATCATTGCTAATCATTGGTTTTTCAGTTATAAGAAAGGGGCAGTGGGGTAGCCTAGTGGTTAAAGCGTTCGCACGTCACGTTGAAGGTGCTGGCTCGATTCCCCACATGGGTGTCCCGCCGTGATACTGTTGGAATATTGCTAAAAGCGTTGTAAAAGTCAGTCAGTGTAAAAGATAATCTACTTTATCATCCAAAACTGTGTTCCACAGGAGATATCGCTTGTGTGAGATCATATGATATCTCCTAGGACAGTAGATTCTGTACAAATGCCCTGACACTGCTATGACGTCATCAATTCGATGACGTCACAATGCTATGACATCGCTGCACTGCAAGTCTAATGGTAGTACAGTGTTGATAGATGTACATTTTTTATTAAAACTAATGAAGAATGATTGTTTATGATCAATAGAATCTCACCCTCGTATCTACTGATATCAATTATATCAACACTCCTTGATAAAAGTAAAAATATCCTCGCCAAGCCTCGGATATTTGTAACTTCATCAACTTGTGTTGATAAAATTGATATCAGTAGACACTTGGGTGAGATTCTCTATATATACTAGCCACATAAAGAAACTGTGCATTGTCAAAATATTATCCAAGTTGATAAGTACGATAACAATGTCAAAGGTACATATAAACTTTAATGGAGGGATCATGAGACCATAACAAGTCGGGAGAATTTCAATTGAAAAGTCAATCACAATGACGTCACGAGTCCACAATCGGGACAGGGGTCAAACGACCATGTCACAAGCTCAATAACGGGTATGTCCACCATCAGCATTGAGAACAGCAGTGCATCGACGACGCATAGAGCCTATCAAACGTGCAAGATGTCACGCCAGATTCTCTCAAGTTCTGTTGCAAGGTCAAGGACGTTATCTGGCGGATGAGGAAGACTGCGTGGACGTAGATCCATCTCGTCCCAAACATGCTCTATCGGGGAGAGATCCGGTGAATTTGCAGGCCAAGGCAGTAAGTCAACGTTGTGGTGTTGCAAGAAACCCATAGCAACCCTTGCCGTTTGAGGGCAGGCATTGTCCTGTTGGAATGTTAACCCAGGGCCATGACGTTGCAGAAAAGGAATTGCCACATGTCGAAGAATCTGATCCCTGTAGCCCACACCAGTTAAGTTGCCCTGAACAATCACAAAAGGAGTTCTTTGGCGTGCTGTTACTCCACGCCAAATCATCACGGAACCACCACCAAAGCGATTCCTCTCCAAGACACAGGCCTGTGCATAACGTTCTCCCACGCGTCTATAGGCACGTTGACGTTAATCACTATGGGAAATGTTAAACATGGACTCATGTGTAAAAACAACATTTCTCCACCAAAACAAGGGTCTGCGGACATGATTTCTGCACCACATTCGGCGAGCTTGTCGATGACGTTGTGTCAGGACAGGCCGAATGGCGGAACGTCGTGGTCTGATCCCGTGATGACGTAAACGTTGTCGAACTGTGTTGGGGTGGATACGGCGAAGTCCTGGGATGGTTCGGGCAGTCATCACTGCAGTGTGAAACCTGTGGCGAAGATGGGTCACCCTTATCCATCTGTCCTGTCTTGGCGTTGTTACACGTGGACGTCCAGAACGTGGCCGATCGATGACGTCATTTGTGTTCTGGTAGCGTCTCACCAGTGCAGAAATGGTGTTCCGGTGGCAGTGGAAATGTGCAGCCTCTTGTCGTTGAGACATTCCCCCACGTATCATCCCAATGGCCTCATGACGTTGTGCAGACGTGAGCCTTGGTATGCTATGCGTTTCAATAGCGGTTTATTTTTTTTAACGATCGCAAGGACGAACCAACTGACGTCATGGAACGTGGCACGTGCATGCATGTTGGATACATGTCACTAATCTCTGAGTTTAAATCTTTATGTATCTACACAGGTTTGATAAATTTAGATTTTTAATTTTTGTATGCACAGTTTCTTTATGTGCCTAGTATAATTACAGGTGCAGCTACGGCACTAGTAGTTGTTTAGACTCGGTATATTGCGAATATTACAGTACCTGCTGTTATTACTGAATTTTCTGAAAAGAAAACAAGTGACAAATATGGTCAGTTTTTTATATTTCTTTTCGTTATGATTTGATAATTACAGTGACGTACAATCTGAATATGGGTTAAAATGAAACGCTACTTGTTGTTTTGTGTGCGAAGGTCACGAGACCCCTGTCATACGGGTCAACAACACTGGACTCCCATAACCATAGTTAAAAGCGACTGTCACTGGTACCCAGACCTGGTGCTTTACCGACTACTGTGATAGACTTGTAATATTGTTGACAGCGGTGTAAACCAGCAAACTCTGGACAGAGAACTGTCACTGTGTTGTATTTCATTTTAACAGAGTGTGACAAGTACGGCACAACCTTCAGTCTCCTGTCCTATGAGTACTGCAGCAAAGGTTTCAACGATAAGACATACCACCATACCGACTATAAGGCATGCAGTAAGAGGTGCAGGCTGTGCAGATCCTTCACCTGTCGCTCGTTTGAGCTGTACACTGGTGGATGCTACCTGTCAAAGGACACAAGGCTTGCCGTTCCAAATAGAGACTGGAAGTTCTATCCTGGTTGTGAACACTACCAGAGAAACTGTGCACAGTAATATATGCACCGCCTTGTAAACCACCCCACTCACTGATCCCTAATACAGCTGATATCCTAGAAGTACTGTTGCAAACCACCCCATTCAGTCATCCCACATATAGCTGACAAGCTTGAAGTACTGTTGTAACTTACCTCACTCACTCATCCCACATACAGCTGATATCCTTGAAGTGCTGTTGTAAACCACCCCACTCACTCATCCCACATATAGCTGACAAGCTTGAAGTACTGTTGTAACTTACCTCACTCACTCATCCCACATACAGCTGATATCCTTGAACAGCTGTTGTAACCCACCTCACTCACTCATCCCACATTCAGCTGACATCCTAGAAGTACTGTTGTAACTTACCTCACTCACTCATCCCACATACAGCTGACAAGCTTGAAGTACTGTTGTAACTTACCTCACTCACTCATCCCACATACAGCTGACAAGCTTGAAGTACTGTTGTAACTTACCTCACTCACTCATCCCACATTTAGCTGATATCCTTGAAGTGCTGTTGTAACCCACCTCACTCGCTCATCCCACATTCAGCTGATACCCTTGAAATGCTGTTGTATCTTACCTCACTCACTCATCCCACATTCAGCTGACATCCCAGAAGTACTTTTGTTACTCAACTCACTTACTTATCCCACATGGGGCTGACATCCTTGAAGTACTGTTGTATTTTACCTCACTCACTCATCCTACATTCAGCAGATATCCTTGAAGTGCTGTTGTAACCCACCTCACTCACTCATCCCACATTCAGCTGACATCCCAGAAGAACTGTTGTAACTCACCTCACTTACTTATCCCACATACGGCTGATATCCTTGAAGGACTGTTGTAACCCACCTCACTTACTCATCCCGCATACAGCTGACATCCTTGAATTACTGTTGTAACACACCTCACTCACTCTTCCTAGATTCAGCTGGCACGCCGTAACATAACTGATTACTGTTAAAAGAACCTTTTAACACAGCTCATGCGCACAGTATTTGAATAAAGAAACATATTGGAAAGTACAAAATCATCACATCATTTTCCCACAACGCAGGTAGTAGTGTTTGTAGTAAGTACGCAATAGCATAGATGACGTCTGAAACACAAAACTACGAGAACGCGGGACAATGATATGTCGCATTCACGCAAGTTCCTGTTTTTATGGCCTGTTTCAACGATGAACAGATTTTTCACCATGTCAAACACTGAAGTTTTAATGATGCATTGCAAAGAATAATGATGAGTGAGGCGTGGTGTAACGTTGCACCAGCCTAAGTTTAACATAGCAGTATATATGAGCATATTAATCACGATATGAACATCGGCCAAAACTAATAGAAACTAATCTAATTGTCAGCTGCTCATTTTGGCGAAATTGAATGCAAGGGTCAACGTTATCCAATTACTAATGACGCAATCATCTGTTGATGGCGTGTTTCTGAAGAGCGTCACATTAACAACCTCTTTTGTGTTTTCCATATGAATGACAGCTGTTGTTTTACACACACACACTCACACACACTCTATCTCTCACAGACACACACACACACACACTCTCTCTCTCTCTCTCTCTCACACACACACACACACATACTTTGATTTGGAGGCGACCTTTAATATATCTAAGGCCTGCAGGCATTTGGTCTTCAGATATTTCATATGTGGTAAAAAAGGTCAAATTATGGTCGAAACTTAGTCCCAGAACCTGGCTTCCCTAACAACCTTGATTGATAGGCCATCCCAAAACAGTACGGGATCTTTATGAGGTTACTATTGTAGACAGAAATGTATACATTTGGTGTTATTTGTGAAAATTTAAAGCCATTCTCATGTGACAATTTGTGAACACCTCTGCAACTGTATGCACATTTTTACCACGACATGTAACGTTAAAATCACCCACAAACAATACACCATCTACTGAGTCATTTAGTACTCTTGAGAGAATATTGAGTTGTATGTTAAACAAAGTAACCGGCCTTGATCCCGATTACAATGGTCAGAAAGGGTAGATCCAACACGGAGTTGATATTGTCTGTCTGCTAAAAAGTGTGATATAAAATGAGGCAAAGTGGTGGAATAAGTGAGGATTTTTAACATACATTTATCCTCATGAGGAGGTTACGCATACATTTGTTTTGTAACATACTGCAAAGATAGTTTGATACGGCGTTGGCTGAGAGAAGGCTTAACTTAAAGTAACGACTGTCAATTGAAGAAGTACGGACAGATCCAAGATCTTGGTTGTGGATAGAATTGGAATCTAGTATTTTGAGGTTGCTGTTACAGGCTCCACCATATACGATGGAGCCGTAATCAGGTTTTTATCGAATGAGCGATCTGTATAAGCATGGGAGGGTTATTTGATACACAATTGTCCGTCTGCTAAAACCTGTGATATAAAATGAGGTAAATGGCCCCTCAAACCAAAATCATGTAAATCTCTTAACATACAATGTTTACATGTTGTATCATAAGCTTTTTCTAGGCCGACAAAGATTGATACAGCATGCTGGTTATTTACAATGGAATTTTTAATGAATGATTCCAACCAAACCAAATGATCAATAGTAGGGGTGGGTATTGCAGGGAATTTTCATATTGCGATATATAGCTTGTATTGCGATATCTATTGCAATATATTGCAAGAAATTGCTTTTGACAAAAAATTGCTAACAATCGAGTTCATGCTTGACTTATAAAGCAAAAACACAACAAAATCACAATGCTTGATTAGGCTTTAATACAAACTTTTAATCATGACAAATTAAAATGTAAATAACGTTTGGCACAAATGAACCAAGGAAAGGAACAATTTAAAAAACGGAAATATCCGAAGATGTCCGAGTGTTACGAAGTTTTCCGAATGCATGTCAAAATACCGGTTTTCGATCAGCGTATCGCAATACGTATCGTTTTCATGTTTGAACCGGTAAATACCGGTAAACCGGTTATATTGCGCAGCCCTAATCAATAGTTTGCGAAAACCACATTGAAAGTTTGTAATAAGATTATTGGTTTCTTGAAAACCATACTAATCTATTACTGGCAGTGCGTTCCATGGTTTTGCAAACACAGCTGGTAAATTATATAGGTCTGCAGTTTGATGGATCTGTATGATCCCGGCCAGGTTAAGGTATTGGGACAACAATGGCATGTGGCCACGAAGAAAGAAAAGTGTCCTGTTGTCTAAATATTAGCAAAAATGTTCAGAAGTGTTTCAAGACATGGGTTGGGTAAATGCTTCAGGAGCTGATAGTGGATATTATCAGCTCATGTTGCCGTGTCATGCAGTAATCATCTCATGTAGTGGAAATACTTGATAATATAATAACCTTTACCATTATCAGAATGAAAATTAATGTTCAGCTTTATGTGATGATTTTAACTTGTTTGCAATATCAGTTTTATCAGACATTATTTATGTTTACATTGTTTGAATTATAAACTGTTGGTTGGCGGCGAAAGTACTTCTCTGCTTTCTTCCTACACTTCTTAGCTTGTTTATAATCGTCAGTAAACCATGGTTTACGAATATAGGAAATAAGGATTAGTTTCATCAGCTATATTCCCCAGTTAATCAGAGAACTATTGCATCGGATCCAGGGCATTGACAGAAAAGTCAAGTTTTCAGTACACAGTGTCTGAAATAATTACTTGTTGGCCTTATTACAATTCCACTTTGTTTAACGTTTCCACAAATGCCTTCAATGGGATTTTGAATTAGGATTGATGTTTAGGGGTGCACCATCGATTCCATCGACAACCAGAAATCGTGGCCAAGAATTAATATTGTGTAAGGATTTCTCATCAGAATATGTTGCAGCATCAGTATCACTGTGCCTTCTTTTAGTTTTAGACCTTGAACCAGTAGGTAGTTGGGTAGCCATAATGAAAAACACATTCAACATCCCTGCTCCCCACCCGCTATGGAGTGTCAACAACGACAAAACCAACAACAACAACGACAAAACCAACTACAAAACCAAGGTTACAAGGATGTTATACTCCAGCAAGAAGGACACAGTAAGCTGTAATGGTCAAACGGTGTAAAAGGTCAAGCTGGTTGGGTACTAGATGCCCAGGTAGCATGCCATCATCGGCCCGATGTCGGCTGATAGTCGGCACCGTCGGCTAAAATCGGCATCGTTGAACAGCGCTGGGCTGACAGCGGGCCAATGTAACCCAGATAACACATAACATTTTCCAAACATGTTCATAAAGTTTCAAACTGATTTAACAAAAATATTTTCGTCAAAACACAGTCACAATCGTAAAACAATTCTCTCAACTATTTAAAAGCATTAATTATTCATTTAATTATTAAAAGTTGTTCATGAAGAAAGAAATGTTACCGCGGGAAAGGACGTCGGAATGACGTCACACCGTCACGTCATATGATCGCACCCGCCATCTTAGTTGAAGTTTATTGAGGACGGTACAACAATGTCATTGTGCAGCAACAAATGGAACAGTATCATCGATCTGACCTCGGTTGCGGTAAGTTAACTTTACAGTCACTACACGGTTGTTGTTATGTTTATGTACATTTTGATATTTACTCGATCGTGCTACTCAGAAATCGCGATGTTTTGAGCAGCCGTACATGATCTGTTAGATTCGGTGTTGTTAGGCTTCCAACAGAAAGTATTATGTATGTTGTTGTGAAGGAGACCTAAGTGAGTTTGCACCATATTAATTTTATGTTGGATACAAAATTTTATTCAGCTATCAATGGCAAGCAGTATGTTCTTAACCAGAGTTCATGTCAGGTGGACATTTGTCGCTATTACGTTCGGTTTTCGATCTAGTAAGCGTATGCACAGCTCACAAGCCCGTGACACTTATGGACATTAATTTTGTTCCAGGTCATTTCTGAAATAAATATATTTGAATTTAACATTACACCTTACTATCAAATTTCTAAGCTATGAACTGTTCGCTCACTTCAGTCGGTGGGAAAAGTTGCATCAAACTTATAACACGACAATAGGGAATCAAATACTTTCTGGTCCACCTGACTGTGGGCTATTAGTTACTGTCATAGTCTAAGTATCCCGTTATTTAAAATGAATGTTCAGTCAGAAATGACCGAAGCATACTTGGTAAGTTACTGTAACACTGACAAAACTAAATGTTGATCATCCCCATGGTTTGTTGTGGTTTTGCTTGTCTAACATTCCCACGTTATTTTCAGTAAAATGCTAGGTCTGTATTATCAAAGTAAAGTGTTTACATTGTGTATTCTTCAATTTTCCCCAAACGAATCAGTTTATCATTTTCGGACATTTATATTTCTCTTCTAAACGAGAGCCAGAAATAAATATGTTTCCCGCGCTATAACGGGGCGTTGGCGATGACCGGTCCTCGGCAATGTTCATTCGGTTTTCGATCACCATGGTTTTTTCATGATACAGTATTAATTATTCAAATTTACTTAGTCTTTGTTCAGGATATGTAGACCAAATAAATTTATAATCGTTTACTTGGTTCACCGAAACATTTTGCCAATGAGAAAAAAAATATAGTGATCGAAAACTGAACGAATCTGGTTACAATGCTCGCAACGAAATCATACTGCAGCAGTAACTGTCCCGCGTGTAAGACGTGAATCATGTAGCTAGTTACAATAGCTATTTAATATATCAATTCAAGTTTGTATTCCAGGTTAGAATGTATAGAAGCGCTGTCCAGTAATCCATGTCTGTTGTAAAGGGGCAGAGTTATTTCCAACCAATCTTTATACACGTTGGTGTTAAATCTACACACGTTGACCCCCAAAAACTTTAAGCTATAATTATTACACAATATATTTCAGCATCGGACTAACTAGATTTATATATGCTTGGGGAATCTAGTTCAAGTTGTAACTTGTTATAATGTGGAACATTGTTATTTTTGTTGCAGCAAGGGCGAATATGAGACACAAGAATTCCGGCAGATGCAAACAGAAGTGATGGATTTATTGAGGATTACATCAAAAAATCCAGGAGCTGTGAATCAGTAAACGTAAGTGCATCTGTTAAATATCATTGTCTATATACTTGTTGGTGACGTTTTGGCTTTTTATTGCAAAAAATGGATTTGTACCTGCCCTCAGCCTCTGACCAACAAGAGTGGTGGGGTAGTGGTTGCTATGCAGTGTGATTTGATAATATTATATATATATATTCAAGGATTTCCATTATTTTCCATTGTGTGCTGGTGTCCATCAAACACTTGCATATACATATTATGTGCTGGAAGACTTCATTAACTGATTATTGTCTCTTGATTTGACTTAATACACATACTATACATTGTTTAATATAGAACAAGTTTTATGGATAACATCTTCTTTATTTCGTGAGTGCGACGTTTCGATACAGATTCTTGTACCGTTGTAAAGCAAGAGTCACTGACTCTTGCTTGACAACGGTACAAGAATCTGTATCGAAACGTCGCACTCACGAAATAAAGAAGTTGTTATTCATAAAACTTGTTCTATATTGTACGTCTCAACTTCTAAAATGACACTCAAACAAGTTATACATTTGTTTTCTATATTTCAGAAAAAATGGATAAAGTCGAAACCAAAGAAGAAGCTTCTGAAATAATCTCGAAAAGTGTACGCGTTTTCTGAAAGAAATTAATAAAGAGTGTTGATTACATGTCTGCCATTCTGTTTTTTATGTTCCTTGTTAAGAGTAACAATGTCTATTTTCTATAGACATGTAACCTTATTGTTAACGGTTAGTGTTTTACTGAAAAGTTAAATCCATATCTTGACAGAAAATGTTATTACAACGTTTCCTGAACCATAAACATTCTCATGGATAAAGGTTTTCAGAAGCCTTTTTGGTGGTTACTGAATTTTATAACCAAACGTTCATAGAACACACTGTTTCTGGAACCATACAAATTCATATGAATAAATTGTTTTAAAAACATGATATGTTTAGGGGATGTTTCTTCACATTTATATATATGTTTTGATACACATTTAAGATAGTATTCATTTATGAATTGTGGTACGTGCTATCAAATATGTATTCACCGTTGAGAAGTGAAGTGAGCAACTAAACTAACGGGTAAAAAGAAAACGATGATAAATCGAAATCACTGATATTACAAAACGACAAACCACCATTGTGTAAAAGGAAAGTGAATTTTAAAAACAGGTGTATGGGCATGTGTATGCACACATGTGTATGCACATGCATGTTGCCCATACACCTGTTATCAAAATTGACTTTCCTTTTACACAATGGTGGTTTGTCGTTTTGTAATGTCAGTTTTTCGACTTGGTATGTTTCTTTTGCCCGTTAGTTTAATATTGCAGTGCCTATAAAATGACGACGTTGGGCCGATGCAGTGCCAGTAAAGTATGCCGACGTTGAGCCGACGTCGGGCCGGTGCAGGGCCGATACAGGGCCATTGAAGTTTGCCAACGTTGGGCCGACGTCTATACGATGAGCAAAACTTCATCGGCCCGATGAAGTTTGCCGACGTCGGGCCGATATTGCACATGACGTCGGGCCGATGTCAGGCCGATGATGGCATGCTACCTGGGTGGTTACCTGATGACAAATAGAACCAGGAGGTCATCAATGCCAGATTAGCCCATTAGCCACCGTTTTCTGGCATATATTCCAAACTTGTTGGTTTTAATACTAATCACGTGAAATATCTGTATATAAAGTTCAGCTCAAGCGCTCAAGCCAACACTGCACGCAAGCACACCTATCATTATCTATTTATTAGACAAAAATATTATCTGATTTTCCATCCTGAAATGCGATCCGGATTTCAGCGTGTGAAGTTCAACTTTGTTGCTTGCACAATTCATAAGCAGAGATAAGTGTTATCCTGCTCAACAGTGTGACGATATTAATTATTTAAACAGGACTTCCTCAAAAGAACTTGAAGATTTTCACTGTATTTAAAGCGTATCTCTGGTATGAAGTTCTGTTACAAAAACACACGCTCGCACGCACGCACGCACGCACGCACGCGAACACACAGAATGTATTTGGGCTAGTTTCATGCAAATACTGTATGGATAGATGTTTCTGATGGTACACTGATGTCTCCGTGTTTCATAATACGCTGAGTAGCATTTTTCATTGTGTGTCAACTACAAAACAAATTTTTCGTTTGGGACAGACCTGCTGTGTTGGAAGCAAATGTATTTCTTAAACGTTTCTTTTTACTTGTACGCAGCGGAATAGCTGCACGTCGTAATTGAATATTAACAACTGCATTTTCTGGTTCCTCGATCACTTCATCGATCATGTGGCAGCGTTTGGACAAGACAAGATTTCCTTTGGTCATACGAACATGTATATTTCATTTTACGTCTTTGTTGTCTTCAAGTCCTGGAGTTTAGAGTGACAGGCATATGTCTCAAACAAACAAAGAAACAGGGCGCCTCAGAATGATTTGTTTCTAGTAAATTTGTTTCAGATACGTAATAAGTTTGTTGAAGGACAAACCATTGCGTTCCATCGGTAGGTCAACCGGAATTACTTGTCAGAATGAATTTTGTTTGTTCTTGAATAAAGTGAGTGAGTGAGTGTGTATTGTTTTACGCCGCTTTAAGCAATATTCCAGCAATAGCACGGCGATTTCACACATTGTACCCGTGTGGTCTTGAATACAGCGTAGGCTCGAGTCGAATGTTTGTACTTCTGACAAGCCAGTCCCTTTAGCTGGAATATTGCTGAGAGTGACGACAACCAAGTGATGAGTCACTGATATTTAAATGGCTGAGATACGTTTTGTTGAAGAACAAACAGATTGGTCACATGTGTGGGTCAACCAGAAGTATTTGACAGAATGAACATTTAGTTCTTGATCTGGAATAAAGCGGAGGGTCCAGTCGAACTTTCTGAGGCAATAGGTACATGGCAGCTGTTCAGTACTTCCGTCATCTCCATAGCTTCAAACCATCTGATTCCTTGTAACATTGTAAGAGATAACAATCAAGACGTTGGAATGGTAAAGGGGCGTTTTAAAGCCAAACACGTACGCCAGAACTGCCAGATACCAAAAGAGGTATAATAATAATAATAATAATAAGGATACTGATATTCCGCAATACTCCATACCACAAAGGGGCATGTTTAAAGCGCGCACAAATGTTTAAAAACAAACACTTCAAAAAGTCATATGAATCAGTATTGTAGTAAATATGAGCTTGGAGAGAGTTACTGTTTATATCGACTGAAAAGGTGTGTTTTGAGGTTACGCTTGAACACTTGAAGGGATGGAGCTGTACGTAATTTAAGTGGAAGTGAGTTCCATAGTGCGGTTGCAACTGAAGCAAAGGTATGCAGTTAATGGCCTTGATGTTTTATCCGAAACGATCTGACTATAAGAACACTTTACGTCAAGAACACTGGAAAAATTAGAATTTTGAATCTCATCAGGGCCTCATGAGGAGTCATTAAAGGGGAACGTTCGTCAAGCAACTGGTCATTTAAATTTCTGTGATCTAAACAAAATCTTAAGTTCTTATCAACGTTCTTAACCAAAACAATTGGCGAAATGACAGTTAATGAACTAGGTTCCATTATAGCTTCATCAACCATTGATTGAGTTTGTTCATCCACAATCTTAGCTACACGAGGACCAAACCGCTTTATGGCCATTCACCTTGCCTAAAGCTGTAAACAGTGTCTCTTTGTATTCTCTGAGCAATGCTACCACCGTTTCCCGGTGTAAATCCTATGTTAGTCCTATGTTAAACTCAGGATCGCTTAACTCCCACTGTTTTGAAGCTGAAGGTGTATTTGAACACACAGATTCCTTACATTTCAAGAGTAACATCGTACAACTTCTTACTCACAAGTAACCCGTCTTGGTTTCAAAATTGTCATTACGTTCATGCATCATCTGTTCACCATCACCCAGGTTCCGACTAACAGACACCCGCAACACTTTCTGACACCTTGGTGGCATAACGACAGATTCAGTCAAATGTGCAGTTGCAACCCTGTCACCCGACTCGATTAAGTTACGCAATTTGACTTCATTATTTGTAGGTACCAGGACCCGTGAAGGTCCGGGTTAGAATGAACCTTCAGTAAGCCATGCTTGTCGTAAGAGGCGACTAACGGGATCGGATGGTCAGGCTCGCTGACTTGGTTGACACATGGCATCGGTTCCCAATTGCGCAGATCGATGCTCATGATGTTGATCACTGGATTGTCTGGTCCAGACTCGGTTATTTACAGACCGCCGCCATATAGCTGGAATATTGCTTAATGCGGCGTAAAACTTAACTCACTCGCTCACTCCAATAATAAAATGAATAAAAATAAATAAATAAATGTAGACAATCCATTGAAACAATGGCTTACATAATAAACACAACTAAAAATATCTGAAATAAATTTCGTTATAGTACGTTTTTGTATGTTTTAAAGAGAGCTTTCTTTCATGGCTTTGAATAACTTCAAGCCGCCATTTTGCAAACCCACTACACAGACAATTCTTTAGTCTTTGAAATGCTGAAGCGCAAGTGAGAGATAATTTGGTTTCGAACTATGCAAAATTGAACCGTGATTTCCGTGTACACCATTTCGTGTATAAAGTAATTAGTCAATAACTAGTGGCGGGGGAATGACAGATTATCTTTCCCGAGTTATATTAATTACGTCAGTTTCGAGCCTTGGCTGTTCGCTAAATGGAAAACGGCATTCTCTATAAGGAAACCCGCGATGTGGGGAATCCCCATATCCCTACGCGTTAATTGGCTGTTTTATTTTTCAAAACGGCAAATCAACGTTCACCAAAAGGTGTAACTTAAAGGAAAAATACTACCCTGTGTCCTCCTTCCCATATGGGTAATAATATCATGTAATGTTGTATGATCCAACGTCAAGTGCGTCCGTTAGGTTTAAGTCACTCATATCTCAAAGACTAGTCATATTCGTCAAGTCTGCAAAAGTATCGACCTACAGCTGTCCCCACGAGGGCCCAAAGGTATTTAGGGTGGACGTGTGTGTTCTGAAAAAAAAGTTTCCTCCTCGGAATACAATGAAATTAAAATCTTCAAGTCGTTTTGAGACAGTATTTATAAGTTACTAAACTAAAGATAATGGTCACGCCGTTGAGCAGGATGAGAATTATCTCTGCCTGTGAAATGCGTCAGTATCACAGTTGATTTTCCCACGTTGAAAAATCAGGTTCACATTTTGTCGACTGGCGACGAACATAAGATGCAAATGTCAGAAAGACCACAATTATAATCTCATAAAACGTTTCATGGAACATCTGATGTCATCCCTGATTTTCAGTATTCCATTCGAGCAATTGTTAGAGATATTTTTCCTTCTGGGCTTCGTGCAATCTGTTTCGTCGGATACTCGAGGCCCATTATATTCTCATATAATGAGTATGGTTCTGTTTTGCCCACATTATGCATTCAAATTTTGCCAGGTTTTACGATGTTGAGAGAATAGCAAAACATACATTAGTTTTGATGATTGTTTCTACTGCCACGACATTACTCCTTGACATTAATATGTATTTATATTGACATCTGAATGATATAGGCCACTTTAACGGTTTTTGTCTAGCTGATGTACGAACTTCACAGACAATGCTGGTCTTCTTATGAGTGGGTGAATGAGTGAACTACGCCTCTTACGACAAACCAATTCTAATCCACATCTTCACCTTGAGTGAGTGAGTGAGTGAGTGAGTTTGGTTTTACGCGGCACTCACCAATATTCCAGCTATATGGCGGCGGTCAGTAAATAATCGAGTGTTGACCACGCTATCCAGTGATCAACAACATGAGCATCGATCTACGCAATTGGGATACGATGACATGTGTCAACCAAGTCAGCGAGCCTGACCACCCGATCCCGTTAGCCGCCTCTTACGACAAGCATTGGTTACTGAAGATCAATTCTAACCCGGATCTTCATCGGTGTGTAAGTGGGTGGGTGTTTACGAATTGCACCGGCCTGGCTATACGCTAATTAGTTACACAAGTTGGTTTCATGTCTGTGGAATAAAGCCTCCTTTGACTGCCTTCCTCTATGAATCTTTCTCCAGCGATGGCATTTTCAACGGATCTGAGTAGACAAATGTTGTGGTTTTATAACTACCTAACTGGAGTTGAGACAGACACGTAGCTTATCATAGAGATCGACGGGTTACATTATTCCGTTTCTTCGTGGACATTCTAATAAATGTATGTGACAAACGTAGCTCAAACATAAAATGCACCATGACACACTTCGAAGAGTCACTTTCCTTTGGCACGAACACTGGTTTCTAACGAGCATGATACTGTGCTTTGAACAAGGTTTATATAATAAATCGGATGCAGTAATTCCTAGAAGTCACGGGATAACTGTAATGGATGACTGAAACATTGGAAACTACACATTGAGTGTCTGCTTCCAGTTCCTACGTATGTAATTGCAGACTCTGTTACAGGTAATGCCTGGGCACATTTAGAAGATTAATGGATAACGACAAAAAGACAAAGTCATCAATATCCCCCGGAATGGCAAAATACTCTTCATGAATATGTCAATTAGTTTTGGCAGTACGTGAGTGAGTTTAGTTTTATGCCACACTCAGCAATACTCCAGCTATATGGCAGCGGTCTATAAATAATAGATTCTGGACCAGACAATCCAGTGATCAACAGCATGAGCATTGATCTACACAACTGGGATACAATGATATGTGTCACCCAAGTCAGTGACTACATTGCAAAGTGGAAGGGGAGTATTGAAAGGTTTTAAAGTCCTGTTCCGGAAAAGAGTACTACCACCAATTTCAGTTTAACTTGTTGCCATGGAAACGCAAAAAAAACACCATTTATTCAGAAATGCAAAACTACCAAAAGGCACCAGCTCACCACCAGACCTATCTGTGTGCTAAGTTTGGTGATGAAATATTGAATGGTTTTTAAGTTCTGCTCCGGAATAGAGCACTACCACCAATTGCAGTCGAAGTCAAACTTGTTCCATGGAAAAGCAAAAAATATTTTATTCAGGATCCAAAACTACCAAAAGGCACCACGACACCACCATACCTATCTGTCTGCCAAGTCTGGTGAAGAAATATGGAACGTTTTCAAAGTTCTGTTCCGGAAAAGACAAATGTGCACGGACGCACGGATTTTAATACCCCGCAAAACGCGTTGCGTGGGATAAAAAGGACTTACATGTCTTCTTTTGGACAAAATTAAACCAAGGGTAGCATTATCTAAAATAATTCGTTTTTTAATCATGATGAGTTCAAATTAGTGGAAACTATTCTTTTCACAGAAATTCGTTACGAGGTACTGAGTGGGGAAAGGGAAGGGATACAGGGGCGGCGTGCGTTAGTCCATATCAGATTCCTTAGTTAAAATGCCTGTCATACTAATGAAGCCAAATTTCCCACAAGCAGATGTCATGTCAAAGGAACTGATGGAATCGATCTTATTTGTACTTCAACAAACTTATCTCAGTCATTTGAATACTTGTGTCTTATCAAAATATAAATTAAACTAGGAACAAATCGTTGTCAGGTGCGCATCTACTTTTGTTTGAGACAAATGTCTGTCACTCAAAACTTCAGAATATTCCAACACACAAACCCAAAAGGAGATCCGAACGAACACAGTCAAACACACAAACCCAACAGGAGATCCTAACGAACACAGTCAAACGCACATACCCAAATATAAAACGTCAGTGCAAATTAAACAATTCTGTGTGTTTTTTCTCAAAACAAGTTCCATCAGGTGTAAAGGGAAACATAACTGAGATGTTATTTGAATGGACAAATAAAATATCTGTGATGTGTTGAGCAAAAGACCAAGGGATCGATGATCGATTAACCAGAGTATACAGATGTCAATATTCAACTACGACTGGAGCAGTGACGTGTAGCGATACCGCTGCGTACAACTGAAGAGAAACGTTTTGGAAATACATTTGCAGTTGACTCAGCAAAGGCAAAATGCTTCTGAGCCTATAATGAAACTTGTTGACATCAGTCCACCAGGAGAAACATCGAGCCAGTCCTTATAAATACGTAACGGTGCAAACGAATTGACAGTTTTCACTATCCAAACAAAATGTATTAGCTTCAAACTGGGGAAAATATATTCTGATCGGAACTGTACATCATATTTAACATTTATAACAACTGAGCATCATCAGTGCAGTGCTCGCTTGCAAAGAAATGACAGCAATGCAGCCCACTGTGCTCTGTTATTGTCTGCTGTTTCTGTTTCTGCTGGTTGCTGCAGTGGACGGAACGGGCATACAGGCGTGGACGTTTAAGAAGAACCAGAAGGCAAGCAACTTTAGCCTATCTGTGTTACATGAAAATCCAGGGATTTCTCGTATCCAGTGTATTGTAGAATGCAGTCAAACAAAAGGATGTTTCACCCTTGAGTACAAGCGGTCAGGATCAACCTGCACAAAATATCGCCTCTTCAGGAACGAGGATGGCAAAGCAGCGCCTCCTAGTAGTGCCCCTGATGCTCACTCCTTCACCATGAATGGTAAGTAAAGCCAGGAACCTAAACTTGTACAGCCATCAAACAACAGGGAAATACTTTCAAATATGATGGTGATTGTAGGACTGTTCTTTAGAATATTCTCAACAGAGTTTGAAATAGAAGTTCTTAAAACACACTATTGTGATTTGTTTCGGGGCTTTGCACAGGTATTTGTGTTGATTATGAATATTTGCTTATTCGTGTGTATGCAAAGGATTGATATGCGTTTTTCTTGTGGTTGTGCTGTGGTCAGCTCGGTATCAGAGATATTTGAGGCATCTATTTTAAAGGTAATTACCATAAATCATCACTTGTTGAAACTCCGTAAAACAAATGTAATAATTGATTCCATGCAATTGATCATACAGACAGTTTCATTTAGTTAGAAAGCGTAATTGAAAATTGTTGTGTGCAATATTGCTACAAGCTATACACACCTCAATATCAGAGAATGATTTGAATTCAGTTGTGCAGGCATTCTTGACAAAATAAACCCAGATTCCATCAGGGGTAAATGGCAAAATAGACCATTAAAAGTATTCTTTCAAAGGAAAGAAATAACATGAATGTAGTATTGGAGACATTTCTGACAAAATTGATAATGACCAATGCCATGAAGCGTACCAGTTAAACAATAAAACGCCTTAGATACTCTCATCAATAAATTTTTAACCAACAACCCATTGCACCAAATGTACTATGTTTACGAATCAGTGCAAACTGACTGACTGACTGAGTTTTGGTTTTACGCCGCTTTTAGCAATATGCCAGCAACATCACGGCGGGGGACACGAGAAATGGGCTTCACACATTGTGCCCATGTGGGGATTCGAACCCAGGTCTTCGGTGTGACAAGCCAACGCTTTAACCATTAGGCTACCCCACCGCCCCAATCAATGCAATCAACTATAAAGGAATTACAATGGCTTACAAAATACAGTGATAGTCTCAGCTCAATATCATTACAGATACAATTGCATCTTAACTTGCCTCACACATAAATGTTGTTTTCTGATTGGCTGAGCGCTCTGCTATTAGTTTCAATGTACCCCGCTTACAAGCGAGTAACATTTTCTAAGTACCCCGCTGGGAATGCCGAACTCATTTGGTACTTAGTAGCAGTGTGCAAACTAGTTTCCAAATTTTGCTAGCCATTCGGGCTAGCTATGCCTGAAAGTTACTAGCCCATAAAATAATTCACATGCCCGGAATTTGAATGTAGACATGGGTTTCATCATTAAGCTGCTGATATGATGAACATTTTTATTAGGCCATAATATTGCATGAAAGTGTATCATAACTTAACAAGTCTGAGAGTGATATATTTACAAACTGACCCCATGAAAAGCCACCAGCCATTCGGGCAAGTGACTGTGGAGATTTACAGTCCAGACTAGATTTTCACTAGCCACTGGCTAGCGGGCCAGTGGCTATTTCGAACACTGCTTCGTAGTGGTGATGCTTTATCTCGAATAACATTGAATCACGCAATGAAGGGAGATAACTCTAAATTTGTTTTTCTTGTCGTCTGGTATTCCATACTATGATCTGATACCCGTGCTTCAAACAGTTCAAAATTACCATTGGAGTGTTCGGTAAGACAAGTACGTTGTTCACTGGTCCTTCGGGGCCCATGGGTTGAAGTACCCTCGATGTAACATCGAAGGTACATCAGCCCATGTCCCCCTCTTATAATAGCATATTCTTGAAATGATACTCGCAATAAAACGGGGGAAAACAAACCCTTCGGGAAGTATGTGCAACATAATGTTCTGACAATGCGTATGCCGATCTGTCCGTTGGTGGACATTACGCAGTGACAGCAATGTAAGTGATGTAATAATACCAAGTGAGTGAGTGAGTGAGTTTAGTTTTACGCCGCCGCCGTTTTACTCACCAATATTCCAGCTATATGGTTGCGGTCCGTAAATAATCGAGTCTCAACGAGACAATCCAGTGAAGTGTTTTCAAAACTGTACAAATATTAATTTTGGGTGGAAGACTTGACTGAAGATGACAATGAAGACACCCTATCTGAGAGTGAAGAACCTGGACAGGAGGATGAGGAGTGAGTGAGTGAGTGAGTGAGTTTAGTTTTACGTCCCACTCACCAATGTTCCAGCTATACGGCAGCGGTCTGTAAATAATCGAGTCTGGACCAGACAATCCAGTGATCAACAGCATGAGTATCAATCTACGCAATTGGGATACGATGGCATGTGTCAACCAAGTCCGCGAGCCTGACCACCCGATCCCGTTAGTCATCTCTTACCACACGTTATGCCAGAAGACATTCTGGCCTCAAGTCACATACGTAGCGTCTTCAGTGGTTCCCAACAGGTCAGATGGAGACGCGCCAGGTGGAGTACCGTTTTTTCTCAGATGAGTTGTGTTTTCTCCTTTACGTGCTACTGACGACATGGGGAGAGTTATACGTGGAACAATTCGATCGTTTTGGTGGTGTAAGTGTAATGGTATGAGCAGGAATCCCTTGTGTTTGTGGGATGGTGAGGTAGTCTAATGGTGAAAGCGTTCGTTCATCACGTCGAAGGCTGGGATTCGATTTCCCACATGGGCACAATGTGTGAATCCCATTTCTGGTGTTCTCCGCTGTGATATTGCTGGAATATTGCTAAAGGCGTAAAATCAAACTAACTCACTCACTTGTGTTTGTGACAGGTGACATCAGACACCGAGTCTGAACCTGCAACACCACACAATTTTGCACGTGAACGTCAACGGTGGACTAACAACGCGAGACCAAATGTTGGATGGATTTCTCAGGTGTTACAACAGCAACAACGTCCAAACATTATCTTGGCTTGACCATTCGACGGATTTGTCAATCAATCTTTATTTTATACTGAAAGGCCACAGGCCTGTAGAACAATAATTATTCATGTGTGGGTTGTAGTACATTCTTTCTGAGAATAAAAGCTTTGTGAATATAAACCGAGAGAAACAAATATAGGATCACAGGAAAATCCAAGCATTCCTTTAATAGTTTCCAGTTTTCATTACCACAGCGCTATTCAAAGCTGGTGTTGAAAATTGGAAAATATTACAAGAACGCTAGAATTTTCCTGTGATCCTTCATTTGTTTCTCTCAGTATATATGGACAAACTTTCTAAATGTATTTTACTGGAATAATTCATCAATGATATAAACTTATGAGTTTCAGGGTGTACATAATAATATTTCATCATATATGTATTTCTTAACGATATGTATGCTGGGCAAACACATAAAAAAATAGATTCATCTTCGACATCATTCAAGTTGCACATTCCACAGGTTCTGTTTTCCTTCTTACTTCCTTGGTATCTCCCGTTTTCAATATATAAATCATGTGCAGAGCAGCAGAATCTCGCCAATGAAGATTTTTATTATGATATTTCCTTATGGTCAAAAGTGAAAGATATGTATGTTCTGTATATATAGAATCTTTTATCATTTTGTAGTAAATGCATTTATTAGATAATGAGAGACTACTTGACCAATTTTGAAAGAATATAAACTGAACGCCAAAAGAAATGTTACACCTCTGAACATTAGAATATACTAAAATGTTATATGGATAGAAGACTTTGGTTTGGTATGGTTTAACAACCAATCATGTAACTCTATTGAGTCAAACATCAGACTGAGGAATTCATTGATAATAAGGATATCGACATGTTTGTTTAGGTGGGGTCCATTGTCCTATTTTCAGGCATGTAAAAATTCAAATCAAAAGTGTAAAAAACAGTTAAAAATGGGTCCAAATGATATTGTTTATGATGATAATGCATGCACATTCACAAAGAGTGATAAAGTTGGGTTTTGGATATAAAAGAATGGTTGTTTACTGTAAAAAGGGACCCAATGCTGAAATTGGATTTTTGTCTCTTTAAAACACATTCCAACCACTTGAAGTTTAATTTTTGGATCATCATGACTTTCGACTGGTTTAGGAAGAGTCGTCAAACGAGAAAAGACTAATTTTTTCCCTTAGATACTGTAAAATTTTGCCTTTTTCTGTCCTTGTATAACGAAGCATAACGTACCCATTGTAACTTCACCTTGCATGAAATGCACGTGAAAACTGTTGGAAACGGGTATATAAGGCCCCTGGATTTATCATTTCACACCATACATTCCCTACAATGCCGAGATTAATAGCAGAAGAGCGGGAGAGGGCCATTGGAATGCTGCAGACTGGGTCCAAAGATGTTGACACCGTTCTGCTGTAGGAAGTCCCGTGTAGCTCTGGCAGTATGGGCCCGGGCGTTATCATGCTGGAAAATGTTGTTCCGGTGACGTGCAAAATGTGGTATAACGTGGGGTCTGAGAGCTTGGTCGGCGTACTGAATCAGTACTAATTGGTCTTCCGTGTGTTCCCACTGTCTAGCGTACTGTTTCAGATGCCTGCATGAAGGGATTCTGTACATGCTGTCGCACAACATGGCGGCCTTTGGTTGTGTGGTCTTGTCGTTTTGTGGTCACTCTTGGTCTGCCAGTACGGGGGCGATCATTTGTGGTGTTGGTGGCCCGGAAACGTTGCTGCAGCCAGTAGATGGTCCGAACGTTGACCTGGAAGTGATTGGCAATGTCTTGTGCAGTGTGGCCAGCTTCAAGTCTTCCTAGCGCCTAGTTCCTTTGAGCTGTCGTGAGTCGCGGCATCCTGCTGTCGTTGTAATGTGAATGTTTCAACCAGGTTTGGGGGGTGCATTTTATAGGGCTGGTCTTTGTGAACAGCACATGCAGCATGGGTTGCATGAAAAACATGGAGAACACTGTACCATCTCCGAGATCAGGTTGCGTTTTTGAGACCTTTTCCTGGGTTCAATTCTGAGTTTTGGAAAGAATGTTTTTGCTCAGGTAAAGTTGGAGATGTTGTCAAAAATATACAATCAAAACATGAAATGAGTTTACAGTTATCCGTTTCTGCGAAAGAAAATTCCAAACTGACATTTCTTTTGCTGTAATTGGATACCGTTTGAATAGTTTTCAGGATTTCTAATTCATTGATAAAGAATGTAAACAGATAAGTGCTAAATATACAATTTAATATATGGATTTGTCACACCATGTCACGTTTCCTTTTGGTAAAAAGTATCTACAGGAAGTAAGTATGGCAATAACAACGGTGACAATGATGGCACTGGTGGGTTACAATGATGAGATGCAAGCTAGATAAATGAACGGCACAGATTATCAATCGTTCCTTAACTATGTCACCAACAACCTCGCCCCACTTTATCAATGGCAAGTCCACGCCGACACAAGGGGAATAAATAAACCATCTTCCAATGCCTAACCCCATAGGCAGTCCACCAAAAACAGAGGAACAACCCGAAGTTCAAGTGGCATGGTACTATATAAACTCCACAGTCAGCATCCTGCACGACAGGTCGCTATCAGTCAGAACAGGACTTTGTGGTGGTGTGTGGTCCTGTGCGTAGAGCTCAGGTCACGCATCAGTTGAAGTTAAGCAACGTCGAGATCAGACAGTCCTTGGATGGGTGACCGTGTTTGGCAACTTGACTCCAGAGAGTTTCTTGGACTTAAGTCCTGCCCCACAATGAAGCACATGTGATACATGTGGTCTCACCTTAGGCAAGTGAGTTTGTTCAAAATTGCAGAAAATGTGTACCCAGTTGGATAAAGTCATGTGGCTATAACCTTCTAGCGCCTAACAGGCAGCTTGGGTTATCTGGGGTAATAATAATCAGATTCTGATTACAGCGTCCAGTGAGCTACTAGTCAGATGTATACTACGCTCTATAAATGGATGTTTTACAGATTAAGATGAAAATGCAGCAGAGAGGGTTCGGGTGATCCTGGCACAGTCAGGCTGGTAATGCTCATCATCATCTCAGGGCCCTTGTCCCCTCTCCACACAGCCCAGACAGTGAATAGGACTTCTCCCAGGAAACGCTGCCTAGTCGAACACACCAAGAACTACCCGGAGAATATGTAGACTCCCCAACACTGCAGCCTTCTGCGTTACCCAGAGTGTCAGAAGGGCTGTACTACCGGTGGTGGAGAACCTGGTCACTCTCCTGATCTGCGCCTAGAGATCATGGGGTACCAAACCAAGGGCACCGAGAACAATGGGGAGTCTGATGACAGTGTACTTGGGATGCTAGCGAGACATTTCAAAGGCGAGGTCCGCATATTTATCATGCTTTTCCTGAATGTTGCCAATTACGTTGCTGTCAAAAGGGACAGAAAATTCAATGATACAAATAAATTCATTAGCTTTATCAAAAAGGACAAGATCATGTTTGTTGGCTGGAATTCTTCTGACGCTGTATATGGGCCTATTCCAGAGAAGTTTGAAAGCATCATTTTCCATGACGCCCTGGGCATGTTCAGGGTCGTACCATGGATGGACCTCGGAGTCAAAGCCACAGGCATTGCGGAGACGGTAATAAAAGCAGCGAGCCATGCCATCATGCTCTTTGTGCCAAGGAAGGGCATCCACTGACAAGGTGTTGGACAGTCTCTGTGAATTCATTACAAAGTCGACATTTAATATTGATATTTTCTTAAATAATCACATTTTGGCGGTTGCGAGTGGGAAGTGACTGATTTTGAGCAGCAAAAAGAAAGCCCTCCGTTTCACATTTAAGACCAGCCGCCTTCATCCAGGCGAAGGAGTCGGTTGGATTGCTATTCTGTTCCACACACTGCATGTACACACGATGCAATGGTTTCTTAGAAAGCTTCTCCACATATGACCGACTCTGGGCAGACTTGGTGAGGGTGAGCCTTTCACTCGGCCTGAAGTTTTTCTTGAATCTGGACATTCTGGAGCTTGTCTCGAACTTGCATTCCAAGATAGGTGTAGGCCTGATCTTCCACAAGATGCTCAATAACTCCTCCCCCCTGTAACTTGACCGATCCATCATTAACTACCTTGCCACGTTTCAAATGAAGAGTATTACATTTGTCGAGTCCAAATGTCATGCCAATATCATTAGAAAAGGACTCGACAAGGAGATCCTGCTCTTTCAAATTGGTATGTCCTTTGGCAAGGAGCTCGATGTCATCCATATAAAGGAGATGAGTAAGAGGTGTTGGGGATCTGTGCCGAGGAGGTCCGGGAAGGTAACCTTCCCCTCTATTGAGCAGAAAGCTGAAAGGATTTACTGACAAACAAAAAAGAAAAGGACTAAAGGAGTCCCCCTGAAATATTCCACTTCTGATTGAATTGATTCCGAAGTCTGCACCTGCCCTTGCGAGTACATCTCAAGTTGAGTCGAACAGCAACTCATTAAAGACTTGAGTAAATCAAGTAGTCTCTCAGGGAGGTCAGTACAATGAAGAGACTTCAGAATCCATTCGTGAGTGACAGATTCGTATGCCTTTTTGTAGTCAATCCATCAGATGGAGAGGTTGCGTTGATATGCTTTAGCCACTTCCAAAATCATTGTTTGTACAAGAAGTTTATCCTTGCACCCCCAACATCCCCTTCTTGCCCCCTTCTGTTCTCTGTAAATTATATCATTGAAAGAGCAGCAAGATTACACGAGATTTGACAAACACCCTGTGAATATTTTGTATTGTGTATTCAAACATGTGATAGGGCGGAAGTTTTTGGGATCAGTCACGTCTCCTTTTTTGGGAAGAAGTATTGTGCGATCTTTGCAGAACGACGAGGACCATCACCTGTGTCCATGAAAGAATTGAAGCAGTGAAGTAATGGTGTTTGGACACAGGGGAACAGTTTCCAGTACCGGTTTCGAATGCCATCAGGCCCTGGAGCAGTATTAGACCTTTCTGATGACACTTTTCAGGCAATCTGGTGAGATGTAACAGACAAACTGCCCCGTTAAGTTCTCATGCATTGCGTTATCGTAATCACTAACCGATGGTGCTTCAAGGTTACAGTCGCCGGGTACAGACCACAACTGTTTCCAGAACCTTTCATTGGTATCCATGGGAGGCCGTTTATCATGCTCACCATCACCGTTTGTTTTTAGTTGCCTGTAGAAGTGCTTTTCATTATATTCTGTTTGATGAATTTATTTTTATTTTCCCATTTTATATATTTTTTTCAGTCCAAACCTTTATTTTGGCCTTTAGGAAATCGACAATTTGGAGAAATGTCTTTTTCTTTCATTGTTTTGTATTTCAGTTTTAATTTTCTCCAAACTGCCTTTTGTCGTTTTGACATTGGACTTCCTGATGCTCTTAACTTCAGGCACAGCTCTATCAAGGAAATGTATTTTCTAGTTTCCGTTAGTTTTACTTGAAATCGTTTTTTCTTTGGTGTATTGTTCTTAGTATTAGATGTTTTTTCTTTGGAAACTGTGTGAAGTTCCTCCAAGGTTCGAGCGGCAGCATAGACACAACAATTAACTTCATGCAATGAACAGTCCGCTGAAAGTTTCATAGAAATAATGTCATTTAATAAATTAATTTCATTTTTGGGAACAGATTCAGTTGTTTGTTTAATTGTCCTCCGTTTTTCAAAAGGTATATAAGATAAATCATCATAAATAGAATGAAACAAAATATACACAGGATTTTCGGAAAGATCTGCAACTGAGGAAGAGTTAGGGTCAGAAATTTCGGGGCCAATTGGCTCAACGTCGGAAGTGTTTGCATCAGAAAGAGGAAAGAGGTTGACGCGGAGATCCATTAGCAGTTTGGGGTCTGCTGCCACTTGAGCATTCTGCCCATGCAAAGGTTCAAAGAGAGAGATCAACTTTGGGATGACATTTCTCCAAACACCCTTCCCCTGGGGCAAGTCCCATTTCCAGTATGGTTTGTCACATAACCGGAGGAAGGCTGACTGGGCTGCGGAAGTGAAAGATAAAATTCTTCTTGTCCATTTGTAACCCAGTGAAAAAAACAGCTTCGGGGAGTAAAAATCTGATCCTGTGCCACTTGCAGTTCCCCAATCTGACAAAGCTCAAATCTGTCAGGGATAGACTGCAGGGGAGTTCTATTCAAACGAAGATGTTATTATACTCCGTCTCTCAATAAAATGCTATTTGATAAGGACAGGCTTTATTTATGAACATCTTCTTTTATTCAAGTTTCGATACAGAATCTTGTATTGTTTTGAAGAAGACAGACAGATAGATTATTTATTTCTTAAATCAATGACTGACATAAAATAGTACAGCATAATATACAGAAACAAATACATGAGCCACTCCATTTAGTGTTATGATAGAGTGTCTGTTACAACATGTACAAAAGAAATATAACTTCCTAAAATGCAATATGACATGAGAGGCATATTAGGAGCATAAAATATATAAGTAGGAATTGTACAAATTTTCCATCCGTTTGTCTAAAATAACTTTACATGTTTTGGCTCATAAAATGGCTATCATAGTGCAAGATAAAGAGAAACAAGCATTGTCACTAAGGTGACATAATCCCCCGAACAAATTATCAAATCAAACTTATAAAGTAATGAAAGTTTAAGATGAAGTTAAAGGTCAACAAAAACATGACCAGTCAACCTCTCTTGATATCTTGCTCTTTAGTTGTTCAAACACACACATATTTTCAAGACTGACTTTGACCTTGACATGAATGTCATAGTGTATGAAATAAGCAAAAATAGAAATTAAAGAAATTTCTTATTGAAAAACATTCAAGGGAAGTCTTTAAAGTCTATGAAGAAAATCCAGTGAAACGTTCTTGAAATATCTAGCTGACAATTCAGGTTAACAAGCTGAAATCTTCAAAGTGTGGACATGACCCTGAAAATTATGTGAAGGTCACCAAAATTGTGTCTAAATTGACTGAGCCCTGCGCCTTCCCTAGATGAAGCTTGGTGTCAAATATGAAGAAAATCCAGTGAATATTTTTTGCGATATCTTGCTGACTATCTTAACTTGCAATTTAACATGCTGAAATTTTCAAAGTGTCTCTGTGACCTTGAAAATTAAGTGAAGGTCACCAAAAGTGACTGGACCCTGCGCCTTCCCTAGATGAAGCTTTGTGTTGAATATGAAGAAAATCCAGTGAATGGTTCTTGAGATAGCTTAACATGCAGGTAAAACGTCCCCTTGTGACCGTAAAATGAAGGTCAAGGTCACCAAACCTGACTTGGACCTTTCTTATACTGCGATGAACCTAGGTACCAGAAATGAATCTAGTCAACAGTTCTTAAGATATTCCAATTCGTATGGACGGAACCTAATACTGTATCCCCTGCTTCGCGCTAAACGCGCGGCGGGGGATAATTACTTTTTGTGATATCACCCGCAGTATTAAACTCGGACCACACTTCATTACATCTCCGGTACAATCATAATAGTAGAAAAACAAACTCGTTCTGCAACAGGGAATAGTTAACATATCGCACAGATTCTGTCCTGATAGGAGCGACTCCACATCTAAAAACGGCTAACACTCTTCTGTGAGATATGGCCATAGGGGTATACTCCATTCCACCAAGAATCTTGTACGAATCAAGCATGCATGAAACAGGTGCATATACATATGTAATTAAGTGAGTGAGTGAGTTTAGTTTTACGCCACACTCAGCAAATTTCCAGCTATATGGTGGCGGTCTGTAAATAATCGACTCTGGACCAGACAATCCAGTGATCAACAGCATGAACATAGATCTGCACAACTGGGAACCGATGATATGTCAACTAAGCCAGCGAGCCTGACCACCCGATCCCGTTAGTCGCCTCTTACAAGCATGTAGTCAATGTAATCAACAAAAACATAATAAAGCAAATCAGTGATGTGATGACAAGGGTTTACATCTAGAAGCCAGTGGGATGTAGAGAGCAGGAGAACAAAAATTAAGGTTAATTGATGAGTTCATCATCGGATGGTGAGGGGATGAAATAACCTTGATCTCTATTGATCAGGGGTCAGTGTCGTTTGATGTGGATGGCTTCGGTTAATTGCGAGGGTACATGTGTCTATTTTGAAAAAGGCTATTTGTCCTGGAACTCCCGAAGCCAACAAGTTCAATAGCAAAGGACAGACTATGTCCATTTTCAGAGATGGAGAGATACTCGATGTAATAATGAAATAATACAGCAACGTGATTGTCAAGATTCAGGTAAAGCATGCTAAACCTGTGGACCTCGCCTTTGAAATGTCTCGCTTGCATTTCAAGTACACTGTGGCCAGGCTCCCCATTGTTCTCGGTGCTCTTGGTTTTGTACTTCCTGATCTCTTGGAGCAGATCAGGAGAGTGCCCAGGTTCTCCACCGGGAGCACCGCCCTTCTGACACTCTGATTGATGCAGAAGGCTGCAGTGTTACATATACTCCGGACGGTTATTGGTGGGTTCAACGGGGCAGCGTTTCCTGGGACAAGTGCCATTCACTGTCTGGGCTGCGTGTAAAAGGGGAAATGGCCCTCAGCTGATGATGAGCCTTACCAGCCTGACTGTGCCAAGATCACTCGAACCCTCTCTGCACCATTTTTCATCTAAATCTGTAAACAGAGCACTGTACTGTACCAAAAAGAGAAATCTTATCAATAGAATAGCAGAATTCTATCAACATTGATACATCAAATAGACATGTACACTCCTCTAATACATGAATCCCAAAGAGGGACAGGTCATCCAAAAGTGCTATGATAATTGTATGGTTTCAGATCCTAGGGGCCAGCACCATGGTGAGACTTGTTCCTGCCATGTTGACTGTGTGGACGACAGGACACAGTGCAGAGACAACGTGTGCACATGTCTGGCTGGCTACAGCCTTAATCCCAAGGACGGATCATGCATAAAAGGTTAGCTCTGATACATATTATGCAAGGGTGTACAGGGAATGTTACACTATGATACGCCAGTTTCATATGTAATCCAGTGACGTTCCCCACTTTGTGTTGAATGAGTTATCCCTGTAACCAAATGAGCAGCGATTTATATACGAATAGTGTTTAATTGACCTATACGTTTCCTTATGAGAAGTATATTTCAGTGCAAATAAATGTCCAAACTGTGCTGATTGTAACACCGATGTTCTTTCAACTATTGTGTTTGACAAGACTGACTGCTACACGTGGCTATATACGTATTAGAGCAGGTGATATTCTATGCTACCACATGTTTCATTTATTTGCTTGGTAACGTTTCACCATAGACCCTGTATCGTTTCAACATGAAAGATTCTGCTTCTTGTTACTGTGGCAATACTTGTGAAAATGTACATCACTTCCTATTAGAATGTAAACTGTACATCATTCAAAGCGAAATATTAATGTTAAATTTAAAAAGTATTGTTAATCGAGACTCTCTAATCACATTGTCATTGATGTTATTTGGAAGTCCTGATATGACCATTCAACAAAATGAATACGTTTCTAAAGGTGTGCAAACTTTTATTTATCAATCAAAACGTTTTGTGTGATCACATGAGTTGTATCCCTTCCTCTACTTAACTTTCCTATCTCTTTTCTCTATTCTTTCCTAATATGTATATAATTGAAAATGTATGTATGTAAATATTAGGGAGCGGGTATTTTAAGTTGGATTACTTGTCCCCAATCCCTTTCACATTTGTGAATAAAATATGTTTAAGTCAAATCAAACCATAGACCCTAGTATCGTGATCTACCTTCAGTTGTTTGTGATCTATGGCCCGTTTATATATTGTACTGTCTATAATGACTTAATTTTATGTTAGCGTACTAGTTTTTTATTTTTATATCTGTGATACTGTAGGATTTTACTTTCCTTCGATGACAGGTTTTTGCGTTCTAAATTTATTGATTTTGATATGGATATAAATCAAATTGTTCTCGTCACGATATGGCTGAAATATTGCCGATGTGACGCTAAATATTAACTCACTCACTCACTCGTAACGTTTCAGACTTTAACAGACCAAAACCAGATATGTTTGGGCATGAGTATTGTTATTTCAAAGCATAGGCATTAGTAACATTTCTATTCACCTGGAGATTATCCAAGTCGTTGTATTGGGTGTGTGTCAACAGAGAAGGTTTCAACGGTTCACATCTTTCTTTGACCAGTGGCAATAAGAATATCGTACCCAGCAACATATGCTTATGATGAAACCCGTGAAGATCCGGGGTATAATAGGTCTTCAGCAACCCATGCTTGCCACAAAAGGCGACTATGCTTGTCGTAAAAGGCGACTAACGGGATCGGGTGGTCAGGCTCGCTGACTTGATTGACACATGTCATCGGTTCTCAATTGCGCAGATCGATGCTCATGCTGTTGATCACTGGGTTGTCTGGTCCAGACTCGATTATTTACAGACCGCCGCCATATAGTTGGAATATTGCTGAGTGCGGCGTAAAACTAAACTCACTCACTCACTCACTGCTTATGATGAAGTATGACTAAACAGACCGATTGGTCTGGTTTCACTGACTAGTTTGGCCGCGTGTCATCTATCACAAATGTGTGGACCAATATTCACCAATGTAATCTTAGGAGCTAGTCCAGTAGTTAACGGTATCTCCCAATGTTTTCCTTACCTACAAAATGGTTCGGATGAATGCTGTGAATACTGTGTAAACCTACATTCAGACCTTCAAGCAATCAACGGGGGAGACATCTAATCTTTCAGGGCGGTGGGGTAGCCTAGTGGTTAAAGCGTTCGCTCGTCACGCCGCAGACTTGGGTTCGATTCCCCACATGGGTACAATTTGTGAAGCCCATTTCTGGTGTGCCCCGCCGTGATATTGCTGGAATATTGCTAAAAGCGGCGTAAAACCAAACTCAGTCAGTCAGTCTAATCTTTCATCAGACATTCAATCTGTAGAACAGTAGGGATGAAAATAGGTATGTCTTGTCACTAGACACAACCAGAGATATGCAATCTTCCAGTTTTGAATAGGAATCAGCTGCTTATTAGAGACGACCAGAGATCAGTCTGTCTGGATTCATTTACCGTCATAATGTGTCATTTTACAGACCAAATATTTCAAAACAGAATGTCTTGCACCTGCATATAACTTACACATTTGGTCATCTTCAGATCGCAAGCCTCAGCACTATGATGAGAAGTGTTCCAGAAGCTCTGAATGCGTGGATAACAGGACACAGTGCATTGCGAATAAGTGCAAATGTGATGTTGGCTACAGCTTTAACCCTAAAGACCGATCGTGTATCGAAGGTTAGATCTCCATATTACTCAATAATCTACTTCCTTACTCACTTAAAACACTCACTAAATGTATTGTGTATATATACAGTTAAAACCCGATGAGTCGAATCGCTGGGGACCAAGTAATAAATTCGACTAATCGATGTATTCGAGACATAGGTATGTCTATGAGAGTAGAAAACCAAGATGATCCAGTCCTAATTCCTCCGCCTAAGCATTTGTTTATCTAATGATTTCCATATCACTAATAGGGGCACCTTATCAGTTCCAGCCTGATTAGCACAGACAGTGATTTCCGTAAAATCACTAATCTGCCTTTTGAACTCACCCGTCAATGGCGGAAAGGTGTGAGCCGCGCTGGTTTGTTAATTGGATCAGTTTGCTACACCAATCAACTTCTCATTGACTGACGTCGGCTTATGTATACAAGATTGCTGTTGTTTGAATCTCATGGGACCAAATTTCTTCCTTCTATATGGTTACGATTGATTTGTCCACAAAATTGGGAGAAGCAGCTGCAAACATTATGCAGATAAGGATGTGCAAATATCGTGCATGTGAACAGCTGTGTTTTGGTGTAAAGTTTTGTTAAGAATTCGCCAATTTTCACTGATTTTTATCATTTATTGAACTCATAACAACAATCTTTTCAACGTTACGAATTTGTTTTGCAATACATCAGTTCATATGTAAACAGTACCTTTAAACAGTATGGAATATTTTGAAAAAGTTAGTTCAGAACAGTTGCCTGATGTAAGTGGCTACATTTACACTAGTGAGTCTAAATCTTTGATGGAAAGTATATGTAGTGTATCTGGCAGACATGTTCTATCGGACATTGTTTTCCATACTGGGCAGATTACTATACATTCAGTATGGTTGAGCTTGTAGGATTTACCAACTGAGTTGTCATTCCAGAACTATAGCATGATCACTTTTGGTTCATTATAAAAAATCAGTTCTCCCATTTACCATGTCACAAGAAGATGAAAACAAAAATGTTTGAATGTTGTACTGATATTCCAAGATGAAACACACAAAAGCACCGTCATAATTCAACATTTTAATCTCGATTATGGAAAAGAGTAACAAAATCTTCCAGATTTAATCACTTTATGTAAGCATTTGAATCCAAAAACTGGGTTACGGTAAAAGTGGCCGCATTAGGGACATAGTGGGACATTAGTCACACCACTTTCAAAATCATCTAGAACCAGCTTTCATTTCTCTAACGCTGTCAAATCTGCCATGTCAACAAAGGAAGCCGTCTGCTACACCAGGGGAGATAACTCTTGATGTAGTAAGGTTCATTCTTAAACCTACAAAAGTTGCCTCCCATATTGAGTACCTTACTACATAATGTAACACCTATTTGACAATTCTATAATGAGTATTATGAACTAAGATTTTCTCCAAAATTTATGGGAAAATTGTAAATTACGGTTCTAAACGAAAAATAACGAAAAGTTGTAGTTTATTCGGAAAAACAAACATAGGAAAAATTTACTCATTGTGTAATGCTGATAACTATTGTCGTAAGACGTTAATAAATGCGGTAATGTTCAAGATTCTGGCATACAATCCTGGAGAAGTCGCAGAAGAATCAATAACAATGTCATGGCATTGAGATCCGGACCCCTCTAAGGGATGTCAGTGATGTACCGTTGTCCGTTAAGATCTTGTCTGATCGTCACAACGTCAGGTTTACAGTTATATAGATGACCCGTGAAGATCCGGGTTGAATTTTCAGCAACCAGCCACAATCGAACCTCTGGTACAAATCCAGGAGTTATTACTGACTGGAACTTACATTTCTGGCATTATTACCCATGCTAGCATGTTGCTGGGGAGAGACTCAGACACCCAATGAAAACACTTAAAATGAAAATATGAAAAGTCAACACCAGAGCTTAACCAATCACGATTATCCAACGAATCTGTCTATTTGACTCGGTTTGTGAACCATCCAGGTATTCAGGTGATCTACTAGTCCATATTGATATCGATATCGGTGGGAATAACAATATATAACTTAAGATATAAGGGGAGGATTTATATTTTCTGTGTTTCTAATGGCCCGACTGACCCTCCTAATTTTATTGCCCACCCTCCCAAAAGACTATTTTTTTCATTCCAACACCGCCGACTCGAACCTCGTGGACTCGTACCGCCTGGTCATATAAAATGTTTATCTTATAATCAGTCGCTGTCACAAGTCCAAAGAACGCGAGAAATTGTATATAATATGCATTACAATAAATGAGAATCAAGAACATTATTCAGATAATTCTTTCTATGTTAAGTTACTTTTGGTTTTTGGTTTCCTCGACCGACCCATGTTCAGAATTTGGTGGCTACGTGAAACACATAAACAATGATGCCCTAATGTCCCTAAAGGTAGCATAATGGTGTGTTTATGGACCAAAAGGTCTCATCACACCAATCCAGCGAAATGGCAGCTCAGAGCATCGCCAGCGAAAAATCGCTCTTGGTGTTTCAAGGTCTAAATTTAAAAGCACACAAACAGTTGATCTTTTGAACTGGTTTATTACATTATATCTTTAATCACTGATTTTGATAAACTCGCTTTATTTTCTGTCGTTTCTTATTGAATTATCTTCTTATTTTACATTTCCTCTGTGTCTGACATTGATTCGAAGCATTACAACGACATAGGAATGGTAAATGATAACGTCTATTCATTTTCATTGCAATATTCCGTTGACGATCTTCAAGACAGGCAACTTAAATGCAATGGGGATTATTTGGGGAGCAATGTCTTAATGGATGTTACAATGGTGGCTTGTATGGGTAGAACCTCGAGCCCCATGTCATGAGAGCCAACAACACTGGATACCATAGTTCATAACGGCTGTCACTGTTACCCAGTTCTGAGGCTTTACCTGCCACTGTGATACATGTGTAATATTCTTGAGAGTGGTATAAACCAGTAAACTCTTGACAGAGAACTGTGAGTGTGTTGTATTTCATTTTAACAGAGTGCGACAACTACGGCACAGCCTTCAGTCTTCTGGCTTACAAATACTGCAGCCACGGCCCCAACGATGAGACGTGGCCCTTACCCAACTTTAAGAGATGCAGTGAGAAGTGTAGGCAGATCAAACGCTTCATCTGTCGCTCGTTTGAGCTATGGAATGGTGCATGCTACCTATTCAATGACTCAAGGCTCGCCGTTCCCAAAAGACACTGGGGGGAATATCATGGTTGTCTACACTACCAGAGGAACTGTGCATAGTAGAATATGCAGCACCTACATCAGATCAACCACAAATTATGTATTTATATACGGTTGCTAACGAGGCACCACAGGAGATGCCGTCGTTGATGTTTTTCTTCTCTTTAGATACCAGACCCGTGAAGCTCCGGGGTAGAATAGGTCTTCAGCAACCCATGCTTGGCACAATAGGCTTGTCGTAAGAGGCGACTTACGGGATCGGGTGGTAAGGCTCGCTGCCTTGGTTGAACATGTCATTGTATCCCAAATGAGCAGTACGATGCTCATGCTGTTGATCACTGGAGTGTCTGGTCTAGACTCGATTATTTACAGACCTCCTCAATATAGCTGCAATATTGCTGAGTGCGGCGTAAAACTATAGTCACTCACTCACTCTTTAGATATCAGCAATCTGGCACCAAATAGGAAGGGAACAAAGGGCATGGGGACCAGTCTTCTAAGGCGAAGACTGAAGTTACTTGGGTACGTCAGAACACATCAATAATAGAGTCTGGACCGGACAATCCAGTGACCATCATCATTAGCATCGATCTACATTATTGAGATACGATGACATGTGTCAACCAAGTCCGCGAGCCTTACTACTCGATCGCCTTGGCCGCCTCTTTCGACAAGGTTGGTGAAAACCAATTCTAGTCCACATGTTCACCTTGAGTGGATGAGTGATTTAGTTTTACGCCGCAGTCAACAATATTCTAGCTATATGGCGCGGTCTGGACCAGACAATCCAGTGACCAACAGCATGGGCAATCGATGTACGCTATTGGGATACGATGACATGCATCAACTAAGTCAGCGAACCTGACTACCCGATCCCGTTTGTCGACAACCGCATCTTCACCTTCAACAACACAAAGCTTATCACAAATCATATACTTCCATGAGTAGTTGACTTTGTTGCATAAAATGCCATTGGGAGAGGTCGGTCGCTGTTTTATGATCCAGTTCACAAAGTTCTCGTAGAATCGTGACACGGTCAATGATCTTGGCAAATCTTGCCAATGGCTTTCTGTGTCTTTTCTTCATGTGGTGAATCAGAGCTTCCACAATTCCCCATCGGATAGAATCTACTTTACTTGGTTCGTCCAGGGCACAGCGGTCTGAAAGATGGCCATAAACACTTTACAAGTACATGACCTGCTCACTGCCAATTCAGTGCAATGCATTCACGAATGCTACTTGGCGCACGTACAGGAGTGAGTGAGTTTAGTTTTACGCCGCACTAAGCAATATTCCAGCTACATGGCGGCGGTCTGTAAATAATCGAGTCTGGACCAGACAATCCAGTGATCAACAGCATGAGCATCGATCTGCGCAATTGGGAACCGATGACATGTGGCAAGCAAGACAGTGAGCCTGACCACCCGATCCCGTTAGTCGCATCTTTCGACAAGCATGGGTTTCTGAAGGTTCATTCTAACCCGGACCGTCACGGGTCACGTACAGGAAACAAAACAAAACAATGTGTTCATCAAACCTTCAAAATCGCATTGACACAATGAACACGATCATATTCCCAGTGAAAAGAGTACAGTTTATCGCCACAGTCTGCAATAAATCACGAATCTGTCTCGTTGACTCAAAATTTTAGTTGATTGATTTTTTTAAAGGAAATTGAATTGTTTGAGAAAAAATGATAAATGTTTTGTATACTTATGGAAACGAATAAGGGAACACCTGAAAGTACAAGTGTTCCTTTTTTCTTTACCAGGGTCGGTATTCATAAAGAAACTAAGATTTGTCCTAAGTCCAAACTTAGTTTTTGAAAACTGACTTAGCTAAGTCTAAGACTTAAGTTGCTATTCATAAAGCTACTAAGTCAGAAACTTAGCTAAGTTTCCAAAGACAAACTAAGTTTTCTTCGTAGTGCGTACCCGCGTGATCACTAGGGTGCATCCGAGTTATTTTTAGACTTCCGGTGGAACTCTTTTAAAAAAAGGTGTGGAAAATCGCTTTCGTTGGGATTTCCCTTTTGCTATTTACGGCAGACGACACATCGAGGTACCGCGGTAATACATTGTGACAAATATGTCGGAGGCTGAGATAAAGAAGAGAAAACCCAACTGGAACAAAAACGAGGTCCTGCTTTTGACAGAACTCGTCAAAACAAACGCCAGTGTGTGGGAAGGGAAGTTTGGTCCGGGCGTGACATCGGCGAAGCGGCAAGAGGCGTGGCAGGTAATGTAAACATTGGGTCTGACTGTCAAGCTGTACATGGTCAAGAATACAGAAATGTCTTAGACTACGTGCTACGCATAGTTTTTATTTGTATAATATGTACGATTTTCTCTTCTCTTTTCTGAATTACATTGGTACACCTATGAAGCAGCCCAAAATGCATCAAACACTGGAAAATGTAGTGAGTGTAGGTGATGATTAGCCGAGGTCAAACTCCGTATGCAGTCATTCACAGCTCTGGAAATGGTTGGCTGGCTGACACCTTGATCGTCCGCATTGCACAACTGAAATTTTCTAGTGGCAAAGTACCTAGTGTGATGAGCGTCTTTTGTGAGGCATCCAGTGCGTGGTTACCGGTGGTTGTGGGCTCTACGTCTGGCGCTATTAGACTGGCCTCGAATCTAATGCCATTCCCATCTAGACGGTATCGCCGAATTAATTCTTCACCGCTGTATTCAACGAGACTTTGCCTTCTTTGGTGAAAGCCTCAGTGTTACGGCAGCCAAATTGTTTACTGACTTAAGTCAAACACCTTCTAGTTTAGCCTACCCCTGCCCAGTCTTAAGATTCAAGTCAGAAATAGCCAAAACTTAAGCCTAAGTTTCTTTATGACTATGACTTAAGTAAAATCTCAAAACTTAAGTCAGAAATAGTGAAAAACTTAGTTTTTTCAAAAACTTAAGTCATATTTCAGACTTAAGTTCTTTTATGAATACCGCCCCAGGTTTCTTAACAAGCTTTGTATTACACTGTGGGTGAAATTATGGAAAAGAATAAAGGAACACTTGTACTTTCATGTGTTCCCTTATTCGTTTCCATGAGTATATAAAGGTAAAGAGCACAGTCGCCAACGACTGAAGTGATGCTTTAATTCCATCTTGGGTTCCCATGGTCAATGGTGATCGACCTTCAGTTGTTGGCGATCAATAGCCTGTTACATATTGTATTACCTCTAGTTTTATCTACATACAAGTTTTACATTGATACCTGTAATAGTCTGGTTGTGTTTACTGTCCTTCGTGTTTTAGTTGCGATATGGCTGAAATACTGCCGATGTGACAAAAAAACTCATTCAAGTTTCGCCTATCTGCCAAAATAGATTGGCGAATATGGCGTAAAAACGAAATAGTGATGTCGTATTCGTTAATAGACAACTGAAATTCAGCAATGACACAAGGAGCCAAGGATACCCAAATCAGTCTCGAATACCTCCCTAAACAACAGATTGCATAAGGGGATATTTGTAAAATATGACGAAATGAATGGGAAAGGAATCAAAGGATTACTGAAAATCAGAAGCACCTTTAAATTACAATTCGCCTAGGGGACGGCAAAAAGCGCCTCCTCTAAATGGTTTCTGAAAGGGAAGGGGCGGTGGGGTAGCCTAATGGTTAAGGCGTCCGCTCGTCACGCTGAAAACCCGGGTTCGATTCCCCACAGGGGCGGTAGGGTAGCCCAGTGGTTAAAGCGTTCGCTTGTCACCCTACATGGGTACAATTTGTGAAGCTCATTTCTGGTGTCCCCCGCCGTGATATTGCTGGAATATTGCTAAAAACGGCGTAAAACCATACTCAGTTAGTCGATTCCCCACACGGGTGCAATGTGTGAAACCCATTGCTGATGTAGCAGGCCGTGATATTGCTGGAACATTGCTAAAAGCAGCGTAAAACCATTCTCACTCAACCTGAAAAGGAGCTACCAAAACATACCGAGGGAAAAAATAAGGCTGACTGACTGAGTTTAGTTTTACGCCGCTTTTAGCAATATTCCAGCAATATCACGGCGGGGGACACCAGAAATGGGCTTAACACATTGTGCCCATGTGGGGAATCGAACCCGGGCCTTCGGCGTGACGAGCCAACGCTTTAACCACTAGGCTACCCCACCGCCCCTGGAAAAAATAATGGATCACATGAAAGCACAAGTGTTCCTTTATTTGTTTCCAGATGTCTTCACAAGCTATGCCATACAACGTAAACGCTTGTGAAGAAACCTGGAAAAAAATAAAGGAACACTTGTGCTTTCATGTGATCCCTTATTATTTTCCTTCAGTATATAAAGTTTACCTGCACTTATCACACACATCCCTTCGACCAACACCAATTCGGTCAAAGAGAGATTCATCCGTTTTAAAGAAGTAGCAATCACAAACAGTTTGGCCATGTATTCCTTGCCCCATATCCTGCTCAACGTGTCAGCTCGATAGCACAGCGACATTGATATCGATGCCACATTCAGCTCTCTGTTGTAACCAGGAAACTGCTCCAACACGAGAAACTCCAGTCGACCATCTGGCGTAACAGAATGATAGTATATTACTGAAGAAACATAAGAAAACACCAACACAATATTAATCGGGGGCAGTCGGGTTGCCCAGCGGTTAAAGCACTCGCAAGTCACGCCCGGGTTCGATTCGGCGTAAAATCCAACCTCACTCACTCACACTTTGATTTTACTCATGGTGAATAAGTAAGTGAGGTTTTTTTGCTGCTCTTTTCAATATTCTAGCAATATGGTTCACACAATGTACCCATGTAGGGAATCGAACCCGGGTCTTCTTCGTGACGACCGAATGCTTTAACCACTAGGCTATCCATAAACATAACCTTTTGATTTTGTGCTATTCGTCCCTTTTTGTTTAAACCTTTCAGCGCGAGAAAAGGATTTACAGTACTTCCTTATTTTCTTTTTTAATATATGTTGTACGTCAAGCAATTTATTATGATTTAGATATCATTTAACGATGTTTCCTGGAGACATGGTATACTATGGACCTGTATATGAATGAGGCTAGACCAGATAAACCAGTGATGAAATACAATAACGACGATCCACGTCGGTAATCATGGTTATATGATTCAGTCTGGACAAACAGCTTAATGTGTGATATTATTTCGAATCGCACAATTCGATGACATACTTTTGATGAGTTGTTCTCTGTCATTGGAAGATAAATCGTTGAAGCCAGGCACAGACTTGATGAACTGGATGTACTGACAAACGTTTTTCTCCATTTCCATTGTCAGTTCACATTGCAGCTCCATGCTGTCGGCGATATCTTCAGACATAGTGTCCACCAAACTCCATTCTGATGCTTTATGGTTCTGCAATAAAAGAAATTAATGACGTTTTTCCGTTTCATGATGGTCATCTGTCAAGATTAAGATTTCCAATATTTGACAGAGCCATTTGAAGGTTAACCGTCTGGAACCTCCATCATCCCGGGCGTTGTTCCTACAGTAAGCTTCCACGCCATGATATGCCAAAAACAATTTTCAAAGCATTCATTCATTAATAACACAAAGAGGTGAATCATCGAAATTCATCATAACATATACTAAGCAGCAAAAGAAATGTCAGTTTGGAATTTTCCTTCGCAGAAACGGATAACTGTAAACTCATTTAATGTTTTGATTGTATATAGTTGACAACATCTCCAACTTACCTGAGCAAAGTCATTCCTTCCCAAACTCAGGAAATGGTCTCAAAAACGCAACCTGATCTCGGAGATGGTACAGTGTTCTCCATGTTTTTCATGCAACTCATGCTGCACGTGCTGTTCACAAAGACCAGCCCTATACAATGCACCCCGAAACCTGGTTGAAACATTCACATTAAAACGTCAGCAGGATGCCGCGACTCACGACAGCCCAGAAGAACCAGGCGCTAGAAAGACTTGAAGCTGGCCACACTGCACAAGCCGTTGCCAATCACTTCCAGGTCCATCTACAGGCTGCAGCAACGTTTCCGGGCCACCAACATCACAAATGATCACCCCCGTATTGGCAGACCAAGGGTGACCACAAGACGACAAGACCGCCATGTTGTGCGACAGCATGTACAGAATCCCTTCATGCAGGCATCAGAAACAGCACGCCAGACGGTGGGAACACACGGAAGACAAATCAGTACTGATACAGTACGCCGCTGTCTTAACAGCAGGAACCTCCATTGTCGTAGACCTTACCGGGACCTATCCTCACCCCTCATCATCGGCGTGAACGTCTACAGTTTGCCCTACAACAACAAAACTGGCGATACAGGCCATGGAGAACTGTTCTGTTCACAGATGAGAGTCGGTACTGCGTATCAACTGCAGATGGCAGAACAAGAATATGGCGACGACGTGGCCAGCCTTACTCATACCAATGTGTTATGGAAAGAGACTCGTGGGGAGGTGCAAGCATCATGATATGGGGTGGAATAGGCCTGAACCAGAGAGTGGGTCCTGTCGTGTTCCAGAACCTTGGTCCAGGGGGAAGAGGCGGTATCACAGCGGTGCGCTACATCGACCAAGCTCTCAGAGCCACGTCATACCACATTTTGCACGTCACCGGAACAACATTTTCCCGCATGATAACACCCGGGCCCATACTGCCAGAGCTACACGGGACTTCCTACAGCAGAACGGTGTCAACATTATGCAGTGGCCAGCCCTTAGTCTTGATTTAAACCCAATTGAACATCTTTGGTATGAAATTCAGAGGAGACTGAATAATGTCATACTTAGGCCGAACATACCCGATTTATTGCGCCTGGCCTTTCTCAGAGTGTGGCTCCAGGTGCCAGTGGCATTCATCAATCGATTGGTGCACTCCATGCATATACGCTGTGCTGCAGTTATTGCCGCTCGTGGTGGTCACACTAGATACTGAAGTCAAGAGTCTGAATGGACTGCAAACGTTCACATAATGTCTTGGAATTGTGCTGAGTTATCCATGGATGTGTCAGGATATTGTACACAAAAAATGTTTTTGATCCGCTTCTTATATCCATTTCTGTAATGATTTGATTACAGTGCCTATCTAATTTTGAATTCGTACTGACGTTTTTTTGCTGCTCAGTAGATATCAAGGCAGACACGTGGGCGTGTAACGCAAGAAACTGGCATCAAGGCATATACTGTCACTGAACGAGTCTTAGCACTATAAACAACTGGCATTAAGGTATATACTGTCACTGAGGGGTCTTAGCACTATAAACAAGTGCCAGCAAGGTATATACTGTCACTGAGGGGTCTTAGCACTATAAACAACTGGCATCAAGGTATATACTGTCACTGAGGGGTCTTAGCACTATAAACAAGTGCCAGCAAGGTATATACTGTCACTGAGGGGTCTTAGCACTTTAAACAACTGGCATCAAGGTATATACTGTCACTGAGGGGTCTTAGCACTATAAACAACTGGCATCAAGGTATATACTGTCACTGAGGGGTCTTAGCACTATAAACAACTGGCATCAAGGTATATACTGTCACTGAGGGGTCTTAGCACTATAAACAACTGGCATCAAGGTATATACTGTCACTGAGGGGTCTTAGCACTATAAACAACTGGCATCAAGGTATATACTGTCACTGAGGGTCTTAGCACTATAAACAACTGGCATCAAGGTATATACTTCACTGAGGGGTCTTAGCTCTGGCATCAAGGTATATACTGTCACTGAGGGGTCTTAGCACTATAAACAACTGGCATCAAGGTATATACTGTCACTGAGGGGTCTTAGCACTATAAACAACTGGCATCAAGGTATATACTGTCACTGAGGGGTCTTAGCACTATAAACAACTGGCATCAAGGTATATACTGTCACTGAGGGGTCTTAGCTCTGGCATCAAGGTATATACTGTCACTGAGGGGTCTTAGCACTATAAACAACTGGCATCAAGGTATATACTGTCACTGAGGGTCTTAGCACTATAAACAACTGGCATCAAGGTATATACTGTCACTGAGGGTCTTAGCACTATAAACAACTGGCATCAAGGTATATACTGTCACTGAGGGGTCTTAGCAAGGTACATACTGGCATCAAGGGGTCTTAGCTCTGGCATATATACTGTCACTGAGGGGTCTTAGCACTATAAACAACTGGCATCAAGGTATATACTGTCACTGAGGGGTCTTAGCTCTGGCATCAAGGTATATACTGTCACTGAGGGGTCTTAGCACTATAAACAACTGGCATCAAGGTATATACTGTCACTGAGGGGTCTTAGCACTATAAACAACTGGCATCAAGGTATATACTGTCACTGAGGGGTCTTAGCACTATAAACAACTGGCATCAAGGTATATACTGTCACTGAAGGGTCTTAGCACTATAAACAACTGGCATCAAGGTATATACTGTCACTGAGGGGTCTTAGCTCTGGCATCAAGGTATATACTGTCACTGAGGGGTCTTAGCACTATAAACAACTGGCATCAAGGTATATATATACTGTCACTGAGGGGTCACTGGCATCAAGGTATATACTGTCACTGAGGGTCTTAGCACTATAAACAACTGGCATCAAGGTATATACTGTCACTGAGGGGTCTTAGCACTATAAACAACTGCCATCAAGGTATATACTGTCACTGAGGGGTCTTAGCACTATAAACAACTGGCATCAAGGTATATACTGTCACTGAGGGGTCTTAGCTCTGGCATCAAGGTATATACTGTCACTGAGGGGTCTTAGCACTATAAACAACTGGCATCAAGGTATATACTGTCACTGAGGGGTCTTAGCACTATAAACAACTGGCATCAAGGTATATACTGTCACTGAGGGTCTTAGCACTATAAACAACTGGCATCAAGGTATATACTGTCACTGAGGGTCTTAGCACTATAAACAACTGGCATCAAGGTATATACTGTCACTGAGGGGTCTTAGCACTATAAACAACTGGCATCAAGGTATATACTGTCACTGAGGGGTCTTAGCACTATAAACAACTGGCATCAAGGTATATACTGTCACTGAAGGGTCTTAGCACTATAAACAACTGGCATCAAGGTATATACTGTCACTGAGGGGTCTTAGCACTATAAACAACTGGCATCAAGGTATATACTGTCACTGAGGGGTCTTAGCACTATAAACAACTGGCATCAAGGTATATACTGTCACTGAGGGGTCTTAGCACTATAAACAACTGGCATCAAGGTATATACTGTCACTGAAGGGTCTTAGCACTAAACAACTGGCATCAAGGTATATACTGTCACTGAGGGGTCTTAGCACTATAAACAACTGGCATCAAGGTATATACTGTCACTGAGGGTCTTAGCACTATAAACAACTGGCATCAAGGTATATACTGTCACTGAGGGGTCTTAGCACTATAAACAACTGGCATCAAGGTATACTGTCACTGTCAGCACTATAAACAACTGGTCTTAGCACTATAAACTATAAAGTACCATCAAGGTATATACTGTCACTGAGGGGTCTTAGCACTATAAACAAGTGGCATCAAGGTATATACTGTCACTGAGGGGTCTTAGCACTATAAACAAGTGTCATCAAGGTATATACTGTCACTGAGGGGTCTTAGCACTATAAACAACTGCCATCAAGGTATATACTGTCACTGAGGGGTCTTAGCACTGGCATCAAGGTATATACTGTCACTGAGGGGTCTTAGCACTATAAACAAGTACCATCAAGGTCACTATAGCTCTGGCATCAAGGTATATACTGTCACTGAGGGGTCTTAGCACTATAAACAACTGGCATCAAGGTATATACTGTCACTGAGGGGTCTTAGCACTATAAACAAGTGTCATCAAGGCATATACTGTCACTGAGGGGTCTTAGCACTATAAACAAGTGTCACGAAGGTATATACTGTGACTTAGGGGTCTTAGCACTATACACAACTGCCATCAAGGTATATACTGTCACTGAACGGGTCGTAGCACTGGCATCAAGGTATATACTGTCACTGAACGGGTCGTAGCACTATATGAAAGGACAGAGGTGTAACGAGGTCAACATAAGTTTATTTCAGGACGAATTCAACAATGATCGCTGTATATACCCCTACAAAACTATAAACCCATTTCAAGCCAATAGATTTTTCTATAACATGAGGCAAAGATCACAAAGATCGAAGCCGTACGTTTCGAGCTGGGGACTTCGGAAGCTAAACACAATAGTGAATTTTTCGATTCCTAGCCAGAATCACCACTCAGAGTTTGTGCTCGTTGTTCTCGCTATTTCGTTACAAGCCCCTGAGAAGACAGGTCTAGAGAGACTTGGTTTTATATTCCTACCCGTCATCATCGTGTCCGTGATGTTGCAATGACCAGTGCATTGTTTAAAACAATGAGCTGCTTTAAAATATGAAATACAAGGACAGTTAACTCACGATATACAATAAGTGTTGTTCAGCTATTTCAGCATCTGTTAGATAATGCAGCGAAGGTATATACTTGGCGTGTGCTGTAAGGAGCATGGCTGCCAAGCAATCCAGTTCTTCCTGGGTTGATACAGAGCACAAGTCTTCTTCTTTGGAAGTAGACGCCCATTCCGCGCTCAGCTTCCGAACCTCAAGGGTGTGTGTCGTTCTCGTTTGCAGGGTATAACGTCCAATACGAATATCTGCAATAGTAACCTAATATTTTGATTTGTAATGACGCCAGACAAAACCAAACCAGGAGTTGAATAGTATTTCTAGTGAGAGTGGAATTAGTTTAACGCCGCTTTAAATATTATGTAATTTTTACGGATAGGGTGCTGACAATCCTAAAAACATTACTGAGGCGAACCGGGAATCGAACCAACGGTCATAGGTTTCTGGCATGCCCATGGCACACGAGTCTGTTGGCGATTTTCGGCGCCTTAGACGACTGGGTCCGCTTTGTACCCTGAATTCACCAGACCAGAACCGCAGTAGATAGAACAGTTATCACAGTGAAAACATAAGTAATCTGCTTCAGTATGTAATTCTCCATGATGGCTGATGACGTAATATTGCAACCATGGGTACCCTATTTCAGATAAACAGTTTGTGTTCAAAAAGAGGACACAGTGCCGTCGATTCATTAAGATAAAGGCTTTAGACACTGAACACAGAAATGAAATGTAGGTACAGTTAAGGAAGATTGGTATAGATGGCACATCTTTTATTATATGCTGATGTGTATATTAGGAACACGTGTTATGATTTTGAGATTATACTGTACATTATACATGAAATTAACAGGGACAATTTCCACACAGATCGACAACTTCTCTATTGCAGTAGATGCGACGTTGTTGTAAACATTTTGAGGTTATATTGTACATATGTATTTAAGAGGCACAATTTTACTGATAGACAAAATTTTGCTCCTTCATCATACCAGCTTCTGAATGCCACTAAAAGAAGATACACTGTTATAAACATTTTGAGGTTATATTGTACATAATACATGTATTTAAGAGGCACCATTCTTACTGATAGACAACGTCTTTACTGTATTAGATGCGACGTTTTGCTGAAGATGGTGCTAACACTTTTATCAAAATTTTGCTCCTTCATCATACCAGCTTCTGAATGCCACTAAAAGAAGATACACTGTTATAAACATTTTGAGGTTATATTGTACATAATACATGTATTTAAGAGGCACCATTCTTACTGATAGACAACGTCTTTACTGTATTAGATGCGACGTTTTGGTGAAGATAGTGCTAACACTTTTATCAAAATTTTGCTTCTTCATCATACCAGCTTCTGAATGCCACTTACATAAGATACATGTGTTATCAACATTTTGGGGTTATGCTGTACATTTTAGACTATTTAGTTAGGAAATACGTTTTGTCCAATATATTCAGGTATAATATCAGCCTATTGTGAATCATGGGGAATGACATGTAACGCCCTCAACACAAGGACAACGGCATTAAGGAGGTACCCTACCCAAAACAAATACATAACAGACTTTAGAGACTATCAAGCATTATTGGTGTCTTCAAATTGGAAATAGAAGAGAATGAAAGTGGCTATGTTATATTTTGGATTACACTTTCTTAGTAATGTACAAATTCTTGTACTTTGGTTTGGTTGAGTCTCATCCGGGATTCGAAACCAAACCCTCAGAGTCAGGCACCTAATGCCAGCACACAAAGTCAGCCTCGACCGCGACTTCCACTAGCCTGTTAGGCGGCTGACTTTGTGTGCTGGCATTAGGTGCCTGACTCTGAGGGTGTGGTTTCGAATCCCGGATGTACTTTACTAAGAAAGTGCAATCCAAAATGTAACATATGTTACATTTGACTTTCTAAATGGCGGGGCGGTGGGGTAGCCTAGTGGTTAAAGCGTTGGCTCGTCACGCCGAAGACCCGGGTTCGATTCCCCACATGGGCACAATGTGTGAAGCCCATTTCTGGTGTCTCCCGCCGTGATGTTGCTGGAATATTGCTAAAAGCGGCGTAAAACTAAACTCAGTCAGTCAGTCAGTTCTAAATGGCATTGTGTAATGAAATCGGTTAATCCATTACTTTCAAATACAAACCAGGTTTTCGATTTATTCGACAAATGTTACTCAAGTGCTTTCTTACTGGATTGGATGACCTCTAAATGTACAGAAAAGGCACAACCAAGGTTTTCTAAGAACTGCTTGAAGTAAAGGAGTTTATCATAGTATACAATAACATGGAGAACTTGGACAATTACTCATCGTTATTGACAGACAATTGATTGAGTGAGTTTAGTTTTACGCCGCACTCAGCAATACGACAGACAAGTAAAGATGGTGAAATATTACTTCAATCTCATGTAGTCTGAAACGTGTAACCTCAAACTGTTGATAACACATATATAGAAGCCTTCTGTGTGTCTCCAGTGATTGTGGGCTGCACAGTAAACGTCTTAGTTCACTGAAATCGTTAGGGCGGTGGGGTATCCTAGTGGTTAAGGCGTTCGCTCATCAAGCCGAAGACTCGGGTTCGATTCCCCACATGGGTACAATGTGTGAAGCCCATTTCTGGTGTCTCCCGCCGTGATATGGCTGGAATATTGCAAACAGTGGCGTAAAACCCAACTCACTCACTCACTGACCTTGTTTGGACATGCCTACAGCAACACACTTGTTAAATCTACAGTGGGAACAGCATCTTCTGTTCCGAGTCAGGTCACAGTTCCCACTTTGTCGACACGTGTAAGGGTTTTCTTGCATGCTGTTACGTCGGTAGAACCCCTGTTCAACAAGGAACAATTCCATGACATCACGTTTATGATTCCAGATGCACAACAGTAGAGAATATAAAGTATTTATCATTAGTGAGTGAGTGATTTTAGTTTTACGCCGCACTCAGCAATATTCCAGCTATGTGGCAGAAGTCCGTAAATAATCGAGTCTGGAGCAGACAATCCAGTGATCAACAGCATGAGCATCGATCTGCGCAATAGGGATACGATGACAGGTGTCAGCCAAGTCAGTGAGCCTGACCATCCGATCCCGTTATTCGTCTCTTACGACAAGCATGGGTTACTGACTTGTAGTAGTTATAAATCCATCGGCACCTAAATCCGGCCCGTCCGTGCTTAAAACACCCATTGGATCCACCCGCGCCTAAAGATACATTCAACCCATCCACAAACAAATGATACATTCGACCCATATGCGAATATATGATACATTCGACTCATCCGCGAATAAATGATACATTCGACCGATATTCGAATATATGATATATATGATACTTTCGACTCTTCCGCGAATAAATGATACATTCGACCCATTCGCGAATAAATGATACATTCGACCCATTCGCGAATAAATGATACATTCGACTCATCCGCGAATAAATGAAACATTTCACCTATCCGCGAATATATGATACATTCGACCCATCCGAGGATAAATGATACATTCGTCCCTTTCGCGAATAAATGATACATTCGACCCATCCGCGAAAAAATGATACATTTCACCTATCCGCGAATAAATGATACATTCGACTCATTTGCGAATAAATGGTACATTCGACTCATCCGCGAATAAAATGATACATTCGACTCATTCGCGAATAAATGATACATTCGACTCATCCGCGAATAAATGATACATTCGACCCATCCGCGAATAAATGGTACATTCAACTCTTCCGCGAATAAATGGTACATTCGACTCATCCGCGAATAAATGATACATTCCACCCATTCGCGAATAAATGGTACATTCCACCCATTCGCGAATACATGATACATTCGTCTAATCAACGAATAAATGATACATTTGACCCATCCGCGGGTAAATGCTACAGTCGACCCATCCGCAAATAAATGATACATTCGACTCATCCGCGAATAAATGATACATTCGACTCATCCGCGAATAAATGATACATTCGACCCATCCACAGGCATTGGATCAGTTGTGTCCATCTGCATCTGAAGCATCTGCCTGATCCGCACTAAAAGAATAATATCTACTCAGCAGACATAGAAACTCTCCTTAGTCTTGGTCTATTCCAAGGTCAAGGCAGTGGTTTTCTCACAGATTACAAATATACTCCTGCAATAGCATCTAACTATCAGCCACTTCCATCTTAAACGAACTAAAAGTGCTGAAAATGACCTTTCAAAATTGTAAACTTTGCCATTTTAACAGATTACAAAATCGCGATTCATAACGTTATTTTGGTGCGTGTTTTGAAATGTGAAAATCTGATAATTACTAGGAGAATTGAATCTTTTCCATCAAACCACCAATAGTAATTCTGAAACGTCGCCGATAAACCTAGAATCGGATGGGATGTTTTGGCCAAATACATGAACACGAACATGAACAGGAACGCTGAAGTGAGCTAAAGTATTGACACAGTTCATTGTTTGTTACGAGGGAAGAGTGCAGAGAAAGGGACAGCCAGGTGTTCGAGAAGCACGTTCACAGACAAAGTTATTTATTCATTCATTAACCTGTGCTGTGCCGTCTCCATCCGTTCTTGAACACCTGGCTGTCCCTTTCTCTGCACTCCTCCCTCGTAACAAATAGTGAACTGAGTCAATATTTTAATGATAGATTGTTAAACAACTTTTTTTATTTTTAGGACAAAAATTCTGCAAAAAACTCACAGAGCGGGTATGATGTTTTGATTATGATCAGCGTTTCATTGAGTATTTTATGTTTATTAGTTTTCGACTTAGATTGCAATTCATCGGTCCGCTTTTGAGCCAAACGGACTATAGTATATACTAACGGACAAAAGTAACAGTGCTTTATATAATTTATGTGTGAGTTGGGTCTTATGCCGACGTTTTTAGCAATAATCCACTAATATCACGGCGGGGGGACACCGTTAACAGGCTTCACATATGGTGCCCGTATGGGGAATCAATCACAGGACGTTTTAACTACTGGGATACCGTACCGCACCTGCTACTTATGAATATGAATGTGTGTCGGGCGTCTTCAGTCCGTATTAATGAAGACATTTCGTGGACTTTAAGGTCGTGATTCACAATTTGCACGTGCATGGTAATGCACGGAGCACAATCACGAATTTTGCGTGTGTGTTTTTTGAGAGCATGATCACAAGACACGTGTATGCAGGTCAAAAGGTACGTAACGATTTTTTTTATGAAGAATGAGTGAGTATGATTTTACGCCGCTTTTAGCACTATTCCAGCAATACCAAGTTCTCGTATCGTTTTGAAGAATGAAATAGCCATGTGTCGACGTAGGGTGTGGACCCGAAGAATTCAAAACACAAACAGGGCATTGTCACTCTAGATAAAACCTCGAGTAAGGTGGGTGAGTGAGTTAATTTTACGCCGCATTCAGCAATATTACAGCTATATTGTGGTGGCCTGTAAATAATCCAGTCTGGACCAAACAATCCAGTGATGAGCATCGATCTACGCAATTGGGATACGATGACATGTATCAACCAACCGATCCCGTTTGTCGCCTTTACGACAAGCATGGGATACTGAGGATCAATTCTAACCCGGATCTTCACGGGTCATTCGTGGAAGGAAAGACGTGGAACCATGGGGCGGATGACCTCTCACCTGAGTTCGACTACTTAATGCAAACACTTTCTCAGCCCTCACATGATGGCACCTGGGTACCGTTGTATAAATTAGTCTTATAGTTAAGGTGATCGTAACTACCATGCCATAACACACACTTACGACAGTTGCAGTACTAAGGTGATTGTAACTCCCAAACCGTCACATAGACTTACGTAGCGCTAAAGTGATCGTAACTACCATAGAATACACTTGCGACAGTCGTGGAACTAAGGTGATCGTAACTACCATGCCTTGATCTAAGGTGATTGTAACTACCACCGTCACATAACACAGCGCTTGATCGACCAGTCACTTGCGACAGTCGTGGAACTAAGGTGATCGTAACTACCATGCCATAACACACACTTACGACAGTCGTAGTACTAAGGTGATTGTAACTCCCAAACCGTCACATAGACAGTCGTAGCGCTAAAGTGATCGTAACTACCATAGAATACACTTACGACAGTCGTGGCACTAAGGTGATCGTAACTCCCATACCGTAACACACACTTACGATAGGTGTAGTACTAAGGTGATTGTAACTCCCAAACCGTACCACACACTTATGACAGTCCTAGCGCTAAGGTGATCGTAACTCCCGAACCGTCACATACACTTATGACAGTCGTAGCGCTAAAGTGATCGTAACTACCATAGCATACACTTACGACAGTTGTGGCACTAAGTTGATCGTAACTACCATGCCGTACCACACACTTACGACAGTCGTAGTACTAAGGTGATTGTAACTCCCAAACCGTCACATACGCTTATGACAGTCGTAGCGCTAAAGTGATCGTAACTACCATAGCATACACTTACGACAGTCGTGGCACTAAGGTGATCGTAACTCCCATACCGTAACATAATATCTTACCTTGCACGCTTCACATGTGACAATCCCATAGTGTATTCCTGAAGCTGGGCTTTGACACACCCTACATGGAGGAAGGTAAGCTGGTTTCACAGGAGGGCCGGTGGTCTTATTTCTCACAGCTTTCTGTTTGGGAGAGCCTGAAATTTCATGAGTGAATGTTGTTTAGCATCCTTGTTGGCTGTGATCTTTTCCATCACAGCTGTCTTGAGAAGCCGGGTGTACACCAGCGAAACCCGCTACTGGTACGGCTGTGACGTTTTAATAACAGTGACGTTTTTAATAACACTGTGACGTTTTAATAACACTGTGACGTTTTAATAACACAGTGACGTTATTAATTTTAATAACACTGTGACGTTTAAATAACACTGTGACGTTTTAATAACACGGTGACGTTTTAATATTACTGTGACGTTTTAATAACACAGTGACGTTTTAGTAACATTTGCATTTTAGGTAGCATTCCAAATCCAATGCAAGTATACTTTCTTTTGCATGTCAGCGTAGTCACAAGCCGTTCAAAGAATTTCTAAAAGGCATGGCAAGTCACACAAGACATTTTAGAAGGCATGGCAAGTCACACAAGACATTTTAGAAGGCATGGCAAGTCACACAAGACATTTTAGAAGGCATGGCAAGTCACACAAGACATTTTAGAAGGCATGGCAAGTCACACAAGACATTTTAGAAGGCATGGCAAGTCACAGTTATTGGTGGAAGGCAATGCAAGTCACATATATTTCCAGGAGGCATGGCAAGTCACAAATATTTCTAGAATGCAGTGGAAGTCACAGACATTTAAGAAGGCACGGAAAGTCAAATATATTTCAAGGAGGCAATGCGAGGCACATATATTTCTAGAAGACATGGCAAGACACTGATATTTGTGGAAGGCATGGCAAGTCACACATATTTCTAGAACGCAATGCAAGTCACAGATATTTCTAGAAGGCAATGCAAGTTACAGATATTTCTAGAGGGCAATGCAAGTTACAGATATTTCTACATGACATGGCAAGACACTGATATTTGTGGAAGGCATGGAAAGTCACATATATTTCTAGAACGCAACGCAAGTCACAGATATTTCTGGAACGCGATGCAAGTCACAAATATTTCTAGAAGGCATGGCCAGTCACATATATTTCTAGAGGGCAATGCGAGGCACATATATTTCTAGATGACATGGCAAGACACTGATATTTGTGGAAGGCATGGCAAATCACAGATATTTCTAGAACGCAACGCAAGTCACAGATATTTCTAGAAGTCAATGCAAGTCATATATATTTCTAGAGGACAATGCAAGGCACATATATTTCTAGATGACATGGAAAGACACTGATATTTGAGGAAGGCATGGCAAGTCACATATATTTCTAGAACGCAATGCAAGTCACAGATATTTCTAGAAGTCAATGCAAGTCACAGATATTTCTAGAAGGCAATTCTAGAGGGCAATGCAAGGCACATATATTTCTAGATGACATGGCAAGACACGGATATTTGTGGAAGGCAATGCAAGTAACAGATATTTCTAGAAGGCGATGCAAGTCACAGATATTTCTAGAACGCAATGCAAGTCATGTATATTTCTAGAAGGCAATGCAAGTCACATATTTCTAGAAGGCATGGCAAGTCACACATATTTCTAGAGGGCAATGCAAGTCACATATATTTCTAGATGACATGGCAAGACACTGATATTTGTGGAAGGCATGGCAAGTCACACATATTTCTAGAAAGCAACGCAAGTCACAGATATTTCTAGAAGTCAATGCAAGTCATATATATTTCTAGAGGGCAATGCAAGGCACATATATTTCTAGATGACATGGCAAGACACTGATATTTGTGGAAGGCATGGCAAGTCACATATATTTCTAGAACGCAACGCAAGTCACAGATATTTCTAGAACGCAATGCAAGTCACAGATATTTCTAGAAGGCAATGCAAGTCGCATATATTTCTAGAAGGCAATGCAAGTCACATATTTCTAGAAGGCAATGCAAGTCACAGATATTTCTAGATGATATGGCAAGACACTGATATTTGTGGAAGGCATGGCAAGTCACATATATTTCTAGAACGCAACGCAAGTCACACATATTTCTAGAACGCAACGCAAGTGACAGATATTTCTAGAACGCAATGCAAGTCATGTATATTTCTAGTGGGCAATGCAATTCACAGATATTTCTAGAAGGCATGGCAAGTCACAGATATTTCTAGAGGGCAATGCGAGGCACAGATATTTCTAGATGACATGGCAAGTCATAGATATTTCTAGAAGTCAATGCAAGTCATGTATATTTCTAGAGGGCAATGCAAGGCACATATATTTTGTAGATGACATGGCAAGACACTGATATTTGTGGAAGGCAATGCAAGTCACACATATTTCTAGAACGCAACGCAAGTCACAGATATTTCTAGAAGGCATGGCAAGTGACAGATATTTCTGAGGACAATGCGAGGCACATATATTTCTAGATGAAATGGCAAGTCACAAATATTTCTAGAAGGCAACGCAAGTCACAGATATTTCTAGAAGGCAAGGCAAGTCACAGATATTTCTGGCAATGGCAAGTCACTGATATTTCTAGAAGGCAATGCAAGGCACATATATTTCTAGATGACATGGCAAGACACTGATATTTGTGGAAGGCATGGCAAGTCACATATATTTCTAGAACGCGATGCAAGTCACAGATATTTCTAGAAGTCAATGCAAGTCACAGATATTTCTAGAAGTCAATGCAAGTCACAGATATTTCTAGAACGCAATGCAAGTCACATATATTTCTAGAGGGCAATGCAAGGCACATATATTTCTAGATGACATGGCAAGACACTGATATTTGTGGAAGGCAATGCAAGTCACAGATATTTCTAGAGGGCAATGCAAGTCACATATATTTCTAGAAGGCAATGCAAGTCACAGATATTTCAAGAAGGCAATGCAAGTCACATATATTTGTAGAACGCAATGCAAGTCACAGATATTTCTAGAAGGCATGGCAAATCACAGATATTTATAGAGGGCATGGTAAGCTTTTATGTCACAAGCTGATACCGTCACGTTTTGAAAATATACTGTGACAGCAAGATTGCCTTCAGTGCTGCAATGATAATGAACAACGGATCCAGCCTGACGATTAAATTGCATCCAGTAAATGATTTTGATATGCATGTACACCTCGTAACAAAGCAATAAACAATTCTCGTACGTACGCACGAATGAATGAGTACATTTGTTCCAAGATCCGTGTGCAGGTACCTTCACTGGATGTCGTAACTTGTCACGTAATTCACAAAAATCCCATTCACAGACCAATTAACTTTCTTCCTGTCGCCGTGGAAGAAGACGACATTACTGACGACAATTTGAGTTCTTTTTTTTGTGAAAAGCTTCTCAGCCATCACAGTTTACACCAGAACATGCCGTCACAGTGTACAACTGCTCACCTTTCATACTAGTCCCACCGAAAACGAAAGGAGCCATGGTTGAATGCTTTTTACATTAACAGCTATAGTCTGTTTGCATTGAAAACGTACCGATGAATGTCAAATTAAACAAAAAAGTAAATCGAATAAGATGAAATTAAGATTGCGAATCCTCATAATTTTTTCTTGCCAACTGGCAAGGCAAATTTATGAGGATTCGCAGTCTTAGTTTCACTTTATTTGATTTACTTTTTTGTTTAAGGTGAAATTCATCGGTACGTTTCACTGCAAACAGACTATAATGTGTCTTAACTGTCAGGAGTTTAATATATTCGAGAATTTATTGTGAACAAATGAGTGAAGCTTCTCGTTAAACTCACAAGCGGAGACGGAAGCGGTCAAAAATATATGACAATGCCATTTTAGAAAGTGGTCAAATGTAACATATATCTTTGTGTCTTTCCCAGAGTCAATGATTGGTCTACAAAGGCAAATTAATGCTTTAGAAACATACTGCAATAATTGAGTAGAACTCTAAATATGTCCCTCTCTGCCGAAATCATTTCAATTAAGGCCAAGAGAGCTTAGTAGCTGTTACAAAATGCCTTTGTAGCTTTAACGATATGATGTTTACATTTATGAACACATGCCCCATGGATCAAGGAATGAAAGTTTCCCTTACGTTTGTCATGTTGGACAGTGGTGTACAATGTTTTGACACGGTCTATGTCTCAAATTGTAAAAATTCAAGCAAATCCTCCGAGTGTTTGAGAATCCACATGGTACTAATTTTGCTTGACTGAAATACTTTCTGTGAATATAGAGAAAGTGCCTTCCTTGAAATTAATAATTACTGGTACTCTCTGAGATAGGGATTTGGTGGTACATTTGCTGGACCCAGCCATATAACCTCTCTTTGTACGGATGCTGCTTTGGAATTCAGTACAAAAATAGAATGGGCGTGTCTTCAGGTTACAGATATTCTGTAACCCATGCTTATCGTAAGAGGGATCGGGTGGTCAGGCTTGCTGACTTGGTTGACACATGTCATCGTATCCCAGTTGCGTAGATCGATGCTCATGCTGTTGATCACTGGATTGTCTGGTTATTTACAGATCGCCGTCATATAGCTGGAATATTGTTGAGTGCGGCGTGAAACTAAACTCACTCACTCATATTTAGATTTATGCATACAGATTCAGGGACAAAAACCTCTCCACAATTTTGTGTGACAAAAAGAAATGATGTTAAATTTTCCGTCAGTGCCAACTTTCCCTTCATACGGAGCAATATTCCAACGGTTCCAGCCTTAAGTGTTTACATTTCACAACTTCTGACGTACAATCAAGTATGCTGTTTTACCAAGATTTCAAAGAGCGTCATATGACTCTTGCTCAGGAGTTCAGTGTAGGTTCAGTAAAAGGTAGACGGAGCAATATTCCAACGGTTCCAGCCTTAAGTGTTTACATTTCACAACTTCTGACGTACAATCAAGTATGCTGTTTTACCAAGATTTCAAAGAGCGTCATATGACTCTTGCTCAGGAGTTCAGTGTAGGTTCAGTAAAAGGTAGACCGCCTCCGTGGTGTAGTGGTAAGAGCGTCCGCCCGGAGAGCGGAAGGTCGCGGGTTCGATCCCCGACCGCGTCATACCAAAAGACGTTAAAATATGGTACTTGTTGGTCCCTGCCTGGCGCTCGGCATTAATGGGTACAACAAGGACTGGTCGGCTCGGAGTCAGTATACTGTGTCTGAGTGGGGTATTCATGCTTCACTGCGGCATGGTATCTCAGTGGGCTGGCACTATAAACCCAGTTTAAGTCTGGGCTAGTACAAGCAGCCGCACATACACATACACAAGCATGCACGTCGTCATATGAGCGAAATATTTTCAAGCCCGACGTTAAACTCAATTTCACCTCACCTCACCTCAGTAAAAGGTCCCAGTAAAGCTTTAAAAAGTGTTGTGGTAAACATAATTTCAGGTGAACAATTTGCATATGTTGATGATGCATGGCACTGGTGGGGCAGGAAACGAGACCTGTTCGCGAACACCTTGTATGATTTAAACATATTTATTTTATGAAAAAACAACGACAGAATTTTCATGAACTGCAGTGGTCAACAAGCTCAAAAGAACTTATATGAAGACCGCTCCAATATACATAGATATATGAAACAATATATATCATGACACACAAACAATCTGCTCTCTCTGATATATGTCTGTTGTGTTTGTCAGCGTTGAGATCGCTACATCCTAACCTTAAGCGACAGTGGAGGATTTGACAAACTCTTGAACCTATATTTGGATCGAAATGAATGTCTTTAGCTCTGGGACTTAAGGCAGATTTGAAATCATTGATGTCTGTAAGAGATTTAATACTCTGCGGTAAAGCATTCCATAAACTTACAGCGTCCGGTAGAAATGAATTGTCATATAGAGCAGTACGGCAGGCAATAGTTTGCAAATGCGATGCGTTACGTAAAGCATAGTTACTGACTTGAGAGACGAAGGGAGGGGGGGAACACCTTGTATCATTACAGCACATCACAAAATATTTCTGGAAACACCAAAGCCCAGAAACTCTCCGCACTGTGACCAGATTCTAACAAATGATTTGACAAAATTACACATGCAGTTATCATGAATATATCCTAAGGATTTAAAATTGAAAAAACATTATTCGAAAACTCAAATAGTAAAGTACCTCCCCAATGGACAGACCTTTGGGCGAGAATGTGTACATTTGCTCAAAACCCATGGTTTTTTTTCATTTATGTGAATGAAAGTATTTTTAAAAGTAAAATGGCACAAAATTCAACTCATGTTAACTTAACTGATAACTGGTTGAGAGTGATTCATAAACGCATGCTCTTGATATAGTCGGAAGTGTACAACCCATTTTGCTTTTAGTCCAGATTTCTTTCCTGTTTAGATTTGGATTTGTCGCTTTTGATAAAAAATTATAATAATAAAATAACAATAGCTTTTGAAAAATCAATCTGAGAAAACAACAACTGTACATTATAGTGAGTGAGTGATTGAGAGAGAGAGTTTAGTTTTACGCCACAATGAGCAATATTCCAGCTATATGACGGCGAAATAATCGAGACCAGATTATCCAGTGATCAACATCATGAGTATCGTTCTACACAATTGGGATATGGTGACGTGTGACATCCACGTCAGCGAGCCTGACCACCCGACCCCGTTAGTCGCCTCTTACCTGTGGTGGTTGTGGTGGAATTGGGTTCAACGTCGTGCTGGAGATATTTCGCTCATATGACGACGTACATGCATGTGTATGTATATGTGCGGCTGCTTGTACTAGCCCAGACTGAAGCTGGTTTTATAGAGCTAGCCCACTGAGATACCATGCCGCAGTGAAGCATGAATACCCCACTCAGACACAGTATACTGACTCCGAGCCGACCAGTCCTTGTTGTACCCATTTATGCCGAGCGCCAGGCAGGGACCAACAAGTACCATATTTTAACGTCTTTTGGTATGACGCGGTCGGGGATCGAACCCGCGACCTTCCGCTCTCCGGGCGGACGCTCTAACCACTACACCACGGAGGCGGTCCCTCTTACCTGTACATTATAATTACCTTGTAAGTGATTAAACCTTAAGACTTACTCAAGTAACTTCAAACAGCTGATAATGTAGTAGTGATATGAATTTACTAACTACAGACTCACTTGGGTGCCCACATCCTCTGCCAGCGTTTGTGATGACTAAGGGAGATTTGTCCATGCAGAAGGAATACAACGTTCATCTAATCTGACAGAAACAGAGGTAACATACCTTGTTACACTGAGTAAACGGTATATGTGGATATTTATACATACATACGCATATATATACGTCAAATGGGAATACTAAGTCAGATGTTACGCCTTACAAACAAAACACGTGATGCGTCATTTTTTTAAGGCATTACAAATTTCCTCTTTAGCATTTGTCAATGTGAAATGTTCATAGGTTCAAAGGAACAGGTCGCTGTTATATAGAATAATTGTCACGCATGATGAATATATGGCGGGGGATATGACACGTATAGCTATTTTATGGACAAGGTGAGACTGTTCAGATTTAGGTTCACTGTGACATATTCCGTTCAGACTTAATTTGCATACGACACAAGATATTGCGGAAAACGTCTTCAGCACACTACTGTACTCCTCACCATCATCAGGTGATGAAATGGTTAGATTAGTATGTCAGATAAAATAATTAATTCTTTGGTTTTTAGTCGGCCCTAAAACGTCTAAAATTTTATGACATGACATTTCATGTTTAGGTGGAGTATATGCACACAGAACCTCGTGTCTTTGCGAGGATTGAAGATTAAAAATATAATGAGATGACCCCCGACTCGAAATGCTTCACAGTACAATAAATCATGACTTATACTACCAAGTCATCTCAATTATTCTTCAATCTTTAATCCTCGCAAATACACGAGGCCCTGTGTCTATGCATGGAAAGAATACTTGATCTGGTTAATTTTGTATTTTTTCCATGGATACATAGCTAGATTAATAATTCCTAAATCATATGTTACCCTGGATACGGAATGATGATGATAACTCTCAGTACATTTTATTCTGGATGCACAGCTGATGATTTCCCGTGTATTTTCCCTTGACACAAAATCTCTTGATACACAACTATAGTCTGTTTGCATTGAAAACGTACCGATGAATGTCAAATTAAACAAAAAAGTAAATCGAATAAGATGAAATTAAGATTGCGAATCCTTATAATTTTACCTTGCCTACTGACCATTTAAATCTCAGAATTTTATTCAACTTAGGATAAAAGTTGTTTAACAAACGATCATAGTTTCAAATCGCTTTTATTGGTTTGTATTACAAGGGGATATGCACATTAAATGAAACACCGAGAACAAGTAGAGTTGGTCTAAGTTAACGCTCATCACGAACCGCACGTGCATTTGTTTCACTGTTCCCTCTACTGCGCTCACCCCTTGTAATACAAACCAATAATAGCGACTTGAATGTATGATCGTTTGTTAAACAACTTTTGTCCTACAAAGAATAAAGTTCTGAGATTTAAATGTTCAGTTGGCAAAGCAAATTTATGAGGATTCGCAGTCTTAATTGCACTTTATTTGATTTACTTTTTTGCTTAAAGTGAAATTCATCGGTACGTTTTCACTGCAAACAGACTATAGTGATGTTGATCATTCTCAATATATGTTACTTGGGATGCACGGCTTGTAATATTGATAATTCTCAATACATGTTACTTGGGATGCACGGCTTGTAATATTGATAATTCTCAATATATGATACTGGAGATGCACGGCTTGTAATATTGATAATTCTCAATATATGATACTGGAGATGCACGGCTTGTAATATTGATAATTCTCAATATATGTTACTGGAGATGCACGATTTGTAATATTGATAATTCTCAATATATGTTACTTGGGATGCACGGCTTGTAATATTGATAATTCTCAATATTTGATACTGGAGATGCACGGCTTGTAATATTGATAATTCTCAATATATGTTACTGGAGATGCACGATTTGTAATATTGATAATTCTCAATCAATATATGCCCAGCTTGTACATTGGAATATGATACTTCGGCTTGTAATATTTGTAATATTGATAATTCTCAATATATGATACTGGAGATGCACGGCTTGTAATATTGATAATTCTCAATATATGTTACTGGAGATGCACGATTTGTAATATTGATAATTCTCAATATATGTTACTGGGAATGCTCAGGTTGTAATATTGATAATTCTCAATATATGATACTGGAGATGCACGGCTTGTAATATTGATAATTCTCAATATATGTTACTGGAGATGCACGATTTGTAATATTGATAATTCTCAATATATGTTACTTGGGATGCACGGCTTGTAATATTGATAATTCTCAATATATGTTACTGGAGATGCACGATTTGTAATATTGATAATTCTCAATATATGTTACTGGGAATGCTCAGGTTGTAATATTGATAATTCTCAATATATGATACTGGAGATGCACGGCTTGTAATATTGATAATTCTCAATATATGTTACTGGAGATGCACGATTTGTAATATTGATAATTCTCAATATATGTTACTGGAGATGCACGATTTGTAATATTGATAATTCTCAATATATGTTACTTGGGATGCACGGCTTGTAATATTGATAATTCTCAATATATGATACTGGAGATGCACGGCTTATAATATTGATAATTCTCAATATATGTTACTGGAGATGCACAGCTTGTAATATTGATAATTCTCAATATATCATACTGGAGATGCACAGCTTGTAATGATTGATAATTCTCAATATATGTTACTGGGAGATGCTCAGCTTGTAATATTGATAATTCTCAATATATGTTACTGGAGATGAACGGCTTGTAATATTGATAATTTCTCAATATATGTTGTTACTCTTGACGAACAGCTGGTAATATAATTCAGCTTGTAATATTGATAATTGTAATATTGATAATTCTCATATATTACTGGGGATGCACAACTGAGATATTAATAATTTTGTGCACATATTGATAATCCCTGACACTAACATTTCTCAGGCATTTTATTCTTGATACAGTCTTGTGTTTATAGTATATATATGCTGGATGCACAGCTGGTGATATTGTGATTCTCGGCTTTTAACATTGATGTCCCATCTCAATATAAGATTCTTTGTCATATGTGGTTGCGCATAGGACCGGGAAGGGAAGGTACAATGGACAATTGATACAAGTTTGCTTCATTTATATCCGCATCTAGAGGATATTCGTCGGTCTGTAGTAACCAGAGCCTAACAGTCCAACTCTAACAATCTCTGAAGCGCAAGAAACACGTGTAGTGTCTTCTCTGCAAGTGACATTGTTCGAAATATGGACTCGTGAAGATCCGGATTAGAACTGGTCTTCATCAACCCATTCTTGCCGTAAGAGGTTACCAACGGTATCGGTCAGGCTTGGTGACACATGTCATCGTATCTCAGTTGATAGATGCTCATGCTGTTGATCACTGGGTTGTCTGGTCCAGACTCAGTTATTTACAGGTCGTCGGCATATAGCTGGAATATTGCTGAGAGCGGCGTTCAACAACAAACAAAACAAACAAAGGACAAAAAGGATTGAGATGCCGGTGTCCAAGGGCAGGCCTCCACGGCCGGGTCCTGAAGCCTCCGTGAAGCCAAAGCATACTTGCAAATTCCCTTCTCAAAAGAAGTCACTGAAAACGATGTATTCAGACATATATTTGTGTGATATTAAACGGATTTGTATATTTCGTCTCAACCAAGTTTGGCTTGAGAGTGTGACATGAGAAATGAATGTGTGAGAGTTGGCTGGTATGAAGATGTATAGCTTGAAACCCTTGCTCGCATGCACCAAGATCCTGCATATTGCTGACTACATCACCAGCTATTGGGTTGAAGGAAATCAAATGTGTGAGAGTTGGCTGGTATGAAGATGTATAGCTTGAAACCCTTGCTCGCATGCACCAAGATCCTGCATATTGCTGACTACATCACCAGCTATTGGGTTGAAGGAAATCAAATGTGTGAGAGTTGGCTGGTATGAAGATGTATAGCTTGAAACCCTTGCTCGCATGCACCAAGATCCTGCATATTGCTGACTACATCACCAGCTATTGGGTTGAAGGAAATCAAATGTGTGAGAGTTGGCTGGTATGAAGATGTATAGCTTGAATCCCTTGCTCGCATGCACCAAGATCCTGCATATTGCTGACTACATCACCAGTTATTGGGTTGAAGGAAATCAAATGTGTGAGAGTTGGCTGGTATGGAGATGTATAGCTTGAAACCCTTGCTCGCATGCACAAGGATCCTGCATATTGCTGACTACATCACCAGCTATTGGGTTGAAGGAAATCAAATGTGTGAGAGTTGGCTGGTATGAAGATGTATAGCTTGAAACCCTTGCTCGCATGCACCAAGATCCTGCATATTGCTGACTACATCACCAGCTATTGGGTTGAAGGAATTCACCAGAAATAGGGCTTCACACATTGTACCCATGTGGGGCATTGAACCCGGTCCTAGGCTACCTTGTAAATATGTAATGTTTAGTGTTCGACTGTCATGTATGTCCTTGTGTCGTAGTGATCATCTGCATACACTAAGGGTCTATGTACGGTAGGCTGCACAGCGCTATATATTGTTGAAAGGTTGTCTACAACAATCATGTACTTCCTGTTTCGGTTTATTACAAATCCAACTTGAAATAACGTAATGAATAAATCCTCCAATTCAGTTTTTACCGATTTGCATTTAGCCTCAACCAGGCGCTTATCAACATACTAAATGTCCCTTGTCTGAAACTAGTCCACCTTGAGCACAACCACATGCAGTCCAGCCAGTTTGTTTTTAAACCCATCAGAAGGTCGAGTTCATGGGATCTAACAGCGTTCGAAATACCTGCCAGCCCGACCGCCCGGGACGGGTTATTTTCCACACGGACTGCCAGATTCTCAAATTCACCTGCCCGACAGTCGGGTTAAAATCTAGACATGTATATGAAGATAGTTTGTGGGCAGGTAAGTTTTGGTAAGGGCTGGCAAGTTTTACATCTAAACAGTCCTTTGGTCTGGCTGAAAATTTTGGGAGTTTCATACCCTGGATCTAACCGAGAACACCTTTGGAACATGGGTGTGATGTTCCGTGTGTGCTGATGTGAGGTGACATTGGGTTTAACATCGTGCTGGAGAATATTTCGCTCATATGACGACGTGCATGCGTGTATGTGCTGCTGCTTGTACTAGCCCAGACTGAAGCTCGTTTTATAGTGCTAGCCCACTGAGATACCATGCCGCAGTGAAGCATGAATACCCCACTCAGACACATTATACTGACTCCGAGCCGACCAGTCCTTGTTGTACCCATTAATGCCGAGCGCCAGGCAGGGACCAACAAGTACCATATTTTAACGTCTTTTGGTATGACGCGGCCGGGGATCGAACCCGCGACCTTCTGCTCTCCGGGCGGACGCTCTAACCACTACACCAAGAAGGCGGTCGATGTCCCGTGTGAACTTACAGCACTGTTTTCACAAACATCCGTGCATACATTAGCATAGCCTGTTCCTAATTATAACTGTTTATTACCCTTCGTTAAAATGGTCCATCTCTACAGCAATGCATATAGAATTGGATTATATTTTTGACGAATATCGACATAGAAACGAAAATGGCGGTGTGTATATTGTGTTAATCCATGCTGGTTTCCTTTAACAGTTCATATCTAAGATCAGAATAGAAATTGCAGCAACTTAGAAATTTAGTTTCATCCCCGACAGTTTAAGTGTTTATAAAGCTTACATATGTCATCCAGTAACTGGGTCTTAAAACAATTATACCTTCTTAAAATACTGTTATGTGACCTGTTCCTAATTGTGGCTCTACAAATAAGTAGCTTTGAACCGGGGTGTTCTCAGCTAGCTCAAAAATGAAATTCAATGGGATTAGGGCTGGGCATTATAGTCTGTATCAGAACTATGTTCACTTAGTGAAAGCCAGCTCAAATAACCGAACTGAGTTCACCAGGTAAATAAAGTTTGTTTTTGTGAACTGTGTTCACTTTGATTTTGATGAATTTTGTTCACTTAGTGTTTTTAAGTTTTGAAATGTTTCTTTTAACTGTTGTTTTAACTGCGTGATTATTATTCAATTTGATTTGATGAATTTTGTTCACTTTGGGTTTTTTTTTATGTTTGATGTACAATTTGATGTGGATATATAGGTCAGTAAGAAGTGTTTGGGACATCATTCACCATGGCTAATGTTAACGTTCAGGTCAGACCAACGTCAAAAGATTCGTTATTATTACAGTACATTGATTCTTATTATTTTTTGTTATACATTTATATATTTTTTAATGAAATAGTGTGCAGATGTCTCGCATAAGTGTTAATTAAGTTTATATCCTTATGCGAGGATCACAACTCTGCCTTACCGGAGACCCGAAGTCTGATACGCACTATAGGCTGGCTATAGAAGTGGCAATTTACCGCATTGTTACACACGACTGATTTTGAGGTCCAGTGAACTATTTTTGAGCTAGCTGAAGGTAAACCCTTTAAACCATTCCAGATGGCCGGTATATTGAAAAACTAACAATTTTTAGAAAATCTCAACACAACATATTACTCAGATCCGGGACAGACAGTTGTACAGTTGGAGTGACTCCAGGATTTGCTATGGTGTAGAGAGATTTGCTGTAGTGTAAGATTATGAATTATATTCAGAAAAAGATTACTACCATGGTTTTTGTATGTGAGAAATATACTGACGGAAACGAATAAATGAACACATGATGTTACAAGATATTTGTATTATACTAGTATTTTATACAAAACATGCGAAGATACCTGGAAACGAATATACTTACACCTTCATGTGCCCATCAGAACATATTCACTTGAGAAATAGTTTTTTGGCCTTCAGTCAATGGCGAGCACCTGTCATTATTCAAACAGTAAATACCACTTGCTATTCCATGTGTCCATCAGAACATATTCACTTGAGAAATAGTTTTTTGGCCTTCAGTCAATGGCGAGCACCTGCCATTAATCAAACAGTAAATACCACTTGCTATTCCATGTGTCCATCAGAACATTTTCACTTGAGAAATAGTTTTTTGGCCTTCAGTCAATGGCGAGCACCTGCCATTAATCAAACAGTAAATACCACTTGCTATTCCATGTGCCCATCAGAACATATTCACTTGAGAAATAGTTTTTTGGCCTTCAGTCAATGGCGAGCACCTGTCATTAATCAAACAGTAAATACCACTTGCTATTCCATGTGTCCATCAGAACATATTCACTTGAGAAATAGTTTTTTGGCCTTCAGTCAATGGCGAGCACCTGTCATTAATCAAACAGTAAATACCACTTGCTATTCCATGTGTCCATCAGAACATATTCACTTGAGAAATAGTTTTTTGGCCTTCAGTCAATGGCGAGCACCTGTCATTAATCAAACAGTAAATACCACTTGCTATTCCATGTGTCCATCAGAACATATTCACTTGAGAAATAGTTTTTTGGCCATCAGTCAATGGCGAACACCTGTCATTAATCAAACAGTAAATACCACTTGCTATTCCATGTGTCCATCAGAACATATTCACTTGAGAAACAGTTTTTTGACCTTCAGTCAATGGCGAGCACATGTCATTAATCAAATTGTAAATACCACAGAGACATGATAATTTCGGAGAGACACTGCTTCATCGGCAACCGTGAGTGAGTGAGTGACTTTAGTTTTACGCCGCTTTTAGCAATATTCCAGCAATATCACAGCGGGGTACACCAAAAATGGTCTTCACGCATTGCTCCCATGTGGGGAATCGAACCCTGGTCCTCAGCGTAACGAGCGGACGTTTTAACAATTAGGCTACCCCATTGCCCCCGCAAAGACCCACGACGTGGCCTGCTTAGCACTGCCTACATGTAACACCATACATATCGTTAAAAACTTCAAAAGAGAAGCAGTCCAGATCGAACTTATGCAACTCGTTACACATTTAATTTTGTTGCGATTGTCAAGAACTGGCAAAATGTGAGCGTAAAACGGGTCAGCCATCGGTGTCTACTTGTCAAGACGTAATAGCATAAACGTCATGATATAAAATTAACTTCTCTGCAATAAAATTGATATAAAAATCTCTAAAACACATGAGGATTTTTGACTTAATCAAAGACATATAGACAGGGTCTGTATGCAGACAAGCCAGGTTCTACCGGCTTATTGCACACGTTAATGCGAAAAGTGATACAGTCAAATCCCGATGAGTCGAATGCCGGTGTCTCGAATATTATGCATAACTCGAAGTACCTGTCGGTCCCGACCATTCCCTGTTATAGTTGTGATCATTTGAATACCGGTTACACGAATTCGTCTCATAAATACACACGATGACTTGAAAAGGAAATTTGGTCCCATAAGATTCAAACAACAGCAATCTTGTATACATAAGCCGAAGTCAGTCAATGAGAAGTTGATTGGTGTAGCAACCTGATCCAATTAACAAACCAGCGCGGCTCACACCTTTCCGCCATTGACGGGTGAGTTCAAAAGGCAGATTAGTGATTTTACGGAAATCGCTGTCTGTGCTAATCAGACTGGAACTGATAAGGTGCCCCTATTAGTGATATGGTAATCATTAGATAAACAAATGCTTAGGCGGAGGAATTAGGACTGGATCATCTTTTTTTCTACCCTCATAGACATACCTATGTCTCGAATACATCGATAAGTCGAATTTATTACTTGGTCCCCAGCGATTCGACTCATCGGGATTTGACTGTATATGCATGTGTGAAAAGCAAGTGATTAACATAAGTGATGAATATGCTAAGTGTGAACTAATTTGAATATATGTGAGCGTCTTCTGTTTTAACATTCAAATAATTATATATGTATCAGTCAGTGTCATTGTCTACATGTTACCGGTGAGAACCGTCAGCCTCACTATATGTATTTGACCGGGTTCGATTCCCTTATAGCAATATCTCAGCAATATCAAGGCTGGGAACACCAGAGTGAGTGAATGAGTATGGGTTTACGTCGCTTTTAGCAATATTCGAGCAATATCTCGGCGGGCGAATCTGCACCAGACTAGATTCGGATTAGTCTGAATATTATTGCTAATAATAATAATAATAATAATAATGTACTTCATTTTCATAACATGTACCTCACTGTGAAAAGGATAAAATGGGTGAGTGAGTGAGTTTGGTTTTACGCCGCTTTTAGCAATATTCCAGCAATATCACTGCGGGGGACACCAGAAATGACCTTCACACAATGTACCCATGTGGGGATTCGAACCCGGGTCTTCGGCGTGACGAGCGAACGCTTTAACCACTATTTTCCCCCACCGCCCCAGGATAAAATGAAATAAGTACAGGTAACCATGACAATCATAAAGTAATACATTACATCCTTATTTGTGAGTTCGGTTTTACGCCGCTTTTAGCAATATTCCAGCAATATCACGGCGGGGGAACACCAGAATGGGCTTCACACTGCACCAATATGGGGAATCGAATCCGTGTCTTCAGCGTAACGAGCGAACGCTTTAACCACTAGGCTGCACCAAGGCCCATTAAATGTGGGTGTCAGATTATTTAATCCTTAGTCCACTTTCTGATTGATTCATTGCGGATTTATGACGTGGCAGTGCCGCTATTTCCGGACAGGGTTACGTGTGAATGTCTGTCCTGTGTTATCTCAGCAACATACAGTACCTGGTATACCGAACGCCTTTGTTGGGGCTGTTAGGCGTCATTTGACGTTGATGGTGACGTTGACGATGATGGGGGGAATTAATCATCACAGGCTGCACATCCGGTAAACTGTGACAACGCTGGGTTAAACATTGGTCTTCTGCGGGAGGTTGTGACGGGTCACGTACTCGAGGGTTAAGATGAACTGTACTATCTATAGACGGCTCTCGACCTGATGCTGGAATAGATTTACTGCCACAAGGCGATGCCTCATCATCTTTTGACACAGACTGACTCACCTAAGGCTGTTTATCATAATATTAGATTTGTTTATTGTTTAACGCTGCACTCGGGAATTCTATACCCATCTAACCAAACACTTCACAAAGTTCATATACTGAACAACATTTGAAACGCACCACACTAAAATGCACCGACGATGCTCAGATATCATGGGTACATTTCAGTCTGACAGGGATATTTCGTATTATATGGGTGGTGCGTTTCTTATGTTGTTCAGTATATATTTTAGACAGAAACGTCTTAACAGCGAACAAAAATCGTTATTTAATGTTAATAACGCGGCAGCCATATTGAAATGTGGGATTCTAACCTGCAAGAAACTGAAGAGTTTCTGACAAACTCGAACAGCGAGAGAGAGATTATGAGAGAGAGAGAATATGAGAGTGTGTGTTCATGACATGACATCATCCAAGTCACCAAATCTAACTATTTGATCAGATAAGTTGCCTAATGCAACCAGTATAGGTTGCGATTCAGAAATAGATACTATGCATTACAGGGAAAGGGTGCCTGACCCAGATAGAGCATGCATCATAGAGGAAGAGGGTGCTATAATAAAATGATACGTCAAAAAGATAGAGGATGGGTCACAGAGGGAGAGGTTGAATTACAATGAGGTGAACAGAGGAAGAGGATGCATCAGAGAGGAAGAGGGTTGTCAAAAGAAAAGGGTACATGCAGAATACAAGGACACATCACAGAGGAAGAGGTTGCGGCATAGAGGAAGAGGGTTGTCACAAAAGGAAAGGATACATGCAGAATAAAAGGATACATCACAGAGGATGTTGCATCATAGAGGAAGAGGGTTGCAACAGAAAAGGATACATGCAGAATGAAAGGATACATCATAGAGGAAGAGGTTGCATAATAGAGGAAGAGTGTTGTCACAAAAGGAAAGGATACATGCAGAATAAAAGGATACATCACAGAGGATGTTGCATCATAGAGGAAGAGTGTTGCCAACAGAAAAGGATACATGCAGAATGAAAGGATGCATTACAGTAGAAAAGGTTGCATTACAGGGAGGTGAACACAAAGGAAGAGTATGCATCATTGAAGAAGAGGTTATCACAAAATAAAAGGGTACATGACAAAATAAAAGTATGCTAAATCACAAAAGGAGAGAGTGCCACACAGAAGATGGCCTACAGATGACAAAAGCTTACAGAAGAGGGAGCTTAACATGGGTGCATGCCAGAGAGGAAGAGATTGCATAACAGAGGAAGAGTGTGCATGAGAGGAAAATAAAACACTGACAGAAAACAGTATATATTATTCCTTTCTATTCACCAATTCACAAGCACAAGCACCACAAAGTCCTGATACCTGGTAAGGAGCAGTATAAAACAATAACGCAGATATACCACAGTTGTTTGAAAACCATCTTACAAAAGATATTTATTTGAAATATACATATTATGAGCAGATTAAACATACCAAGGATACAAACAGACACTGACACAGATGATCTGACACAGGTTGAGTGGTAAATAGACTCTTCTCAGGATATATACACCGTAACTGGCAACAATGTTAGGCTGCAAAGTTATGGTTCTCAGGAAACATCTGAAAAGATCGGTTCACAGTGGATACAGTGACTTGCTGGGAGGTCAGAGTGGGAGACTGAGTGAGTATGCTTTTACTCACACTGCTTTTAGCAATAATCCAGCTATATCACGGTTGGGGACACCAGAAATAGGCTTCACACATTGTACCCATGTGGGGAATCGAACCCAGGTGATACGAGCCTGCGCTTTAACCACGAGGCTACCCTACCGCCCCCTGGGAGGTCAGACATTTCATTGTGTGATCCACAGTGCAGATGTCATACATTTCACGAGCCCCCCCACCCCCCAACCGCTGTCCGTTTCCGGTAACCCAACCGACCCTAGCCTAACACCCCCAACTCTAAATCTTTTTTGAACCAAGTCAAAATCATGACTGGAGTGCATTTCCAAATCGAGTATGATATTTTCATGTTTTTCAGTGTATGTAGGGCTAAAATGGATTGCATTGAATTGCATTGAATTGGCATAATGGGCTCTAACTGACAAAACATGCAAATAAATTACATGAATAAAGAATTGATATAGAAATCTTTCACTGTTTCATCACAAGGCATTGTCACTACATGATATGGTACTCTTGAAGACCTTCTCAGGTGCTCACCTGGTGCTACTAAAAAATATATAAAAAAGTAAAAAAGAAGACAAAACCGACCCACCTACCCTATTTTTAAAAGGCTAGTAATAGGAAACGGACAGTTTTGGGGTTTTTTTGGGCCTGAGTTTGTTTCTCTTTTATCAGAAAGACAATTTAATATTTTGAAGTTGATGTCTTGAAAATAACATGTTAAAAAATAAGAAAAATGTACATTGAAGGCAATCTCAGTTCCTGAAGGAGTGACAATATAAATGGCCTCTGAAAAACCTCCCAGTCCCCTTGGTCCTAACAACCAAACAATGAGTATGTTTTACACCTGAGAACCCACACATTTCATTAGCCTTAAAAGGAATATCAATGTATCTGTATCAGACAAGATTCTTGGTTAGTCTGAATAATATTGCTAACAATAATAAAAATGTTCTTCATTTTCATAAAATGTACCTCACTGTAAAAAGGATACAAATGAAATAATTACAGGTAACCATGACAATCAAAATGTAAATATATACATGTACACTTAATAAAGTAAAAATGACTACAACCAAGTGACGAGAGCAACTGAATAGCTGGTGTGAATGAATAGTTAGATTGACTATTCAATCAGTAACCAATCAGCTTGCCTAACAATCAGTGTTTACCCTTAACCCTGAAAAGCTGCAGGACCTAAGGAGTGAGTGAGTATGGTTTTTACGCCGTTTTTAGCAATATTCCAGCAATATCATGGCGGGGGACACCACAAATGGGCTTCACACATTGTGCCCATGTGGGGAATCGAACCCGGGTATTCGGTGTGACGTGTGACGAGCGAACGCTTTAACCACTAGGCTACCCCACCGCCCCCAGGACCTAAGGACCCAGAACCATACAAAGTTGGGTCCTGATCAGAATGCGTAGGCCGTATATTTTAATATGAAAATAATACTTTTAGTTATTGGGGATGAATTAGCTGTCGGCCATAAGGACCTGCCGAAAACAAAAGCTGTGGGTGTGAGTGATTTTCAGTCGGTTCCGGGCCTAAGGACAGACGTTAATTTCGAACGCTGCTAATAATCTACATTGAAATGTCGCCCAAATTATGGATGTCAACTTTTGTCATAGATATGGCTTCCATATCATCAGAAGCAGCAGTGAACTGGGAAATGTGTAAATACAACTTGAAATTTTTGCCAACATTTGAAGCCGACTTAGGGAGTATGGTCAACCTCCAGGCAGGTCCCTGAAGAGATCTAAATTGTAAGATAATCATAGTGCCACTGTAGTAACCATGGTAATACAGACTTATGCTAAACAAAGAGGAATCTGCTTTGGATTCTCTTATTCCATCCTTGATGCCAGTCATCAAAATTCAAAGCATTTTTCAGTCCTTTCCAAGGCAATGATGGCTTAAAGCAAGACCAAGATAAGACTACTAGTATATTATCTTTGTCTGGTGGCTGCACCACTACTTATACCAGTGAGTGAGTGAGCTTAGTTTTACGCCACTTTTAGCAATATTCCAGCAATATCGCGGTGGGGGAAACCAGAAATGGGCTTCACACATTGTACCCATGTGAGGAATCAAACCCAGGTCTTCAGTGTGACGAGTGAACGCTTTAACCACTAGGCTACCCCACCAGCCCCTATACTTGATGAACTACACTATATGCATCATCTTACCATCTTACCAATGTGTTATATGAATCACAGATGCTGGTAAATAAGTGTCATAAGATGCCTTGTCTTACATCACTTTGCTATTTGAAATCAAATAAATAGGGCCAGTAAGTAGGTCACGCCACTTCGCGAGACCTTAGAACTTTTGGTGACATACAACGTTTCATACCTTTTTAATGGTCTCATGGTTGTCAGTTGACAGTAAGGAATCAATAATCCTTGCAGGAAAACAAATTTCCGATCTAACCATCTAAATTAGCAAACTATTACAACTATCAAAAGCTGTGACAGCCAAGCATGGTTGTACACTTGGTTCAGTCTAATAAAGTCATATTTGGCGGGTCTTGCAATTTGGAACCAGAACTGGTTCTTGAATATACACGCTTGTCACCGGAAATCTGGTGCCGGAAGTAAGCTGGGCCGCATCTCACATATCGCAAGCTGGCATCCGCAAAGGGAGAAGGGAACCAGCTTAGTACCAGAAGTAGCACCTCGCACGACTTACAGGCCCTATATACTATGGCATCAGAGCTCCAGATAAGATTTAGCTCATGTGGGTACTGTACCCACTGTATTTTTTTGAAGTGGGTATTATGAATGTTGAGTGGGTACTTCATTTTCTGTTACCCACTGCTTTCAAATATGTGCGTATTTCAGTCATTTTACTCACCTAAGTATTATGTCATTGAGTAAGTTTACTAAACAGGTATGTTCTGCCTTATGTCATATCTAATCAAAACTAACTTAAATAAAATGGAAATGATTTCATAAAAAAATCACTCATCCTATACTGACAGTACAACACTTGTCCTAAACTAACAGTACAACTTGATAGCAATCAATGTCTTTTTCATTACGCAAGCAATATTTATAAATATATTCCGTACACATTTGTTTAAAACTTTTTGCGTATCTAACATTTTAAATGCGTAATTGGTACGAAACAAATATTTTTCAACGTGTAAATGGAAATTTTCTATGCGTATGTTACCCGGATATGCAGCTTATCTGGGCCTCTGGGCATTAAGCAGAGTTAAGTGACAAGGCTAATGATATGTATGTTCAATTCCGTACAGAACAGCCCACAGAAATAGCAGTGAAACTTTCGTAGACCAAAGTAACAAGCAACAACAAATGACTTTGTCTGCATCAGAATCTTTTTAGTGGATTCAACAATATATAAATGTCAAGACATTTTTGACTGAATACCCTGACTGTTCCTACTACAAGACAACCATAAATTAAGATTGGTCTTGTTTTACCGTAAAAAATATGTGTAACATGTCACTAAAAAAATCTTTGCATAAATTTAAACTATGCTCTATCATTATCATGATAAAATCTCAATAATGACATATATATTTATTAAGCGCCATGACAAAACAGTCAGTGTTTGGTTATACAAAACATATATTGCAATAATGAAATGGAAGCTGGATTATCCCGATGTCTGTCCTGATTGGCTGAAGGTATTGAGGCTTTGACATGTTCAATATTTCACCAATCTGACTACAGTTCTACACTGGGAAGTCGAAAACATATTAGTCTGACTGACTGAGTTTAGTTTTACGCCGCTTTTAGCAATATTCCAGCAACATCATGGCGGGGGACACCAGAAATGGGCTTCACACATTGTACCCATGTGGGGATTCGAACCCGGGTCTTCAGCGTGACGAGCTGACGCTTTAACCACTAGGCTATCCCACCGGCCCGTAAACATGTTAGTAATTTATGTCATTTAAATGAGTTCGTGGAATAAGTTGGTTCAGAGGGAGAAACAAATGTTTAAAACCCTTGCATAATAGGAATCATGTCAAATTTACATAAAACACAAACTGACATCATTGTTGTTTCCCTAATTCATTGACTTGAGTGAGTGAGGGGCTTGAAGCCGCTTTTAGCAATATTCCAGCAATATCACGGCGGGGGGGGGAACACCAGAAATGGGCTACACACATTGTATCCATGTGGGGAATCGAACCTGGACCTTCAGCATAGCAAGCAAACACATTAACCACTACCCCACTGCTCCTTCACTGACTAAAGCTACACCTGAGAACAGACAGAAGGAATGTTGGAAAACTTGGAATTGTGGTAATTCTTACGAGTTTAGTTTTACGCCGCTTTTAGCAATATTCCAGCAATATCACAGTGGGGACACCAGAAATGGGCTTCACACATTGTACCCCTATGGGAAATCGAACCCGGGTCTTCAGCGTGACAGGAATGCTTTAACCACTAGGCTACCCCACCGCCCCCTCTTACGACTGAAGTAATATTTTCAGAACATCTTTACAGAAGATCGAAAACACAACACAAACAGCATTTTGCAGCGGTCACGTTTAACAGTAGGTGGAAATGATGTTTACAGCCTTTTAGCAATATTCCAGCAAAGTCATATTTGCATCACCCAAAATGGCCACCACACATTGTACCACTGTGAGAAATGACACAGGGACTTTAGCAAAAACATATTGAAAGCTTTATCGATTCGCAACACATGAAACCTGTCCTGTGATGATTAAAACAAATTAGAGGAGACCCAAACCCAAACAAGTATGTATCATGCGTATGGCTTGAAGACAAAATTCCAGGCTACTCAAGTCCTGTACAACAATAGTATATCTATATCAAGCATATAATAATGTACTGTATTAATATGTAATATATTAACTTATGATATGAAAATCTAGATGCTCATGCTCTTGATCACTGGATTGTCTGACCCAGACAATCAAGCATATCAAAGTATGTGACATGGGTATACAAAAAATAATGTACAAAAGCTAATTGAGTAATCAAGTTTGTATATTTTAATATCTGCAAGACTTGAATGTATTAACTTGGGATATGAAAACCTACATGCTCAAGCTCTTGATCACTGGATTGTCTGACCCAGACAATCAAGCATATAAAAGTATGTGACATGGGTATGCAAAAAATAATGTACAAAAGCTAATTGGTTTAATCAAGTTTGTATATTTTAATATCTGCAAGACTTGAATGTATTAACTTGGGATATGAAAACCTACATGCTCATGCTCTTGATCACTGGATTGTCTGACCCAGACAATCAAGCATATAAAAGTATGTGACATGGGTATGCAGAAAAAAAAGTACAAAAGCTAATTGGCTTAATCAAGCTTGTATATTTTAATATCTGCAAGACTTGAATGTATAAACTTGGGATATGAAAACCTACATGCTCATGATGTTATCACTGCATTGTCTGGTCCAGATTTGATTATTTACAGACAGCTGGAATATTGCTGAGTGCAGCATTAAGCATATGTGATATTCATAGGCGGATCTAGGAATTTTCAAAAGGGGGTGTTCAGGGGTCCACCAATGCAAAACATTAACTTCAATCTGGTCTTGTCATTTTCAAAGGTGTGTGTGTGTGTGTGTGTGTGTGTGTGTGTGTGTGTGTGTGTGTGTGTTGACCCCTGAATCTGCCAAAGATATTGCTGGAATATTGATAAAAGCTGCGTAAAACCATAATCACTCACTCACTCACCATATTGGTACCTAACTATACTGCCAGTGATATTTCTTCATTTACTCCGGACTGAAATATCCTGTGGCACGAAACCAAAATATGTTCACAGCTGATATAGTATAGTTTTATGCCGCTTTTAGCAATATTTCAGCAATATCACGACGGGGGACACCAGAAATGGGCTTCACACATTGTACCCATGTGGGTCTTCTGCGTGATGAGCGAATGCTTTAACCACAAGGCTACCTCGCTGCCCCTGGGAATGATTGAAAATGACAGCGGTTTGCTTCTAATGAATCATTTTCGTTCATAAAAATATAATATGATGCACCAAGCACCTATTTCAACAAGATCACAGCTGTCTTTGCATTTAAACATCAGTGAATGAGTGAGTGAGTTTAGTTTCACGGCCCTTTTAGCAATATTCCGTGGGAGACACCAGATTGCACAGACAAAGCTCATGTGCCCAGATTTCACACATTGGACCCATGTGGGGAATCAAACCCGGGTCTTCAGCATGACAAGCGAGTGCTTTAACCACTGGGCTATCCCACCGCCCAAATACACATGAAATTCCTCAGTGTGACAATGAAAACAATGACAAACTCCACATAACACTGAGAACAATAAATCAAGTGTAGAGCTGGAAAACTTAGTAAGTCGGTCATGTTTGTAAAATTCTGACATGAATACTATCAATAGCCATGGCTTGGCATGTTTCATATAGTGAAATCAAGTGCTGATGTGTGAACACGGCTGCTATGACAGAGGTCCAGAAAAGCTGTGAACACATAATTCTCAAATTATACCTCTATTATCTAATTTTGTGTGAATTTCTTTGATGCAAAAAAACATCACTATTTCAAAAAGTTAATAGTGTAACTGATCATAACATAATGTTTCCTTATCATAATGCGTACCTGTGTTTCCTTACAAATATTTAAATCCGGCATCACATGAACCCAACTGCACTGAATATAGTATTGCATAAAATGGTGCTATGACCTGTTTAATATTAATTAGACATAATATTTCTTGAGAGTGAGTGAGAATGGTTTTATACCGTTTTTAGCATAATTCCAGCAGTATCACGGAACAGGGAGCACATGATATGGGGTTCACACATTGCACCCATGTGGTGAACCAAACCCGGGTTATCGGGGTGAATGCTTTAACTGCTAACTTACCCCCACCCCCACCCACCCCACCCCACACACCCAAAAAAGCTTGTTTGTTGTTTAATGCTACAGTCAGCAATATTCCAGCTATATGGCGGCGGTCTGTAAATAAGTCTGGACCTCACAGTCCAGTGATCAACGGCATGAGCATCAATCTACGCAGTAGGATATGTTGACATGTGTAAAATAAGTCAGGGAGTCTGACCACCGATCCCTTTAATCGCCTCTTACGAGGAGGACGGTTTGCTGAAGAACAATTCTAACCCGGATCTTCAAGAGTTCATCTTGCTCAGCAGCCATTTGAATTTCTTGATGGCGAAGAAGAGTGAATATTAACCCATGAAGTACTGACAAACGGTACTGACACCTTCACATAATCAATATGATTCTTAGAACATATACATGATGGAACATAATGTATATATATATATACACGGAGTTGGAAGAAAGCCTTCCACAATAAAAAATATCATACTCTCTCCCCTTCCTTGACATTCACATCAACAAGCATAAATATACATCCTAGCATTATACAAATTTGCATCATACAAATACCAAATATTCTAACTGATTCATTTTGAACTTCTCCGGAACAAAATAACTCCTGTGACTTGGTATTGAGCAGTATTTTTTATATAAAACTACAGTCACTGTACAATAAAATGCTATCTCAGAAAATTTAAACCTCTTATGCAAAACTGACCTGAATAAAATAATAAATATGCTTCGAAAGAACTCCACGTGTGTTTGTGGCATGGGGCTGTGTTATGATGGGATGGCCGGAGAGGCTTTCCGGCCGTGCGACAGGAGGAACTCTACCCAGTTGCGAATGAAGCCGTGGTTGTTGACGTTATTGACGGCAAACACACCCATCCGTGTCATCCCCCTGGTGGCAGCTTGGTGAAGCTCCTGGGAGGTCAAGTTTTGGCTGATGAGGATGATCTGATGGAACAAGCCCACCACCATGATGGTCGTGCTCAGGATGGTGTAGCAGACGCTCACGAAGCACAGCGCTGTCCTGTGGGGGAAAATATGGAATGGAATATGTATGGGGTTCAATATAGAACAAACTGTATGGATAACAACTTCTTTTATTCATGAGTGCCACGTTTCGATACAGATTCTTGTACCGTTGTCACGAATAAAAAGAAGTTTTTATCCATAAAGTTTGTTCTATATTGTACTTCCCAACTTTTCTAAAATGCCACTCAAAGAAGTTATGTATGGGGTTGTTTTGTGTTTACACCTCGTTTCCACTCGACTTATGGTAGGTAGCTTAACAGGTAGGTATAAGCAATAAGTATAAGCATAAGTACGGCTGAATGTAAGTTAAAACATATATTATTTTTAAATCTTTAATCTTTGCAAAGACACGAGGGCGTGTGATACAACAGGCATTCAAGCAAACAGGGGAAATACTATTTAAGACCTATTCTACCCAGACACAATATAGGTCTTCAAGCAAACAGGGGAAATACTATTTAAGACCTATTCTACCCAGACACAATATAGGTCTTCAAGCAAACAGGGGAAATACTATTTAAGACCTATTCTACCCAGACACAATATAGGTCTTCAAGCAAACAGGGGAAATACTATTTAAGACCTATTCTACCCAGATACAATATAGGTCTTCAAGCAAACAGGGGAAATACTATTTAAGACCTATTCTACCCAGACACAATATAGGTCTTCAAGCAAACAGGAGAAATACTATTTAAGACCTATTCTATCCAGATACAATATAGGCATTCAAGTAACCAGGGGAAATACTCTTTAAGACCTATTCTATCCAGACACAATATAGGTCTTCAAGCAAACAGGGGAAATACTATTTAAGACCTATTCTATCCAGACACAATATAGGCATTCAAGCAAACAGGGGAAATACTATTTAAGACCTATTCTATCCAGATACAATATAGGCATTCAAGTAACCAGGGGAAATACTATTTAAGACCTATTCTACCCAGACACAATATAGGTCTTCAAGCAAACAGGGGAAATACTATTTAAGACCTATTCTATCCAGACACAACATAGGCATTCAAGCAAACAGGGGAAATACTATTTAAGACCTATTCTACCCAGACACAATATAGGTCTTCAAGCAAACAGGGGAAATACTATTTAAGACCTATTCTACCCAGACACAATATAGGTCTTCAAGCAAACAGGGGAAATACTATTTAAGACCTATTCTACCCAGACACAATATAGGTCTTCAAGCAAACAGGGGAAATACTATTTAAGACCTATTCTATCCAGATACAATATAGGTCTTCAAGCAAACAGGGGAAATACTATTTAAGACTTATTCTATCCAGACACAATATAGGTCTTCAAGCAAACAGGGGAAATACTATTTAAGACCTATTCTATCCAGATACAATATGGGCATTCAAGTAACCAGGGGAAATACTATTTAAGACCTATTCTATCCAGACACAACATAGGCATTCAAGCAAACAGGGGAAATACTATTTAAGACCTATTCTACCCAGATACAATATAGGTCTTCAAGCAAACAGGGGAAATACTTTTAAGACCTATTCTACCCAGACACAATATAGGTCTTCAAGCAAACAGGGGAAATACTATTTAAGACCTATTCTATCCAGACACAACATAGGCATTCAAGCAAACAGGGGAAATACTATTTAAGACCTATTCTATCCAGACACAATATAGGCATTCAAGCAAACAGGGGAAATACTATTTAAGACCTATTCTATCCAGACACAATATAGGCATTCAAGCAAACAGGGGAAATACTACTTAAGACCTATTCTACCCAGACACAACATAGGCATTCAAGCAAACAGGGGAAATACTATTTAAGACCTATTCTATCCAGACACAATATAGGCATTCAAGCAAACAGGGGAAATACTACTTAAGACTTATTCTATCCAGACACAACATAGGCATTCAAGCAAACAGGGGAAATACTATTTAAGACTTATTCTATCCAGACACAATATAGGTCTTCAAGCAAACAGGGGAAATACTATTTAAGACCTATTCTATCCAGATACAATATGGGCATTCAAGTAACCAGGGGAAATACTATTTAAGACCTATTCTACCCAGACACAATATAGGTCTTCAAGCAAACAGGGGAAATACTATTTAAGACCTATTCTACCCAGACACAATATAGGTCTTCAAGCAAACAGGGGAAATACTATTTAAGACCTATTCTATCCAGACACAATATAGGTCTTCAAGCAAACAGGGGAAATACTATTTAAGACCTATTCTATCCAGATACAATATGGGCATTCAAGTAACCAGGGGAAATACTATTTAAGACCTATTCTATCCAGACACAACATAGGCATTCAAGCAAACAGGGGAAATACTATTTAAGACCTATTCTACCCAGATACAATATAGGTCTTCAAGCAAACAGGGGAAATACTTTTAAGACCTATTCTACCCAGACACAATATAGGTCTTCAAGCAAACAGGGAAATACAGGGAAATACTATTTAAGACCTATTCTATCCAGACACAATATAGGCATTCAAGCAAACAGGGGAAATACTATTTAAGACCTATTCTATCCAGACACAACATAGGCATTCAAACAGGGGAAATACAAACAGGGGAAATACTATTTAAGACCTATTCTATCCAGATACAATATGGGCATTCAAGTAACCAGGGGAAATACTATTTAAGACCTATTCTATCCAGACACAACATAGGCATTCAAGCAAACAGGGGAAATACTATTTAAGACCTATTCTACCCAGATACAATATAGGTCTTCAAGCAAACAGGGGAAATACTTTTAAGACCTATTCTACCCAGACACAATATAGGTCTTCAAGCAAACAGGGGAAATACTATTTAAGACCTATTCTATCCAGACACAACATAGGCATTCAAGCAAACAGGGGAAATACTATTTAAGACCTATTCTATCCAGACACAATATAGGCATTCAAGCAAACAGGGGAAATACTACTTAAGACCTATTCTATCCAGACACAACATAGGCATTCAAGCAAACAGGGGAAATACTATTTAAGACCTATTCTATCCAGACACAATATAGGCATTCAAGCAAACAAGGGAAATACTATTTAAGACCTATTCTATCCAGACACAACATAGGCATTCAAGCAAACAGGGGAAATACTATTTAAGACCTATTCTACTCAGACACAATATAGGTCTTCAAGCAAACAGGGGAAATACTATTTAAGACCTATTCTATCCAGATACAATACAGGCATTCAAGTAACCAGGGGAAATACTATTTAAGACCTATTCTACCCAGACACACTACAGTTTTTTGGGACCAATTCTACCTACACTAGTGGTGTTCCGATTAATTGAAATAATCGAAGATTGGTCGCGGTGGCCAAACGACCAAGCTATCAATCACATTTTCTCATAATCGAACACAAACCATTTTGGAACCACTGTAATAGAGTTTGAATTACTTGACGATGGAACATACCTAGGACGTTGTAAGGGCTTGAAAATGTGTTAATTCTTAGAAAAGTCACGTCACTTACTGAAACGTCATGACCGAATATTTCTTGAAAACTCTGGGTAGTTTAAGTTTATTACATATTAGTCATCAGTTAAGAGTAGCAAGTTGCATCATTTTACATTGGATGCGAAATCTGCGCAGTTTCTAAATATAAAAAAAAAAAAACAACAGAGAAACAACGTTTTTTCTTTATACTTATCTGCAATCATACTTGTCATATCTTCCTACAAACCTCTGTTCTAATGGGGCAATATTTCCCGGTTCTCGTAAAATCCCCTAGCGGCAAAAAATCGCAACATGAATTATCTCCCTTCTTTCTATCCAATCAGAACACGTGTTACATCGACTTAGATCCAACTTGACTAAGGGAAGCAAATATGGGGCCACAAATATCCCTCCTCTGCTGGGGACAGGTGTTGATGTGACACACAAGACATTTAATGCCTAGCTTGTCCGTTGTCAACGAGGGCGATGGAGACGCCATTGATATATATCTGCCATTACATGACTGAGTTCTGTCTAGAAGAAACGTTTGAGCATCACGTATAGGAAGAGGTTCTAGTTTTCCCGAAGCCTACGGAAGTTACCGAGGCCTTGCGAATGATGACTTTTGAAACAACGTCGCTGATTGCACAACTAAATCTGATTGCAACCTATCACGAATCCTGAACACTCGTACCATGAAAGGGCCGTATTAGAACAGAGGTTCGTAGGAAGATATGACAAGTAACCTCTGTGGGAAGAGAATGACCTGTAATAACCTGAAGAGGAAATTCTAGAAAATGACGCTAACCAAATGTTTCGATGATTGCTTGCTGGTATTGAACGAATCATCAGTTGTCAGATTTCAACCAATTCCTAACACTACTAAACACACAACAGACATTCAAGCAAACATATATACCATGCCCAAAATAAACTGCCTATGATTTTGACAGATTCACAGTATCAGCAGGGCTCCAGATAATTTTCCAACATCAGGAGTACATACTCCCTTTTTTTTTTCGATATAGGAGTACTGGAAAAACTTAAAGGTCACATGCAACGTAAAACACAACTTTGCAGATTCTGATACCTTTCGGTATGGACTTACCGAAACAAAGCGTCAAAAATGCAAATTCAACTTATAAAGTTGATAAATAACGCGATGAAAAAAAACGCGCGAAATCGGAGTTCAAACGTTTCACTAATTTTCCCCAGACATTTCTGGGGAATACGGGCTTCAACAGCTGGGCTGCGCTCATAGCACGTGCGCAGTGAAATAGGTTCGCGTAACTTGGAAGCGGGCTGTCTGGTGAATACCGGTGAAGGCTTTGGTGTGAGCTATTTTCATAATGTTTTGTTGATATCTCACAGGCGAAGCTTTTGTATGTTATGACAGTAAATAAACTGTTTATATAATTTCATTTGTCTATTTCAGCACACGTTCTTCTTACCGAGTCACTTTCTCAGTTCGATACTTAAAAGCAATGTCATTATTTAGAGTTGACACAATTTTTAACTGTGATATAGATATGTCGCTGTCACAGACAAAACTCAATGTCTTGTTTTATTGACACCTGTGTGTCTGCGTGCCTGTCTGCTAATGACAATATTCAATACACAACTGTGATCACTGACCACATGCAATTTGAACTTAACACCAATCAGGCTATACACCATAAATAAAACGCATTGATTTATGGCCCGAGTTCGGTCTCTGTCACATTATGTAATTACACAGACAGGCAGGTGTGATACTTGAACACATGACATGTTATGATGTCTGTTGATTGCAAAATGTTATACACAAAAAATGAGCATGTATTTACAAAACCCAACTTTCTATATATACACACACAATGAACCGTGAAGGCGGCATCTACTAATGAACCAGCCGTTACACTTGAGTGCACACCCACCCGCTCTGACTGGGTTCGGTATCCCGGCTGCTTCGTTTCGAGGGAGGTAAACCCAAGTACAAAATATTGCACTTTTGATTTGCGATTATACGCTTATAATTTTGTTTATTTGTTTTTTCATAATCAGCAATGCATATTATATGTCATGAAGAAGTGATAATTGTGTCTTAATTATGTTTGATTTTTTGGTTGCATGTGACCTTTAAGAGTACATTTAGAGTACTGAATGGAATTTAATGGCATATCAGTAATCTTGTGTTTCATTTCATATATGCACCACAACAATGCTAGTCTTGTGTAAACAGGTCAATAAATAATAAAACAATACTTTTTCAGATAAATACGCCTGTTACCGATTCTAAGACCGTACACCATTGCCGTGATGCGTATCTGCTGCATTTTCTAAATTATTTCCTACCATATCATGAATATGTTTTATCCGTACATACACCAATTGGTCCGTTATCTGGAGCCCTGATCAGTGTCCAATGTGCATGTGAGGAGCACTAGGACCATACAAGGGAAACTAGGGACCCTAGAATCCTGGACCATGATAACCATAGCAACTCCCACTCACTGGATGTCTCCGTAGAGGAACCGGCAGTCACTGGGCAGAAGGAACCAGTCCAGGTACATCTCCGGGGTGCACACCGTGGTCAGGGTCAAGTGGGAACCATAGCAACCACAGAATATAAACAATAACATCGCCGCCAAAAACGACCGGTGGTTGTTGGCCCCGATACAGTTATCGACCCTGTACAAACAGAAACATGTAATTGAAAATCAAGGTCAGTTATTGCAAGTTACTGAGATAAGTCGTTCATCAGGCTGTATTCTTTTTTAGAATTCAAAATTTAGATGATGATGATGAGAACTTCTCGAGGACCTGATTTAGCAACACAGGGTGCCACTGTACAAAACAACACACTAACACTGTCACAAGTAAAGGATACTGGGGACCAAACCGTCACTAATAATGAGTGCTCTGACAAACATGGGTTCCTGGGGGCCAATTCTTCAACAATATGTAGTGCTCTCACAAGCACAGATTACTGGGGACCAATTCTTTAATACTTGTGAGTACTCTTACAAGCTCAGGTTACCGGGGACCATTTCTTCAACAATATGTAGTGCTTTCACAAGCACAGGTTACCGGGGACCATTTCTTCAACAATATGTAGTGCTTTCACAAGCACAGGTTACCGGGGACCATTTCTTCAACAATATGTAGTGCTTTCACAAGCACAGGTTACTGGGGACCAATTCTTCAACAATATGTAGTGCTTTCACAAGCACAGGTTACTGGGGACCAATTCTTCAACAATATGTAGTGCTCTTACAAGCACAGGTTAGTGGGGACCAATTCTTCAATACTGGTGAGTACTCTTACAAGCTCAGGTTACTGGGGACCATTTCTTCAACAATATGTAGTGCTTTCACAAGCACAGATTAGTGGGGACCAATTCTTCAACAATATGTAGTGCTCTTACAAGCTCAGGTTACAGGGGACCATTTCTTCAACAATATGTAGTGGTCTCACAAGTACAGGTTACTGGGGACCATTTCTTCAACAATATGTAGTGCTTTCACAAGTACAGGTTACCGGGGACCATTTCTTCAACAATATGTAGTGCTCTCAAATGCACAGATTACTGGGGACCAATTCTTCAATACTGGTGAGTACTCTTACAAGCACAGGTTACTGGGGACCATTTCTTCAACAATATGTAGTGCTCCTACAAGCACAGATTAGTGGGGACCAATTCTTCAACAATATGTAGTGCTCTTACAAGCTCAGGTTACAGGGGACCATTTCTTCAACAATATGTAGTGCTCTCACAAGCACAGATTAGTGGGGACCAATTCTTCAACAATATGAAGTGCTCTTACAAGCACAGATTAGTGGGGACCAATTCTTCAATACTGGTGAGTACTCTTACAAGCACAGGTTACTGGGGACCATTTCTTCAACAATATGTAGTGCTTTCACAAGCACAGATTAGTGGGGACCAATTCTTCAACAATATGTAGTGCTCTTACAAGCTCAGGTTACAGGGGACCATTTCTTCAACAATATGTAGTGGTCTCACAAGTACAGGTTACTGGGGACCATTTCTTCAACAATATGTAGTGCTTTCACAAGTACAGGTTACTGGGGACCATTTCTTCAACAATATGTAGTGCTCTCACAAGCACAGATTACTGGGGACCAATTCTTCAATACTGGTGAGTACTCTTACAAGCACAGGTTACTGGGGACCATTTCTTCAACAATATGTAGTGCTCCTACAAGCACAGATTAGTGGGGACCAATTCTTCAACAATATGTAGTGCTCTTACAAGCTCAGGTTACAGGGGACCATTTCTTCAACAATATGTAGTGCTCTCACAAGCACAGATTAGTGGGGACCAATTCTTCAACAATATGAAGTGCTCTTACAAGCACAGATTAGTGGGGACCAATTCTTCAATACTGGTGAGTACTCTTACAAGCACAGGTTACTGGGGACCATTTCTTCAACAATATGTAGTGCTTTCACAAGCACAGATTAGTGGGGACCAATTCTTCAACAATATGTAGTGCTCTTACAAGCTCAGGTTACAGGGGACCATTTCTTCAACAATATGTAGTGGTCTCACAGAGTACAGGTTACTGGGGACCATTTCTTCAACAATATGTAGTGCTTTCACAAGTACAGGTTACTGGGGACCATTTCTTCAACAATATGTAGTGCTCTCACAAGCACAGATTACTGGGGACCAATTCTTCAATACTGGTGAGTACTCTTACAAGCACAGGTTACTGGGGACCATTTCTTCAACAATATGTAGTGCTCCTACAAGCACAGATTAGTGGGGACCAATTCTTCAACAATATGTAGTGCTCTTACAAGCTCAGGTTACAGGGGACCATTTCTTTAACAATATGTAGTGCTCTCACAAGCACAGATTAGTGGGGACCAATTCTTCAACAATATGAAGTGCTCTTACAAGCACAGATTAGTGGGGACAAATTCTTCAATACTGGTGAGTGCTCTCACAAGCACAGGTTAATGGGGAATAATTCTTCAATACTGGTGAGTGCTCTCACAAGCACAGGTTAATGGGGAATAATTCTTCAATACTGGTGAGTGCTCTCACAAGCACAGGTTAATGGGGAATAATTCTTTAATACTGGTGAGTGCTCTCACAAGCACAGGTTAATGGGGAATAATTCTTCAATACTGGTGAGTGCTCTCACAAGCACAGGTTAATGGGGAATAATTCTTCAATACTGCTGAGTGCTCTTACAAACACAGGTTTCTGGGCACCAGTTATTCACTGACAAGGAAGCGCTCTATTGAAATCCAACATACCAGACACAGTGGTGATCACGGACAGAGATGCAAGATCTGCACACAGTGCAGTGGCCTGAGCGTGCAGGTCGGTGAGTGTTGCAGTCATTGCACTGCATCTGCAGGTGCCCCTCTGGAACACAAACACTTCAAGTCACAGGTCAATAACAGTTCGTATGTTGTTATCATCACACTCAGTACTATTCCAGATATATGACCGCGGCCTGTAAATAATCCTGACTGGTCCCGACAATTCAGTGGTCAACATGACCAACATCCAATAGGATCAGGATGCAATGATCTGCAATCAACCTAAGACCATGACCCTTTAGTTTCCATAGGCCATGATAAAAAAAACAACAGATCCAAACAATAGTACTACACTAACCAAAATGTCTACTACATTTTACTCATTTCCAGATCCTGGGCACATGAATTTTCATACATAGTCTGTTTGACTTCATTTGAGACCAATGAATTACTAACACAAAATCGAATAATTGCAACAAAACCACATTTTGCACTGTCACATGAAATCGACAGACCTGGCTGTTCTACCAGCAAGTGGTCCCCCCTCATAAGACATAGCGAAAAGTGACAACAAAATAATGATTGTTTGTTAAACAACATTTTTATTCGGGTGTCCAAAATCATCAGAGTTGGTCTGTCATCGATCTCAAATGAAATCAAACGGACTGTAGGTTAGAAAGATTTAGACAATAACTACCGAGTGACAGGGGATGACAAACTATATATACAGTCAAGCCGCGTTAAGCCGCACACTTCCGTTTTTATCAAAAACGTTTGGATAGTGAAACGTACGGACTACTGAAACGAACCATTACATACACCACTACAGTAGAAGTAAGTGCAGCAAGTAAGCATGAGAGGTTTTATTCAAACTAACAAAACGTCAGACCTACTAATTGATTAAAATCACAAACTAACGCCATGTTCAACTCAGAAGTGTGACCTCACTTATCAATTACCATTGAGGTTTACCGGTGAAGATCAGCCCTAATCAATGGTGCTCAGAAGGTTAGTGGATTATACGAACCTTATTGATGTACCACCGGATTAATGAAGCAAAACCAAGTGTAATTAGCTAATCCGTTACAGCTAATTAACGTCCTGATCCGGAGAGTGAAGCACCAGATTAATGAATCAACAGTTAATGAGTTTACATAGTAAACAAGATTAGTTACAGCCAGCTACCATTCGGATATCGTGGGAATCGGATTATCGGAGTCCGGACTATCGCGGCCTGACTGTATTATGATATTTGTATAGCTCCAATATCCAGCTCAGCTCAGCTGCTCAAAGGCACTTTGTTTTTCCCTTGAGCATTGGATGTCAACCTCAATGGCACATCGTATTTTTCAATCTCAACTCCAGGGGACCATACAACTCTTGCAGTCATTTAGGCGCACCGAGTTAAAGTGGCTTTCCCATCATTACGAGGTACCCATTCACAGCTGGGTGGACTGGGACACATAGTCACAGTACTTTGTACAAGTTTACTGCACGTTGCTGTTCCCGCAACTAACTGTTTGCACATATTCATGGTCATTTACCGACGGATTTGTGGGTTCTTTTAAGTGCACAGGGTTGTGTACTGTACACTAGGGGATGTGAGTGAGTGAGTTCAGTTTTACGCCACACCCAGCAATATTACAGCTATATGGTGGCAGACTTTAAATATTCGAGTCTCGACCAGACAATCCGGTGATCAAGCGCATGAGCTTCGATCTGCGCAATCGGGAACCAATGACATGTGTCATCCACATCAGCATGCCGGACCACCCAATCTCGTTAGTAGACAAGCATGGGTTACTGAAGATCAATATTCTAACCCGGACCTTCACAGGTAACTAGGGGTTGTGACAACACTGAAAGAGTCTGCACACAAAATTGACTCGAAGGTTTTACACTCAGTCGGCGGTGGGCCCAATCCCGGTACCTCAAGCTCGCTGGATAACTACTCTGGTGCCTCAGATCGCTCGTCCACCGCGCCCCATGTTGTACATCTATTATCTTTCCAAACTTACATTGATTTCATAATTCTCGAGCCTTGGCAGAGGGTGTTAACAAACTATTTTGAACCAACGTCAAAACTGATCATGGATTGCACATAAAATCTTGAAATGTAACCTTCTTCCCAACACAACTTCTCACCTTTGATTGGCCGAGAATCCACCCATGTGACTTGCTGAGCCCGAGAGAAAGGAGTCCTCCATGACAGATGATGCCAGACTTGGTATCTCATTATACACATTTTGTCCACTACCATTCATTTTTATTTCAATATCCCCATTTTCACGTTTACTATCACCATTGGGGAGATACTTTGTCTTCATCTCCCTATGTCTGAGGAGCTGTGTTTTAAATCGTCCAGGGTTCCGTCGAACTTTGCTCAGATAATAAAACATCAACACAACCGACGTGGACAGGAGGAGGATCTCCCAGAGCAGAATTTCTCGGAACGGAATCACACAAGCAATGAAGATGAGGACACAGAAAACAACAGATGTACAACCCCAGAGAAAGAAGAATTGTGTTTGATGATTCCCCCGTCCGTTTCCATATGAAGTAAAACGTCAGCATAAACATTGGCATGAACATAAGCATCATCACTGTGGCAAAGAAGCTGATCGTCCCGATGAGAAGACACACAGGTACCATGACTATGGGGGTAATGGTGTCCATCCGGATCTTTACTGCACCCTTTCCAGAGCACCATGGGAATCGACAGCGGTCAGCAAACATTGAAATGATCTGCTGCATTGTGGAGTTGGATACTGGTCGACACGTTATGCATCTGAAACATTTGGATAGAGAATGATAACTGTGACTATTTTAGGGATTGGGATAGGGAACTTTGACAATGGGCCATTTTCAGGATTATAAGCAATTTTCTGAATTTAGAATGGGCCACTGTCCTTGTATCAAAAGTAAACTTCAAAATTTTAATGGGCCATTTCATATTCTAATGTGCAAAATGGCCCATGGCCCCTGCCTTTCCCAATCCCTGCGATATTTACAGCTAGGATCACTATACATTCATGAAATCAATGCGTTGGGGCATGACATAACCATTTACAGCCTTGATCACTTAAAAGTCTTTGAAATCCTGGAAGTTCAGTCAATGGAATTGGGCATGACAAAATTATTTACAGCTATCAGTTAAGTCTTTGATATCCTGGAAATTAAGTCACTGCATTTGGGCATGAAATGTCAAAAGGTAAATGCAATGACCTTTGACTTATTCAATATTTTTCAATTTTTTTATGTTTTTCTAATTCTAAAAATTCTCAGCAATATTCCAGCAATATGGCAGCAGTCTGTAAATAATAGAGTTTGGACCAGACAATCCAGTGATCAACAGCATCGATCCATGCAATTGGGAACAGATGACATGTGTCAACCAAGTCACCTAGCCTGACCACCTGATCCCGTTAGTTGCCTTTTAAGACAAGCATGGGTTACTGAAGATCAATTCTAACCCGGATCTTCAAGAGTTGAAGAAAGAGTACCTAAATTAATACATTATACTCCAGCACACAGTACTTCTGTTTGAAGATAACAGGGCGCCTTGATTGAATCAAGAACACCTATAAGAACCATTTACTATAGCTGACTTTGTTTTTTGTTGTTTTGTAACATAACCCAGAAATATTCGATGGCTCCGAGAACAACCATGGCTTCGAGAACAGAATTTACGTAAGTACATATACATAACATACCAGTTTGTCTGGAGAGAATACTTTACACAGATAGTTCACTGATACGTTACCATGGTTACTAGAGGTGACTATTGGGGGGAAACCACTATTGCGATAACAATAGTCTATTGCAACATACCATTGCGATAGCGAGAGTTTATTGCCACCAATAGTTTTTCTCCTTGAATTGTCTCATATGAAGTCATTTCCCAAATGAATGTATAGTTTAAATGAAATAAACATAAGTTGAAGAAGTTTTAGTCTCTCTTAATAACTGACAAGAAACTTGAAACCCAGATCAAGTGGAAAGTTAAAACATAAACTCAATGAAGTCATGTCTGCAGACAAACAAAACACAAACACAAAACAACATAAATATTTAATAAAACAAAGTCAATTAATAAACTATCGATAGTCACACATACTATCGGTGCATCGATAGTTTTTCGTTTCTACAATCGATTAATATCCATCGGAGACTCAACAATTGCAATCCATCGATCGATTGTTAGAGCCCTAATGGTTACTGCACCCACCTATCTGCCACTTCATCATAAATATTTAATAAACACAAAGTCAATTAATAAACTATCGATAGTCACACATACTATGGATGCATCGATAGTTTTTCGCTTCTACAATCGATTAATATCCATCGGAGACTCAACAATTGCAATCCATCGATCGATTGTTAGAGCCCTAATGGTTACTGCACCCACCTATCTGCCGCTTCATCATAAATATTTAATAAACACAAAGTCAATTAATAAACTATCGATAGTCACACATACTATCGATGCATTGATAGTTTTTCGTTTCTACAATCGATTAATATCCATCGGAGACTCAACAATTGCAATCCATCGATTGTCTGATGCATCGTTAGAGCCCTAATGGTTACTGCACCCACCTATCTGCCACTTCATCATAAATATTTAAAGAACACAAAGTCAATTAATAAACTATCGATAGTCACACATACTATCGATGCATCGATAGTTTTTCGCTTCTACAATCGATTAATATCCATTGGAGACTCAACAATTGCAATTCATCGATTGTCTGATGCATCGTTAGAGCCCTAACGGTTACTGCACCCACCTATCTGCCGCTTCATCATAAATATTTAATAAACACAAAGTCAATTAATAAACTATCGATAGTCACACATACTATGGATGCATTGATAGTTTTTCGCTTCTACAATCGATTAATATCCATCGGAGACTCAACAATTGCAATCCATCGATTGTCTGATGCATCGTTAGAGCCCTAATGGTTACTGCACCCACCTATCTGCCACTTCATCATAAATATTTAATAAACACAAAGTCAATTAATAAACTATCGATAGTCACACATACTATCGATGCATTGATAGTTTTTCGTTTCTACAATCGATTAATATCCATCGGAGACTCAACAATTGCAATCCATCGATTGTCTGATGCATCGTTAGAGCCCTAATGGTTACTGCACCCACCTATCTGCCGCTTCATCATAAATATTTAATAAACACAAAGTCAATTAATAAACTATCGATAGTCACACATACTATGGATGCATCGATAGTTTTTCGTTTCTACAATCGATTAATATCCATCGGAGACTCAACAATTGCAATCCATCGATAGTTTGATGCATCGTTAGAGCCCTAATGGTTACTGCACCCACCTATCTGCCACTTCATCATAAATATTTAATAAACACAAAGTCAATTAATAAACTATCGATAGTCACACATACTATCGATGCATTGATAGTTTTTCGCTTCTACAATCGATTAATATCCATCGGAGACTCAACAATTGCAATCCATCGATAGTTTGATGCATCGTTAGAGCCCTAATGGTTACTGCACCCACCTATCTGCCGCTTCATCATAAATATTTAATAAACACAAAGTCAATTAATAAACTATCGATAGTCACACATACTATCGATGCATCGATAGTTTTTCGCTTCTACAATCGATTAATATCCATTGGAGACTCAACAATTGCAATCCATCGATCGATTGTTAGAGCCCTAATGGTTACTGCACCCACCTATCTGCCGCTTCATCATAAATATTTAATAAACACAAAGTCAATTAATAAACTATCGATAGTCACACATACTATCGATGCATTGATAGTTTTTCGCTTCTACAATCGATTAATATCCATCGGAGACTCAACAATTGCAATCCATCGATAGTTTGATGCATCGTTAGAGCCCTAATGGTTACTGCACCCACCTATCTGCCGCTTCATCCAATGCCTGACAGTCACAGCAGCATGCCAAGATGTGACTCCTCTCGCCGCTAGCATTCTCATACTCACAGCAACAAAAGGCATTAAAATCAGTTGAATGAGCTGAAGACATCTTTTGGATGATCCATCATTACCTGAAACCAAACACAGTTGTCAGTGGTACCAGGTACTAGTTAGTCAGGCTGAAGGGGTCATTGTCGACATTCCTACTACTGAGTAAGTACCCAGGAACATCTGCGTATGCCAAAAAGTACGCAGAGACTCTGAAAGCTACCCCTGTATACCCAAATGTACCCCTCCACAGCAAGCTGTATTCCTGGACCAGTACCAGCTACATGCAGATTGTTTTCTTTAGGCTTCATGCAACTATGAATTATGGACCGACTGGGTGACCAAGTCCTTTACCGATGTTATAACCTAAATGTACCCGTAGCCATCATTTGTCTCATAGCTTTCTGTCTTCCTTAGCCTTTGCCAGCTACACGTAGATCGTATTCCTTTAACAAACGATCATAGATTCAAATCGCTATTATTGGTTTGTATTACAAGGGGGTAAAGCGCAGTAGTTGGTACACTGAAACAAATGCATGTGCGGTATGTGATAATAATACCAATAATTGCGATTTGAAACTATGATCGTTTGCTAAACAACTTTTATCCAAAGTTTAATAAAATTCTGATATTTAAATTTTCAGTTGGCAAGGTAAAATTATGAGGATTCGCAATCTTAATTTCACTTTATTTGATTTACATTTTTGTTTAAAGTGAAATTCATCGGTACGTTTTCACTGCAAACAGACCATAATAAGTATTCACAGGATAATAACTGTGAAACTGTTTATGAAACTCTCCGTAAAGGAAACTCTCCGTAAAGGAAACTCTCCATAAAGGAAACTGTCCGTAAAGGAAACTCTCCATAAAGGAAACTCTCCGTAAAGGAAACTCTCCATAAAGGTGTGAGAATACAAATAGTTAAATAACTCATGCTGAATCAAAAGGAATGATTTAGGATCATAAACACTGGCAAGCACGCACAATGCATGTCTATTATGACCAAATTTGAAACAATTTCTTCTAAACTTAAGCACACACAGGACAATGTGTAACATTATCATCATTCACATGTATGGAGAAGAGGAATAACATAACATTACCATCATCTCATGTATGGAGAAGAGGAAGAATTTAACATCACCATCATCACAAGCATGGAGAAGAATGAGTGAGTTTAGTTTGACAACACTTTTAGCAATATTCCAGCAATATCACTGCGGGGGACAACAGAAATGGGCTTCACACACTGTACCCATGTGGGGAATCGAACCCAGGTTTTCCGCGTGACAAGCGAACGTTTCAACCACAGGACTACCTCACCGCCCCCATGGAGAAGAGGAATAACATCACCACTTATGAAAGCCACAGGAAACACAGATACATCATTGTAACTCTGCCTTAGACTGCAAGCCCCATCACCACGCAATGCAGCTGGAGGGAGTAAGGGAGAATGATATGTTGAAGGTAATGCAGTGATATATATACATGGCCAACAACTATGTCATGACATTTGAAAGCTGTGAACAGAACATTAGTCACGAAACATTAATCATGCATTATGATGCAAGACAGATGTTCCATGTTCATCAAGTGGGATTTAATGTAGCATTCATGTTTACTGCCCTACTAGATATATTCATGTGTGTGTTGCGCTGCTTATACTAGCTCTTGTTGGGCTGCTTATACTAGCCCTTGTTGGGCTGCTTATACTAGCTCTTGTTGGGCTGCTTATACTAGCCCTTGTTGGGCTGCTTATACTAGCCCTTGTTGCGCTGCTTATACTAGCCCTTGTTGGGCTGCTTATACTAGCCCTTGTTGGGCTGCTGCTTATACTAGCCCTTGTTGGGCTGCTTATACTAGCCCTTGTTGGGCTGCTTATACTAGCTCTTGTTGGGCTGCTTATACTAGCCCTTGTTGGGCTGCTTATACTAGCTCTTGTTGGGCTGCTTATACTAGCCCTTGTCGGGCTTGTTGGGCTGCTTATACTAGCCCTTGTTGGGCTGCTTATACTAGCCCTTGTTGGGCTGCTTATACTAGCTCTTGTTGGGCTGCTTATACTAGCTCTTGTTGGGCTGCTTATACTAGCCTTATACTAGCCCTTGTTGGGCTGCTTATACTAGCTCTTGTTGGGCTGCTTATACTAGCTCTTGTTGGGCTGCTTATACTAGCCTTATACTAGCCCTTGTTGGGCTGCTTATACTAGCTCTTGTTGGGCTGCATATACTAGCCCTTGTTGGGCTGCTTATACTAGCCCTTGTTGCGCTTCTTATACTAGCCCTTGTTGGGCTGCTTATACTAGCTCTTGTTGGGCTGCTTATACTAGCCCTTGTTGGGCTGCTTATACTAGCCCTTGTTGGGCTGCTTATACTAGCCCTTGTTGGGCTGCTTATACTAGCCTTATACTAGCCCTTGTTGGGCTGCTAATACTAGCCGTTGTTGGGCTGCTTATACTAGCCTTATACTAGCCCTTGTTGGGCTGCTTATACTAGCCCTTGTTGGGCTGCTTATACTAGCCCTTGTTGGGCTGCTTATACTAGCCCTTGTTGGGCTGCTTATACTAGCCCTTGTTGGGCTGCTTATACTAGCCCTTGTTGGGCTGCTTATACTAGCTCTTGTTATTGCTTATACTAGCCCTTGTTGGGCTGCTTATACTAGCTCTTGTTGGGCTGCATATACTAGCCCTTGTTGGGCTGCTTATACTAGCCCTTGTTGGGCTGCTTATACTAGCCCTTGTTGGGCTGCTTATACTAGCCCTTGTTGGGCTGCTTATACTAGCTCTTGTTGGGCTGCTTATACTAGCCCTTGTTGGGCTGCTTATACTAGCCCTTGTTGGGCTGCTTATACTAGCCCTTGTTGGGCTGCTTATACTAGCCCTTGTTGGGCTGCTTATACTTAAGAAATACAGTTCGCTTTACCACCATGTATAGAGTAATAAAGCACACTTTCGCCTCGAACTATTATAGTTAAAGCACAAGGACGCTTACATTGTGACGTAATGCAAAAAGTGCACATTATCGTCTGGTAGAGTACTGTCGGCGCCTTTGATCTTTCACGGAAGCTGCTTATACTAGCTCTGATATGCAGTTTGATAACGCTACCTCAACTGAGCATGCTGAGTGAGTGAGGGGCTTAAAGCCGCCTTTAGCAATATTCCAGCAATATCTCTCCGGGGGACACCAGAAATGGGCTTCACACATTGCACCCATGTAAGGATTCAAACCCAGGCATTCGGCCTGACGAGCGAACACTTTAAGTTAACCACATGGCTACCCCACCAACCCCTCAGTGATCATGAGAACCAGGATGTAATTTTGATAAAATTACCCCCCTCAATCGTTCACAGTTACTTTGCATAGAACAAGTCCACCTGTAGACTAACAACTAGTCTCTGAAATGAACATATTTTACTGAAAAAAGTTCATAGTAAAACAAAAATAAAATATAATGAAAAGGAGCCCTGAGACTTTCTTAGCTGAGGAAATCTAGACTTGCCACATTTTAGTCTCTGAAATGAACATATTTTACTGAAAAAAGTTCATAGTAAAACAAAAATAAAATATAATGAAAAGGAGCCCTGAGACTTTCTTAGCTGAGGAAATCTAGACATGCCACATTTTCTAGACTTGCGTTGGCTTTCTTGGATATGTTTGCTTCAGGGTCTGTACGACAGACTAGTCCACCTGTTACATTGGCCTCTAAGCAGATCTTGATAAACAGCAGTGATAACACATATTTTCACCACAACAGTCAGGCCTCAGAATCAATAAAGGTAACTGCCGTTAGCCTGGTGAGCAGGCACAAGAGCAGAATACTGAAATAAATATAAAACAGTAAATAGTTACCTTTCCAAAGATACAGAGGCAGGTTGATACTGCAGCAGAGGGCTCAAAAGCCATCTGGTCATGAACTAGGAAACTGTTTTACACACTACAAGGCAGAAAGGTGTTAACAACAGGAGGAAGTTTTGGTCACCATGGCTATGCATGCTGCTTGTATTCTCTAGGTTTTGGAATAGTTTGGCAATGCCAAGGTGTTGGTGATGTGGGTTGCTTTATAAATGAATTTAAGCTTAGGGTTAAAGATTGTTATACACAAACATGGTATTCTGAGGTGTCAAACTGTTCCAAACTAAATTTTTATGCAGAGTTCAAAGTGTCCCTCTTTCCCGAGCTATACCTAAACAGTTTACGTAAAGAATACGCACGCATGCTTACCTTGTTCAGAATCGGCGAAACACTCGATAAAATGCAAAATACAGGAAGGAGGCAGGGTATGGACAAAACATCCGTTTTGTCCTGTTTATCATGATATACGTCTTAAATATTTTCCTTATTTACCAGTGGGCACTATCAGTCACAGAGAGAATCTTGTACTGACTGACTGACTGAGTTTGGTTTTACACCGCTTTTAGCAATATTCCAGCAACATCACGGCGGGGGACACCAGAAATGGGCTTCACACATTGTGCGAGAATCTTGTAAGAATGCTACAGTCCTTTGATGTTTTATTGTTAAAAAACCTGGAAAGTTTTGTGAAAGACGCTGTCAGTCTACGATCGTCATATCTTTAAAATTTAGGAAATGCAGCACCAATTGTAAATATTTGCATATAATATGTACGTGGGCCTGTGGCCTTATTACTGAAATAAATGAATGAATGCTGCTTCAGTACAGTAATTACAGCAATTACTCCAAAACCTCAAGTTCTTTGTTTCAATAAAACAATCAATACGATTTTATATAACTCTGTGAATAACAAAGTCATGATAACTAGCATAATAAATTGGCAGTCCTACGATAAAATGAATTGTTTAATTGATGTGTTCAGTGATGCATCAAACACACTGTGGTTGCTGTATGTGCCACACAGAAATACTCGAAGTTGACTGGCTGGTATGTGGTCAGGGGGTTATGCATTGCAACAGGGATATATAGAGATGGAAAGTCACAAGTTTCTAGTTTGGGACAGTTATGTTTGATGTAATTCTGAAACTTTTCACTTTCAGATGTATATAACTGTTTGAGCTGCGGTCATCTCTTTTTAAATATTGCAAATACTCAAATCTGAAATAGCACTTCCTAGGACTGCATTTATGATACAAGTACCCCAAAACACTCATCCCCATTCCAAAAGACAATGAAACAAAATCTCCCACAAGATTTTACATATAAGCAAGAGCTTTCCTTTCCTTTAAAACGGAATATTCCAGCAAATCACTCCGGGAAACACCACAAATGGGCTTCACACATTGCACCCTTTATTGTCAGTGTTGTTACAATATAGCAAAACTGATGACACTATTGATGATGATTACACACAATTAGATGGATCTGATGGAATCTATCATATACATAAGTCATGAATCCAGCTTCAATAATGTGTACAACTCTATATTCTTCCTCTCGGCATATAATCATGATAATGGGACACATGTAGCCCTGCATTAGCATGAAACTTCACCCAGTGATGACCTTATGTTGCAATAAAAGATATGTTCTTGATGTTTTATAATACATTCTACATACAAGGTATGGGACCCTTAAATCAAACATGCGCCAGTTCCCATTCACACGATACAATCGCGGTCAAGGAATGGAGATTACTCTTTTTTTTCTTTTCACAGAGAGATCTTCACCTCTTAGACGTACCTGCACATCAATCGAAAGGTAACAGTTCACACCTGGCAGGTACGCCATAGGTACATATACCACACAAGGTCAACCAGTAAGTCACGTGACATGTAAAGCGAAGCCGGGTGGACTGGCAGAAATATTCAGTAATGTCGGTGTATGGATTGGGTAAAACGTTTCAAGAGCTATGAGTATGAAGCAGATTTCACTCTGATAACAAACAAGTCTTGAGCAGATACTGATTGACATTAAGAACAGCAGACCACACTGTTGGGTTAAAATTACACAGTTCGCCCAGCCTTGCACATGTAGCTGCCCCTCATGTCCAACATAGATTGGGGGACCTATTTTAACCTCAATAACACTGAAAGACTTGTCTGCTACCTATCGTGCGTATTATGCACATGAGACACGTTTGACTGAATATAAGTGAAAAGTGATTTCTTTATTTGGGTATTGCAACATCATTGGGGGCCCACCATTGACAAAAATAAATTAACCTACACGTTTGAGAATATGGGTGGGTCACTCTGTCCTAAATTTCACAATCCTTTCCACATGATAAGCAGTTTACTGGAAACTCACTTGCAGTCATTAGGAACTATTCACGTAACCATGGAAGCTTTGATAATATGGTCAATCTGATTTTTAACATGCGTTGTCAGCTTGACAGGAAACAATTTCGATGAGCAATATCCTTGTCAATCTTACACAACTTATGACTATTCGTATATTTACTTGTACTTTTGACACCCACCTCACCGGTGGTCACGATGGCTGACGCTTCCGTTATAACAAAAACTGTCAATCGTAGGCGATTAAAAAATATACATGCATCAAAAATACCTGAAATGAATCCTGTAAACCTGCTACTATTCACACACACTGAATTATGATGTAAAATACCTTTCAAATGTCGAAATTTTCTTAAGAAAAGTTGCAATAACAACAAGAATACTGCATCACCATGACATGTGTATCCAAAATGAAGGCAGGAAATATGAAACGGATGTTTATTATTTCATAAATAATAAAACGATTATTAGTCAATATAACCATTCAAAAGCATGCCTATATTTATTACTATAGGTTATCCATTAACTATCTTAAACATTGGTCAGGTAATTGTATATATTAATATTGAGGATTACTATCCGTAATAGTTTAAATGGTGAATTTGTACAAACCTGTCTTTCTTTACCTTCGAGGCGAAAGAGTCTAACATACCAATTATCCCCCCTTTAATTCCGTCTTCCCTACAAGCTGTCAAGGTCTTTTCATTTTTTTATAACAACGAGCAATGCTATTATCGAGAACGATATAGATATTTCAGATTTTGAACGAAAGTAAACAGCAAGGGTTTAATTGCGATTACTAAGACTCTACGGAACAGAAAAAGTGAATGGTATAATGGTAGGGTTGGTATATAGTTAACAAATACGACGAAACCGTTGGGATGTGTTTTGTGAGGGTTCACGTTGTTATGTCATGATATCCAAGCCACCCTGAACAGGCATAAAAAAGTAAAAGTCACGTAATTAATTAAAGTTCTGATAACACATATTGACTGCCAAACTGCCATCGCCATATTTTATCGGTATTTACACAATTACTCCTCCATTCGTTAAATTAATGAAACAGAATTAATTATGATACTTAATTAGCTATTCGCCGATGTGTCAAGCCCATTCACTGCCGCCAATCATGTTTTTTTATATAACAAGGAAGGGAAGGGAAGGGAATCATGGTACTGGTAGTACAAATAGATGTTTTCTCACAACTAACTGTAACATATATCGCGATTTAGAATTTCTCATGTCATTCGTGAAATAATATAGATTCATATCATACAGTAACCTCGAATAATTGATTGTGTGACTATTTGAGTGTTTCTTTCACTGTAGATTGATAGGGAATGAAACAATTAATGACTTGAAAACTTGAACTTGCTTTTATAGGCCTACAGATCGTGTGACATCCCTAAATTTTTATAGGGTTCATAACTTTATCTTTAATTTTTCTCCTATGTTACTTACCGTGGAAAATTTTCTTTTGCTGTCCTTTATTGTTGTTAAATACCGTGGAGAAAATATACCGGAATTGTAATTGACCGGAACAACGCACTTGTGATACTGATGTATTGGCGATAAATGTTCGCTTGCCAGTAGCAATCATTCTGGTCGTTGTGATCATTTTGTTATTCTCTGTGAACAGATCAGAACGGCTAAAGGACAAAAGGGCAAAATTTGAAAAAAGTCAAAAGGGCCAAAGAAAAGTCAAAAGGGCCAAGAGAAAGTCAAAAGGGCCATCACATCAATAACGAATGATATCGAATAATATCATTTCTAGGGGTGACTACTGAGGGCTACTATTGCAATAGTTGTTGTTGTCTCATTTGAAGTCATTTCCCAAATGAATGTATAGTTTATATGAAATAATAACAAGTTGAAGTAGTTTCAGTCTCTTTTAATAACCGACCAGAAACTTGAAACCCAGATCAAGTAAACAGTTAAAATGAAGCTGCACGTTTATCAACGGTATCAATTACTAAACTATCGATAGTCATACATACTATCGATGCATCGATAGTTTTTTCGTTTCTACCATCGACTAATTGCTATAGGGGATTCAACAGTTCAACAATCGATAGTTCGATGCATCGTTACAGCCCTAATCATTCCCGTTCTGGAGATTCTAAATTCTATGCTGTTTGAAAAAAGTGACTGTGGATCTGGGTTGGCGGCTTCTTTGGGTAGCATGGGTGAGCATCTCCTGAGATAGTCGTAACGCTAGGACAGCTTTGTGAAAGGTGACCAAGTAGTATGGCGTAGCCTTTCGGTCAAAGCGTCATCTCGTCAGGCCGGAGTCCTGGGTTTGATTCCCTACATGGACACAATGTGTGAAGCCCACTCCTTTTGCCCCCGAACGTGATATTGCTGGAATATTGCTAAAAGCAGCGTACAACCCAACTCACTCACTCAAAAGAGACCAATGCTCTGAGACCAATTTGCTATGTCAGTGTGGCGTGATCCAGGTCGTGGCCACTTCCTCTAGGCTACTGTACATCTTCACGTATCCAAGGACACCGTCGATATCCCATTGAGCACGTGCCCCGCTGTGGGGAGGGGTTTAACCCGAGACAAGTGGCCAAACTCGACGAGTCTCTGTAATTACAGCCGGCAGTCGAGAGGACAGTTAAGGGACGTCGCGACCAGGTCGCATAACTCTGATATTTTCATATACGATCAATCCTAACTGCAATGACGTCTGTACGTTTGTTGTTTTACGCCGCACGCACATTATTCAATGAAATGATGTTGGCTCGTAAATAATCGAATCTGATGAAAATAATCCATTGGGTGACATCATGGGCATCGACATACGTAGATGGGACATGATGGTCTGCACTGACCAGTAGGGCTGCGCAATATAACCGGTTCAGACATGAAAACGATTTGTATTGCGATACACTGATCGAAAACCGGTATTTTGACATGCATTCGGAAAACTTCGTAACACTCGGAAATCTTCGGATATTTCCGTTTTTTTTTAATTGTTCTTTTCCTTGTTTCATTAGTGCCAAATGTTACTTACATTTTTATTTTGTCATGATTAAAAGTTTTTATAAAAGGTTAATCAATCCTAGTGAATTTGTTGTGTTTTTGCTTTATAATCAAGCATTAACTCGATTATAAGTAGTTTTTGTTAAAAACATAATCCTTGCAATATATTGCATTCTAAGATGCCTAGCGGTTAGAACAATCGAAAAAAAAATACATTATCAGACAATAAAGGTATAGTTTTTTTGATGACGTAACAATTGAATGACGTTATCCCGTCACTGCGCCATTCTAGTGTGCCCCCTCGTAATCGAACCATTTTACATTACGTCACAATGTAAGCGACGTCACGATGCATGTCAATTGTCATCGCCTCGTACAGCCTCCTACAGTAAACTACTGCGTTGCATCCCGTTTCTTGGCTTGCAGTTGCTTCACTCACCTAACATCACTGGTGGAAACATTACGTTTATGTTTTCTGACTTTTTAAATGTCTCAATTCGACTCGCAAGTTTTCAGCGACACGGTAACGTTCGCAATGTTTACATTCCCACAATGCAATCGTGGAATGTCGCTAGACTACTCAGCTTCGACTGGATGTACATACGTTGGTAGTAGAAATGCGACGTTCACATGGTTTACGTTAATCAAAGATGTAATTAAAATACTTTAGAGAAGATATTTAATCCGAACGTAAACCGTCATGAAACTGTTTATCATTTGTTTTTCTGGTAACGTTCGTCTTAACGTAGGGGGGCAGACACATCAATAGAACAGCGCGCCAGTTAGCCCTGTGCGAGGATTCTTAATTTAGGTCACCGACACCGCCGTTTGTTTTCTGCCTTAAATAAATCGTAATTATCCTAAGAAAGTATTAAATTTGGCATCTTAGAAAAGAAATACAGTTCGCTCTACCACCATGTATAGTGTAATAAAACACACTTTTGCCCTGAACTATTATAGTTAAAGCACGAGGACGCTTGCGTCCGAGTGCTTTAACGTCATATAGTATTTCTTAAATACATATCGCAATATATGCTTCCGCATCGCAATATTTCGCAATATAAAAATTCTCTGCAATACCCACCCCTACTGACCAGTGACACCGTATTGGTCGGTTGGTTGGCAGGTATTTATTGTGAGAGTTGGACAAAGCCATGTTTTGTTTGTTTATTTGTTTGTTGTTTAACGCCGCACTCAGCAATATTCCAGCTACGTGGCAGCAGTTGGGATACTACGACGTGCATATTAGTCAAGTCAGTGAATCTTACCCCCGATCCCGTTCGTCGCCTGGGTTCCCTAATACCAGTTCTACTGGGCGAGTGAGTGAGTGAGTCTGGTTTTAGGCCGCTTCCAGTAATATAATATTATTCCAGCAACATCAGTGCGAGGGCTTCACACATTGTACCCTTGGTGGAATCGAACCCGTATCTTCTGCGTGACGAACGAACGTTTCAACCACTATGTGACCCCACCTCCCCAGCTTTATCTGGTGTATGAAGGCAGCTGACTCCATACTTAAGGATGGTGAGGCTTCTGTAATACATTATCTGTTTATTTAGACCGATCAAATACGGGTCTCCATACTTGCAAGATTAAATACCACGTCCAGTAGGTTTTCACTTTTCACTGTTTTTATTTGCTCCCGGCGATGAGATTGTTTGAGTCGTGAGTGAGTGAGTTTAGTTTTACACCGCACTCAGCAATATTCCATCTATATGGCTGTGGTTTGTAAATAATCGAGTCATGTGTCAACCAAATCAGCGAGCCTTACCACCCGATCCCGTTAGTCACATCTCACGACAAGCATGGGGTACTGAAGATCAATTCTAACCCGGATCTTCACGGGTGTTAGAGTTGTGAAGAACTGGCTATAAGCTGTGAGCTGAAGGCACGCAGAAAGAATTCATTGTGCTCTTATACATAAGACTGTAAGACATGGTAAGCACTGATCATAGCTGATTCCATATTGGTCCGTGCAGAAAAAAATGCTTTGGCAAAAGGTTAACTATCAGCCTAAAAAAGCCAAGGAGCGTTTTGTAAAGATCATTAAAGATCATCATCTCGATGTATTTGAATACCTGCTTCAGTTGTTTGCATTTTTGTGTCGTTTTCTTTGAAGGTTCTTGCTCACGCAGGTATTTTGGTTACTCCATGTTCTGTGATGTTTCTCTAGTGTGCACAGCGTATCACTGTACAAGAGGAAAGAAGTAATAGCTATATCAGATATCCAGCCCGATGAAAACAAGAGCCACGATGATATGTCACGTCATTTATACCAAGCCTAAGTCCCTTCCAATGACACAGTTTAGGTCTAAATATGTTTAGCTTTGTGTTTAACAGTTTCAGATAGATCAGAACAGTTGTGTAGTTGGTGTAAGATTTAACCACATATACTGATGTACAAAAGAAAGTACACACCTGGTGTTTTGAGACTATTAAAACAACGTAAATATTTTGCTAGCAATGTTCCAATTGGGTACGATATCTATGGTGTTTTTGCAACACGTACACAATGTTTGTGACTTGTGAGTCGCAATCAAAACACTTTTCTAAATATATTACGCTGTTTTCAGGAAAACATTTTACCAAAGCATCAGGTGTGTGCTTTCTTTAGTACGTCAGTGTACGTATGTTCAGTATGATGATAAGGTCACGCTCTGTGTAGCCTGGTAAAACTACAACCCCTGGATCCTTTCCCGGAGTTATCTCGATCGCAAATCCCTCGCACTTGGTTTCCATTAACATCTGTCGATGCTCATGATGTTGATCACTGGATTGTCTGGTCCAGACTCGATTATTTACAGACTGCCGCCATATGGCTGGAATAATGTTGACGTTAAATAGCCAACAAACAAACATTAACATATTTGACCGAATGATTTTCGTTGACATTTTACAACAACACGAGGAAGGGTAAGGGAAGTAACTCGTGTAACCTTTACAAGTCACCGAAGTGTAATAGACATCCATAGCTGTTGCGTGGAAGTCGTGTTTCAATGTTGAATCTCTCGCAAGTTCCATCATAATCAATGTTAGTGGCCATCATAATCAATGTTATTCTGTATGTTAGACCTAGAAACGAAACTATTCAAACCGCTTATTGGAATCCTGGGGCCCGTTCCTCAAAGCGATCGTAGCGCTATGACTGTCGTAAGTCTATGTTAACGTATGGGAGTTACGATCATCTTAGCGCTACGATCGCTTTGTGAAACGGGGCCCAGGGCCATTCCTCAAAGCGATCGTAGCGCTACGACAGTCGTAAGTCTATGTTAAAGTATGGGAGTTATGATCACCGTAGCGCTACGATCGCTTTGAGGAACGGGACCCTGGGCTATATGAGGCTGCAAGAAGTCCGGGAATGGACCCTTGGGTTCGTGTAGATTTACCGAAATACGAGACATGAATGAGTGAGTGAGTATGGTTTTACGCCGCTTTTAGCAATATTCCAGCAATATCACGGCGGGGTACACCAGAAATGGGCTTCACACATTGTGCCCATGTGGGGAATCGAACTCGGGTCTTCTGCGTGACGAGCCAACGCTTTAACCACTAGGCTACCCCACCGCCCCAGACATGAATGCATATATGATGGTATGTTCTATGAAATTGTTGTTTTATGATTCGTTTGATCCGCTGCAGCTCACCGTGGTCACGTGCCTCCGTTGATGCAGAGTTACAACATCAATAGTTGGATTCTAGAAAATAAATCTTTTGTAGAACAGGCCTCAATAAGCAGCCGGAGAGCAGGTTGATGGGTCACAGTGTTCGGCGTACGGAGTGATTAGGTCTTGCCTCAGATTGAAATGCATGTTACAGGTGTCTCGTTAGGTCAATGGCATTATTGGAATTAATTATTCACAAGCAGTGAGTGAATTTAGTTTGACGCCGCTTTTAGCCATATTCCAGCAATATCGCGACGGGGGACACCAGAAATGGCTTCACTCAATGTACCCATGTGGGAAATCGAACCAGGGTCTTCGACGTGATGACCGAACGTTTTAACCACTAGGCTATCCCACCGCCCCCATAAGCAGTGAATATGTGAACGTTACCGTGAGTGTAGCATGACCGTCATTGTGAAACAACAACTGTTAAAAGGCTTAGGTATTTCTGACTGCGGCTTCAAGACCTATAATGATGGCATGAGGGTTTTTTTATGGATTGAGTCCATTGTTGATCATGTATTAAACGTACCTCGGGGACTCAGAATATTAACCACTGTTTTGTCGTGTCTTCAGACATTTACAGGCTGCTGTGTTATTGATTGGTATTCACTAATCAAACGTCAACCAGGGCCTAGATTTTCGAAGCTCTCTTAGCGCTAAGATAGTCGTAAGTGCCATACATTACATTAACTTACGACTATCTTAGCGCTAAGAGAGCTTCGAAAATCTAGGCTCAGGGTCCCGTTAGTAGTAGGCCAAACCTAACTGCTGGCACACCATTAACTATGTAATCTTCCATAGAGACTAGGTAGCCTCCCTGAAGTCGAGAGGCTACCCCCACGCTAATGACGTCACGAGGGGAATCCCCCTTCGCCTCCTTGCATGTGTGAAAATAGGTCATGATAGCGTCCTTTATAGCGTGGGCCGACGCCATGATGAAAAAGTAGTCCGGTTGTGTAATTGGACCAACGCATATGAATGTAAACTTATGGGGCGAAATAAACAACGACAATATACAACTTCTGTACACAATATTTAATATCCCCGTGCATGCAGAATGGACATGGGTCGGAGAGCAATCCCAAGCCACCCTTACAATTTATGTTTTATTAACATATACATTTACAATCTCTCTACATCGGAAGCTTTAATCCATGAATTAAACTTCTTGGGCCAGTGTAACCATTTCACAAAATGTTCTTTATTGTTTCCACGTCCTCTGGTCTTCCACCTTCCACAAATCGTCTTCTCTAACATCTACTTTCTGTAATTCGGACTGGTAGAAGGTGCCCTGGATTTCGTCATTACTGTAATCCTTGACTCTATACACTGGTAGTCCACCTCTAAAGATTCTCTGAGAAATGGTGAAAATTTTCCCAGTCCATTTTTCATCGTATTCTCTAGAGAGATGACTCAATCTCACTCGATCGCCAACTTTAAAACGAAATGATTTAGTCTTTTTCACAACACCTTTCTTGGGCCAGTACATACGCCACCAGATAGTGGTTTCCTTTCCTTTGGTCACCTTAGAGGGTGGCATACCGATGGTTCGATGATAGGTCTTATTATAACTGTTGGCAAAAGTCTGTAGTTTATCCGCATATTCGTAAGTCTGTTTATAGGTAAAATATCGATACAGTCTCGTTTTAATGGTTTTTAAAACACGCTCTGCAACAGCGGCCTTCGTTTCGTTGTTGGTCAACAAATGTTGGATGCTTCTATCTTTCAATGCTGTCTGTACTTCTTTAGCTCGAAACTCTTGTCCTCTGCCCGTTCTGAGTCTTGTAGGTTGTCTCCCTTTGCTGAATATGTCTGTAAGGGCTTTGGCTACGGTATGGCCTTTTTTATCTTTCAAAGGTCTTAGCCAAAGGTATTTGGGGAACACGTCGATCACAAGTATGGTTTTGGATATGTATGGAAAAACCAACTAGACTTAGACCTTTCATCTTTTATTGGAACCTTTAGAAATAGATGTATTGATATAGATACACAAACTTGGTTTACACGTATTCATTCCTATCCTAAACTGAATTTATATTGTGACATTAAACTTTCTATTGAGAGAGAGGTGTATTTAACTTGTCTGGATGTACCAGCTTATCGTAAGGCTCTGAGTATATTTCGCTGTTCAGGCCATCAGTTAATGATAAGAGTCTGGAAGAAAATCTGGTCTGACAAGAAATTCTAGATTATGTCCATTTTGTGTTACACCTGTAATTGAGACAGAATATACCATGTGTTTGGAATGTCCGTTTTACTGTAATCTCAGACATACAATTTTGCCTGAGTCCTATTGTACTCATCCTTCTTATGATAAACTGGTATTACTTTGCACATCACACGATTCAGGTATTTTAAATCGTTTAGCGAAGTTTTTGTTCCTTGCATTCAAACAATGTAACAAGTACCTTAATAAAACTTGTACAACCAATTAAGTGTATGTTTATTGACCTTGTACAGTATTATGGCGCTCCAGATTTTCCACTTTCATGATATGACTCATGTAACTGTATAATGGGCTTGTGGCCCCTTTATTGAATAAACCAATTAAATACAACTACCAAGACGTACGCTATGCCACTGTTATATTTAGCAAACTTGACCATATCCCTGAGGTCAGCTGACTACTGATCGTCTATACCAGTCACGATGATTCTGTTTCTAGTAAAAGTTCTCCTCACAGGACGTTGAAGACTGTAAGGTTCTTGTCTCTGAAGCCACTTTGCAATCTTATATTTACTCAAGACATATTTCCCTGCTTTTCTGATGTATCTATACAACTTATCAGGTCCAGAAAAGCTAGCAGGATGTGAAGAATCGTAGTAGATACCCTTGAGATAATCTTCCCAAGACATGTTTGCACGTCTAATGTCCATGTTCAAATGAGTATAACTATGTACAGTTCGGCTTTATATCCAGTTCAAGTAACCTATTCTTCCCCATCATCATCATCATCACCATCGTCGTCATCATCATCTTCAATGAGAGACAAATTCACATGTCACAAATGACTCAGATTCGGAGCTATGGGCATGACCTCTACAACATCCAGCTCAACAAATTGGGACTCAGCCCTTTTGGCCTACTACTCCCGTTCCTCAAAGCGATCGTAGCGCTACGACAGTCGTAAGTCTATGTTAAAGTATGGGAGTTACGATCACCTTAGCGCTACAATCGCTTTGAAGAACGGGGCCCTGAAAAGTATTTAATTATGTCACTGACTCAAAAAATGAAAGACATCTATCAACAAACATGATTTGAATCAATCAATCCATGCTCTACATGTCTATTACAAACAGTGGAAATCTGGACTATGTCAAGAATATTATTTATAAAAGAAATCACTACAGTGTAAAGAATTTCCATGTAGATCTATATCGTTTTCGCTGCTCTTCGTATGAGTTGCTTGTTGAAACTGGGCGTACACATGCACTTCAGGACGACGTGGTACGACGACGATGTCACTGGACGATGTGGGTCGTTGATCATGCTATCAATGACAAGTTTATCGTGTCCATAAGCATAGTTACGGACCGCAGTTTTATAGGTGGAAGTTGCAGAAGGGTAGCCTAGTGGTTAAAGCGTTCGCTCATCACGCTGAAGACCTGGGTTCGATTCCCCACATGGGTACAATGTGTGAAAACCGTGAAGATCCGGGTTAGAATTGATCTTCAGTAACCCATGCTTGTCGTAAGAGACGACTAACGGGATCGGGTGGTCAAGCTCGCTGACTGGGTTGACACATGTCATCATATTCCAATTGCGTAGATAGATGTTCATGCTGTTGATCCCTGGATTGTCTGGCCCAGACTCGATTATTTACAAACCGCCGCCATATAGCTGGAATATTGCTGAGTGCGGCGTAAAACAATCTTCCAACCAAACACAGTGATAAGACAGCATTTATATGAGCAGAGCCAGTTGTATGAATTCAATTAAATTATGTGTATGTGTTTAGGATTCACCATCAGTTGTAATGAGGCCAAGTGTCTGTAAAGGTGCCAGCGTTGGATTCAAGCATCGGACATGTTGTCACTGGTGCGTCAAATTGTATAAACCTAATTTACATACCGCCGCCATATAGCTGGAATATTGCTGAGTACGGCGTAAAACTAAACTCACTCACTCACTCACAATGTATGAAGCCATTTCTGGTGGCCCCCACCGTGATATTGCTGGAATATTGCGTAAATCCATACTCACTCACTCACTCACTCACTCACTCACTCTAGCTGGAATATTACAAGAGCGTTCTTTAACAGACGACAAAGTCGACATGTACTCCATGGCAGTCGATAAGTCACTGGACGACGTCTAGCAATGGCATTAGCTGGAAAAACAGCCTTCCTGAAAGACATCCACTCCAAGACATAGTCCCTGAAAGGTTAAGGAAACAAACTTCAATCATCTTCGGGATGTTTCTAGGAAGACAATTTCCTCGTCGATAATAACAAACGTCAGCATGGGGCTCAATCAACGTCCGCAGTTTAAGAAAACATCTTTACCAGGATACGATTCTCACATTATACACAACAATAGCACACACCTATGGTATACAGTAAGGGACATTCTCGCAACCTCGGAAACAAGCTAAATATGACAAAAGGCGAGGATGCGAGCAGCGTTCGAAATTAACGTCGGTCCTTAGGTCCGAAGCTGGCTGAAAACCACTCGGACCCACAGCTTTTGTTTTCAGCAGGTCCTTATGACCGACAGTTTTTTCATGCCCAATAACTAAGAGTATTATTTCCATATTAAAATATAGGGCCTACACATTCTGATCAGGACCCACAACTTTTTATGGTTCTGGGTCTTTAGGGCCTGCAGCTTTTCAGAGTTAAGGGCAAACACAAGATGCAAGATGCAAGGTAGCGAGAACGCGAGGTTTGTCGATTGTAGTATTCGCTAGATTCCATAGATACAAACGCAAAACAGTGAAATAAATAGAAATTATTTACCGAATATATGACATTAATGATACGGAAGCACACGAGGTTAATCATCTCTTTATCATATAATGTCATTCTTAAAATTACTCTAAACAAGAAGCAATTGAAGTGAATTTATATGAAGAGAATCGAGCATTGCCGTAGGAATACTTAGCGGTATACCAAGGTGAAGGTCGTTCATGACGGCGGCATATGGTTGTGACCAGTTGCTAATACAGCGCAAACATAACTCATGCTTAAAATAAGATCTTTCTGTCTAAAAAGAACAACACAATCGGGCAGGGTTTTCTTGGCAGTGTTTCTGTTTTCATTGCGGGTAATCACCTCATCAATATCAGTTTCTGATACCTGACGGAATCGATTCGTAGTCTGTATTGTGATCGATAGATAGAAATCCTTAATTGGTACCTTTCTTAGACGATCGCCTTTCTCTCGTGCCTCATAATCCGTACCTTCAAATTGAACGAAGTACTCTGTTTCATGTTTTCCAAAGTCAATTACTGCTTTAACGACTCCAGAACCTCTGTCATCAATTCTTACAGAATCACCAATTTTGAGAATGGGGGCAGCCATGTTTGTTTACAAACTCGTCCACGCAATATTAACACGCGACTACGTCACCAATGGAATGTTAAAACATTTTAGGATTCGCATGTCGTGTATGGAGTTTTGTGAAAGTAGTTCGTGGATTGACGTAATTTGCATAGTTACCAGATAGGATACCAAGTTTATCAGATTGCTTTATTGCACCGATAACATGATCCATTAGATGATAAGAAGCAATGAAGCAGTTTCATTTGTGAGTCGATAAAAGATGTACTTTTAAACGAACAGTTGACCTTTGCTGCTATTTCACTGTATTTCCTAAGGGATTTGGCGTTTTTCAAGTATAAACGTTTCAAAAAAAAATCTGGAAAACATTCATTAATTTCTTTGAGTGGCATTTTCAGAAGTTGGAGAGTCAGATAAGGACAAACGTTATGGATGAACAACTTCTTTATTCAAGTCATGTGACGTTTCCGTACAGATTCTTGTTTTGTTGCCATGTGTGACAACGAATCACCCGCACACAGAAGAGGTTCATCCATAAAGTGGGTCTTTATGTAACGTTCGTTAAAATGATGCTCGTCATCTCTAATGTCAAGACTTAGTCCTTAGTCCTTATATACTACCCATCAAAAGTTTAGACTCACTAGTGTTAATGTAACCACTTACTTCAGTCAACTGTTCTAAACTAGATTTTGCAAAATATTCCATAATGAACTGATGTATTGTAAAACTTCGGAAGCGTCCTAGTGCCACAGTCTGAATTTTTTTATCACCTAATTAGGACTTTGTATCTCCTAATTAGGACTTACTATCTCCTAATTAGGACTTACCTATCTCCTAATTAGGTGATACTATCTCCTAATTAGGACTTAGCTATCTCCTAATTAGGACTTAGCTATCTCCTAATTAGGAGATACTATCTCCTAATTAGGAGTTACTATCTCCTAATTAGGTGATACTATCTCCTAATTAGGAGTTACTATCTCCTAATTAGGAGTTACTATCTCCTAATTAGGACTTAGCTATCTCCTAATTAGGACTTAGCTATCTCCTAATTAGGAGATACTATCTCCTAATTAGGAGTTACTATCTCCTAATTAGGTGATACTATCTCCTAATTAGGAGTTACTATCTCCTAATTAGGAGTTACTATCTCCTAATTAGGACTTAGCTATCTCCTAATTAGGACTTAGCTATCTCCTAATGAGGACTAAGGTATCTCCTAATTAGGAGATACTATCTCCTAATTAGGAGTTACTATCTCCTAATTAGGTGATACTATCTCCTAATTAGGAGTTACTATCTCCTAATTAGGAGTTACTATCTCCTAATTAGGTGATACTATCTCCTAATTAGGAGTTACTATATCCTAATTAGGACTTAGCTATCTCCTAATTAGGACTTAGCTATCTCCTAATGAGGACTAAGGTATCTCCTAATTAGGAGATACTATCTCCTAATTAGGAGTTACTATCTCCTAATTGGGTGATACTATCTCCTAATTAGGAGTTACTATCTCTAATTAGGAGTTACTATCTCCTAATTAGGTGATACTATCTCCTAATTAGGAGTTACTATATCTAGTGGGACTTAGCTATCTCCTAGTGGGACTTAGCTATCTCTGGTGGGAGATACTATCTCCTAATTAGGAGTTACTATCTCTAATTGGGACTAGCTATCTCTAGTGGGACTTAGCTATCTCCTAATTGGGACTTAGCTATCTCCTAATTGGGAGATACTATCTCCTAATTAGGAGTTACTATCTCCTAATTAGGACTTAGCTATCTCCTAATTAGGAGATAGTATCTCCTAATTAGGAGATAGTATCTCCTAATTAGGAGATAGTAAGTCCTAATTAGGAGATAAAAAAATTCAGACTGTGGCACTAGGACGCTTCCGTATAAAACAAATTCTTAACTTTGAAAAGATTATTGTCATGAGTTCAATAAATGATGGAGCTCAGTGAAAATTGGGAAATTCTTAACAAAACTTTACACCAAAACGCAAGTGTTCAAATACACGATATTTGCTCATGCTCTTCAACAATTTGATGCATGATCCTCGTGCAATTCATCTGCTGCCCCCTAGTGAGTGTAGAAAATCATCTTCGGTATATCAACACACACAAACACACATAACATTTAGTAAGTGCTTTAAGTGAGTCTAAACTTTTGATGGGTAGTATGTAAATGGTTGTACGAGCGGTATAAAGTGACCGGTGAGACACACCATTTGGGTAGGTCGCTACACTGAATCTACCAGCTCTGAACAGTACTGGAACAATCTAGAAAGGACAACTGGCACGTCACGGAAACAGTGTTTGACAGTGTTTAATTTTCAGTTGTACATTATTTATATTTTCATCGCTATATTCCCTTTCGTTCTCAGTGGAGGAGCACACATGACCCAGTCATGACGAGTTGTGTCCCTTGCGAATACCAGGATCCAATAATTGTGGGTTCGAATCCCGGTTTTAACCAAAGAGATTTCGGGATTTTCTCCCACATCACATATATGACATTTGTTTGTTTTTTCTGTTTGGATTTTATGGTCTCTTGTAGAAGGACAAGGGTGACTTCTCGTTGTTTGGTTAAACAAATAAAACCACGAGCAGTTGATGTTTCCACTAACAACTCGATTTGTTACTGCAGTTCACCTGATTAATTGTGTATAAGTTGGGTGGCTGGTTTGTTGTTTAACCCTGCACTCAACAATAAGCAAGCTATATGGCGGCGGTCTGACCAGACAATCCAGTGATGAACTGCATGAGCCCCAATCTACGCAATTGGGAACCGATAACATGTGTCAACCAAGTCAGCGAACCTGACCACCCGATCCCGTTAGTCGCCTCTTACGACAGGCATGGGTTACTGAAGATCAAGTCTATCCCGTATCTTCACGGATAAATTGTGAATAAGACCAATGTTGACGCATCTGCTTTCACCATAGATGTTCACGTGCATTGTTGAGCCATAGTCTACACTCACTCGCTGTGTCAGCCATTCCATACTGGGGTGAGCGAACACATTCGAACACATGTCTATGCCTTTAGTTTTAGTTTGTATTCTTGAACGAATGATCATGTCAGTCATCTGAGAATTTAACATACGTGCATATTGACAACAAATACTTTGTATTAATTAATTTTTGTTTATTATAAAATATATCTGTTTTCTACATCAATTCTTATACAAAATATATCTTTGACAATAGGAACCACTTTACAAATTATGAAACAATCCCTATGGTTGATGATTTAACATTCTGAATGCGCTGTATCTGAGGGACCCTTAAATCGATCCTGGTCTGCTAAAAAACAACAACGTTTCCGGTAACTGAGACTTGGAAAAAGTTAATAATTGAATGACAGCCCCGGGTTGGCGGAAGGTGGAAACACAGAATATCAGCTTTTTTATGGATTGTGCCGTTTATATTAACAAGTTCCTTTTTCCTTTTCAGTCTTAAATATTGGTAAAACTGTTTGATGAAGTTCGTAGTCTACGAAGACAGTTTTAATTCTGGTGGGACTAACCCAAACCAACATCACTTGCAGCATGTCCGTGAATTCATGTTTATGAAAGACACAATTGTAAATGTCACTGGTTAAATCTGTTGTGAAAGGTGACAGAAAGTGTTTTTTGGGAAATCTCAGAGTTCGATTTTATATGAAAACCGTTCCGTTGATGGAAAGTGATAAAATTCATGTCAAAATGGATACTATAAATAGAAAATCTCAAACTTACAGATAATTTTGATAAAAATCGCACAGCAGAACAAAGTGATACAATTCAGGTTAAAAAGCAATATAAATTTGTGACACTGCCATTTACTGCTTACAAAGTTATAGGTATCAGTTAAAGTTAAAAGTTAAAATTATTGTTGTTCTCCCTCGCCTCATTTTTATCGTGGTCGTCATATGAGCGAAATATTCTCAAGAACGACGTTAAACCCAATTTCACCTCACCTCACCTCATTTTTATCGTGATATATATATCGCTTTGTAAACTTAAACTTTATCCTTACACTGGAACTAGAAAGTCATGACCGTCTTTCCATGTACCTAGAATCCATCAGGTACGTTACATGGGGATGTAAATCTTTCACCATGTTCCTATAGAAATATTTTTTGGTATTTGCCGCACTCGGTAGAATGTCAAACATATGATCTATCATCAATGGGATGCAAAGTTAAACATTAACCAAGTCAGCGACCCTGACCACGATAGTTATTCCAACATGAAAGCAGCGTTGAAAAGGGTAATTGTTAAAAGAACGGAACACCTAGTTCAAGGGCGAAATAATTAAACCTCACATTTAATGTAACCTCGCTTATTGTCTGATGTTTTCCCCGTAATGGCCAAGGAAGTGTGAGTCTATGACAGTACTGTTTATTGTTTGTCGTTGAACGCCGCACTCTGCAATGTTCCAGCTATATGGAAGCTGTCTATGACAATACTGTCTCTACACTTTCAAAGCCGCTGTCATCACTGAGGGGTATTTTATAACGGACTATCATTGTCGTTCCCTGTGATGTCCTGGTCTTCTTCACATAGCACATACTGGCCATGGCCCGTCTGAAACCCTTACTCAGGAAACAGTAACACAAAGGGTTGAGAGTCGAGTTGGAAATACCAAGTAATTGCACCACTGGATAAACGTAATTGAGCACGGAGGTAGCATGTTTAGATTCCACATTGAAGTCCAACCAAATGTTGACAATATAGTATGGAAGCCACGAGAGGCCAAAAAGCGTCACAAGAAACATCAGGTTCCTGACTGTCCGCCTCCTCTGACGTAATATCCGGTCAGCTTGAGCCTTACCGGAAGATGCGCTGTCGAAGAGCGTCACATCCTCCTTCCAAAGGGTCAATGATATTTTGATATATGTTCCGCACATGACAGCCAGGGGAAGCAAGAATTGTATGATAAACATGAATAGATTGTAAAACTGTTTGTCTTCGATCTCATTCCACTTTTCTTCACAGACCCTGGATTCAAATAATCCCGGTATTCCCCAAGTCGTTATCACATTGACGAACAGCAAAGGCGACACCGCGCCAAAGGACAAAATCCACACCGACACAAGCATTAGGATGACTTTTCCTTTAGTGAATAACATTTTAGCTCGCAGAGGTATATGGATGGCAAAGTATCTGTTGATGCTGATGAACAGCATACTTAGAACACTGACTCCCACGGCAGTCCCCTGCAGGAAGGTGGTTACCTTGCAGAACACCTCGCCGTACACCCAGTCCCTGTAGACGTAGTTGCCGAGGGTGATGGGGATGCAGATGCACACGACAAGAAGGTCACCGATGGTCAGGTTGAGGAAGAATACGTTGGTGAGTGTGCGCATGCTCCGGTGCTTGGCAACGACAAGGATGACGAACATATTTCCCAAAATGCCAAGCAGGAAGGTGATGCTGAAGAATATTATGAGTACAATGGTGAACGGTTCGTTGTGGCGGTATAGGTCTTTCTCCAAATCAGTGAGAAAGTTAGAGTAATCCTTCATCTGGTCATAGTTACCCAACAGATCTGTTTCGGAGTAATTGTCGGTTAGGTTCAAGAGGTCCCAAAATATGTTTCCACTCTTAGGAGGGCGTTCACAGTCTTGTCCTCATCCGTCATGCTTGACCTTGATCGTGTAAAGAAACTGTCCAAGGTTAGAGGTTCAACGGTGTTTGGTCGCATCTATAGGACATCTTCATCTACGAATACTTCCGATGGTCAGCGGGACAGGCGTATCTGAAACATAGGTAGAATATATTATGCTTAATATTTTAAAGGTCTGCTCAACCTGCTGTGTTTTCGAGGATTCGAACGTATGTTCGAAATCTGTACATTTATATTAGCAAACGTGGTTAATGGATTACCCTTTCTTACTAAAGTAAAGTTTCCCGTACATTTTGGAGTTGAGTCCAAGGGTTCGAACCCACAATTTCAGAGTCAAGGGATCTAATCATTAGCACACAAAGTCAGCAATCTAATCGTCCAACCCAAATCTCTTTCTAAACCAAAGGCCATAGCTTGGTTTACTCACTGAATAAGATGCAGCTATCAAATCAGAATTTGTGCTTTACTAAGAAAGTAGACCGCCTCCGTGGTGTAGTGGTTAGAGCGTACGCCCGGAGAGCGGAAGGTCGCGGGTTCGATCCCCACCGCGTCATACCAAAAGACGTTAAAATGTGGTACTTGTTGGTCACTGCCTGGCGCTCGGCATTAATGGGTACAACAAGGACTGGTCGGCTCGGGAGTCACTATAATGTGTCTGAGTTGGGTATTCATGTTTAACTGCGGCATGGTATATAAAACCAGCTTCAGTCTGGGCTAGTACAAGCAGCCGCACATACACATACACACGCATGCACGTCGTCATATCAGCGAAATATTCTCAAGTACGACATTAAACCCCATGTCACCTCACCTCACCTATGAAAGTAAGCCAAACTAAATGACATGCCGCATTTTAACATGAGAACCCCACTTAGCCACAGCATGCTGATTTTGAGTGAGTGAGTGAGTGAGTGAGTAAATATTCCAGCAATATCAGGGCGGGAGACACCAGAAATGGGTTCCACATAATCTAGCCACGTGGGGAAATCGAACCCATGACGAGCGAACGCTTTAAACACTTGGCTACCCCACCACCCCTACTGATTTTGAGCTCACCAGTGCTTCTTTGTTCCCCTACATTCCGAGCGCCAGCCAGGGTAACAACAAGTTCCATCTTTTATAGCATTTTGGTATGAGGGAATCGAACCACCAACCATCCGCTCTCCCAAGAGACCGCTAGACCACGAATGTAACCAAGTTCGATCACTCACGGTTGGGGTTGAAGCGAATGGAGTGAGTGAGTGCGTTTAGTTTTGCGCCGCACTCAGCGATATTCAAGCTCTATTGCGGCGGTCTGTAAATAATCGAGTTTGGACCAGACAATCCAGGGGCCAATAGCATGAGCGTCGATCTGCGCAATTGGGAACCGATGACATGTGTCAACCAAGTCAGCGAGCCTGACCACCCGATCCCGTTAGTCGCCTCTTACGACAAGCATGGGTTACTGAAGATCAATATTCTAACCCGGATCTTCACGGGTGGAAGCGAATGGAGAGAGTATGTTTAACCTCACCATATTCCATTGTAACTGGTGCAAATGACCACTCATGCTAATTCTGTTTTGCCTTATTGAGACACAGTATCCTTTTCAACCGGAAAAAAATAGGTCATTTTGAACTGCAGGTAAAGTTTGATCTTTGTCATTTGAGAGGTACATTTTTATTTGAGTCGGGTCTGAATCTGATCACGTTTTCCGTTCGAAATGTCAGACGCAAAACTTGTACCTGGAAGCTCTTAGAACCCAATACCTTTGTCATGAGACCGAGCCACTTTATATGAGCTCTGTGTTTGTATGTTTGTTGTTTTACGCCGCACTCAGCAATATTCAAGCTACAAGACGACAGTCGGTAAATAATCTGGACCAGACAATCCGGTGACTGGCATCATTAGAACCAATCTAAGGATTTGGGATATGATGACATGTGTCAACTAGGTCTGCGAGTCTGACCACCCGATCCCGTTAGTCTCCTCTTACGACAAGCATGAGTTGCAGAAGACCAATTCTAACCCGGATCTTCACGGGTGTCATAAGAAGATCAATCCCCATGAACACACATCTCTACATAAATACCAAGTTTAGTGAAATATGGTTAAAATGAGGTCAAGATGAATGTTCACGTGCATGTACACGTGTGTGCATCCGAACTTAAAATATTCACAGTTTAGGAAAAGTGACACTATGACGTAATGTTCAAATAGTACCAGACTGTTGTAATTTAGTTTGAAAAAATACGAAAGCCCATATGTTGGGAGACAATCAATGGATATTAATTTCTTTATTATGAGGCTCCTTCATCAGTTGAGCGAAAGCTAGGAATGAATGAGTGAGTGAGTTTAGTTTTACGCCGCACTCAGCAATATTCCAGCTCTATGGCGGCGATCTATAAATAATCGATTCTGGACCAGGCAATCCAGTGATCAACAGCATGAGCATCGATCTGCACAATTGGGAACCGATGACATGTGTCAACCAAGCCAGGGAGCCTGACCACCCGATCCCGTTAGTCGCCTCTTACGACAAGCATGGGTTACTGAAGGTTCATTCTAACCTGGACCTTCACGGGTAAGCTAGGAATGAATGCAGTGAGGTTTTACAAATACATGAGAGACCATAAGGTGGAAACGTATTTACAGACCGCCGCCATAAAGCTGGAATAATGCTGAATGCGGCGTAAAACTAAACTCACTCACTATTGTAGTATATAGTATTATAGTAGTAGTATAATTGTTGTAACATATCTAGAATTATATAGTATTATAAAATAATACTGTATATAAATGCGATGTGATTCCGTTAAGCCTTGACTCTTTGTAACTCGTTATATGTATCCGTCATATTTAATCCATGGCGTTCCAAATCACGGAAGTGAAATTCCGATTGTGTTTTCTGATCACACTGGTAGCATTCGGAAACCATCGGATTCCTCTCTCGGTTAAGCCTGATAAACGATTGAAACAGAGGTGACCTTTCATATCCTTGTCTGGAATTGAAATCGCCCAAATTTTGGAAACTAGTGCCGTAAGGCCCGTGAGAGCTAATCTGACAGATCAATGCCGTCTTCCTTTCAGTAATTTCATAGCCAGGTGGAAGGTCGCGATCTGTCGATCAGTCGAGACCTGTAATGGGATGTCCTCAGATCTCTGTGTAGCGGTAGGAGAACTGATTTTAACGAGATCGTAGTCAATACATCATATATACCATTATGACTAAAGTTCATACCATCACTCAATACGTCATGATCGATATATGGAGAATTCCCGTATTTTTCGAGCAAGATGTAGGGTGACACATGAATTGCCTCACGATTTTCGAACAATCACTATGATTGTGTAATATGTGTTTTTGTTTCAGTTATTCCATCATCCCTGTGAGCTCTACTTTAGAGTGAGTGAGTTTAGTTTTACGCCGCAGTCGGCAATATTACAGCTATATGGCGGCGGTCTGTAAATTATCGACCAGACAATCCGGTGATCAACATCATGAGCATCGATCCACGCTATTGGGATACGATGTGTCAAGCAAGTCAGCGAGCGTGACCACTCGATCCCGTTAGTCGCCTCTTACGACAAGCATGGGTTACTGGAGACCAATTCTAACCCGGATCTTCACGGGCTGCTCCTCTTTAGAAGGATGCACTTACCGTTTCCCTAAATTCACCAAACCATAGACACTAAAGGCTGGGGGTGGCATCTAGAGAATACGATATAATAGCTTTCTGTGAGATATCCATGTAAAACGGCGGTATGAGATCTCAGAGGGTGTTGGATATTTGGGTCTGTACGTAAAACGCATTTTACCAATCTACGCAAGTAATAACATCTTCTGGGCATGCACATCGTTCAAAATGTATTGTTAACTAAAAAGATAAGAAAACCCTTCCTTAATTTTGTAGCTAGATCATCTGCAAATAACTCTTAAGCAGAATGTATAAGTGAGTGTTGCGTTACCCCGCTTTTAGGACTATTCCAGCAATATCACGGCGGGGGACACCAGAAACGGGCTTCACACATTGTACCCGTGTCGGGAATCGAACCCGGGTCTGCTGCGTGAAGAGCGAACGCTTTAACCACTAGGCTACTCCGCCAGCCCTGGCCGTTTGTGAATAGAAGTGAACTCGGTTAATGGTAATTCAGATATACTGCTTTGTGTCATCTTGATGCAGGAGGAAAACTATCACCATTATTGCATATACTCTCAAATCCTCCGGGGCGGTGGGGTAGCCTAGTGGTTAAGGCGTTCGCGCGTCACGCCGAAGACCCTGGTTCGATTCCCCACATGGGTACAATATGTGAAGCCCATTTCTGGTGTCCCCCGCCGTGTGCTGGAATATTGCTAAAAGAGGCGTAAAACTAAACTCACTCACTCACTCAATCAAATCCTCCAATTCCTAATTTCATCCCAGGAGTCTATATCAGCAAATGGTCGATAGTTTTTCGTTTATCAATTTGATTTACTTAAATTGTACAGTTTTGTTGACAAGAACAAACGGAGATGTAACTATAAAAGAGCTGTATAGAGGAAATCTAATTCCGTAAATTCTCAAGTGACACTATTACAGATTAACAGCCTCGTAATTAAATTGTGGCACTGAAGATGGAACGCTCGTCCTCTCTCAGAAGAATGCCTGTCGCCGTATTTGCTCTAGTTGTTCAAATAGTGGCTTGCCAATTGTTTAAATTAATAAGTGTGAGTAATTGAGTGAGTGTGGTTTTAAGACGCTTTTAGCAATATTCCATCAATATCTCCAGAAATTGACTTAACATATTGTACCCATGTTTGGAATCGAACCCGGTCCTCGGCGTGACGAACGAAAGCATTAACCACTAGGCTAACCGTGATATTGCTGGAATATTGCTATAAGCGGCGTTAAACCAAAGTCACTCACTCATTCCTAACGTGTATCACCAGGCGTTAACGAGAGGTACACATGTTTTACTCCACTTGTTACTAAAGCTGACGAGACCGCCTCCGTGGTGTAGTGGTTAGAGCGTCCGCCCGGAGTGCGGAAGGTCGCGGGTTCGATCCCCGACCACGTCATACCAAAAGACGTTAAAATATGGTACTTGTTGGTCCCTACCTGGCGCTCGGCATTAATGGGTACAACAAGGACTGGTCGGCTCGGAGTAAGTATAATGTGTCTGAGTTGGGTATTCATGCTACACTGCGGCATGGTATCTCAGTGGGCTAGCACTATAAAACCAGCTTCAGTCTGGGCTACTACAAGCAGCCGCACATACACATACACACGCATGCACGTCGTCATATGAGCGAAATATTCTCCAGGGCGACGTTAAACCCAATTCCACCACCACTAAAGCTGACAAGGGGTGGTTTATCTCACTTGGAACAGGTGCATGCACACATTTATCAAACTTGTGATAGGTTCATACAAGAGGTGCACGTATTTATCCCACCTGTGACGGGAGCTAACGAGTAGTACACGTTTATTCATAACCTCGTGATTAAAGAGTTATCTAGTCACATCGAAGACCCGGGTTCCATTCCCGGTGCAATGTATTAAACCATTCTTTGTTCCCTGTCTGAGATAGTATTTAATGCATGTACATCCCGACCACCTCGTTTAAATATCATATTAAGATGTTTCAGATAATATTCCTAAACACAGGTAGAACGTTTTCACAGCTTCCCCAAGGGGATCTGATTATGCTTCCAATAGTAGGCTTCTGTGCATTTTGTACGCATTAGTGTCTAAGTGATATCTGTCATCATGCTCCATTAACTATCCAATTTCATCCGACACACACAAGCGATACGGTCGACAGCTGTTTCTATGCAATGATCATCAGCAAGACGATGCAATATATATATTGTTGACATGAAAGTCATTTCCTGAACATGTATATTTCACACGTCAACGATATAAATAAAGGTTCTACAGCCTAAGTGCTCTAATGCTTCAGACAAACCTCAGTGTGACTGTACGAGTACTTAAAACATCTTGAATGTACAATTCATTTAAAGAGCTATGCTCGTGCCCTCAGATCCAGTAACCAACACCTGCTGGATCCTCCATCATTCAACCTCAAGACATTTGGTGCCCGTTCTTTTGCTTCAGTTGCAACCGCACTATGAAACTCACTTCCACTTAAATTACGTACAGCTCCATCCCTTCAAGTGTTCAAGAGTAACCTCAAAACACACCTTTTCAGTCGATATAAACAGTAACTCTCTCCAAGCTCATATTTACTACAATACTGATTCATATGACGTTTTGATGTGTTTGTTTTTAAACATTTGTGCGCGCTTTGAGCATGCCCCTTTGTGGTATGGAGTATTGGGCAATATAAGTACCCTTATTGTTATTATTATTATAACTTAAGAAGGACGTATGGTGGCAATGATATTATTTCTATGGACATTTTCTTCAATGGGTAATCGGTACATACCTTTATCAGACAGTTAAAGTTGTATAATCCACAGCTTCATGCAGTGCCTCACCATCGATTGGCTCAGTTTAGGAGGTTCACTGTGCCGATTTCACCAGGCAACCGATTGTCATGTGATGTCGTCTCCGGTGCCAGACTTATTTAACAAAGATTCAGTCAAGCCCTTAAGGCAGTGAGTGTAATTAAATAGATTTGTCAGTCCTCAATCGTAATTCTATTCCGGTTTAAACATGACAGCTTGTGTCAATTAAACACCGTCCATGAAGTCTCACTGTACACTGAAGTCCATGCTGTTCTTGACGAGACGTCTGTAACATTGACATATCATGGGCAACGTACACCTCGTTGACGACGTATTTCATTGGTTGACAGTTCGAGCCATGTGACATGAAACGTCACACTGGTCTAGCCAATCAGAAAATCCATTAATACATAACATGCCTCGGAATATGCTCTTTAGAAAGGACGAGAAAATGTTCCTGTCAATGCTTATCGAAAAATGCGCCTTTTAATGGAAATACAGCAGGGCGGAGATGATAGGGGATAAACTGTGATATTGATTGTGGACAAGAGACAGCCGAGAAACAGACAGAAGCAGAACATTGATCAATCATATGGGAGACTTCGGTTGTCCGGTCATACAATTAACAGCCCTAAATAATTTCCACTGACCCCCATTTAACACTGATTAGGCTTCCTTGTTTATAAGGGGTGGTGTCGAAAGGCCAAGGATAGTAATCTCGTGCTTGAATAAGCTTTCACTTAATGGGTAGCTAAGGTGGGTCAGTGCTTTTACCACGACAGAATAGGTCAGTGTTGTTTAAGGCCATAGAATGGATTAGTGAGTAAGTGAGTGAGTGAATTTAGTTTTATGCCGCACTCGGCAATATTACAGTTATAAGGAGGCGTGTATGTTAAACATTACAGTACATACATTAATAACTACGGTCAGTGCCATTCAACACAATAGTATTGGTCAAAGACATTATATATAATAGCATATGTCAGTGTTGTTTAACATCATAATGATAATAGTTGATTTCTACGGTGCTATTTCCAACCATAATCCTCAACGCCAAAGTGCACAATCTGATTTTTATTACCCCGGATAGCCAAAGCTGCCTGTGAGGCACTAGAAGGTTAATAGGCACACGACTTATCCCACCGGGTACCCTGAATAGAGGCAAGTTTTGAACAAAGTCACTTTCCTGAGGTGGGACCACATGTAGCACATGTGCTTCGTTGTGGACTGAAGTTCCAGAAACTCTCATGAGTCAAGCTGCCAGACACGGTCACCCATCCAAGGACTCTCCGCGCCCAATGTTGGTCTATGCATAGGACCACACTCACTCACTCACTTACATTCACTGTAAGTCAATGTTTTTAATATCACAACACAGGAGAAAGTTATTTGACACCATCTTAGAGGTCAGATGTGTTTAACTCATTGCAAAGGTTAATATAAGTCAGAATCACATTGAACAACATAGCACAGGTCAATGTGGTCGAGTATCATTGGACAGTACACCATTATCGTCATGTTGTTTAACACCATTTTACAAGTTAATATAGATTAGAAACTAGGGCTGGGACGGGTCCAACTTTTTTACCCAGGTACCTCACCCCCCTACTACCCTACCCTACCCGGATACCCGATATGTTAATTCCTGACGCCAAATTTGTAAGAAATGGCAATATATTCTTTAGCTCGGAGGCTATTTTCTTCTTTCAATAACTTAATCATGTATTATATTCCAAACAGGTGATTGTAAATAATGTGTAAATCTTCAAAGACACTACAACCTTTTAATCATGAAAAATAACATTTTACATTGTTTAATCTATTAGTCACATGATAATAACGGGTCAGGGGTACGGGTACCCAGGTCCAACTCATTACCCACCCGGGTATCCGGGTTACCCGTCCCAGCCCTATTAGAAACAGCACCAGTCAGTGTTGTTGTCAGTTGTGTGTAACACTACAGAATAGATCATCGTTGTTTTTAAACAACAAAGGTCAATCATGTTTAAAATCATATTTCAGACCAACGTTCTTCACCATCACATTAGGGGCGGTGGGGTAGCCTAGTGGTTAAAGCGTTGGCTCGTCACGCCGAAGACGCGGGTTCGAATCCCCACATGGGTACAATATGTGAAGCCCATTTCTGGTGTCCCCCGCCGTGATGTTGCTGGAATATTGCTAAAAGCGGCGTAAAACCAAAATTCAGTCAGTCAGTCAGTCAACATCACATTAGAGGTACATTTTGTTTATAACTATAATAATATACTCTTAAAAAACTAGGGGAACTTCATTTTGATTTACGATTGAAACACATTTGGAGATCAATGTTGATATGATATGAGATGGGTTTTACGCCGCTTTTAGCATCCAGAAATGGGCTCACACATAGTACCCATGTGGGGAATCGAACCCGGATCTTCGGCGTGACGAGCCAACGCTAAACGGCTAGAAACAACACCAACATGATGTTTGTTAAAATTAATGGTCTACAGTGGTTTTTCGACCTTCTTGAAAACACTCAAAATTAACAATGACACCCTATGCATGTGTATAGGGCTACTGCGTTCTGCACGTGTATCCGGCGCGTTGTGTTTAAGGGTGGTGCTAAGGACAAATGGTGGTGCGTTCATGAGATGTCTGTCTTTGAAAAGTTTGTTAACACTTATACTTCCTATCTAAATTAAAAGTTCAGGTTCTCCTACCTTATAAAGTAAAAAAATGTTTAAAATTACGGAACATGTTAAAGTTGTTTAACATCTCAGCATATATCAAATTTGTTTAACAGTTACTTCACAAAGTTTACCTTAAACAAAAACAAAATTTCCTATGTATTTTGTATGTTTTGACTTAGCATTTATGAATTTACAGTTTGAGTTACCTTCTGAAAAGTCTCCCAACTCCCATGTATTTCCACATGTCTCATACGTCATTTGTTTATTCGGCATCCTTGTTTTGAACATCGCTATAAATGCTAAGGAACGACTATGTTGAGACGCCATCTGTCCAATAATTAACTTAAGCAGCAACGCACGTTGAGAGTGTGAATGACGTTGACGTCACCTAATGGCGTTACAGATAGAAGGAAACATTAACTAAGGTTTAAAAGCATTGCATATGCATAAGTCAGTGGTTAATGTGAGTGAACTTGACAAGTCTGATCATCATGGATCTGTGAATGATCTAGTGAGGAGTGAAGTGAGTGAGTGAGTGAGTGAGTGGTCTAGGCGGGTTGGGGAGAGAGAGTAAGCGAAGCAAAGTGGTGTTTTACCGACTTGTTTATTTAAAATCTATTTATATACTCAAAGAATTTAATTAAGCACCCCAGTAGTATGGCAATAATAGGCTTTCAATGCGTACATAAAACCTGTTGTGATGACCACGATGGAAAAAAACATGGAGATGCAGTTTTTCTGACCCGTATGATCCTTTGACTCATAAAAAACGGCAAACTGATTGCAATCCATGTTTGATTAATGATAGTAATTGTTCATTTAAAAAAAGACACTGATTTTCATACAAAACCATGTCTGTACAAGTATGGATGTTTAATGTTGAATTTATTGGTGAATGTGAACATTCAAAATGTCATTTTGCGTGTCTTACACGATTCAAAGTCAATACCGTTTGTAACTTCCATGTGACTGTATGACAGCCAGCACCCTCCTCCTCATACCCCCTGTCAGCCTCCTGATCCTCTGAAGGGGCAGTCTGCGCCATTTCTCGTGTAAAGCAGCTTCCAATTGGGCCAGGTTCTGTGCAGGAGGATCCCTTTGTTGCACACGACGATCATTCATGCTCCAAAGGGTTAAGATTGGGGCTCATTTAATTGTGAGATCACTTGGCATCATTACAACTAATGGTGAATTCTTAACACAAACACATGATGTAATTGGATTCATACAACTAACTCTGCTCTATAAGAGCTGTCTTATGAATATGTTTGGATGATTGTTTTACACCGCACTCAGCAATATTCCAGCTATATGGTGGAGGTCTGTGAATAATCGAGTCTGGACCAGACAATCCGGTGATCAGCAGCATGGCCATCGATCTACGCAAATGGGATATGATGACATGTGTCAATCAAGTCAGCGAGCCTGACCACCCGATCCCTTTAGTCACCTCTTACGACAAACATGGGTGACTGAAGACCAATGTCTAACACGGACCTTCACGGGTCCTTATGAATATGGAAAGGACTTGGCCGCTTATATTCTACTTCACCAAAACAAGACAGCACCCTGTCGGTTAATCACTGGAGGTATCGATGTTGACAAGGATCTTTTCTTTTTGTTTCTTTGTCTGTACGGACCCTACAGACACTAATGATACAGAACACCCCGAAATGAAACATGTAAAGTGTTTTGTCCATTAACGCCCTGGCTTCTAGACATGTTGCACAACTACTTCACCCCGCGTCTTTTAGAGGCTCGGCGTCTATTCTAATTACCGCTGACACAGCGACAACTGGCTTCCACACCTCTTCCCAATTTCACCAGTCATACATTTTAAGAAACAATCATGAGTAAACGTCAACATCTCACATATAAAATAATTGCTAATTCTGGCCGACGAATATTGGGGAACTGGCGTCTAATAGAGCATATACGGTATAGTTCTTCACGAGCTAACGATCAGTGTTGGTCGACTCCAAATTCAGCCCCATCAGCAGAACAAGGCTCACTTCACAAGAAATGCTGAGTTAGCATAATTTGGATAAAGAGATAATGCTGCCAGTGGCACGCGTATGCAACCACGGATTTCAATTACACAGATGAGTTAAAGAAGACATTCAGTTGGAGTCTCCAAATAGCACCATGAATACTTAGTATTAACCCATCTATAGGGGATCACACACGGCGTAAAAACATGCATCTTCCAGCATAGGAAGCCTGTGCTACAAAAATTATCTGAGTGCATATTCACAACTAGACAGTTTCAGAGTTTCCACGCGGCTGAAGATGAATCTTAGAGGTAAATCGTTCTTCCAAAAATGTCAACTTGGTTGGTTTATCATTTGATATAAACATGACGATTACTTTATTTTTTTATGAATCACTGACGTTGTCATGACGACTGTTAACTTAATAAATATTGATGTCTCCGGGGGCAAGCTATTTCTAGCTGTGTTTTTTTTAATCAATTAATTTATTTATTATCGGTTTTTTATTTTTCATTCTAGCACGATACTGTGTGATACTCTATTCTGATTGGCTGAGAGCTCATCAAAACTGTACTTAAATGGCAGTTTAAGGACCGCTAAATGAAGTGTTCAAGCCTTCGGCTTTTTAATTACATTTAGCGGTCTTAAATCAAATATAAAGGACCGCAAAATTGAAAACAGAGTAGCTTTGTCTTCTAATTAGTTTACTTCTTGTTTGCGTTTTAAATATCTATTATATATCTTTATTTTTATCAACTGAATTTTTATATTTTTTATATTTATTTATTTGAATATTTATTTTTATTTATTTTTTATCTATTTATACATCCGCTATTTATTTATTTATTTATTTATTTGAGTGTGTGTGTGTGTGTGTGTGGGGGGGGGGTTCTCTGTGTAGAGCTACCTTCCTACTCCGTGCCAGGAAACAATGATACTTGATGTTAATCCAACATGCCCAGTTACCCTTTGTTTAATATCACCACCTCATCACTATCATCAGCAACAACAGAAGCATCGAAACCACAACCACCAAACACAACCAACTTCATAATAATGGTGGGTAAAAATGATCAAGGATTTCTTTCACTATGCCTCTTCCAAATAAGGACTGAGTGTATGCTACAAGAAATATGTACTGTCTACCTTGTGAGGCTTGAAGACGTATCTAATTTCTGCATAATCGGCAAAATTGATGTCTATATGTTCAGTTGTCCTCGACGTCAAAATATCACCGAATTATCATCTTAGTATCGATTATTCACTACCTCACTCGATGTCCTCACTCACGCACCCGTGACGATTCGGGTTAGAATTGGTCTTCAGTAACCAATGTGTGTCTCCCCATGAAAATCCGGGATAGAGTTGGTCTTAAGTAACACATGCTTGTTTCCTCGTGAAGATCCGGGTTAGAAGTTGTCTTCAGTTACTCATGCTTGTCTCCCCTTATGTTATGATTTTTGTGAGGTGAGGTGAAATTGGGTTTAATGTCGCGCTGGAGAATATTTCGCTCATATGACGACGTGCATGCGTGTGTATGTGCGGCTGCTTGTACTAGCCCAGACTTAAGCTGGTTTTATAGTGCTAGCCCACTGAGATACCAAGCCGCAGTGAAGCATGAATACCCCACTCAGGCACTTTATACTGACTCCAAGTCGACCAGTCGTTGTTGTACCCATTAATGCCGAGCGCCAGGCAGGGACCAACAAGTACCATATTTTAACGTCTTTTGGTATGACGCGGTCGGGGATCGAACCCGCGACCTTCCGCTCTCCGGGCGGACGCTCTAACCACTACACCACGGAGGCGGTCTGTGTTTTTTGTGTGGTAGCAGTATATGAATACCTGAATGTATGAAGTCTATAAACAACACATACCGTCTATGAAGACAGGAAACGAGGTTTTGACTGAACTGACTTTGGTTTAATCTACTAAACCTTTCATCACACAAAGGGGCACGTTAATATTTTAAAATGTAAGCCTAAAACAATTCAGATTGAGAAACGGTTTTTCAAACATATTTACTAACAAAAGCTTTAATGTCTAGCTCTATTGCTGGTATCAACATATCAAACTTAATTAACCTTTGTGTGATCATCCTCGTATACAGGGAACCCTGCCATGGCTGACCTACACGCCTCCACATCTATTGATTGAGGTACTCTACCTGTCAGCAACAGTTCGCCCACCTGGCAGTTGTTTGTGAGTAGCAAGGTATTAATTAGCCTTGATAAAATATTTGCCTTTCTATACGTTAGTAGCTTGTGGCCACTCATTATTAGGAGCAGCAATTATTGTTAATAATGTATGCTGGATGTGTTCTTCCGCAAATTACAGAAATAACTATTGGCGCTTCTATAATGAGACAAGGGTAGGTATGGAACCAATACTGTGTACTAAGTGGACATTATTAATAGTTTTGTCGACGGAAATAGCCTACATATTCTTTAGCAATGAAGTCAACCAGTCAAATTAATTATTAATCAAGGTATGTCGTCCACCATCTTGGTACATACAGACCCGATACGCACGTATACATTACCTTAATCAATGTTTATAAAGGTACACACAGATTACCGCCATCCAGGTACATACAGTTTACCTTCATCAAGGTACATACAGACCCAATACGCACGTATACATTACCTTAATCAATGTTTATAAAGGTACACACAGATTACAGCCATCCAGGTACATACAGTTTACCTTCATCAAGGTACATACAGACCCAATACGCACGTATACATTACCTTGATCAATGTTTATAAAGGTACACACAGATTACCGCCATCCAGGTACATACAGTTTACCTTCATCAAGGTACATACAGATTATCTTCATCAAGGTACATATTTTACCTCCATCCAGGTACATACGGTTAACAGCCATCCAGGTACATACAGTTTACCTTCATCAAGGTACATACAGACCCGATACGCACGTATACATTACCTTAATCAATGTTTATAAGGGTACACACAGATTACCGCCATCCAGGTACATACAGTTTACCTTCATCAAGGTACATACAGACCCGATACGCACGTATACATTACCTTAATCAATGTTTATTAGGGTACACACAGATTACAGCCATCCAGGTACATACAGTTAACCTTCATCAAGGTACATACAGATTATCTTCATCAAGGTACATATTTTACCTCCATCCAGGTACATACGGTTAACAGCAATCCAGGTACATACAGTTTACCTTCATCAAGGTACATACAGATTATCTTCATCAAGGTACATATTTTACCTCCATCCAGGTACATACGGTTTACAGCCATCAAGGTACATACAGTTTACCTTCATCAAGGTACGTACACATTATCTTCATCACGATACCTACAAATTACTTCCATCAAGGTACATGCAGGTTACCTCCATCAAGGTATACACAGATTACCTCCAACAAGATACATACAGGTTACCTGCATCCAGGAACATACAGATTACATATATCAAGGTATTAACAGATTACCTCCATCAAGGTACATACAGTTTACCTTCATCAAGGTACATACAGATTATCTTCATCAAGGTACATATTTTACCTCCATCCAGGTACATACGGTTTACAGCCATCAAGGTACATACAGTTTACCTTCATCAAGGTTCGTACACATTATCTTCATCACGGTACCTACAAATTACTTCCATCAAGGTACATGCAGGTTACCTCCATCAAGGTATACACAGATTACCTCCAACAAGATACGTACAGATGACCTGCATCAGGTACATACAGATTGCCTGCATCACGGTACATACATATTACCCCCATCAAGGTATATACAGTTTACCGCCATCGAGGTGCATATAGATTTCCATTCGGGGCAGTTCATCAGCCGTTCTCTCTAGATTAATCCGGATCGCGTGTATTGCTTTATATTGGTATAAATGATATGGAGAGACATCACCAAAATACTGATTTTCCTCGTTGATTTAATTGTAAAATATTTCAGTTTTGTCTTGAAACTTTCGAGCATGACCAGTCGATATATTCAGGTAGGTGAGTATGTAGGTGAGGGTCATTGCATGGCATGTGTTCATCAGGTGATAGAGTGATATATAGTACTACGAACAATGTCTGGAGAACACACTGGTAAGTGAAACTAGATATATATGAAGTCATACAGAGTATTGTGTGTGCGAAGCCACTTTGCAGTTCTTCTCTGGCTATTGTGATCTTCGGACTTAACATCGCTGTTGGTTGGTGATCTTCAATGGACACAGTGTCACTGTCACTCCCAGACATTTGCATTGGAATACTCCTTCGTTAGCATCGTGAACATCTGCAACCAACCAGCTTGCAAGTGGTTACAAGGTATTTGATTCATTAAATGAACAATTATATTTGCGTTAAATAATTTCAAACATACTGGCCAAGCCAACTACCTATGACACATGACAGTTAGTAGTATGGGCGGGGATAGTGTTGTGTTACTTCGCTAAACGATGTCATCTATTCTCTATTGTTGTCAACAGTAGGGGTGGGTATTGCAGAGAATTTTCCGGTTTTCGATCAGCGTATCGCAATACGTATCGTTTTCATGTCTGAACCGGTAAATACCGGTAAACTGGTTATATTGCGCAGCCCTAGTCAACAGTGGTTTGGTGCTATTTATGTGAGTGAGTGAGTTCAGTTTTACGCCGCTGTTAGCAATATTCTAGCAACATCACAGTGGGGGACACCAAATATGGGCTTCACACATTGTGCCCATGTGGGGAATCGAAACCGGGTCTTCGGCGTGACGAGCGAACGCTTGAAACCACTAGGCTACCAAACTGCCCCTGCTATTTATGTACATATTGAGAGTTGTACATCGTTGTATCTCCAGTTGTGATTATTCTGAGGAGAATGGGCGGTGGGGTAGCCTTGTGGTTCAAACGTTCGATCGTCACGGCAAAGACCCGGATTCGATTCCCCACATGGGTATTATGGGTTCAGCCCATTTCTGGTGTCCCCCGTGAACTTGCTAGAATATTGCAAAAAGCGGCGTAAAACCGTACTCACTCACTCACTCGAAATGTCTATCACCTATACGCTCGTTGAACCTACAGGCAATCTGAACATATGAACTGAGGCCCAGACTTCCGTCAAACTGACAATGAACCTGTTAACCCGGTAAACAAGCAATACAATACACTCTAGATAGTCCTCCGAGAACCACGAAGCAAGGACTTGGTGACCAAAGAATCCTTACATTTTGAACCGCGATTTTCTAAGACAGGAAATCGTAGTACCACTGGGAAAAGCACCTGTCACAACAAATTATGTTCAACAGCGTTTAATCGCGTATTGAAAAGGCTTCACTCATCTGCAAGATGGAATCGACTTCGGCCTGATTAGTTGGATCCTGACCAGACCTCAATATCTGAATCCCAATCAATGGAGTTCCCCTAGTCCGGATAAACATATTTAGAGATCATTTCAATTACTCGAGAGAATTGCAATTATCTGTGGGTCACAGTAATTTTAGCCCATTTCGGCGACCGGGTTATGAGAAGTATGACGGTGCTTACCAATGAGCGTTGTCCTTGATGAACTTTGTTGGATTTAACATTTAACGGTACTGGCGTATTTGATGGGTCAACAGCTGATGAACTTAAAAAATGAAATTGTGGCAAACAAATTCGATGGTCGTTTGATTTTAAGTCTGGAATTAGAATTCTGATTGGTTTCAAGGCATTTCGTGTGCGTGTATAATTTGCCATTATTCTGGTGATCGTATTTAGAACTAGTGTAACGTATGTTATATTTGAGATTACACTTTTTTAATTGGCACGGCTACCACGGCCAAAAGCTATGAAATACACAATGCCATTTAGAAAGTGATCAAATGTAACATGTGTTATATTTGGGATTACACTTTAACGAAGTCACTGGTGTAGCTTCTTTAGAATATGTATATTTTTCTTCTCATAAAGTTTGTAGACCGCACGTCTAAGCCTTCCCTTGTCAAAGTTGCCAAGGATGGTTTTACGTCCCTGTTTTGCTTTTGAGACCGTCCCTGTTTTGTCTGATTTGTTTACAATATTGTAAACTTGTTGGTAAGACATGCCAACAGCTCTACAAGTTCTGTAATAAACCCTTTCTAAGCTAATGAAAGGTTTACCTCTGTCTTTTTTAAGCAGAAAAAAACTATAAACCTTTGCAACAATCGACTGCAAATCGTTGGCCATAGTGGACGCTGTGATAAAGGTGTGCATGCATGACGGGAAACTTATTTATCAACACTTAACATTTATAATAATATTTCTTCAATAAAGAAACGATAATTAAGTAAAGTAACACAAACATTGAATATTTATTTGTTTAGGAAAAACGTTAATTCATATTTTTACACCACCTGTATTATTAGCATAAATGTAAAGACTATTTCAGATTTCTGTTGTTGAACTCTGAAAAAATATTAAGTTGCTGTTTAGGTACCAAAAGGCTAAAAAGCATTTTTCCAGCATTTCCGACAGTACTTTAGTACTTTTGTTGGGTTGAGTCCCCTCCCATTTTGTGTGGAAGCTGCGGTGGCTGAGCGGTCTAGGCGTCTGACTTCCGTGCTGGCGATTAGGTGCCTGATTCTGAGGTTGTGGGTTCGAATCCCGGAGGGAACTCAACCCAACAAAAGTACTAGAACCTGTTCTTTACTAAGAAAGTGTAATCCTAAATATAACATATGTTACAATTGACCACTTTCTAAATGGCATTGTGTATTTCTTCGAACTAGTGGTTGACATTATTTCTCAATCGGGGCGAGTGAGTTAGGTTTTGTTTTAAACCGCTTTTAGCAATATTTCAGTGAGTGAGTGAGTGATTTTGGTTTTACGCCGCTTTTAGCAACATTCCAGCAACATCACGGCGGGGGACACCAGAAATGGGCTTCACACATCGTAATCATGTGGGGATTCGAACCCGGGTCTTCGGCGTGACGAGCCAACGCTTTAACCATTAGGCTACCCCACCGCCCCGCAATATTTCAGCAATATCACGATGCATGATACCAGAAATGGGCTTCACATATTGTACCCATGTGGGGAATGGAACCCGGGTCTTCGGTGTGAGTAGTGACTGCTCTACCCACTAGGCTTCCCCACTGTCCGGGGTGTACTCGGGCTTATCCTGGGTGTCATGCAGTGGATGCGAGATATAGTGCCCAGAAGGCCATAATATACAAAAGTGTACGTGTATGGATGGGCGAAGGTCATGAACGCATTCAAACTACAACTTATAAACAAAATACAACAAAATATAACATACCTTAAAGTCAGTCAGAGGCCGAGACAAGCTGCGTATCCGGGTAAAATACGCATATAAAACTTCCTTTTACGCGTTGAAAAATATTTGTTGCGTACCAATTACGCATTTAAAATGTGAGATACGCAAAAAGTTTAAAACAAATGCGTACGGAATATATTTATAAAAATTGCTTGCGTAATGAAAAAGACATCGATTGCTATCAAGTTGTACTGTTAGTATAGGACAAGTGTTGTACTGTCAGTATAGAATGAGTGATTTTTTATGAAATCATTTCCATTATATTTAAGTTAGTTTTGTTTAGGTATGACATAAGGCAGAACATACCTGTTTAGTAAACGTACTCAATGACATAATACTTAGGTGAGTAAAATAACTGAAATACGCACATATTTGAAAGCAGTGGGTAACGGAAAATGAAATACGCACTCAACATTCATAATACCCACTCCAAAAAAGTACAGTGGGTACAGTACCCACATGATCTTAATCTTATCTGGAGCTCTGGTTACCTTAGCATGCAAAACATTACACACGAACGCACATGCTCACACACACTCTTTGATTTTCAGCTATACACTATCATTCATTGTTTTGCTGCTATGTAAGCTAGGCCTTTTGTCCTGAATTTTCTTCACTACAGCCTCCTGCTGCAGCTGTCTTTCTGATATATACTACCCATCAAAAGTTTAGACTCACTTAAAGCACTAACTTCATGGTATGTAAATATATACGGTTACATCGAAGATGAATTTCTCCACTAATTTGGGGCGGCATCTGCACATTTTCTGAAAATCATGTGCAAATATCGTGCATGTGAACAGCTGCGTTTTGGTGTAAAGTTTTGTTAAGAATTCGCCAATTTTCAACGTTACGAATTTGTGTTGCGATACAATCATGCGAAACAGTACCTTTAAACATTATGGAATATTCAGCAAAATCTAGTTTAGAACAGTACACTGAAGTAAGTGGCCACATTTACACTAGTGAGTCTAAACTATTAATGGGTAGTATATAACCTTCTGTTTTGTTTGGCTGGTGTATGATCTTCCGACGCAGTTTTGATGGAATAGATGATGTTTTGTTGGTTTGTATAAAAGCTTCAGTTTTGGTTGGTTGCTTTTGTTACTTTGGCTGATATGTAACATTCTGTTGTTGTCATGGTTTATATATACCCTTCTCTTGTTATTTTGGTTGATATAAAACATTCTGTTGGTGTTTTGATTGATATATAACATTCTGTTGTTGTTTCGGTTGATATAAAACATTCTGTTGGTGTTTTGGTTGATATCAAACATCCTGTTGTTTTGGTTGATATAAAACATTCTGTTGTTGTTTTGGTTGATATATAACATTCTGTCGTTTTGGTTGATATAAAACATCTTGTTGTTGTTTTGGTTGATATAAAACATTCTGTTGTTGTTTTGGTTGATATAAAACATCCTGTTCTTGTTTTTGTTGATATAAAACATTCTGTTGTTGTTTTGGTTGATATATAACATTCTGTTGTTGTTTTGGTTGATATATAACATTCTGTTGTTGTTTCGGTTGATATAAAACATTCTGTTGTTGTTTTGGTTGATATCAAACATCCTGGTGTTGTTTTGGTTGATATAAAACATTCTGTCGTTTGGTTAATATATAACATTCTGTCGTTTTGGTTGATATAAAACATTCTGTTGTTGTTTTGGTTGATACCAAACATTCTGTTGTTGTTTTGGTTGATATAAAACATCCTGTTCTTGTTTTTGTTGATATAAAACATTCTGTTGTTTTGGTTGATATAAAACATTCTGTTCTTTTTTTGGTTGATATATAACATTCTGTTGTTGTTTCGGTTGATATAAAACATTCTGTTGTTGTTTTGGTTGATATCAAACATCCTGGTGTTGTTTTGGTTGATATAAAACATTCTGTTGTTGTTTTGGTTGATATATAACATTCTGTCGTTTTGGTTGATATAAAACATTCTGTTCTTGTTTTGGTTGATATAAAACATTCTGTTGTTGTTTTGGTTGATATAAAACATTCTGTTGTTGTTTTGGTTGATATATAACATTCTGTTGTTGTTTTGGTTGATATATAACATTCTGTCGTTTTGGTTGATATAAAACATTCTGTTGTTGTTTTGGTTGATATATAACATTCTGTTGTTGTTTTGATTGATATAAAACATTCTGCCGTTTTTTTGGTTGATATAAAACATCATGTTGTTGTTTTGGTTGATATAAAACATTCTGTTGTTGCTTTGGTTGATATATAACATTCTGTTGTTGTTTTGGTTGATATAAAACATCCTGTTGTTGTTTTGGTTGATATAAAACATTCTGTTGTTGTTTTGGTTGATATATAACATTCTGTCGTTTTGGTTGATATCAAACATTCTGTTGTTGTTTTGGTTGATATAAAACATTCTGTTGTTGTTTTGGTTGATATAAAACATTCTGTTGTTGTTTTGGTTGATATATAACATTCTGTTGTTGTTTTGGTTGATATATAACATTCTGTCGTTTTGGTTGATATAAAACATTCTGTTGTTGTTTTGGTTGATATATAACATTCTGTTGTTGTTTTGATTGATATAAAACATTCTGCCGTTTTTTTGGTTGATACAAAACATACTGTTGTTTTGGTTGATATTAAACACTCTGTTGTTGTTTTGGTTGATATATAACATTCTGTTGTTGTTTTGGTTGATATAAAACATTCTGTAGTTGTTTTGGTTGATATCAAACATCATGTTGTTGTTTTGGTTGATATAAAACATCCTGTTGTTGTTTTGGTTGATATATAACATTCTGTTGTTGTTTTGGTTGATATAAAACATTCTGGTGTTTTGGTTGATATAAAACATTCTGTTGTTGTTTGGGTTGATACAAAACATTCTGTTGTTGTTTTGAGTGATATAAAACATTCTGTTGTTGTTTTGGTTGATACAAAACATACTGTTATTTTGGTTGATATATAACACTGTTGTTGTTTTGGTTGATACCAAACAATCTATTGTTTTGGTTGATATATAACACTGTAGTTGTTTTGGTTTATATATAACATTCTGTCGTTGTTTTGGTTGATATATAACACTCTGTTGCTGTTTTGGTTGATATATAACACTGTCGTTGTTTTGGTTGATACAAGACATACTGTTGTTTTGGTTGATATATAACACTGTTGTTGTTTTCGTTGATATATAACATTCTGTCGTTGTTCTAGTTGATGTATAACCTGTTGTTGCTTTTTTGGCTGATATACAATCAAAGCAGCACGTTATGCGGGTAACTTTCATCATATGCGGATAAAGGATTTTTTCCTCCACCAGCAACACACACCCACCCACACACACACACACCACCACCACCACCACCACCACCACCACCACCACCCACTCCCCCTTTGCTCCATCAATACAAAACCTCAACTTCAAAGTGATCTTTAGTCATTTCCAAAGGGAGGGGGATCGAACCCACTCCAACCCCACCCCCTTGGATCCGCCAATGTTCATCCATAACCTTCCGTCGTTTTGATGAAAGGGAAACACAATCTAATGTGTATCTCACACCATCGCAATGCCGCCGTTAATTTGGATGCATCAGTCTTAACATTACAAGTTGCCATTAATCTGTCGAGATTATTGCTCTAGCTACAAATAACAATCAAGCCTTTTCCTGTAAAACATCTGAGCCCAAACATTTACGTCTTACGAGATTGTTGAACAAATTGATGTCAATTCCGTGTAAGCCATTTGAATGAATCGTACTCCAGGGACCCCGAACTGGACTCCCCCGCACCTAATTCAGACTGTACAGCAATTTAGCTTCCATCAGACACAGCCACTAGGTGCCCGGGCGACCTATCGATCTGTGAGTGAGTGAGTGAGTGAGTGAAGGAGGGAGGGAGGGAGGTTGGCTCTATTTTAGCCGATTTTAACAGCAATTTCTTCTTTATTGTATAACACGACATTTCTGGGCTACTTATTGCCCCTTCTTCAGGTGATTAAAGAAAGATGTAGAAAGCAAATTATATGTACCAAATTTACAGGAAGCATAGACATGTACATGGCTTCCTGTAAATCTGGTATATATAGTTTGTTTTCTACATCTGTACAGCGTGACGTGATAGTCACACTCAGGTATGCATTTCGAGTATGGTTCCGGTACTTTCCGGGGACTGGCCGAGTAGAATGATGGAGAACGTTACAAAGATACAGATAAGACGACGTCACGTTGTCCATGTTTATCAACGGAACGCTGTGAACAAATACAAAAAAAACGTCGCGGAACAGAAGACCCCATCAAACGTGAACTGACGGTCTGACAGTGATACCAGCATCCCGAACACTCTCCATCACTGATCATGATCATAAATCCTATCATTACCCTCCCCATCTGAAGAAACGTGGCTGTCCATTACTTCAAAACCTAAATGCCATACACTACGTTTCTGATGACATGAGAGAGATTATCTGGAATACAACACAAGCTTCAGGTTTTATTTTCCAGTATATCACTGTCAAAGGTCGGACGAAGTGAGGTATCATTATCCTTTGTTTTCTAACCATCTGTTTTGATGTATGGCTCATGTTCTCGGCAGTATTTCTTCAGCATCAACAAGACATTTTTTCGCTAACAGCATATTCTGATTTCCTGCAAGCATTAGCTGAGACGCTTGCTCAAACCTTGTACAGTATTATAACGTTCAAGGCCGTCACAAGGCTTCCACTGAATGTGCAGAATGCGTTAAACATTTGAAAACATCTGCTATCATTTTAAAGTGATTCATAAAAGCACACGTTTAATAAGATGGACACTGGACTCTGCTTTTAGCCAAGATTTCTTATAATTGTGAAATTGGCGCGATGTTTTGAAAAAATATCCTGTCTCTAATGGATAATAGAATTAGATGTAGTCATGAATGTGTGGTGACCTGGTTGGGTGTAATAGCACATATATCGTCAAGACATTTGATGTTTGTTTCAGACAATAAAGAACATTCAGCGTGATCTTCACGCGTGTGAGAAAGGTCAAGGACATCCTATCAAAACGAACATGCTCTGTTCGATAAATCTGACCTATATTTATTATTAGAGTATTGTGGTTTCTGGTTGAATTGCGGTTTGCCAAAGGAAAGATGAAATATTCCGATTTTCAAGTTAATGACTGTTTTCATGTCCATGGTCAGATTTAGTGTAAATGTCCATCTCATAATGTCTAATCCTTAATCACGTTAAAAATTTGTCAGAACTGTCGCCCTAAACACATGTATCCATACTCACCATTAAGCTATTGACCTTTTGCCATCGGATAAAACAGCTCTCTGTTAACATACAAATTGAGTATACATTATTACTTGAATTACTACTACAAAACATATAATTCATTAACGAATGCTATGTATACCTATGTTATACAGATTCACATCGATGAAACTGTCAAGTAGGTCACACTTGAAGATGTGGTGTAACAGATGTTCAATAGGCTTAAGGTGTTCCAAGTTGATGCTCGACATGCATACTGATGGATAGATGGATATGAACAGACGGACGGATGGATGGATGATTGACACACGGTCAGATGATTGACGAATGGATGATATAGATAGATGGATGGATGGATGATATAGATGGATGGATGGATATGGATTATTTGTCAAGTTGTAGTTTTTTCAATCGGAATCAAATCCCGAATCCTGTTCACTCCGCCACGTAGATATAAGGGCAGCATTTTAATTTTTTTGTGTTTCTCATCGCCCGACCGACCCTTCTAATTTCATTGCTGACGCCCTCAAAAAACATCTTTTTTGGCATTTCACCTCGAACCTAAAACGCATACATATCAAATGTATATATATTTAAAATGTTTTAATCAGTCGTTGCCGCAAGTCCAAAGAACGCGAGAAGTGTAATAATAATTACAATAAATGAGAATCAAGAACATTATTCGGATAATTTTGTCTTTATTAAGCTTGAGGTTTTTAGTTTGTTTTTTTTAGTTCCCCGACCGACCGACCCATGTTCAGAATTTGGTGGCTACGTGAAAAACATAAAAACAATGACGCCCTAATAAAAACTAAACGAATAAAAACTAAAATCAAAAGCCAAATTATTTATTAGAAATCCGTAATTATCTAGGCCATCTGCTACCGTAACACGGTTCCCCTTATTGGTAAGGACTGTTAACATCTCAGAGTACACGCCTGGAGCAATGTCCTATCAGCTTGTAGTAATTTCTCTTGGGACGAAGTTATTCCTGCCGAGGAACGGTTCGACAGCCATCATATTGATGAGACAAGTATTAGAGGAGGAACATTTCACAACACTTTCTTTTCATTTTTTTCTGAAAACGTTCAACATGAACTGACGTATAAACAAGAGGAAGGGGTTTGACCATCGGGCAATATCATTCCATTGTCCTTCTGACATTGGAACTGTTGACATCGAAAGGCTAATTTACATATTGTAATCATGTGGGGTTTGAAACCATGCCCCGATTTCTCGAAACAAACTTAAGTTTTTTTATTCAAATTTCAAACTGAGTTTGACAATTTGAAACAGCTGAATTTTTAACTCAACTGCATTTTAAAATAGAAAAGCCCAAACAACTTAAGTAATCCATCCACCAAACTCAAATTGTCTACTATGTTTGAGGTTCATATCAATTTCAGTTCATTCTGCTAAATGCATTTTCGCCATTTGAGTAAAAACTCGAACTTAAGTCAAAACTCAGACAAAGTTTGTTTCGAGAAATCGGGGCCATGTCTCAAGTGTATCGCCATACAGTAATAACAGGAAGTATCTTACATCTAAATGTTCGGGGTAAGCTACATGTCTAGTTTTGTTGATCTAGTGATACCATATTTCAGTTTCCGGCAGTAAGCGTGGCACTGACCATTTGAGGACGTGAGTATCATGTTGGTGCCAATGTCTTCTCCAGCATGTAGCCTCCCACCTACAAAAGAGGTGTATTCCTGGATAAAAATGACTAAGTGTTGTTTCTTTAAACACGTTAGACTTGTGCTGTAAGATAACGGGAAAATGGCCTCAAACGACACATATGTTCCTATTATGATATCACAGTGACATCACAGTCCATCATGTTCAATGTCGGCACGACGCCATTTCCCTGTTGCCTGCTGACCAACCGACCACTGGTCACTAGAAAATATCGCCTTAGATCCACTGCATAAACTGACTACAGTGATTCAACTTGGGATCAATTATTTGAGGCTGAAGTCAATTCCATTGAAAGGTTGTGGATCATAAAATGGCAACATAGTACTATGTATATTAAAGCCTCTACAATTCACTCTGAAAGATCTGACACGAACGGAACAGCCATTTACAGAAGGTACACTATATTCTCTTATGTTTCCTCGTTGTCGTGGTAAAACGTAAGCGAAACTTGTATTCTGACGCCTATGGATGAATAGTAGGGAAGGTAGCTCTGCATGTTGCATTGTGCTTAGGTCTATATTCTATGTGTCTCCGTCTTTAAAGCTTACAGTGAGTGAGTGAGTCTAGTTTTACGTCGCATTTAGCAATACCAGGTATTTCCGCAATATCCGGGCGGGGGACACCAGAAATGGGCTTCACACACTTTTCCCATGTAGGGAATCGAACCCGGGTCTTCGGCGTGACGAGCTACTAGGCTACCCCACCGCCCCTTAAAGCTTACAGCATCCATACAGTAACCATTGTTGAATATAGTGTATACGACACAGTTACGAAAAAGATATAAGCTTTCAGAAAAAGTTAAACCTGAAACTTGAGCTCTCAGCCTTTAGCTTCAACTTGTCATTAATTTCTAACTATATCTCCGTGCTGAAGGAGGAAGTATCGAGCATTACACGTCCAGAAATTCCATTGGAAACAGATTGCTACACATTTGCAGTTAAAGCTCCTATTCCTTTCGTGAACATTATCAATTCGTCCACAAACGATTTCCAGGATTTTCCATAAGATTATTCAACGTTTTTCAACCTTTCATATTGCGCCAATCACACATTCATTTCCCACTTTTCAGTTAAAGATGGAAACCTCAAACTATAACACACTGTTTATTGGTTTCTATAACCACTCCATTTAGTCGCCTCTTACGACAACATTAATTGTTTAGGAAGGACAGTATCATTTACAGGTTCTCACTGTACAACTTCAAAATATACGGTAACATCACGTGAAAGTGCAACGGTAGAAATATGTTACGACAGTCTGTATTTGCGGACTTTACTGCACCAACGACGTTTACGCGACGCTACCGTTTAACCGCAACGTATTGTGGGATACTGTCATCCATGCTGACGCCATTTTACGTTGAACCTGATTACATGGAGACAAAATCTATCCGGAATCAGCCGCCTCAAGACCCATCTGTCGGTAATCTATACACACACGACGTCCTGAGTATTCCTGTTAAGGTTTTCTATAGTTTGCTTGTGTAGTTCTGCTCTTGACAAATGGAATGACATAATTTTGCAACGAATGCCACGAGTGTTTTACGGCAGTATGTCAGACATTATCGATCACTCAGAAACATACCAAATACTGTATTTCCATATAGTACGTGATCACAGGCTAAACACAAACGATCAGTCAGGATCAACAAATGGCCAGCCACATGCAAATGTGCATCTTGTGTGCAGGAAAGCTTTTGTTAAAGTAAATTCTCTTCTGTTGATGAGCTCTTGAAATATTTGCGACGACATTTTGTCAGAAGGGATCCCATTGTTTTTCCATTTAAATCATGCAGTACCTAAGATTCGAAAAGAATGATCATTCCTATCTCACATAAGCTGAAAGCAGAAGCCTCAGGGTACCAAGCCACAAAGCATTCGTAACATTACGAACTGTCGTTACCATAAGCTTACGAATGTCATATCTCTACGAACGTCTGTTGATCGGAACCCAGATTCAGTTCTTGAAGCATACAGATCAAGATGACGGACAGAAATGTCTTCACAAAAAACTACAGACCCAATGAAGCTAATTTTGAAGAAATTGAACAAACTTATTATAGTAACACTACAGTCATACGTACCTTGGCATAGCTTAAGCTTTGAAATATTGTAGCTTTCCAATTATAATGTTCCAGTAGACCCAGCCAAACTGTGTAAACGGCCATTTTGTTTTATTTTACAGGCACGCAAATTCTACCGACTACCAGAATTTCACCGCATTCATAACAGTTTGCATAATTTAGGCATAACGTAAAGCTATTAATTGATACGGTACCGACAGAATAGTTGCCAATTTCTTACCGGAACAATTGACTGTAAATTTCAGCAGCTCATCCAAGGCTACACCCCATGTATGTGTTGAACGATTAAGTGAATAAATAATATAAAATATTTCTCCAGGGAATTCTCAATTGGTACTGAAATATTAAATACCTCATGATACATTTCCTACACATTATCTAGTGTGTCCCCCATTATATAGAGACACATCTTCACATACAGGCCAGTTGACAGTCCAGCCTCGAGATGATGGCCTCTCCAACACAACCAATTCACATTGCCCTCTTCCCGATGAAGACGAGCTACGATGATGAGTGTTTTAACCCAGATACAAATTAGATTATGTCTGATAATTTGTTTGTCTTACATTGTATTGGCAACTTAATGGTTTTCAATTCCATGAGAAATTTGTTGATTTCCCTCGAGTATAGCCAGACAACCTTACTCACACAGAGTTCAACAAGCACTGGTCAGGTTTGAGTGACATGTAACAGGATACATATCAATTGTAGCTCTAACCATTTTCCTCCTGAACAAAGTACGATTAAGATTCCCAGAGACAAACCATTCTTACTGGAATTACTCCTGGCTTCTTCTTGCCCAATCAGCTTCAATTAACATCTGGATTTCCTTCTCAAGTGCCCATCTTTGTTACCTTAATACTTTGTTGGTTTCACATGAACATACATGGGTTTAATTTGATTGTTGTTTAACGCCGCACTCAATATTCCACCTGGATGGCCGCAATCTGTAAATAATCGATTCCTCACCAGACAATCCAGTGATTGAACAGCATGTGCATCGATCTGCACAATTGGGATCTTCACATGTGTCAGCCAAGTCAGCGAGCCTGACCCCCCGATCCTGTTAGCCACTTCTTACGACAAGCATGGGTCTTCACCGGTAGAATATATGTAGCAACGTGGTACTAAGCGTGCATTCACCTGATGATAGTATAAGAATGTACTCCAACACGTCTTGTTACTCATGTTCCAGAATTTGACATCTGTAAAAATCCCCCTTTTAAAATGCTCTCTTCCGTCAAGATTCTCCTGCAACCATTACGTAGGATTGTTAATGTCTGTACCAAGATAATGTCTACATGCGAGATACTTTCCCTTTCCTCCATCTCAAATCTTTGATATTCCTATATTTCTTACTGGTAAAGAATGTTGGGTTTTAGTTAAATCGAATATGTTGAAAAATGTTCTGAGTGGAAATTTCAAAATGGCTGTCGCTGCCCCCTTCCCATTTAACGCCAAGTATAATACTGCTCTTGTTAAATATAAAGATGAAGCTATCACTATTACAAAGTACTAATACTCTGAAACAACTAGAATTCATTGCAATAAAACCATTTCTCAGATTGTCTAAGACATCCACCTTTTCTATAAAAAACACAATCATTTCGGAGTTTTTAAACACCACATAGATCATAGTATTAAGGTACAAATGATGCATGGCTTGTCAAATGTAAATTGCATGTACTCGATTAAGACTTGGCGTGTAAAATAAAGACCTTAATCGTTATGAATTGCGAACATAAACCATTGGGGCATGTGTGCATTCCTCATTGTATAGTCCTCGATCAACGGTCGACGCATCGGTGTTGGAATATTTCAACACAACTGAGAGGACAGATTCAATGAGAAATAAGGCGATCGTTTATAATAACACGGGAGATTCAGACTTATTTCTCCACGACGAAGCACAAGTGATACATGTGGTCTCACCTTAGGCAAGTGAGTTTGTTCAAAATTGCCTCTGTTCACCCAGCAGAAAATGGGTACCCGGTGAGATATGGCATATTACTGTTCACCTTGTAGCGCCTCAAAGACACCTTGGGTTATACGGGGTAATAATTGCCTCTGTTCACCCAGCAGAAAATGGGTACCCGGTGAGATATGTCATATGACTGTTCACCTTGTAGCGCCTCACAGGCACCTTGGGTTATACGGGGTAATAATTGCCTCTGTTCACCCAGCAGAAAATGGGTACCCGGTGAGATATGTCATATGACTGTTCACCTTGTAGCGCCTCACAGGCACCTTGGGTTATACGGGGTAATAATTGCCTCTGTTCACCCAGCAGAAAATGGGTACCCGGTGAGATATGTCATATGACTGTTCACCTTGTAGCGCCTCACAGACACCTTGGGTTAAACGGGATAATAATTGCCTCTGTTCACCAAGCAGAAAATGGGTACCCGGTGAGATATGGCATATGACCGTTCACTTTGTAGCGCTTCACAGGCACCTTGGGTTATCCGAGGTAATAGTTTAGCACTTCTGAGCAGTGCTACATTGGAAATCAGCACTATACAAACTTTAATGCATAATATTATCATTAACATTTCTCACAGTTGCTCACAACAGCAATCACTGGATTGGTTGGTCCTGAAATATGTACAGGCAGGCGTCATGTGGCTGGAATATTATTGAGTGCAGCGTTAAACAACAAATGCATGTACACATTACAATGCTTGTTTAATAAAAACCTGTTCAGTTCAGCAACTGATATCTGACAGAGCGCTGATGGCGAAGCAGGACGCCCGCCAATACATCCAATTGATCTGAAAGTAGGACCAAATTCAGCTGCGGTGTAGCGTCTTCCTTCGTTAGCGTTTGCAATGAATTCGATATTTCTTGTATAAGAATATTGCTGGTCAGATTTGTCAGGGACTATGGAATCCTGGAAGGGACACTGGCGTTGTGTCGCATTATCGCCCTTACAAAAACAAGCAAAAAGTGGCAAAATGAACCAAAGTGCGACAATGCGACAACGCGAAAATGTCCCATCTAGGATTCCATAAGGGACAGGAGACGGAGAACTACATCATTTGGTGACCTGTCACGTTGTCATGTCCCGTTGAGACCCTGTTGTCGCTGATTCTACAGATTGCTGAAGTATTGTCTGTTACACAATATCTGTAACTTCCCGTTGGTTTCTTTGAGAGGCATTTTAGAAGTTGTGGAGATGAAGAAAAACCAGGTTCTATGGATAGTCAGTCAACTTCTTTATTGCGACGAATGAAGAGTGCAATAAAGAAGTTGGCTATCCACAGAACGTGGTTTTCCTTTTCTTTCTTTATGTTTGATGGAGGGCGCGGGCTTCCCGTGCATAAATAACATCGCATTTTCAATATTAATGTTATATGACTGTGGTTCGAATCCAATATCCAGTATTGTATCGTTGATCAATTAGTGTCATGTATGTGCCGGGGTTCAAGCCGAGTGATATATTTCAGCGAGATAAGAGTGGAGCGGTGGAGAGTTCACTGAAGGGAGAGGTACAGAGCAGTGCAAGGGTGAGTGGAGCGGAGTGGTGGAGAGTTCAGCTGATAGGAGAGGTACAGAGCAGTGCAAGGGTGAGTGGAGCGGAGTGGTGGAGAGTTCAGCTGATAGGAGAGGTACAGAGCAGTGCAAGGGTGAGTGGAGCGGAGTGGTGGAGAGTTCAGCTGATAGGAGAGGTACAGAGCAGTGCAGGGGCGGAGTGTGGAGCGCTGATAGAGGTACAGAGCAGTGCAAGGGTGAGTGGAGCGGAGTGGTGGAGTTCAGCTGAGAGGAGTGTACAGAGCAGTGAAGGGTGGAGCGGAGTGGTGGAGAGTTCAGCTGATAGGAGAGGTACAGAGCAGTGCAAGGGTGAGTGGAGCGGAGTGGTGGAGAGTTCAGCTGATAGGAGAGGTACAGAGCAGTGCAAGGGTGAGTGGGGCGGAGTGGTGGAGAGTTCAGCTGATAGGAGAGGTACAGAGCAGTGCAAGGGTGAGTGTAGACTAAGGCTTAGTCTCTGAATATATATAATTTGGTTAGTAACAAACAAGCCCATTTATATTGAAAAGGAGCCCTAGGGAGACCAGAGATTCAGAACCTGAGGAAATCAAGACTTGCTTTATTTAGGGCTTTAGCACTGCAGAGAGGGCTAGGCAGTAGGGAAAATAATGTTGTTCAGGGACTGTGAGACAGACTAGGGTGAGTGGAGCGGAGTGGTGGAGAGTTCAGCTGATAGGAGAGGTACAGAGCAGTACAGGGGTGAGTGGAGTGGAGAGGTGGAGAGTTCAGCTGATAGGAGAGGTACAGAGCAGTACAGGGGTGTGTGGAGTGGAGAGGTGGAGAGTTCAGCTGATAGGAGAGGTACAGAGCAGTACAGGGGTGAGTGGAGTGGAGAGGTGGAGAGTTCAGCTGATAGGAGAGGTACAGAGCAGTACAGGGGTGTGTGGAGTGGAGTGGTGGAGAGTTCAGCTGATAGGAGAGGTACAGAGCAGTACAGGGGTGAGTGGAGTGGAGTGGTGGAGAGTTCAGCTGATAGGAGAGGTACAGAGCAGTACAGGGGTGAGTGTAGACTAAGGCTTAGTCTCTGAATATATATAATTTTGATGGTAACAAACAAGCCCATTTATATTGAAAAGGAGTCCTAGGGAGACCAGAGATTCAGAACCTGAGGAAATCAAGACTTGCTTTATTTAGGGCTTTAGCACTGCAGAGAGGGTTTGGTAGTGGGGAAAATAATGTTGTTCAGGCGGTGTTGAGGGGATTGGTACAGAGCGGTGCAGAGTCGAGTGGAGCGGACTGGTGCAGAATCTAGTTGAGCGGAGTAGAGCGGATTGGTGCAGAGTGGTGCAGAGTCGAGTGGAGCGGAGTTGAGTGGATTGGTACAGAGCGGTGCAGAGTCGAGTTGAGTGGATTGGTACAGAGCGGTGCAGAGTCGAGTTGAGTGGATTAGTACAGAGCGGTGCAGAGTCAAGTGGAGGAGAGTAGAGCGGATTGGTGCAGAGCGGTGCAAAGTCGAGTGGAGCGGAGTTGAGTGGATTGGTACAGAGCGGCGGAAGGTCTAGTGGAGCAGAGTAGACCGGTGCAGAGTCGAGTGGAGCGGAGTAGAGTGGATTGGTACAGAGCAGTGCAGAGTCGAGTAGAGCGGATTGGTACAGAGCGGTGCAGAGTCGAGTATAGCGTATATGTACAGAGCGGTACAGAGTCGAGTAGAGCGGATTGGTACAGAGCGGTGCAGGTCTAGTGGAGCAGAGTAGAGTGATGCAGAGTCGAGAGGAGCGGAGTAGAGCTGAGTGAAACAGCAATGCAGAGAGCAGTGGAGGAGTGCAGAGGTGAGTGGAGGAAAGTAGTGTAAAGCAGTGCAGAAGTGTGATGAGAGGAGAGTTGCAGAGGTGATTGGATACTCAAATAAGGTGCACCGACTACAAGCACACTTCAATCCCCACACTACAAGCTCCAGGTATGGAAACAGTAAGTACCAAATATTGACATGTTTTAATGTGTTGTTGCACTGTGATCAAGCCATCGACCTTCCGCTCTCCGCCAGACGTTGTACCAAATACACCCCAGATCTGACTAGTCTTCAGCAAAAACTATCTATATTTTTCAATCTGTTTTAACACAAAGCGATGTGTAGCTGGTGAAACCATTTGCTATAGATGTGTGAATTTTCACCTGTTTACCATTGAAATTACATGAAATAATTGCTCTTAAACTAACGCAATATATTATTCTAAAATGGCTGATGCGTTTCTTTTTTTGAAGAGTGTATTAGATTACACTGGGTATGTCGCAGTGATGACCAGTAATTGATGAATCAAACCTTCTCAAGAACAGAACTCTAAATAGAGAGTTGATTATACCTTTCCGGAAGACTTCTTCAATTCACCCAGTGACCTTGTTAAGGATTCAGCTGCCATTGAAGGATGTACACTTGATGCCCTTGTACAGGGTCTGTAGAGATCACTGATGTAGCACTATTAACAGATCTATACCAATGGATGCTAAATGTATTCCCACAATTGGCAAGAATTTACCGTCCCTGCCTGGTCGTAGTTTTGTTTTCTTTGATGAGGAGGAGTGTGTTGGCTGAATCTAAAAATGTCGTACCAACTTCCAAAGGGTCTTTACGCCCAATAATGATTTAAATGTAATGTTTATTATAATAAAATTGTTATACAATTATTATTTTGCTCAGTGTCTCGATGTTTTCAACAAATTGTCTGCCGCCTTTTGTTGGTGTTTGCACCAAAGGTTGCTGTTCGGCGCTAAAGGGTTTGCATTCATCCTTCCGGGTACCAATTACCTACTTAGTGCAAGGACTTTCGAATAATTCTCATGGAAAATATTATTGAAACGGGATTTAACGACGTTATCAGACAGAAAACATCATAATTTCGATATTTAAGAAAAGAACTTGTTTATGGGATATATGAGTTACAAACCCGTGAAGATCCGGGTTAGAATGAACCTTCAGTAACCCATGCTTGTCGTAGGAAGCGACTAACGGGATCGAGTGGTCAGGCTCGCTGGCTTGGTTGACACATGTCATCGGTTCCCAATTGCGCAGATCGATGCTCATGCTGTTGATCACTGTATTGTCTGGTCAAGAGTTAATTATTTACAGACCGCCGCCATAGAGCTGGAATATTGCTGAGTGCGGCGTAAAACTAAACTCACTCACTATGAATTACAAACGTCATCAGTAAGGTCCAATAATCTCATGTGTGCAGCAACATTCACCCAATGACGCCATGCCACTTTACTTTGCAGGTGAGGTGAAATGGGGTTTAACGTCGTAATGAAGAATATGTCCTTCATGTGACGACGTGCTTGCGTGTGTATGTGTGGCTGCTTGTACTAGCCCAGATTCAAGCTGGTTTTATAGTGCTAGCTCACACAGATACCTAGACTAATGCTTAGTCTCTGAATATATATAATTTTGATAGTAACAAACAAGCCCATTTAAATTGAAAAGGAGCCCTAGGGAGACCAGTATCTAGACTGGCTTTATTTAGGGCTTTAGCACTGCAGAGGTGAGGTGAGGTGAAATTGGGTTTAACGTCGTGCTTGAGAATATTTCGCTCATATGACGACGTGCATGCGTGTGTATGTGTAAGTGCGGCTGCTTGTACTAGCCCAGACTAAAGGTGGTTTCATAGTGCTAGCCCACTGAGATACCATGCCGCAGTGAAGCACGAATACCCCACTCAGACACATGATACTGACTCCGAGCCGACCAGTCCTTGTTGTACCCATTAATGCCGAGCGCAAGGCAGGGACCAACAAGTACCATATTTTAATGTCTTGTGGTATGACGCGGTCGGGGATCGAACCCGCGACCTTCCGCTCTCCGGGCGGACGCTCCAACCACTACACAGCGGAGGCGGTCAGCACTGCAGAGAGGGCTTGGCAGTAGGGAAAATAATGTGGTCCAGGGACTGTGAGACAGACTATGGGATACCATGCTCAGTTAAGCATGAATGCTCTACTCAGACACATTATACTGACTCCGACCAGTCCTTGTTTCACCCATTAATGCCGAGCGCCATATCACTTGAGAGAGTACAGCTAATGTTTCCTTTCAACATTCAACCTTCAACAAGCACACTAAACACAAACCCCCCAGAGGTCTTCTAGCTATTATCTGTGAGCTATGGGTTAGGCTCACATGCGCTCTCGACCAGTATAACAGGCTTTATCGGGTCTGTGTCAGGCCAATGATACAATGATGTAGAGACCAGTATAACAGGCTTTATCTGGTCTGTGTCAGGCCAATGATACAATGATGTAGAGACCAGTAGAACAGGCTTTATCTGGCCTGTGTCAGGCTAATGATACAATGATGTAGAGACCAGTAGAACAGGCTTTATCTGGTCTGTGTCAGGCCAATGATACAATGATGTAGAGACCAGTATGACAGGCTTTATCTGGTCTGTGTCAGGCCAATAATACAATGATGTAGAGACCAGTATAACAGGCTTTATCTGGTCTGTGTCAGGCCAATGATACAATGATGTAGAGACCAGTATGACAGGCTTTATCTGGTCTGTGTCAGGCCAATGATACAATGATGTAGAGACCAGTAGAACAGGCTTTCTCTGGTCTGTGTCAGGCCAATGATACAATGATGTAGAGACCAGTATGACAGGCTTTATCTGGTCTGTGTCAGGCCAATGATACAATGATGTAGAGACCAGTATAATAGGCTTTATCTGGTCTGGGTCAGTCCAGTTATCCAATGATGTAGAGACCAGTATAATAGGCTTTATCTGGTCTATGTCAGGCCAATGATACAATGATGTAGATACCAGCATAATAGGCTTTATCTGGTCTGTGTCAGGCCAATGATACAATGATGAAGAGACCAGTAGAACAGGCTTTATCTGGCCTGTGTCAGGCCAATGATACAATGATGTAGAGACCAGTATAACAGGCTTTATCGGGTCTGTGTCAGGCCAATGATACAATGATGTAGAGACCAGTAGAACAGGCTTTATCGGGTCTGTGTCAGGCCAATGATACAATGATGTAGAGACCAGTATAACAGGCTTTCTCTGGTCTGTGTCAGGCCAATGATACAATGATGTAGAGACCAGAATAATAGGCTTTATCTGGTCTGTGTCAGGCCAATGATACAATGATGTAAAGACCAGTAAAATAGGCTTTATCTGGTCTGTGTCAGGCCAATGATACAATGATGTAGAGATCAGTATAATAGGCTTTATCTGGTCTGGGTAAGTTCAGTGATCCAATGATGTAGAGACCAGTATAATAGGCTTTATCTGGTCTGTGTCAGTCGAGTTATCCAATGATGTAGAGACCAGTATAATAGGCTTTACGTGGTCTGTGTCAGGCATTGATACAATGATGTAGATACCAGCATAATAGGCTTGATCTGGTCTGTGTCAGGCCAATGATACAATGATGAAGAGACCAGTAGAACAGGCTTTATCTGGCCTGTGTCAGGCCAATGATACAATGATGAAGAGACCAGTATAATAGCCTTTATCGGGTCTGTGTCAGGCCAATGATACAATGATTTAGGGACCAGTATAATAGGCTTTATCTGGTCTGTGTCAGGCCAATGATACAATGATGTAGAGACCAGTATAACAGGCTTTATCGGGTCTGTGTCAGGCCAATGATACAATGATGTAGTGACCATTATAACAGGCTTTCTCTGGTCTGTGTCAGGCCAATGATACAATGATGTAGAGACCAGTATAACAGGCTTGATCTGGTCTGTGTCAGTCCAGTTATCCAATGATGTAGAGACCAGTATAATAGGCTTGATCTGGTCTGTGTCAGTCCAGTGATCCAATGATGTAGAGACCAGTATAATAGGCTTTATCGGGTCTGTGTCACTCCAGTGATCCAATGATGTAGAGACCAGTATAATAGGCTTGATCTGGTCTGGGTCAGTCCAGTGATCCAGTGATGTAGAGACCAGTGTAGTAGGCTTTATGTGGTCTGTGTCAGGCCAATGATACAATGATGTAGAGACCAGTATAATAGGCTTTATCGGGTCTGTGTCACTCCAGTGATCCAATGATGTAGAGGCCAGTATAATAGGCTTTCTCTGGTCGGTGTCAGTCCAGTGATCCAATGATGTAGAGACCAGTGTAGTAGGCTTTATCTGGTCTGTGTCAGTCCAGTGATCCAATGATGTAGAGACCAGTGTAATAGGCTTTATCTGGTCGGTGTCAGTCCAGTGATCCAATGATGTAGAGACCAGTGTAATAGGCTTTATCTGGTCTGTGTCAGTCCAGTGATCCAATGATGTAGAGACCAGTGTAATAGGCTTTATCTGGTCTGTGTCAGGCCAATGATACAATGATGTAGAGACTAGTATAATAGGCTTTATCGGGCCTGTGTCAGGCCAATGATACAATGATGTAGAGACCAGTATAATAGGCTTTATCTGGTCTGTGTCAGTCCAGTGATCCAGTTATGTAGAGACCAGTAAAATAGGCTTTCTCTGGTCTGTGTCAGTACAGTGATGTAGAGACCAGTGTAATAGGCTTTATCTGGTCTGTGTCAGGCCAATGATACAATGATGTAGAGACTAGTATAATAGGCTTTATCGAGCCTGTGTCAGGCCAATGATACAATGATGTAGATACCAGTATAATAGGCTTTATCTGGTCTGTGTCAGTCCAGTGATCCAGTTATGTAGAGACCAGTAAAATAGGCTTTCTCTGGTCTTTGTCAGTACAGTGATGTAGAGACCAGTATAATAGGCTTTATCTGGTCTGTGTCAGTACAGTGATCCAATGATGTAGAGACCAGTATAATAGGCTCTCTCTGGTCTGGGTCAGTCCAGTGATCCAATGATGTAGAGACCAGTATAATAGGCTTTATCTGGTCTGGGTCAGTCCAGTGATCCAATGATGTAGAGACCAGTATAATAGGCTTTATCTGGTCTGTGTCAGTCCAGTGATCCAATGATGTAGAGACCAGTATAATAGGCTTGATCTGGTCTGTGTCACTCCAGTGATCCAATGATGTAGAGACCAGTATAATAGGCTTCATCTGGTCTGTGTCAGTTCAGTGATCCAATGATGTAGAGACCAGTATAATAGGCTTTATCTGGTCTGTGTCAGTCCAGTGATCCAATGATGTAGAGACCAGTATAATAGGCTTTCTCTGGTCTGTGTCACTCCAGTGATCCAATGATGTAGAGACCAGTATAATAGGCTTCATCTGGTCTGGGTCAGTCCAGTGATCCAATGATGTTGAGACCAGTATAATAGGCTTTATCTGGTCTGGGTCAGTCCAGTGATCCAATGATGTTGAGACCAGTATAATAGGCTTTCTCTGGTCTGTGTCAGTCCAGTGATCCAATGATGTAGAGACCAGTATAATAGGCTTTATCTGGTCGGTGTCAGTCTGGTAATGCTGAGACAAGGATGAGACAATTACTCAGTTTGGAAGACCTGAGTGATCCACGCTTTCCTTACTATGCTATTATTCCAGTCAGGGAGCTATTATCTATATAAATGGAACAGTATTGCCAGTGTGAATCGGTAACGTATCATTACCCTGACTTCCTTGGACCAGGCGTATAATGGCGAGGTGGGCTTGTATCATTCAACAGCGAGTCAGTGATATATTGTATTAATGAGACAGTAGAGGTAATTCATATAACAGGCTGTAATGGTGTAACCATGGATATAACACACTGTAGTGATGTAACTATGAATATAACACACCGTAGTGGTGTAACCATGGATATAACACACCGTAGTGGTGTAACTATGGACATAACACACCGTAGTGGTGTAACTATAGACGTAACACACCGTAGTGGTGTAACTATGGGCATAGCACACTGTAGTGGTGTAACTATGGGAATAGCACACCATAGTGGTGTAACTATGGGCATAGCACACCGTAGTGGTGTAACTGTGGATATAACACACCATAGTGGTTTACAATGGATATAACACACCGTAGTGGTGTAACCATGGACATAACACACCGTAGGGAGGTAACCATGGATATAACACACCGTAGTGGTTTACACTGGATATAACATACAGTAGTGGTGTAAATATGGATATAACACATCGTAGTGGTGTAACCATGGACATAACACACCGTAGGGATGTAACTTTGGATATAACACACCGTAGTGGTGTAACCATGGGCATAACACGTGTAGTAGTGTAACCATGGATGTAACACACCGTAGTGGTGTAACCATGGGCATAACCCACCGTAGTGGTGTAACTGTGGACATAACACACCGTAGAGAAGGTAACCATGGATATAACATACCGTAGTGGTGTAACCATGGACATAGCACACTGTAGTGAGGTAACTATGGATATAACACGCCGTAGTGATGTAACCATGGACATAACACACCGAAGGGATGTAACTTTGGATATAACACATCGTAGTGATGTAACCATGGACATAACACACCGTAGTGACGTAACCATGGATATAACACACCGTAGTGATGTAACCATGGATATAACACACCGTAGTGATGTAACGATGGATATAACACACCGTAGTGATGTAACCATGGATATAACACACCGTAGTGATGTAACTATGGATATAACACACCGTAGTGATGTAACCATGGATCTAACACACTGTAGTGGTGTAACTATGGATATTACACATCGTAGTGACGTAACCATGGATCTAACACACCGTAGTGATGTAACCATGGATATAACACACCGTAGTGATGTAACTATGGATATAACACACCGTAGTGATGTAACTATGGATATAACACACCGTAGTGATGTAACCATGGATATAACACACCGTAGTGATGTAACTATGGATATAACACACCGTAGTGATGTAACCATGGATATAACACACCGCAGTGATGTAACCATGGATATAACACACCGTAGTGATGTAACCATGGATATAACACAACCGTAGTGGTGTAACTATGGGCATAGCACGCTGTAGTTGTGTATGTGACAATATTAAACCTCCTATTTGCCTAAAATGGGAAAACTTATTTTACGATATTGATTTTGATTGGCGTATGATTTTTAATATTTGCAGAAGGAATGTGAAAGATGTAAAACTTTTAGACTTTCAATTTAAATTTTTGCACAGAATTATTTATACAAAAAAAGAACTTATGAAAATGAAACTAGTTGACAATGCAGTATGTAGCCTTTGTAATGTTGATAGTGAAACTTTTATGTCATGTATATATTGGGAATGTGTTGTAACCCAAACCTTCTGGAAGGAACTTGAAAACTGGATAATCCAAAATATACAGAAATTTGAAATAACAAAGACCTTGGTTTGGTTTGGAATTTTGGGTAATAAGCAATTACTAAATCATATAATTTTATCTGCTAAAAAATATATATATACTTGCACTTTGAAGAAAATAATTCCCAAAGTTAATAATTTTTTAAAAATTTTGAAAGACATTTATACGGTTGAAAATTTCATATCCAGAAGAACAATAAATCTGATCAATTTTCAGACAAATGGTTTCCTTTATTCTCAATATTTAATTTCCGACGTAATCTTTAATGAAAGGGGAATAATTGTTACTGGAGTATATTCTCTCTATGCTATCAGTTGACCTAACACTTGTGTTGAACCCAATGAACTTTATTTATGCATTTATTGCTTTACTTTATATGCTTGTACCTTAATTATGGGAACAAATAAAAAGATTTAAAAAAACAAAAAAAAAAACCTATGGATATAACACACCGTAGTGGTGTAACCATGGGCATAACACGTGTAGTAGTGTAACCATGGATGTAACACACCGTAGTGGTGTAACCATGGACATAACACACCGTAGTGATGTAACGATGGATATAACACACCGTAGTGATGTAACCATGGATATAACACACCGTAGTGATGTAACTATGGATATAACACACCGTAGTGATGTAACCATGGATCTAACACACTGTAGTGGTGTAACTATGGATATTACACATCGTAGTGACGTAACCATGGATCTAACACACCGTAGTGATGTAACCATGCATATAACACACCGTAGTGATGTAACTATGGATATAACACACCGTAGTGATGTAACTATGGATATAACACACCGTAGTGATGTAACCATGGATATAACACACCGTAGTGATGTAACTATGGATATAACACACCGTAGTGATGTAACCATGGATATAACACACCGCAGTGATGTAACCATGGATATAACACACCGTAGTGATGTAACCATGGATATAACACACCGTAGTGGTGTAACTATGGGCATAGCACGCTGTAGTTGTGTATGTGACAATATTAAACCTCCTATTTGCCTAAAATGGGAAAACTTATTTTACGATATTGATTTTGATTGGCGTATGATTTTTAATATTTGCAGAAGGAATGTGAAAGATGTAAAACTTTTAGACTTTCAATTTAAATTTTTGCACAGAATTATTTATACAAAAAAAGAACTTATGAAAATGAAACTAGTTGACAATGCAGTATGTAGCCTTTGTAATGTTGATAGTGAAACTTTATGTCATGTATATTGGGAATGTGTTGTAACCCAAACCTTCTGGAAGGAACTTGAAAACTGGATAATCCAAAATATACAGAAATTTGAAATAACAAAGACCTTGGTTTGGTTTGGAATTTTGGGTAATAAGCAATTACTAAATCATATAATTTTATCTGCTAAAAAATATATATATACTTGCACTTTGAAGAAAATAATTCCCAAAGTTAATAATTTTTTAAAAATTTTGAAAGACATTTATACGGTTGAAAATTTCATATCCAGAAGAACAATAAATCTGATCAATTTTCAGACAAATGGTTTCCTTTATTCTCAATATTTAATTTCCGACGTAATCTTTAATGAAAGGGGAATAATTGTTACTGGAGTATATTCTCTCTATGCTATCAGTTGACCTAACACTTGTGTTGAACCCAATGAACTTTATTTATGCATTTATTGCTTTACTTTATATGCTTGTACCTTAATTATGGGAACAAATAAAAAGATTTAAAAAAACAAAAAAAAAAACCTATGGATATAACACACCGTAGTGGTGTAACCATGGGCATAACACGTGTAGTAGTGTAACCATGGATGTAACACACCGTAGTGGTGTAACCATGGACATAACACACCGTAGTGGTGTAACCATGGGCATAACACCCCGTAGTGATGTAACTATGCATGTAACACACCGTAGTGGTGTTGTAACCAACACACGTTGGTGTTTTAACCGTGGATATTATAATACAACCTGGTTGTGTAACCATGGATATATATAATTGTATCAAAAATGAATAAGCGTGCTATGTGACGATTCCAGGTGTATCATAATTCAAGGTGTATCAGAATTCAAGGTGTATCATAATTCTAGGTGTAAATCAATTCAAGTTGTATCAGAATTCAAGGTGTATCACAGCTGCGCCAAGAATGCTGTTTCTCGTTCTTTCTGCACAAAGAGTATCAAGGGACACTGTATCAGTATTGAACACCTGTGTTCCTGGATGTGGACGTCATCATGAGCAGGTGCCACAACCACGGCAGATTTGAGGATAAGCTGGTGATTCTGAAGGTAACACTTGATTCCAGAGAAAAATCTCCCATCTGTGATGATGTATGTATACTGTCTCGTCGGGCGTATATTTAGATCACACTACTGCTTCTCAAAAGACAACATGGTTACAACATTTAACGTCTAGGTGACGCTTTCAAGGGGTCTTATCTGTTACTAATTATGTCCGATGCTATTCTAAATTTGGACTGTCATCGATGCATCAAGCTTGTAGGAGAGAGCATCTGATTTTCAGTGCAGAAGACTGGGGAAGTATACTCTCTGAATATAATTTGATAGTAACAAAAAAATATAAATTGGAAAGGAACCCCAGTCACATGGGAAATTCAGAACCTCGGGAAATCTAGACTTGCTTCATTTAAGGCTTTCGCATTGCAGGGAGGGCTAGGCAGTAGGGGAAATAATGGGGTTCACTGACTGTGAGACATATAAAGTGTTGGTCGATGGGCCAGATATATGCTAAACAGCTGGGATGGTCGAGCAAGGGTCTACAAGCGTCCAGGAGAACGTTCTTGCGACGCATATGTTTATGGTGGCTGATTAGGGCCATCGCTTCCTCGAGCGATGGCCCTAATCAGCCACCATATATGTTAGCATGTTGACAGTTTATGATAGGTATTGACATAGATCGTCATGACAACTCACCATAGCTCGTGGTCACTTTGAAGCTAACCAACGCCTGCCCAAACGTTTAACAGACATAACAGTGCTGCCCTGCCAAGGCCAGTCGGTTCACGGAGCCTTTGCCATCAAAATCAAATCAAATCAAATTAGACATTTGTATAGCGCTACATATCCAGAGTCCTGCTCGTGTGCGCTCGTTTGAAGAGGATGGTTTTGAGACAAGATCGGAAACTGTTGATATTTTCTGATTTTCTGACATTTTCAGGTAATCCATTCCAGAGTACAGCACCCGCTCTGCTAAATGATCTGTCACCGTATGTTGTGGTTCGGACAGAGGGAACATCTAAGCTTTGCTGACTAGCTGATCTGAGTGACCTTCCAGGCTTGTGAATGTTGACTAGTTCCTGGACATAGAATGGAGCAAGCCCATTAATGGACTTGTAAACAAACACAAGAAGTTTGAATACAACTCTGTCTTTTACAGGGAGCCAGTGTAAGTCCTTTAGGACTGGTGTTATGTGCACATATATATGTGTGCGTGTTATGAGCCTGGCAGCTGTGTTTTGACTGACTGACTGAGTTTGGTTTTACGCCGCTTTTAGCAATATTCCATCAACATCACGGCGGGGAACACCAGAAATGGGCTTCACACAAGCTGTGTTTTGAACACGCAGTAACTTGTCCGCGTACTTCTGCTGTATTCCATAGAGTAGACTGTTGCAGTAGTCTAGACGTGACGTCACAAGTGCATTGGTTAGGCATTTTACTGCCATTACCTCTCAGACCATGCTACACTGAATTAAGTCTAGCGAGATCATGTTTGGTTATGCAGTATTCTGTGATTGTTCCTGATATCAATTCAATTAATACTGAAGGTTAGTTCTTCCACTGTATGCGTTAGGCGGTAGGTTTTTCATTAAAGGTCGGTGTCTTTTCGTGAAGAATGTCTGCTACGTATTGTACTGAACCACAGACTGATTAGTCGACAAATACTCCGCAATTAGTTGAACAGAGTTCCTTCCCTTAAGCTTGACAGAAACCAATGAGGTGAGGTGAGGTGAACTTGGGTTTTAACGTCGTGCTTGAGAATATATTTTGCTCATATGACGACGTGCATGCGTGTGTATGTGTATATGCGGCTGCTTGTACTAGCCAAGACTGAAGCTGGTTTTATAGTGCTAGCCCACTGAGATACCATGCCGCAGTGAAGCATGAATACCCCACTCAGACACATTATACTGACACCGAGCCGACTAGTCCTTGTTGTACCCATTAATGCCGAGCGCCAGGCAGGGACCAACAAGTATAAGATTTTAACGTCTTTTGGTATGACGCGGCCCGGGATCGAACCCGCGACCTTCCGCTCTCCAGAAACATATGAACATGAACACATTCCTGAGTTCGTATGACATGTTAGTATCCACGTTTCCAAACAGAGATAATCATAAGCGGCATGAAACCAATCTCTCTCGTTCAAATCCTTCCTAGGTATTACTCAGGTTCCGTCATATACGGATCCTAATTTAACGTCTATTTCCGTGTTCCCATATCTGTGCAAAATTCTGTCCCTTGGGAAGTGTGCGAAATAGATTCCAATCTTTGCTAACCAGTCGGGCTTGCTATGCGTGAAAGTTACTAGCCCACAAAATAATTCACTAGCCCGAAATATGAATGTAGGCATGGGTTTCATAATTTAAGCTGAACATTTTTATCAGGCCATAATCTTGCATGTGTCGGATAGAGTGAAATTTTAGTGACCCAATGAACATTCACTTGCCAGTCGGGCCAGTGACAGTGGAGATTTGTTAGCCCGCTGGGATTTTACTAGCCACGGGCAAGCGGGTCAGTGGCTATTTCGCACACTGCCCTTGGGCACAACAGGATCCTATCCCAGACTTGCCCCGATCAACGTTTCAAGGTCTGTCAGCACCTGATGGTTGATTTCAAAGTGATAAACGTATTAGGCCTTCAAGGCGTGTGGTCAACACGCCATAATATAAGTTGAACACTGTTCGCAAAGACACTAAGTTCACCAATTACGGGCGGTGGGGTAGTCTAGTGGTTAAAGTTCGCTCGTCACGCCGAGGACCCGGGTTCGATTCCCCACATGGGTAGAATGTGTGAATCCCATTTCTGGTGTCCTTCGTCGTGATATTGCTTGAATATTGCTAAAAGCGGCGTAAAAGCGTACTCACACTCTCTATCATTCACCAATCAAATTCTACCCGTGGTTGTATGCAGGTTCCGGAAAAAGCCGAGTGCTTCCCAATATAACACCTATTTCCGGGAGAGTTGGAGTTCTTCCGAAGACCTTTGATTTGAGGCCTTTTATCCACAAATCTCGTGATATTATGAACGGGATACTAACAGTGGACGGTGTAAGTTTACATTCTGACCTTTCCCTCTGTGATGGCGATGAACGTGACCAGATGATCCAGTGAAAGGATAGAATTAGAACGGTGACATTTTCAGGACAGGTTATCTTGAAAACATGACGACATTGATCTATCAATCGATGCCGTGGTGTTGCATCGATTGTTATCTAAGACAGGTATTATGTTTCATAGTCCCCGTGGAAGTGCTGGTCAGATCTGGCAGTCGGTACCTCTTGGGTAGCGAAAGAGAGAGCATATTGATTTCAGCTGCATTCAGAAAAAGTGGAAATTCGAGACGGTAGTGTGTTAATACCGACTGTGAAAACGTGAGAACAGGCAACGTTGTCACTCGACTAGCAGACAGTCTGAGCCTGGTAGTTGAAAGGGTGTCACCCGTGAAGATCCAGGCCAGAATTGATCTTCAGTAACCCATGCTTGTCGTAAGAGGCAACTAACGGGATCGGGTGGTCAGGCTCGCTGACTTGGTGGCACGTGTCATCGTATCCAAATTAGATCGATGGTCATGCTATTGATCACTTGCTTGTCTGGTCCAGACTCAGTTATTTACAGACCGCCACCATATAGCTGGAATATTGCTGAGTGCGGGGTTTAACCATCAACAAACCAACCAACTAAATGGTGTCGTAGATATATACAGACTCGCAGATTTTGTCAGAATGTTGAAAGACTTTGTAATTCTTGTTCATGATATCAACTGACCAGGACTCTACTACCTGAATATGTAGTGTATTGCCGTGTGAATGTATTGTATTGCCGTGTGAATAAAGTTTCCCTATTTACTGGTATGTAGGTTGTTCTGTGGCACATCGATATCTGATATTTGTATTGGTCAGTGTACCACCAGACGGTCAGGCAATTACAGATAGAGCCTCCAAGACCAGGATGAGAAAGGTTAATGTCATTTCTCAGCTATAATGAGAGAGGATTAGCTCTTTAGCTGAGCAAGCGGAAGTGCAGTCAACGTTTGAGTGGTCATCCGAAGACTCCAGAATGAGCGGTCACGTCCATTCCATATGAATAACTACCCTCGGGCGTGTGCAAGTGACCTCAAAGACCCACTACCCTACTGACCGCTCAATGACCCGGCCGGTCACGTCGACGATAATGTCATTCCTTATCAACGTAGAATGGTGTTAATGTCCACATTGCTCTACACAGAACATTGGTGTCACTGCTGTCTTACCTTAGATCTATGGTGTTTATGGTGTTTAACCTTCTTCCAATCTATGCATACGATTCAGGACCGCGACCGTGGTGTAGTGGTTGCCAGGAGAGAGGAAGGTCGTGGGTTCCATCGACGGCCGCCTCATACAAAAAGACGTTAAAATCTGGTAATTGTTGGTCCCTGCCTGGCGCTCGGAATTAATGGGTACAACAAGGACTGGTCGGCTCGGAGTCAGTATAATGTGTCTGAGTGGGGTATTCATGCTTCACTGCGGCATGGTATCTCAGTTAGCTAGCACTATCAAACCGGCTAGTACACGCTTGTATAATCTGGGCTAGTACAAGCAGCCACGCATACACACGTATGCACGTCGTCATATGAGCGAAATGATCTTAAGTACAAAGTTAAACTTCACCTCACCTCACCTCGCCTCGCCTCGCCTCACCTCACCTCACCTCACCTCACCTCACATACGATTCAGATTCAACAAAAATATCCACAGATTGTAAGACAAGACGAATAGCATTTAAACTTTTCTATGGACAAGTTTTGCTTCTATTGACAATGTTTACTTCATGTCGAACGGTACTCTTCACTGAACGACCTACCAGATATTGAGCTGGCATCTTCTCACACTGTTAACCCTTCTGGGCAATCTATGACTATACTTGAACGATGTAATTGTTCTGGAGTGTTTTGTTTGCGCTGAAATATTTCTTAATGTATACTAAAGGGCCTTATTCAAGTACATGTAGCAAGCAAGGAGGAGTGTTTCTTCAGAGCAACGTACTATACAAGGTCAAAGACTCTGCAGTCTTATAACGTAGATGCCATAGAATTTTTATTAAAGGATATTTATATAGCGCACATATCCACGCAACTGGTACATGCTCAAGGCGCTGGAGTGTTCCTTTGATCAACGGATGTCTTTTTTCTGGCATTCTGTTTAATCAACTCAACTCTTTGGGGAGTTTTGAACTCATGCAGCCTGTTAGGCGCGGTGAGGTATTACACAGGCCGAACTTCACAAGGTACCCATTTGTAGCTGGGTGGACTGGGACACATAGTCACAGTATTTTGTCCAATGATACTGCACGTTACTATACCCGCAACTAGGTATCTGCACGTGCCCGTGTGGACACCATCTGGTCATATACTATCGGATGAGTGGGTTCTTTTAAGTTTACAGGGTTGTGACAACACTGAAACAGTCTGCAAATAATGTTAGCTCCAAGGTTTTTACACGCGGTCACAAGTGGGGATCGATCTAGGCGACTTTCACTTTAGACAGCTCGCCCACCATTGATGCACAACGTGACGAAGATCTTCACACGCCCCCCACATCCTACGTGTAGTTTCCACAGAAGTTACGGGGGCATGTTGATCATTGATCATCGATCTTCGTTGGTAATACATACGGTAGTCAATGCTTTGACTTTTCACAGGATTATGACAAACGAATCTTCAAATACTTTGGGGCTCGATGCGCTAGACGTTTAGACAATTATAGCCTTTAGGTCAGAGATGGTTCCTGTACACTGCTAGACAATTATAGCCTTCAGGTCAGAGATGGTTCCTGTAGACGTTTAGACAATTATAGGCTTCAGGTCAGAGATGGTTCCTGTACGCTGCTAGACAATTATAGCCTTCAGGTCAGAGATGGTTCCTGTAGACGTTTAGACAATTATAGCCTTCAGGTCAGAGATGGACCCTGTACACTGCTAGACAATTATAGCTTGCAGGTCAGACGTTTGTACAATTATAGCTTTCAGGTGAGAGATGGTTCCTGTACACTGCTAGACAATTATAGCCTTCAGGTCAGAGATGGTTCCTGTGGACGTTTAGACAATTATAGCCTTCAGGTCAGAGATGGTTGCGGTTGACTTATTGATCCGTTTTTCGTTTCCGTGTTTTATTTCTTTTTGACTTGGTTTGTTTGTTTTGTTTGGTGTTTTTCTTTGTTTTGTATGCTTTTATGGGAGATGGGAACAGGGCAGTAGAATATACAGCAGGCAACTGTAACTGAGACTGTATTGACATCCATCTCGCCTGGCAGTAAGAACATCCAGTTCAACGTCATTTGACAACTGTCTGTAACTGATGACGTATTTCTGTACCTATTGAAAGGCATCATTTTCAATGAATAAACCTACCTTTTTACAGTATCCTCTCTGGAAAGGAATTAAAACACAGTTTATGAATTGTGGAAGATAGAGGCTCCACGATCGCAAAGATATAAATAGATTTCTGGCTAATGAAACACTTTCTGAGGAAACAATAAGCTTTGCCTGCACCGGTTTTCATGAAAGTAGGTTAGACATAAAGATGTTGTTCTTCAACTCATCGCTAGGTTTACGTTTGATTTTTTTTTTACCTTTTGAGCAAGATGTGTATCTCAATGTTCTTGAATATATCATTGGTATTTCCAAACTAACCGCATCTTTATGTCGAAGCTTTCGTTTTAAATATAGCACGTTGAAGAATATCACAAGAATCCAAATACATATAGTGGACAAAAAACTGAACACGGTGTTACGAGAATCACGGCTGCAAGTGAGATCGTAAGTTTAGATCTGTGAGACTTGGGTGCCATAGCCCCATCTTGGTTTAAAGGGGCAGTGGGGTAGCTTAAAGGTTAAAGCGTCCGATCATCACGCTGAGAACCCGCGTTCGAGTCAATGTGTGAAGTCCATTTCTAGTGTCCCCCACCGTGATATTGCTGGAATATTGCTAAAAGTAGCGTAATACCATTCTCACTCACTCACTCACCCACTCACTCACTCACTCTGGAGAAATACCGCAAAATGCTTCTGCGAGCAGTGATCATTTAATATTAGTGGTTAAGATGTAACGAATAAGGAGATTCATGATCATTTTTGTCAAAGAGTCAGCTTCAGGTTAAACGTTACTTCCAAGGCTTGACCCAGTTAGCTATCGTTTGTCCGTCATTTACATTTATACTCGATTATATGGGATCGGATGATCGATAATGACTAAGAAAGAACCGTCGTTCGCAAATAATTTAATAGTACACTGAATATCGTCAACTATACCATTTATATATACCGGATATAATGCTGCTCCTAAAGGCGAGCCTTGGGGAACCCCGGTAATAACTGGTTTAACATTAGACTCATTAATTACAGTGTACAGTGTGGAATTAATATCTGTCTCAGAAACGACAGTGACAGCTAAACACCGTGGTGACGTGCAGCTGCATACTGTGACTACCCATATTACTGCCTGACCACAGTGACGCTATTGTTTATTCTACCATGACTTCACCCGTGAAGGTCCGGGTTAGAATGACCCTTCAGTAACCCATGCTTGTCGTAAGAGGCGACTAACGGGATCGGGTGGTCAGGCTCGCTGGCTTGCGCAGATCGATGCTCATGCTGTTCACTGGATTGTCTGGTCAGGCTCGATTATTTTACCGCCGCCATATAGCTGGAATATTGCGGCGTAAAACTCAACTCAACTCACTCTATCATGGCTTCAGTGAATACTGGGTGTTGATTGGGTTTAGAAACTGCATATTGAAGACAAGAGGTGAGGTGAATTGGGTTTAACGTCGTGCTTGAGAATATTTCGCTCATATGACGACGTGCATGCGTGTATATGTGTATGCGGCTGCTTGTGCCATGAAGACAAGAACAGGATTTATACCAGATATAGTGCTTGTGCTTGAAAAACACACTGATGCACTTTCTTGAGAATTCGTCTCCTCCGGCAACTTCATGAGTCAACTCTCCTGGAAGAAGATCGTAAAAGACTCTGTCATGGAATACGAGAAGTCCTCCTGGAACCAACGAATGGCATCAGATCCGGATCTCAGACACTTCAGGACATTACACCCCTCGATAGAGCCACACCCAGCTTGGCTACTTGCCAAAAGATACCCCTTCTTGAAACAACAATGCATCTTCATAGTGCAAATGTGTGCTCTCTGGTGTCCTTACCGTGTGTATGGACCTTGTGATAAATGTAGTGTGAACTGTGCAGACCTTCTGATCTATGTCCTAACATCGTGTGAAGCTTGTGCTGGCTGCAGAGACCAACTCTGGTGTGACATTATCAACGTGGGCCCAGTTTAGTTGAGCGTGGAACTACACAACAAGACTGATATGGACCTGGTGTGCAGCCTGCTGTCTAAGCCGTCCCCAGTACTGCTTCTCTGGCGAGGAGAGCTGAGGCTGTACACACTGACTGTTGTTAACGGACTCTACGCGACCTGTAATGCATGAACATTCTACGCGTCTCTATTGTTAACTTAAACGTATCTTTACTTTTCTCGCATTCCCTTGTACTCTCCATTGGAGGAATAAAAGTATATATATATCATGGCTTCAGTGAATACTGGGGTTGATTGGGTAATCAAAGTCATTCAGAGGTATATAATCACGTTATATACCTCTGATTTTCCTCCACACTCTGATTTTTACAACATAGTATGTTTATCGCCAAATTATATTTTCTAACTGCTAACGTTTTGATGATAAATTTCACTGGGAATGTGATAATAAAATACATATGAACAATGATATACCCTCTTGACATTCACGAAGCCGTATTGAAACTAATTCTCTCTCTTAAAGGCAAAAGTTAAGCCGTTGTACACAGTCGGTACAACACCCATCCCGTACTCCATTAAATAAACTCCATTTACTATGTGATTAAATATATCAAATAAGACATGCATATTTCGTCTGTCAAGACCCTGAAATACACGTTTCACTTCGACTATGGGGGCGGAGGGGTAGCCTAGTGGTTAAAGCGTTCGCTCTTCACGCCGAAGACCCGGGTTTGATTCCCTACATGGGTACAATTTGTGAAGCCCATTTCTGGTGTCCCCCGCCGTGATATTGCTGGAATATTGTTAAAAGCGGCGTAAAACGAAACTCACTCACTCACTCACTGACTTCGACTAAGGATGAGATGATCAAAAGGTGTGGCTCAAACTCCGGATTGATCTCAAGTCAGTGAGTGAATATTGTTTAAGGCTGCATCAGCAGTTTTCGAGCCATTCTCGGTGATATTGATCACAAATTTATAGATCCAGTATTGTCCGCAAATAGACAGATGGCTGACCGCCCTAATGACGCACAGTTTTGTTTCGTTCAATTAGCAGTCATTAAGTGACCTGTCATCGGACAGGAAATGCCCGTCTCAAAAACACCACCGGTGAGGTTCTGAAATTCCAGGTTGACGTCAATGGACGAAGGACATTGCCTTCGCTGAACCAAATGTATCTATAGCAGATTGAATCTAATTACCGTACAGAGAAGAAGGGAAGGGGGAGGCGGACAGTTTCTTCGTCTAATGGATAGCGGTGATGGAGTTGGTTCGAAATTTAATTATACTCCAACAGAATCCATCTGAGGTGGACATACTATTGTTATTTAGGTCGATTAGTTGAACTTGACCGCTGTCCTTAATTGTACGGTGGGTCAGTGGCCGGAGTGATGTTGTTGATGAGTTATCGTGTTTCAAGTGCTGTGCTGTCATTATAGCCACGTCACCTGTACCGCTGTTTCTTCCAGAGTGAGTGAGTGAGTGAGTGAGTGGGTGGATGGGTGGGTGAGTGGGTGAATGAGTGAATGAGTGAGTGAGAGGGTGTGTGGTTGAGTGAGTTGGAGAGTGAGTGAGTGAGTGGGTGAATGAGTGAATGAGTCAATGAGTCAATGAGTGAGTGAGAGGGTGAGTATGTTGATGGGTGAGTGAGTGAGTGAGCAAACCTCGTATATCATGGATAGTTTTGTTCTTTAAATCTACCTTTTGTCGAAACTGATTGAGTGAGGTTTAGTGACTCATTGAACTCTGTTTCAATTGCATGTCTGCTGGGTAGCGTCTTGTAACTGTAATTAGTCTGTAAAATAATGTGGGCCTTAGACATTTACCATCTTGATGGACTCATCGCGCACATTGTGGTGCTTGGTAACCATCTTGATGGACTCATCGCGCACAGGTGTGGTGCTTGGGATTCGAACCCAGGATCATCGGATTCTAACTCTCAACAATATTCCAGCTGTTTCAGGTTGGCACTACTAAGGTTTTCACATTGCATATCATTACATGGATATGAAATAAAAACAGTTGACTCAAATGAAATGCTCGTGGGAAATGTAAAATACACAATAACGTCTCTGAACGTCTTAAACTGTTTACCTAAACGCTTCTTGCGATCGTAGGGGCGGCGGGGTAGCCTAGTGGTTAAATCGTTCGCTCGTCACGCTGAAGATCCGGGTTCGATTCCTCACATAGGTACAATGTGTGAAGCACATTTCTGGTGTCCCCCGCAGAGATATTGCTGGAATATTGCTAAACGCGGTGTAAACCATACTCTCACTCACTCACTCACAAACTGGCTCACAATCCGACTCACTCACCCACTCTTGCGATCTCCGTTTGTGTAGAACCCAAACCCTCGAACATTTGTAAGGAATCACAGATTAGTGGATACAATGGGTATAAATTACACATTTCTTCTCAAGAACGGAATCGTTTGTACAATTAGGTTAGATATTTGAATACGATTACGTCTACAGGTCGGGTGAATGTGCCTTTATATAAGGTTATACCAGTGTCCATAGCATAATGGCAATATATCAATCAGTAAGTGACCCAGATATCGTCCTACGATTTCCTCATATTGTGTGCGTCCACCACTTTCCGATAAAAATCTTGATGGATTTGAATAATGCAACATCTGAAGCCTAATCGTGATGCTGCATCACATCACTTGTGACATGAACATCCACTTATATCCCATTTACATCCTTATGGGTTTACAGATCATCCTCATTAGAACAGATCTGAGGAAGTCCTGATTGGTCAAGATGTACACTGTTGACAGACTATCAAAGAATGGACTGACCGCCATCTGATGTCATTGCCCTTCGACATTCCTCGCGGTATTCCTAGATATAGTTGTCGGTTATTCACAGCGCCTGACTTCTTGTCAGCAGGATGTGGCGTGTTATTGTGTGAATGAAGTGTGATATATGATGTTATGTTCGTGCTGTATATTTTCTGCGCTCAAATATTAAGATATTTGATAGCGGCCCGAAAGCAGTTGAGTTTGGACCATACAATCCGGTGATAGATGAGAACTTCGAACAACAAACCAAGTCACTGACCACCCGATCCCCAAGGTTCTAATAAATTCTTACCCGGCACTCTCACTGGGTGATGACCCTGGATCGGTCAGTAGCTATATAGTCTCATGAGTGAGTGAGTGAGTGAGCGGTGGGTGGGTGCGTTTAGGTGAGTGAGTGAGTGGCTTGGGTGGTAGGTGCGTTTGGTTTTTGGAGGGGGGGAGTAAGGGGGTTTGGGGTGGGTGGTTTCTTTTGCGTTTGGTAGAGTGAGTGAGAGAGTGAGTGAGTATGGCTTAACGCCGCTTTTAGTAATATTCCAGCAATATCACGGCGGGGAACACCAGAAATGGGATTCACACATTGTACCCATGTGGGGAATCGAAACCGGGTCTTCGGTGTGACGAGCCAACGCTTTAACCACTAGGCTACCCCACGCCCCCGTGAGTGGAATGAGCAAACAACTATATAACAGTTTGATGCAATAAAACCAGTTAAAACATCCACAATGATTCTAAACATGTTTACCAATACCTGTATTTTCAGTGGGCGTGTATTATTTCAAACACTGTTCCACTGACATACTTTTATCCACCTTAAGCTTTAAAAAATCTCGCCATTATCATGCTAGATCGTATCTCAAAATAGCACGAACATTTCTCATAAAAAGGGCTTTTTTATCCGGTTTCGTTTTCACCTCGCTAATCGTGTTACGTATCTACCATAAGTGTAGACATGACATCGTGACAGCTATAAAGTACACGTGGTAGAGAAATTGTGTGGATAGAAGTCGTGAAGATCCAGCTTAGAATTGATCTTCAGTAACCCATGCTTGTCGTAAGAGGCGACTAACGGGATCGGGTGGTCAGGCTCACTGACTTGGTTGACACATATCATCGTATCCTAATTGCGTAGATTGATGCTCATGCTGTTGATCACCGGATTGTACAGATTCGATTATTCATAGACCGCCGCCGTGGAGCTGAATATTGCTGAATGCAGGGTTAAACAACAAACCAACCAATCAACTTTGATGTGTAATAGTGAGAATGTACTATCTCTCAATGGGCGATGGGGTAGATAAGTGGTTAATGGCCTCACCCGCTACGCGGAAAACCTGGTTCATATTTACGGGGCACATCAATGTAGTGGATCGACAAAAGTTGTACACTTATGATACGCCTGTACTTTTATTGGGCTTTTTGAGGGGGAATAAGGGATCTTTACACGGATTGCTGTATATTAACTCCGTATCCTTATTACACTGGGTCACACTTATCGAGCTGTACAGGTATCAATAAACATGTATGCAAACATACGAGTTGAAGCGTCAGTAAAAGAACCTCTGTTCTGTCTGACATCGGCATTGGTTTTGGCAACAGCCTAATCTCACACAGTTCTTAAAACACAGATAAGTTTCCCTTCCATCATTTGATAATGTGAGGAATTACATTCTAACTTTTCTCTCACACCAAGACACTCTGATCCCCATTGATCTTCACTGGACTTTGTATGAGTACTTCTGTGTGCTCAGATATATAGATGCCTTAATCTTCTCCTGGTGAGCGTAATGCTACAGGTCCTGGCTTCCCTCCCAAGCGTCGCATCCTCTGCTTCCAACTAGAACTTCCTAGCTTCTGCACTTATACTCCCTAGATTATCTACTTGTTCTTCCTAGCTTATCCACTTGAACTTTCTAGCTTATGCACCAGAACTTCCTGGCTTATCCATCGGAACTCCCCAGCTTATCCACTTATTTTTCCTAGCTTATCCACTTATTTTTCCTAGCTTATCCACTTGTACTTCCTAGCTAATTCACTTGTACTTCCTAGCTTATACACCAGAACTTCCTAGCTTATCCAAGAGAACTTCCAAACTTATCCACCTGTTCTTCCTAGCTTATCCGCCAGAACTTCCTAGCTTGTCCACCACAGCTTCCTAGCTTATCCAAGAGATTTTCCTAGCTTATGCGAAAAAACTTCCTATCTTATATCTTGATAAAATAATCAAACCGAATCTTGGACCATGCGGTTATGGCACCTATGAATTGCAGAGAATCAGCCCGACCAGACAATCCTTGCACCTCTTAAACAACTTATCCAGCTCGTTATGTTTCAGATAAATGCAAATATAGACGATTAAATATCACCTGTTTATTGACAATACGTAATAATTCTGAAATGTAAAAGAATAGGTTAAGGCTATATTCATTTGTAAACATATGTTTAAAAAATGGTTGCTGTACAAGAAAGATCCATGCATTCGTTACTACAGTTACTACATCGGACAGTGGACATAATGTACAGAATATGCATTTATTACTCACCCGTTGAAAATAGCACTGTTTAAAATTTTTACAATTGTGTAATAACATCGCGTGATGCCGTACGTATGACGTCAAAGTGGTTTACAGTTATGACGTCACAATGCTAATACCTATGTCACAATGGTATTAGACCATGCTTAACTCGCGGAAAGCTGAGACTCATCACACTGCTTGAATTCTTAGGAAAGAAGTTTTCGCTCGATATTATTTTACTAATGTTGGGTGAGTAACAAATAAAATACTACACTATGTCCCGTGTAATACCATATTTATGAAACTCGTGAATGGTATTGGTATCTAACTCACTTTTGCTCGATAGATACCAAACCATTCACGAGTTTCATAAATATGGTATTACACGGGACATCGTTTAGTATTCTCTAATTATCATCCAAAACTGTGTTCCACAGGAGATATTGCTTGTGTGAGATCAAACGATATATATCTCCTTGGAGAAATCGTTTTGACAGCAGATTTTGTACAATGCCATGACATCATCAATTACATGACTCAAAATGCTTTGACGTCAAAATCCTGATGACGTCACAATGCTATGGCATCGCTGCACTGTAAGTCAGTACCGTGTTCAGAGATGTACATTTTTCATTGAAACATAATGAAGAATGACTTTTGATGATAGATAGAATCTCATCCGCGTGTCTTCTGATATAAAAAATATCAAGACTCGTTGATAAAAGTAAAAATATCCTCGGCAAGCATAGGATATTTGTAACTTTATCAACTCGGGGTGATATATTTGATGTCAAAAGACATTCCGGTGTTACTGCACTGCATCCCTTCTCTAAGTCTGTTACAGGCAAAGAAAATGTGCTGGCATGATTTATGATATGAGAAGAAATACCTATCCTATAAGTCTTAGTGTCGATGTCGACCTCAACTGTAGAAGATCATCAGTGCTTCCTTGGTTTCTTCGTATCGTCCGCCGTGGTGTTCGGCTGAGAGATGTTAACTAGAGAAGCTGTCATGCCCATGACGTTACACCAAGTGCTTGGTCCTCTATAGGGGAACTGAAGAGAAGAGAGACGGGTAGATGTGGAACTGGACGTTAGGCTTCTCCTGGAACTGTGGTCCTCTGTAGAGGAGAATGAAGGGTGTAGAGGTGGAAATCGTGCATGACTAGAGGCTTTACTTCGTACTGTCGTCCTCGGTACAGACAGACAAATGGTGGAGAGACGGGTAGATGTAGAACTGGACGTTAGGCTTCTCCTGGAACTGTGGTCGGTGTAGGGTGTAGGGTGTAGGGTGTAGAGGTGGAAATCGTGCATGACTAGAGGCTTTACTTCGTACTGTCGTCCTCGGTACAGACAGACAAATGGTGGAGAGACGGGTAGATGTAGAACTGGACGTTAGGCTTCTCCTGGAACTGTGGTCGGTGTAGGGTGTAGGGTGTAGGGTGTAGAGGTGGAAATCGTGCATGACTAGAGGCTTTACTTCGTACTGTCGTCCTCGGTACAGACAGACAAATGGTGCGGGTAGATGTAGAACTGGACGTTAGGCTTCTCCTGGAACGGTGTAGGGTGTAGGGTGTAGGGTGTAGAGGTGGAAATCGTGCTGACTAGAGGAGCTGTCGTCCTCGGTACAGACAGACAAATGGTGGAGAGACGGGTAGATGTGGAACTGTACGTTAGGGTTCACCTGGTACTCTGGTTCGTTGCAAAAGACCTGACAGGAACAAAGCCGTATAGCTGTGGAGCTGTTGCCTCAGTTTCTGCCTCACCTGGTACTGTGGTCCTCGATGGAGGACGATGAAGAGTGGAGAGACGTGTAGATGTGGAACTGTTGCCTCAGTTTCTGCTTCACCTGGAACTGTGGTCCTCAGTTAGGAAGATGAAGGGTGAAGAGACGTGTAGATGTGAAACTGTTCCCTCAGGAGTCGCTCGTAATCATGCAGGGGTAAGACATCCCCGTCATTGTTGGAAGCACAAGGTACATCACTGAAGTCACGGGACAATCTCTCTGCCATCACAGTAAGATATTCACCACATCTGTAATTACAACATTACACTTACATTGCACATAAAGTTGTCTTGCACAGAAGTGTATGTATTTTGCTTTCATGCTGCGTGGAACAGAAATCATAAATGGATTGGAAATCCTAAAAAAGACCTCAACAGTGATCATAGATTGCAATCCTTTCATAACAAATCGTACATTTCTTACATAGATCCAATTACGACTTTCTCCGTCATTTCCACAGATAATCTATACGGGCTTCGTTTATTCAGTTAGGGTCTAGTTTTCTGGGGTAAGTTGAGTAAATGGTGTTTAACACAGGAGATTGCAACTGGACACATATATGAGGGTTTGTTAACTGGTTATTACCATACCTAACTCCAGCACTTAATGTGAAACAATAAACTTATGTACCTTCTGTCCTGGTTTTCTGCAGTAATAAAGCAAAGACAAACTTGTAAATTTCTAAACGGAAAGATTCGTCCACGTTTCCATTTACTGAATAACAGTTAGTGACTGAGTCGCTGTTAGCACAGTCCATCAACATCACCAAAACCAGAACACCATAAATAGGGCTTCACACATTGTACCCATGTGGGGAATCGAACCTAGGTCTTTGGCGTGAACGCCTTAACCACTTGGCTCCCGACTGCCCAAATTACTGGTCAAAACAGCCTTTACAAAACAAAATGGAAAAAAAGATTTCAGCATATGAAGGTGAACTACAGACATGACGGTTTGCTGTTTAACGCTGCATTCAGCAATATTCCAGCTATATTACGATTGTTTCAAATAATCAAGACTTGTCAAGAAAACCCAGTGACTGATATCATGAGCATCGATTTACGCAATTGGGATACTGGGGTATACATGCATGGCCATAATCAGCCAGCGTTTCTCACTTGTTATGACGAGCTTGCAAATAAGTTGTAGAAGACCAGCTCTGACCTGGTTCTTCACTTTGGTGTAAGTTCGTGTTGGTTGTGGTGTGTTGGAGAGTGGAGGAGGGATTGAAACTTACATTGCATTCAAAGAGATTCATGTATTCATCGTACCTTTTACGTCCTTGCAGACAAGAATAGTAACTGCTGCCACCACAACTGCAACAGCAGTGAGCATAATGGAGTAGACAGCTACGATGGGGACGATGTCGTCGACGTTGTCATCACCTTCTGATATAACACACAGTTAACAAATATGTAATTAGTATGGTAATTTATATGAGAACGCAGAGACGTATATGAATGATAAGAAATGTTCTGTTAATATTCCTTGTTCGTTTAAATGCATATATTGGTTTGAGAACATAAGGAGGAAATAGAGGAAGTTCTGGGGTTTTGTGTGTCTTTTTAATGAAACATCGATCGATTTTCATTAGCTAACAGAGTCCTGTCAACATCGTATTTGAAACATAAAGGATTCGTCTTTAATATTCCTTATTCCTTTCAGTGCATAGATACTGGGTTTAGGACATTAGGAGGAAATACTATTTGTGTCTACTTTTTCAAAGAAACTACGATTCTTTATACGCTACTGGAACCCTGTCTACATCGCATAACGCAACAAAGGAAGCAAGCAATGAAGATGGAAGAATCATTCTTGATGTATGACGGGAAGTATGACCTGTTACAGCTGTACAGGCCAGTGGATCTGTTTTCCAACATGGCATATCACCGAATCCTTGTTATGTACATGGAAATTAAGAAGTGTCATAAGTATTATATATATAATATAAACGATTTGACTTAGGAAATGTATATTTACAGTATATTAACTATTCTATGATGGGTATTTTAAATCATATAATCGGTATTTTTCCCTTTCCTTGAAATATTACACCGTAACCTTGACGATTTGACTTATATCCAATGTATATGGGTTTTAAGACACGACTCCTATTCCAGGCTTCTGGACTTCAGACGGGAGATAGTTCGAGCTACATTCAATCGACATATCAGTACCATACACTCACAGTTCGAGTTTCACAGCCGTTACACATCATGCTTGTAGTTAACCTTTAGACACCAACCTTCTATTTCCTGGTAGCTCCGTCGTTTTCGTCTTCCCTGTGATACGAAACCAAGATGATAAAATGAGTATTAAACTTGAGTAAAATGAAAAAGGAAGTTATAAAGCTGTGACACACTCTCAATTTACATCGCTCCGAATCGTGCATAGTTTTGCTCTGATAGCGATGTCGGTTTGTTTGTTGTTTGACGCCGCACTCAGCAATATTCCACCTATATGGCGGCGGTCTGTAAATAATCGAGTCTAGACCAGACAATCCAGTGCTCAACAGCATAAGCATCGATCTACGCAATTGGGATACGATGATATGAGTCAACCAAGTCAGCGAGCCTGACCACCGTATCTCGTTTGTTAACTTTTACGACAACCATGGATTGCTGAGGATCAATTCTATATCAGATCTTCAGCTATGTATCACTGTGTGAGATGAAATATTTATTCATCCTACTTGAAGATTGATGAAGATACTCACCGCTGATGAACGTATCCTCTCTCTGAAAGTGACAATGTTCAGCAGTTAATTATGCATACAAACTGCAAGGTTAAGCACAGATGCCTGTATTATTGTGCACCGATCACATATCCGTACATGTTTGAATATAGTGCACTGATCTAGCACCGTAGACGCGATATATGGACAGCATCCGATACACGTTCCAATAGAAGGTCAGTCAGTCAGTGAGGGAGTTGGGTTTTGCGCGACTTTTTTCAATGTTACAGCAATATCACGACAGGGGACACAAGAAATGGGCCTGACACATTGATGCCATCTCAGGAATCGAAACCGGGCCTTCGGCTTTAACGCTTTAACCACTGGGATACCCCAACGCCCAAGGTCACTCGGAGCTAATAGTTTATGATAGGCCTTTAGTTTTCTATGTTGACAGCTAAAATTCCAGGACTGTTTTCAGACATGGTTCATAACATTGCCCTTTTAATTATTCGCTACGACCTGTTTATCTGAATGAATTCATGTGACGTTTAAGGGTCTACGATGACGTACAACACGAACCTTCTATCTCCTGGTATCCCCGTCGTAGTTTCTGCGTCAAGGATGTATGTGACAACGCTGGGCGGAAAGAAATGTAGAAAGTGGTTGGAATCAAGGAATATTTATAAAACAGTCCGCTTTTTTCAGAATGTGGCAAATCACAAAATAGCTGTCAAAAATAGCAGATACTGCCAACTGTTTACCCAATAGCCTTGAAGGATAGCAGATACTGCCAACTGTTTACCCAATAGCCCTTGAAGGATAGCAGATACTGCCAACTGTTTACCCAATAGCCTTGAAGGATAGCAGATACTGCCAACTGTTTACCCAATAGCATTGAAGGATTGCAGATACTGCCAACTGTTTACCCAATAGCCTTGAAGGATAGCAGATACTGCCAACTGTTTACCCAATAGCCTTGAAGGATAGCAGATACTGCCAACTGTTTACCCAATAGCCTTGAAGGATAGCAGATACTGCCAACTGTTTACCCAATAGCCTTGAAGGATAGCAGATACTGCCAACTGTTTACCCAATAGCCTTGAAAAGAGCAGATACTACTAAGTTTAAATTTACCCATTTGCCTTACCCACTGGATAGCAGATACTCACCGACTATGAATGTCTCCCCTTCCTGAAAGATATAATTGTGTAGATGCAAAATGTTAGATGAAAAATATATGATAAACGAATTGCTCGTATACTTGCATACCTTTGAAGTAGACATAAATAACTTGAAATTTGTAGAACGATATGTGACTGTCAGCTAAGTAACACTGGTGTCCTGAAGTCCTTGTTGGGATGGTAAGACTAGTGGTTAAAGTGTCTCCCACTGGGATATTGCTGGGATATTGCTAAAAGCGGCGTAAACATCCTCACTCACTCACTGAAAGCTAAAGGCCATCAAATATGTAAATGTGTGCACACTATTGATTCATATCTCAAATGCAGTTCAAGCGTCTTGACGGTTATAAAAGAGACATTATTCATATTTCTCAAGCTGTTCCAGCATCTTTAGGGTTATATAAAAGAAATGATTCATATTTCTCAGGCTGTTCAAATGCATCTTGACGGTTATATAAGAGAAGTGAAATGAGTCTATGTTGGACTGAAACACACACAGAAAAGGACATGTCAAGTAGATACCACCACAGTTTTAAGTAATTTACATCTAACTTCTCATGTAAGCTTATGACATAGATATTCAATTTTCACTCTATTTATGGGTGTGAAAGGTTTTGCATATGATCTCAATAATAGTGTCTCTTAAGGGTATAAACTCTTCACACCGAACACCCGGGTTCGATTCCCCACATGGGTACAATGTCTGAAGCCCATTTCGGGTGTCCCCGTCGTGATATTGCTCATATTCACTCACTATAAACTCTTCCTTAAAGGCTGGTCTCAGATTCAATTTCCCCACATTTACTTCCTGAATGAATACTAATAGACACCATCAAGGACATCTTTACATTTAAACAAAATCCACCACACGGACGTGAAAAATATGATATAAGGAAGTATAAATAGGACAAAATGATCATTTGAAAATGTATAACATGTCAATATAAAGTGAAATGCTTGCCAGATAACGTTTTACTGAGTAACTGGGTGGAAATGGACATCAGATGCTACATACCGAAGTATTATTTATGTTTTACAGTTATAGTAAAGACATTACATCTAAAAACATATTAGTATTGCTTAACGTTTGTATAGGTGTATATATACTGACCAGCAATAGAAACGCAACTCAGAATTCATGAAAATTGTACTTTTTCAGCATGAGTTTGGATTTGATACTTTAACACAAGTATGATGTGGTGATGATAAAGCATTCACCATGCAGGATGGTGTTCCAAATCATTAGGGAGAAACAAGCAAGGATGAAATGCATGACACACGTGCAGAGTGTGGACGTAGGGCTACAAATGCAGGCAGTGTCGTAATGCTGTCATTTCACCGCAACATGCCACGTGTAAGTGAAATGGAGAGACACCAAGCAATAGGCATGCTGAATGCTGGAGTTCGACAAGTTCGTGTAGACCGACATTTTTAGGTGCACCCTTCGACAATAACTCGTCTGCAGCAACGGGTAGTGGCAACTGGCAGCGTTTCTGATCGCCCCGTTCCGGTACACCCCCGTGTGACGTCACAAAGACAGGACCGGATAATCCAACTTCAGCACCTCCGGAACCGTCTGCAGGCGGCAGTAAGCACTGCTAATGCCGTGATTGGGTCTATGGGGCGCCCTATCAGCGAAAGAACTGTGCGTTGACGACTCCTAGCGGCAGGCTTACATTGCCGTCGACCTTACCGTGGACCCATCCTCACCAACAGACATCGACTGGAACGGCGCCGTTGGGTGACAAATCGAGGTCACCATGGTTAAGCCAATTCTGTTATACGGCTGCGAAATATGGGGTTTTGAAAACTGTAAATCTATAGAATCCGTTCATGTAAACTTTTACGCAAATTCATTCCCGTTAAGAGAAGCACGCCATTATAATGCTATATGGAGAACTTGGAAGGGTACCCCTAAATAACTCTATCAAATGTCGCATGGTATATTTCTGGGCTAGACTCCTATCTGGTAAAGAACAAAAGCTGTCAACAATTGTATACCAAATGTTATATAATGAAGCCTGCATAAACAATAGCAACCAAAAATAGATCAAATCCGTGGAAGCCGTTTTGAATGAAACAGGCTATAGCATCTGCTGGGTAAGTCAACCAGCTGTCTTTCTCAATGAAATTAAAACTATTATCTCCTTAGGCTTAGATGATATAACAACCCAAACATGGAGCGCAGAGATTTCGAATTCTTCTAAGGGTACCATGTATCGCGTATTCAAATCTGAACTTGTCTTTGAAAAATATCTCACATATATCCCTTTCTCCTTGGCTCTTAAATTTCAAGATTCAGTGTGAGTTTTGATTTCTTGAATTGCTTTTCTTTTGCTGGTTAGTATTGGTATATATCCGTTTTGGGGGTACACCGTATTCTGAAGTAACCATCCAACATCGCCCTCCCCGCCTATCTCACCCAAAGCATTGTCCCACACTGTCATATATAATTCAGTACATGTGTGGATAAAGAGTCCGCTCGTCACGCCGAAGACCCGGGTTCGATGCTTCACTTGGGTACAATGTGTGAAGCCAATTTCTGGTGTCCCCTTCTGTGATATTGCGGAAATATTGCTAAAAGCGGCGTAAAACCATACTCACTCACATAAAGGAACGTGTCTATCTTTCTTATGCACTATCATCGTGTGACTGTTCATTTGAAAGCATTGACCTTGCTATTCTATGGAGCCAACTATTTCCGGGTGACGATACACTGAACACACACATCGATTACGTGATGTAAACGTAATGACAACTTTACGTGACTCTCGGGTTATCTTCATTCACTCTCACATCACACCGGATTACCTCCACGCCTCTGTTTTCTACAAACAACAACGATGACGACAACGGCGATGACCACGATCAGGACGGAACAGACAGCAGCCACGGGGACGATGGTAACGACACTAGATTCAGTAACTACACGTGCTGAAACATTTAATATGGACAATATTCAGTTCAGTATGCATACGGGTATAATCATGTAACATCAAGCCTCTTCGGGAGGTTTTACCTGATTCAAAACATATTAAATGGGTTGACACTTGCGATGTTCATCTGAAATAACCTTTCCGTGCCACGCTTTGTAAGTGATTGATGAGGTACGCTGTACATCCCCAACAACAACGTCATTGTCAACATCAGCTTCACAGGAGGACATGCAATGTCGGTAACATCAGTGTTCTCATTTGTGCAGGGTGAAGAAACGGAAATATGTAACGAAAAGTGTCAAATTATATTCCTCATATAAATAGAGTTTCAGGAGCACTGTATTCTGTAGGGCTGGGTTTCTAATTGATTTTTTCGAATTAACGGAAACATTTGGGATTTTTGGAGAATCTGAAAGTTAAGACTCATTGGAGTGATAATGCCATCAGATCATAGTGAAAATTAAATTCTTCATCAATATAACGGTTTCAAATGGTTAATTATATTTAATCTTTGAGTGACATCTAAAAGGTCTTTTGTTATTTTAAATCTTTGGGTGCCATTACTTTCAGTGTTCTAGCAGGTGTTCCAGCAGGTGTTCTAGCAGGTGTTTTACCCACCACGATCAGGTGTACGAAAAGAGGCCGTCCCAACAGGCGTCATCCCCCAAAACAGGTTGTATATAACAGATTCTGATACTGAAGTGTTGACTTACAGGAGATCTTCAGCGTCAGGTTCCGTGATGCACTCCCATGTGTGTTGTTGACGTGACACGTGTACAGTCCAGACACAGATACATCTACAGCTGGTAAAGACAACACAGCCTCCCCCTGTCCTGTAATCACCGTCTGTCTGGAGACGTTCCACCAGGTTACAGTACAGGCAGGGTTACAGTCAGCAGAACATCTCACAGCTGCAGGTTTCCCTTCTTCTACCTCCAGCTTGTCACTTGTGTCGTCAAACTGTATCTTGTCAGGTCCATCTGTAATGCATGTGAGATGGTCAGCTGATTAACTATTCTGAGATATAAGTGCAGTTTGCTTCAGTGAATGAAGACATGTTGTTTGGCTTGGCCTGTGGTCTTGGGATTCACAAAATGGTAAACGTCTCAGACCCATATCATTTTATGCTTTCCTCCCACAATAAGTACAGACTACAACTAAAACACCGTTGTAACTCACTTACCCACTCTGTTGCTATGTACAACTCTTGACAACATATCCAGGTGAGCTTACAGTGCCGTGAAAATAGAAGCATTTTCGATAGCGTCAGGAACTCTAAAACTTTGAATGGATCATTAAATCAGACCTGCCTATATTTCCTATTCGAACTTTCACAATAAGAATTTCTGTTCCGTTTACACAGAACACGGTACTTCAGGATAAAATTTAGTGAGAAAACTATCACTCAGAAGCACAGTTTCAAAGATAAGATACACGAAGTTCTATACCTAAAACAAAGTAAGTTCTTACTAACAGAGAACATCCAGGACATGTCCGTGACTCCAGTCAGACTCCAGCCCCTCCTCCACGGCCTGGCAGCTGTAGATGTCTCCATGGTTCTCTCTGCTGATGTGGGTTATTGTCAGGTCATCTCCACCTGTAGGAGACTCATCACCAGATTCTACCCGGGTCCTGTCCCTCCTCCAAATGTAGGTCAAGGTCAGTGGGGGATGGTCCGGGGGTAGACTCCGGGAGGAGGAGGAGCATGTCAGGGTGACATTCTCACCTGATACAGGTGAGGCAGGTCCGGTGATGTTAGGTCTGGTTGGCTTCTCTGTGAACAAATATAACAAATGTGCTCAGACCGTAACACGAGTGCCATTGAACAAGATGTTACTAAATGCTTTCATACTTGTATTTATATACTGTTTATCATTATTATCTATCAAATGTTAAATAGTTAAAGCGTTCAGTCGTCACGTCGAAGACCCAGGTTCGATTCCCCACATGGGTACAATGAGTGAAGCCCATTTCTGATGTTATCTGTCATGATATTGCTGGAGTATTGCTAAAAACTCACTCACTCACTCACTCACTCACTCACTCACTCACTGAGTGTTCCACAGTTACAGCAGGGAATACATGTTCACTGGATCCTAATACTCCTTACCGTTTTGTTGATTAAATATGATAGTTACCACACAACTACTGGCTGCCTCTACTGAAACGAGTTAAATGTACTTTCCGGAGAGAGGAGGGTCGACGGTGTCACTACCAGGTGCGTTATAGCAAGTGTGTTAAAAGATGCAAGACTGATCGACTCGGATACACTCATCCATGTTAAACTGTGACACTGCTTCTTGGTCGGTGAACAAGCATAGTTCACATACATCACACACATGCATACAACACACACACGCGCGCATACACACGCAAACACACATACGCACGCGCGATCACGCAGGCACATACACACACACCCGTATCCATGTCGCCATTTATACAATAATCTAACCCCCCATTTCACCTCACCAAAAGTTCTTCTGCTGCAGTAGAAGACTGAACAGCTATTTAATTATGTTGGAGATACATTAAGATAGTCCAGCTTTATTCTTCAAATAATAGTCTGTTAAATCCATATCCTACTCACGTGTTACAACGAGGACCTGTCTACATCCAGTAACTGTCTGTCTAATGGCTCCTTGACAGTAGTAAGTACCAGCGTCCTGTACAGAAACATTGTAGATGGTAAACCTCAGCTGTCCTGTCTGTGATGGCGAGTCCTCACTGGTGTATCTGATCCTGGTCCTGTAGCCGGTGTGACTGGTGTTGAGTACCCATACACGGTGTGACTTAGGCATGACCAGTAACAGTCTCTCAGCTACCGAACCATTCATCCATAGGTAGTATGGAAATGTGACATTCGCTGGGTTCATGGTTATGTTAACATCGTCGCCAACACGTGTAACAGTGTGTGGGTATCCAGTTGTTATGGAGGCAAGACCTGCACGCAAAACAAGTATTCGTCGTTAAAACAAGGTTAACAGTTGACAGAATTATTCAAGCACCTTATTGAAGTCAGCTCAATATAGTACTAGTTGACAGATACATACCACACACATATAAGCCCCCAAACAAAGAGACAACATCATGTAAAGAGGAAAGAACTTTTATGAAGAGGCGTTATAGTATTTTCTGTGGGATGAGTTGTCAAACAGACACAATTTTGCATTTTTAATGTAAACTTTTCGGAAAATGTAAATTACATTAATTTTAGAGGAGTCCATAAAGTGATATCTATGGACCCTAACGATTGTATTCTTAATATATACAAACAAACTTTGTCACATTTTTGTAATGTATCTATGTAATTGTTTATTATGATTGTTTACACTGTATAATATGTATATATCCCAGACACAGTGCTTCATATACATGTATGCACTATACTTACATATCTTACACACATTACTGACACATGATCTACACTACGCTGAACATACTAACATATCATATACTAACATGTGGTCTACACTACGCTGAACATACTAACATATCATATACTAACATGTGATCTACACTACGCTGAACATACTAACATATCATATACTAACATGTGGTCTACACTACGCTGAACATACTAACATATCATATATACTAACATGTGGTCTACACTACGCTGAACATACTAACATATCATATACTAACATGTGGTCTACACTACGCTGAACATACTAACATATCATATACTAACATGTGATCTATACTACGCTGAACATACTAACATATCATATTCTAACATGTGGTCTACACTACGCTGAACATACTAACATATCATATACTAACATGTGATCTACACTACTCTGAACATACATACATATGATATACCAACATATGATCTACACAACGCTGAACATACTATCATATCATAAACTAACATGTGCTCTACACTACGCTGAACATACTGACATATCATATACTAACATGTGATCTGCACTACGCTGAACACATTTACATGTCATATACTAACATGTTACCTAAACTACGCTGAACATACTAGCTTATCATATACTAACATGTGGTCTACACTATGCTGAACATACTAACTTATCATATACTAACATGTGGCCTACACTACGCTGAACATACTAACATATCATATACTAACTGGGTACAGCAGAAACTGGTTACCCGGTGAGATAAGTCATGTGACTATTAATCTTCTAGCGCCTTACAGGCAGCTTCGGTTATCCAGGGTAATAATAATCAGATTGTGATCAGCGTCCAGTGAGCAACTATACCGACTGGTACTAGGCGCTATATGAAAACAAAACATATTTGAAACTGGCGTGATAAGTTCATACTGACCTGCACGCAAAAATAATACCAGTCATCATTACGTATGCTTACTGACAGAATATCCAGTATTAATTAAGAAAACAGTCACAAAGATGGCTATATAGAATGTGAAGACAGATACATACCACACACATGAAATAACCCGGTCACAGTGTAAAACAGAAACATAGTCAGCAGCTGGTTAACACTGAAAGATTTGAGCTGTTGATGTTCGTGTAGTTTCACTTGACACTATTTCCTTGTCACATGAACCATGTCCCTGCTTGTTGAAACACTAGTGTCGTTATGACTGGGCAGTCGAATATTGGACACTATGTTGTCATGCGTGCTGGTTCTGTCTACTCTGTGGTAGCCAAGTTGTTAAAGCGTCCGCTCGTCACGCCGAAGACCCGGGTTCGATTCCCTCCATGGGTACAATGTGTGAAGACCATTTCTGGTATCCCCCGCCATGATATTGCTGAAATTTTGCGAAAAGCGACGTAAAAAGATATTCACTCACTCATTCACTCAATCACTCTCATATGTACCCGTATTTACTCTTTAGCACTGCACATCAAGATGTAAACGTTACTACTCTGTAAATGATCAGACAACCATGTGATCAACATCATCAGCATCGATCCTCGCAATTTGGATACGATGACATTTGTCAACTGATCCCGTAAGTCGCCTCTTACGACAAGCATGGGTTGCTGAAGATCAATTCTAACCCGGGCCTCAAAAGAAACTAAACGAGAGTTTGTCAGACTCCATTTATCTTACAACGAGTACAGTAATCTGTTTCTTACACACCCTAAAATCTTACCACTTTTGGATCAAATCGATGCATATTTCGTCCTTTCTCATTGTATCGGCGCATTGATACATAACCCAACGTTATGAATGAGTGACGTCACTGGACTTACTACTCACTACACATACTATGTGTAACCCTCCACACAAAAACGTTTCAGTCATATTTGTGCATTTTCGAGGCAATAATCATGATGTAAACAAGATAAGATCAAAGAACTTCTCAAAAACCATGACGTTGCAACTGTAAATCATTCTTTCGCAAGTGAAATTATTTCACAGTGTGGCGTCATTATTATCGTTCTGAACATGTGCTAGGTGACGTTTATTTCATTTGAATTCAGTCGTCATCGAAGGATAGTGTTGGATTTTTTCGCACATGGGGATCTGCTAAGCAGCCAGGTATGAACCCCATGGAACAACTTTTAGGAGGGCATGGGCAGATGTTTTCGTGTGAGGGGTGGCTACACTAGGTACTGACGTGGTCGTCAGTGTCGGTTCACACAATCACAACAAACAATAACTAAGAATTTGGTGACAATATTCATATTAGTGGCGTTGTCATGGTCACCATATTTTCAGGCATTGTTTTCATTCAAGTTTCTAGTGATTTTTCTCTCTCAGATTAGTAGACTGATTACCGCATTTTCAACATATTTAAGCCAGTCGTTAGATCAAATAATTATTTAGTTTTTTTTACAATTCCTTATACTCTCCCAAAAAGAAACGCATATAGGAATTTCAACTGTATTTTTATGTTTATTTTGAAACATCTTGTAGGCTTTATGAGTCAATGAAATATAGCGAAATTGCACACTGGGAATGCAGACTTATCCGTCTTTGGCACCAACTCGAGGAAAGTCAGTTTGAGTGTCACATGGAGACGTGTGGTGGCGCTGAAGTCAATACCTCGTGTGACCACCGTGGGCATCCAGAACTGCACGGCATCGCCTCGGCATCGAACGAATAAGTCTCAGAATCTCGTGTTGCCCAATCGCAGCCCACTCTGCCTGTAGTGCCTGTGCGAGTTGCTGAAGTGTCTGGGGCTGAGGGTTACGGCGTCGCACCTGTCTGTCCAGGGCATCCCACAGATGTTCGATCGGGTTTAAGTCCGGTGATCTTGAGGGCCAGGGGAGCACATTGATGTTGTGGTTCTGGAGGAAGTCTCTAGTGTGACGTGCTGTGTGGGGCCTGGCATTGTCCTGTTGAAACAACTCCCTCTGGCGATCAATGATTGGAAGGAGGTGTGGGCGTAGGATTTCGTCACAGTACCGTTGAGCTGTCAGGTTGCCCTGGATCATCACCAAATCACTTCTCCTACGGCAGGTGATCGCTCCCCCCACATCATAACACTGCCCCGGCCGAATCTGTCCACCTGGGGAACGCAAGCGTCGGCGAAACGTTCACGTCGACGTCTGTACACCCGCATTCTTCCATCGCGTCGTTCCAATAGAAATCGTGATTCATCACTGAACCAGATTCTACGCCAATTCGGTAGGTTCCAGGCCTGAACGTTGGTGCACCATTGAACTCGATGTCGACGATGTTGTTGTCGAAGCACAGGGCCAAAATAAGGTCTTCTGGCACGTAAACCAGCCTCTCTCAACCTGTTCCTGACGGTCTGTGCAGAAAGCCTCCCTCAATCCGGGTATTTGTCGAGCGGTACTGGTCGCCGTAGCTGTTCGATGACGCAGGTGATGTACCCGGATGTAGCGATCCTGCGCCGCAGTGGTCGCTCGAGGTCGCCCACTACGAGGGCATCTGCTACCGCATTCTGCCGGCGATATCTCTCCCAGAGCCGTGAAATGGTGCTTTGCGAACATTCATGCGTCGGGCAACTGCACGTTGAGACTGGCCAGCTTCAAGCAAACCAATGGCGATATGACGGTTGGCTTCACTTAGACGTGGCATTTTGCGTTCGTCAACAATATTCCAAATACAGTGAATAATCGACAGACAGCGATCAACCTTTATACCCATCATTGAGACTATCTGATCCCCAACTTTCACGTGCATTGCATGTGAATTGTGTATTCTGTGACACTACACGCCGAAATTGAAAATCATGCTGTTAAATACGGGTATTTTACGGATGGTGCGTTTTGTTGTGATGTTTCAAAACATAAACACCATAGGACTCATAAACAGAGCAAAACCTTTTGTAAAATGAATCACGTTTTAATTCATTGCTACATGAAATTGCTATTTTCATGATGCGTTTCTTTTGGGAGAGTATATATATGACATGACCATATTAGACTTATGAATAGTGGGACTTGAATAGAATATATACCTAAATTCATTCTCATCGCGAAATGGCTGCACTATTGTCGATCTTATGTAAACTTTTAACCTCACTTACTCAAACGCTTGTGGGGCGAACAACTGAATGAAAATGCAACCCTTTTGGGGTTGAACACACAATCATATGTTCCTGGTAAGGTTTACGGAAGGATCAATGCAAGAAGAAGACAAAATATAATCATAATAATAAGTTTATTATGATGTCGAAACACACAACACATCAGATAACACATAATACACTCTTTTTCATCGATACCAAAATATCCGTTCATCTACACCTAGACTCACATACATAACTAACTGTACACTAACATAAGAACTAATAGCTTTACGATAAGATTATAATATTTAGAAACCGGACATAACATGCTATTACAAATGTCTCTTTAACAGTAATCAATTATTAGCCACTATCACACCGGCGAGGTACACAGTCTTACATACATTGTAAGGATGTAAGGATTGTTCGTCTGGAGGTACAAGAGAACAATATCACTTGCATAAAGTGATAAAGAAAATATCGTCAGCATCAGGTGACAACGATAATATCGTCTGCATAAAGTGACAAAGAAAAAACGTCTACATAAAGTGACAAAGAAAATATCATCTGCATAAAGTGACAAAGAAAATATCGTCTGAATAAAGTGACAAAGAAAATATCGGGTGCATAAAGTGAGAAATAAAATATCCTCTGCATAACGCAACATATAAAATATCGTCTGAATAAAGCGATAAAGACAAAGAAAATATCATCTGCATAAAGTGACAAAAAGAAAAATATCATCTCCATAACGCAACAAAGAAAATATCATCTGCATAAAGCGACAAAGAAAATATCGTCTGCATAAAGTGACAAACAAAATATCATCTGCATAACACGACAAATAAAATATCGTCTGCATAAAGTGACAAAAGAAAATATTGTCTGCATTAAAAGACAAAGAAAATATCATCTGCATGAAACGACAAAGAAAACATCGTCTGCATAAAGTGACAAAGAAAATATCGTCTGCATAAAGTGACAAAGAAAATATCGTCTGCATACAACAACAAAGAAAATATTGTCTGCATAAAACGACAGAGAAAAAATACCGTCTGCATAAAATGACAAAGAAGATATCGCCTGCATAAAATGACACAGAAAATGGCGTTTGCATTAAACGACAAAGAAAATATCGTCAGCATAAAGCTATAAAGAAAAATATGGTCAGCCTGCAGCGAAAAGAAAACATTGTCTGCATAAAACTATAAACACAATATCGTCTGTAGAAAGGTACAAAGACAATATCGTCTGCATAAACTGTTGCCTCACTTGAGGCTGCACCCCGTACTGTGGTCCCGTGGTCGTCTGTTGGGGACGATGAAGGGTGGAGATACGTATAGATGAGGAACTGTAACATCAGATCATGCCCTACTGGTGTCGTGGTCCTCTGTAGAGGAGAATGAAGGTGGAGAGACGTGTAGAATGAGAAACTGTACTCCGTCACATTAGGCTTCACCTGGTACTGTGGTACTGCACCGTCTTTGGGTGACGATGAAGGGTGGAGAGATGTGTAGATGAGGAACTGTACCGTCTGATTAGAGCTTCACCTGGTACGTGTGGTCCTCTGTGGGGACGATGAAGAATGGATAGTCGTGTAGATGAGGAACTGTACCGTCACATTAGACTTCTGTGAGGGACGATGAAGGATGGAGTGACGTGTAGATGAGGAACAGTATCGTCAGTATAGGCTTCACCTGGTGCTGTGGTCCCCTCTGTGGAGGACGATGAAGAGTGGAGAGACGTAGATGAGGAACTGTACTGTTTCTAGGTCAGATTAGACTTCTGAGGGGAACGATGAAGGATGGAGTGACGTGTAGATGAGGAACAGTATCGTCAGTATAGGCTTCACCTGGTACTGTGGTCCTCTGTGGGGATGATGAAGGGTGAGAGACGTGTAGATGAGGAACAGTATCGTCAGTATAGGCTTCACCTGGTACTGTGGTCCTCGATGGAGGACGATGAAGAGTGGAGAGACGTAGATGAGGAACTGTACTGTCAGTTTTGGCTTCACCTGGTGCTGTGGTCCTCAGTTAGGAAGTTGAAGGGTGGAGAGACATGTAGATGTGGAACTGTTCCCTCAGGAGTCGCTCGTAATCATGTAGGGTAAGACATCCCCGCCGTTGTTGGAAGCACAAGGTACATCACTCAAGTCACGGGACAATCTGTCTGCCATCACAGTAAGATATTCACCACATCTGTAATTACAACATTACACTTATATTGCACATAAAGTTGTCTTTTCACAGAAGTGTATGTATCTTGCTTTCATGCAGCGTGGAACAGAAATCATAAATGGATTGGAAATCCTAAAAAAGACAGTGATAATAGATTGCAATCCTCTCTTAACACATCGTACATTTGTTACATAGATCCAATTGCTACTTTCTCCGTCATTTCCACAGATAATCTATACGGGCTTCGTTTATTCAGTTAGGTCTAGTTTTCTGGGGTAAGTTGAGTAAATGGTGTTTAACACAGGAGATTGCAACTGGACACATATATGAGGGTTTGTTAACTGGTTATTACCATACCTAGCTCCAGCACTTAAGGTCAAACAATAAACTTATGTACCTTCTGTCCTGGTTTTCTGCAAATAAAGCAAAACACAAACTTGTAAATTTCTTAACGGAAAGATTCGTCCACGTTTCCATTTACTGAATAACAGTTAGTGACTGAGTTGCTGTTAGCACAGTCCATCAATATCACCAAAACCAGAACACCATAAATAGGGCTTCACACATTGTACTCATGTGGGGAATCGAACCTAGTTCTTTGGCGTGATCGCCTTAACCACTTGGCCCCGACTGCCCAAATTACTTAATCAAAACAGCGTTTACAAAATAAAATGGAAAAAAAAAAGATTTCAGCATATGAAGGTGAACTACAGACATGCCTGTTTGCTGTTTAACGCTGCATTCAGCAATATTCCAGCTATATTACGATTGTCTGAAATAATCCAGACTTGACAAGAAAACCCAGTGATTGATATCATGAGTATCGATTTACGCAATTGGGAAACGGGGGTATACATGCATGACCATAATCAGCCAGCGTTTCTCACCTGTTATGACGAGCTTGCAAATAGGTTGTAGAAGACCAGTTCTGACCTGAGGAGGGATTGAAACTTACATTGCATTCAAAAAGATTCATATATTCATCGTACCTTTTACGTCCTTGCAGACAAGAACAGTAACTGCTGCCACCACAACTGCCACAGCAGTGAGCATAATGGAGTAGACAGCTACGATGGGGACGATGTCGTCTATGTTTGCATCACCTTCTGATATAAAACACATTTAACACATATGTAATTAGTATGAGAATTTATATGAGAACGCAGAGACGTATTTGAATGATAAGAAATGTTCTGTTAATATGCCTGGTTCGTTTTAATGCATATATTTGTTTTAAAACATAAGGAGGAAATAGAGGAAGTTCTGGGGTTTTGTGTGTGTCTTTTGAATGAAACATCGATCTTTTATAAGCTAAAAGAGTCCTGTCTACATCGTATTGAAACATAAAGGATTCGTCGTTAATATTCCTTATTCCTTTCAGTGCATAGATACTGGTTTTAGGACATTAGGAGGAAATACTATTTGTGTCTACTTTTTCAAACAAACTACGTTTCTTTATAGGCTACTGGAACCCTGTCTACATCGCAAACGCAACAAAGGAAACAAGCAATGAAGATGGAAGAATCATTCTTGATGTATGACGGGAAGTATGACCGTTACAGCTGTCCAGGCCAGTGGATCTGTTTCCCCAACATGGCATATCACCGAATCCTTGTTATGTACATGGAAATTAAGAAGTATCATAAGTATCATATATATAATATAAACGAATTTGACTTAGGAAATGTTTATTTACAGTATATTAACTATTCTATGATGGGTATTTTAAATCATATAATCGGTATTTTCCCTTTCCTTGAAATATTACACCGTAACCTTGACGATTTGACTTATATCCAATGTATATGGGTTTTAGACACGACTCCTATTCCAGGCTTCTGGACTTCAGACGGGAGATAGTTCGAGCTACATTCAATCGACATATCAGTACCATACACTCACAGTTCGAGTTTCACAGCCGTTACACATCATGCTTGTAGTTAACCTTTAGACACCAACCTTCTATTTCCTGGTAGCTCTCGTCGTTTTCGTCTTCCCTGTGATTCGAAACCAAGCTGATAAAAATGAGTATTAAACTTAGAGTAAAATGAAAGGAAGTAATAAAGCTGTGACACACTCTCAATTTACATGGCTCCGAATCGTGCATAGTTTTGCTCTGATAGCTATGTCGGTTTGTTTGTTGTTTGACGCCGCACTCAGCAATATTCCACCTATATGGCGGCGGTCTGTAAATAATCGAGTCTAGACCAGACAATCCAGTGCTCAACAGCATAAGCATCGATCTACGCAACTGGGATACGATGATATGAGTCAACCAAGTCAGCGAGCCTGACCACCGTATCCCGTTTGTCAACTTTACGACAACCATGGGTTGCTGAGGATCGGTTCTATATCAGATCTTCAGCTATGTATCACTGTGTGAGATGAAATATTTATTCATCCTACTTGAAGATTGATGAAGATACTCACCGCTGATGAAAGTATCCTCTCTCTGAAAGTGACAATGTTCAGCAGTTAATTATGCATACAAACTGCAAGGTTAATCACAGATGCCTGTATTATTGTGCACCGATCACATATCCGTACATGTTTGAATATAGTGCACTGATCTAGCACCATAGACGCGATATATGACAGCATCCGATAGAAGTTTCAAGAGAAGGTCAGTCAGTGAGTGAGTGAGTTGGGTTTTACGCGACTTTTAGCAATGTTACAGCAATATCACGACAGGGGACACAAGAAATGGGCCTGACACATTCATCCCATGTCAGGAATCGAACCCGGGCCTTCGACTTTAACGCTTTAACCACTGGGCTACCCAAACGCCCAAGGTCACTCGGAGCTAATAGTTATGATAGGCCTTTAGTTTTTCTACGTTGACAGCTAAAATTCCAAGACTATTTTTAGACATGGTACATAACATTGCCCATTTAATAATTCTCCTGTTTATCTGAACTAATTCATGTGACGTTTAAGGGTCTACGATGACGTACAACACCAACCTTCTATCTCCTGGTAGCCCCCGTCTGTTTCTGCGTCAAGGATGTATGTGACAAGGCTGGGGGAAAAGAAATGTAGAAAGTGGTTCGAATCAAGGAATATTTATGAAAACAAATAAAAGTGTTGCAAATCACAAAATAGTTGTCAAAATGATAATGAATGAACCACTGAGAAAATCAGTGAAGACACCCAGGTGTTCACTGAAATACAGGTAGTTCACGCCCTTGAAACATTGGCCTGGAAGAGTAATAACTATCCAGCAGCTCATTGACTGTGCGCCATTGATTTAGATTGTGCTCGATATCACACAGCTATTGATTAGTGACATAGCCAGTCAAATTGTGTTGGCGATGAACTGTTTACCAAATAGCCTTGAAGGATTGCAAATACCGCCAACTAGTACTGTTTACCCAATAGCCTTGAAGGATTGCAGATACTGCCAACTGTTTACCCAACAGCCTTGAAGGATAGCAGATACTGCCAACTGTTTACCCAATGGCCTTACCAAGGATAGCAGATACTGCCAACTGTTTACCCATTACCATCTGGATAGCAGCTACTCACCGGTTATGAGGGTATCCTCTATCTGAAAGTTATAATTGTGTAGATAAGTACATGCAAAATGTTAGATGAAAAAATATATGCTTAACGAATTGCTCGTATAATTGCATACCTTTGAAGAAGTAATAAATTATTAGAAATTGGTAGAACGATATGTCACTGTTTTTAGAGCAAATGTCTTTCTTTTTATAGATAGGTGATACCCGAACCTCTGGAAACCCAGGGCATGCTTTTATTTAGGACTTTTCCATTACAGTTAGGATTAGGTGGAACGAAATATAATATGGTTCATTTAGTTCCAATGTCTGTTCTCAGGCTGTTCAAATGTATCTTGATGGTTATATAAGAGAAATGAAATGTTGGACTGAAACATACACAGGAAAGGAGACGTCAAGTAAATAACACCCCAGTTTTCAGTAATTTACATCTAACTTCTCATGTAAGCTTATAACATAGATATTTAGTTTTCACTCTATTTATGGGTGTGAAAGGTTTTGCATATGATCTCAATAATAGTGTCTCTTTAAGGGTATAAACTCTTCACGCCGAACACCTGATTTCGATTCCCCACATGGGTACAATGTCTGAAGCCCATTTCGGGTGTCCCCGTCGAGATATTGCTCATATACACTCACAGTAAACTCTTCCTTAAAGGCTGGTCACAGATTCAATTTCCCGCATTTACTTCCTTAAAGAATAGTTACTTCCTTAAAGAATAGTTATAATAAAGACATCACATCTAAAAACATATTAGTATTGCTTAACGTTTGTATAGGTGTATATATACTGACCAGCAATAAAAACGCAACTCAGAATTCATGAAAATTGTACTTTTTCAGCATGAGTTTGGATTTGATACTTTAAAACAAGACACACGCATTTCACACAGCAACATGCCACGTGTAAGTGAAATGGAGAGACACCAAGCAATAGGCATGCTGAATGCTGGAGTTTGACAAGTTCATGTAGACCGATATTTTCAGGTGCACCCTTCGACAATAACTCGTCTGCAGCAACGGTTAGTAATGGCAACTGGCAGCGTTTCTGATCGCCCCCGTTCCGGTACGCTCCCGTGTGACGTCACAAAGACAGGACCGGATAATCCAACTTCAGCACCTCCGGAACCGTCTGCAGGCGGCAGTAAGCACTGCTAATGCCGTGATTGGGTCTATGGGGCGCCCTATCAGCGAAAGTACTGTGCGTTGACGACTCCTAGCGGCATGCTTACATTGCCTTCGACCCTACCGTGGACCCATTCTCATTCGAATTCTTCTAAGGGTACCATGTATCGCGTATTCAAATCTGAACTTGTCTTTGAAAAAAATATCTCACATATATCCCTTCCTCCTGGGCTCTTAAATTTCTCTTGTTTAGAACTTCCTGCCATCGTTTACATATAGAAGTAAATTCCACTCGAAGAAAGAATGTGTAACCTCTGCTACACGTGTGATGTTGGCGATGAATTTCACTACATTTTTCTCTGCCCTTTCTTCAAACATCATAGGAAAACTTATATCTCAAACCATTACGTTGAAAAACCCAATGTTTTAAGATTTAAAGAATTGTTAAACTGTAAACGAAGTAGTGTTTTAAAAAACTGTGTATATTTTGTAGTACTGTCATGAAAACTGTAGAATCTTCCTTGTAAACCATCCTACCATCCTATGTAATCTCAACTGTATATCTATTGTACCTGTTATGTACCCCAGGCCAGAGCCTAGTAAAAGTTCTGTTCTGTTCTGTTCTCGACAACGAAGGTGGGATGATGTCATCTTTTCAGACGAATCGAGATTCAGTGTGAGTTTTGATTTCTTGAATTGCGTTTCTATTTGCTGGTCAGTATTGGTATATATATCAGTTGTGGGGGTACAACGTATTCTGAAGTAACCATCAGCCCCGCCCTCCCCGCCTACCTCACCCAAAGCGTTGTCCACACACTGTCATATATAATTCAGTACATGTGTGTATATATATATATATAGGACTGACTGACTGACTGAGTTTGGTTTACGCCGCTTTTAGCAATATTCCAGCAACATCACGGCGGGGTCACCAGAAATGGGCTTCACACAGTGTACCCATGTGGGGATTCGAACCCGGGTCTTCGGCGTGACGAGCCAGTGCTTTTACCACTAGGCTACCCCACCGCCCCTATATATATAGGAAGGGACGGTGGGGTAGACTAGTGGTTAAAGAGTCCGCTCGTCACGCCGAAGACCCAGGTTCGATGCTGCACTTGGGTACAATGTGTGAAGCCAATTTCTGGTATCCCCGCCGTGATATTGCGGAAATATTGCTAAAAGAGGCGTAAAACATACTCACTCACATAAAGAACGTGTCTATATTTCTTATGCACTATCATCGTGTGACTGTTCATTTTGAAAGCATTGGCCTTGCTATTCTATGGAGCCAACTATTTCCGGGTAACGATACACTGAACACACACATCGATTGCGTGATGTAGACATGAGCATGTAGTTAATATATGAACCGCAACACGCTATTAAGTGAGACCAGTATTTGTAATTGCTGAACGAAAGTGCGAAAGGAGTGCTTCTGAGAGAGACAACTTTACGTGACTCTCGGGTTATCGTCATTCACTCTCACATCACACCGTATTACCTCTACGTCTCTGTTTTCTACAAACAACAACGATGACCACAACAACGATGACCACAACGGCGATTACCACGATCAGGACGGAACAGACAGCAGCCACGGCGACGATGGAAACGGCACGAGATTCAGCAAATACACTTACTGAAACTTTTAATATGAACAATATTCAGTTCAGTATGCATACGGGTATAATCATGTAACATCAAGCCTCTTCGGGAGGTTTTAACCCGATTCAAAACATATTAAATGGGTTGACACTTGCGATGTTCATCTGAAATAACCTTTCCGTGCAACGCTTTGTAAGTGATTGATGAGGTACGCTGTACATCCCCAACAACAACGTCATTGTCAACATCAGCTCCACAGGAGGACATGCAATGTCGGTAACATCAGTGTTCTCATTTGTGCAGGGTGAAGAAACGGAAATATGTTACGAAAAGTGTCAAATTATATTCCTCATATAAATAGAGTTTCAGGAGCACTGTATTCTGTAGGGCTGGGTTTCTAATTGATTTTTCGAATTAACGGAAACATTTGGGATTTTGGAGAATCTGAAAGTTAAGAATCATTGGAGTGATAATGCCATCAGATCATAGTGAAAGTGAAATTCTTCATCAATATTACGGTTTCAAATGGTTAATTATTTTTAATCTTTGAGTGACATCTAAAGGGTCTTTGATTATTTTAAATCTCTGGGTGTTCTAGCAGGTGTTCCAGGTGTTCCAGCAGGATCAGGTGTACGAAAAGGGGCCGTCCCAACAGGCGTCATTCCCAAAATAGGTTGTATATAACAGATTATATTACTGAAGTGTTGACTTACAGAAGACCTCCAGCGTCAGGTTCCGTGATGCACTCCCATGGCTGTTGTTGACGTGACACGTGTACAGTCCAAACACAGATACATCTACAGCTGGTATAGACAACACAGCCTCCCCCTGTCCTGTAATCACCGTCTGTCTGGAGATGTCCCACCAGGTTACAGTACAGGCAGGGTTACAGTCAGCAGAACATCTCACAGCTGCAGGTTTCCCTTCTTCTACCTCCAGCTTGTCACTTGTGCCGTCAAACTGTATCTGGTCAGGTCCATCTGGAATGCATGTGAGATGGTCAGCTAAGAACGGATGTTTCTTCCTTACATATAAGTGCAGTTTGCTTGTGTGACATACATGATGAATGAAGACATGCTGCTTGGCTTGGCCTGTGTTCTTGGGATTCACAAAATGGTAAACGTCTCAGACCCATATCAATTTATGCTTTCCTCACATAATAAGTACAGACTACAACTGGAACACCGTTGTAACTCACTCACGCACTCTATTGACATGTAAAACTCTTATGACTACACAATTCAATTTAGAAAGTGACCATGTAACATGTTATATTTGGGATTACACTTTCTTAGTAAAGTACAAATTCTAGTACTTTTGGGTTGAGTCTCAATCCGGGACGCCTAACCCCCAGATATAACATGTACAACTCTTGACAACATATCCAGGTGAGCTTACAGTGCCGGGAAACTATCAGCATTTTCGATAGCCTCTGAAACTCATGGATCATTAAATCAGACCTGCCTATATTTCCTATCCAAACTTTCACAATCATCATTTCTGTTTTGTTTACACAGAACACAGTAGTCAACAGTAGTTCACAGTAGAACGTTGTGACAAAACTATCACTCAGAAGCACAGTTTCAAAGATAAGATATACGAGGTTCCTATACCGTAAACAAGGTAAGTTCTTACTCACAGAGAACATCCAGTACATGTCCATGACTCCAGTTAGACTTCAGGCCCTCCTCCACAGTCTGGCAGCTGTAGATGTCTCCCTGGTTCTCTCTGCTGATGTGGGTTATTGTCAGGTCATCTCCACCTGTAGGAGACTCATCACCAGATTCTACCTGAGGTCCTGTCCCTCCCTCCAGATGTAGGTCATGGTCAGTGGGGATGGTCCGGGGGGTAGACTCCGGGAGGAGGAGGAGCATGTCAGGGTGACATTCTCACCTGATACAGGTGAGGCAGGTCCGATGATGGTAGGTGTGGTTGGCTTCTCTGTGAACAAATATAACAAATGTGCTCAGACCTTAACACGAGTGCCATTGAACAAGATGTTACTAAATGCTTTCATACTATACTCGGTTCATTTATTATACTATTCACTCGTCACATTGATTATCTACATGATGTCTGTCATGATATTGCTGGAATATTGCTAAAATAATCACTCATTCCCTCACTCACTCAGTGTTCGACTGTCAGTGTTCCACAGTTACAGCAGGGAATCCATGTTGGTTAGATCCTAATACTCCTAACCGTTTAGTTGATTAAATATGATAGTTACCACCACAACTACTGGCTGCCTCTACTGATCGACTCCGGAGGAGGGTCGACTCATCCAGGTGCGTTAAACTGCGTTACACTGCTTCTGATGACGGTGAACAAGCATAGTTCTTATACGCGACATGCATAACAAGCACAGTTCACATATACATACACACGCATACATGCATACATGCACACAACACACATGCATGCATACAACGCACGCATACAACATACCACAACACACACATACATACAACACACTGCATAGCATACACACATATACATACACATACAACACACACACATGCATACACATGCATACAACACACATGCATACAACACACGCATGCATACAACACACACATGCATACAACACACACACATCCATACAACACACACATGCATACAACAGATAGCACACACATGCATACAACACACACATGCACACACACACACAGATACAAACACATGCGTACACACACACACGCACGCACGCATGCTAGGTCACTCACACATATATACATATACAATCTAAACCCCCATTTCACCTCACCTTAAGTTCTTAATAGCAATAGAAGATTGAACAGCTATTTATTTATGTTGGAGATACATTAAGACAGTCCAACTTTATTCTTCAAATAATATTCTGTTAATCCCATATCCTACTCACGTGTTACAACGAGGACCTGTCTACATCCAGTAACTGTTCTGTCCATTGGTTCCTTGACAGTAGTAAGTACCAGCGTCCTGTACAGTAACATTGTAGATGGTAAACCTCAGCTGTCCTGTCTGTGATAGTGAGTCCTCCCCGGTGTATCTGATCCTGGTCGTGTAGCCGGTGTGACTGGTGTTGAGTACCCATACACGGTGTGACTTAGGCATGACCAGTAACAGTCTCACAGCTACCGAACCATTCACCCATACGTCATATAGGAAGCTGACATTCGCTGGGTTCATGGTTATGTTAACATCGTCGCCAACACGTGTAACAGTGTGTGGGTATCCAGTTGTTATGGAGGCAAGACCTGCACGCAAAACAAGTATTCGTCATTAAAACAAGGTTAACAGTTGACAGAATTATTCAAGCACATTATTGAAGTCAGCTCAATATAATACTAGTTGACAGATACATACCACACACATATAAGCCCCCAAACAAAGAGACAAGATCATGTAAGGAGGAAAGAACTTTTATGAACATGCGTTATAGTATTTTCTGTGGGATGAGTTGTCAAACTGACACAATTTTGCATTTATAATGTAAACCTTTAGGAAAATGTAAATTACATTCTTTTTAGAGGAGTCCACAAAGTGATATCGATTGACCCGATCGATTGTATTCTTAAATATATTTTCTTTTACTTTATTATTGTTTATTATGATTGTTTATTAATTGTATAATATGTATATATCCCATACACAGAGCTTCATATACATGTATGCACTATATTTACATATCATACACACATTACTAACATGTGATCTACACTACGCTGAACATACTAACATATCATATACTAACATGTGGTCTACACTACACTGAACATACTAACATATCATATACTAACATGTGATCTACACTACGCTGAACATACTAACATATCATATACTAACATATGGCCTATACTACGCTGAACATACTAACATATCATATACTAACATATGGTCTACACTACGCTGAACATACTAACATATCATATACTAACATGTGATCTACACTACGCTGAACATACTAACATATCATATACTAACATATGATCTACACTACGCTGAACATACTAACATATCATATACTAACATGTGGTCTACACTACGCTGAACATACTAACATATCATATATTAACATATGATCTACACTACGCTGAACATACTAACATATCATATACTAACATGTGGTCTACACTACGCTGAACATACTAACATATCATATACTAACATATGATCTACACTACGCTGAACATACTAACATATCATATACTAACATGTGATCTACACTACGCTGAACATACTAACATATCATATACTAACATGTGATCTACACTACGCTGAACATACTAACATATCATATACCAACATGTGGTCTACACTACGCTGAACATACTAACATATCATATACTAACATGTGATCTACACTACGCTGAACATACTAACATATCATATACTAACATGTGGTCTACACTACGCTGAACATACTAACATATCATATACTAACATGTGATCTACACTACGCTGAACATACTAACATATCATATACTAACATGTGGTCTACATTACGCTGAACATACTAACATATCATATACTAACATATGATATACACTACGCTGAACATACTATCATATCATATACTAACATGTGGTCTACACTACGCTGAACATACTAACATATCATATACTAACATATGATCTACACTACGCTGAACATACTAACATATCATATACTAACATGTGATCTACACTACGCTGAACATACTAACATATCATATACTAACATGTGATCTACACTACGCTGAACATACTAACATATCATATACTAACATGTGATCTACACTACGCTGAACATACTAACATATCATATACTAACATGTGGTCTACACTACGCTGAACATACTAACATATCATATACTAACATATGATCTACACTACGCTGAACATACTAACATATCATATACTAACATGTGATCTACACTACGCTGAACATACTAACATATCATATACTAACATGTGATCTACACTACGCTGAACATACTAACATATCATATACTAACATATGGTATACACTACGCTGAACATACTAACATATCATATACTAACATGTGGTCTATACTACGCTGAACATACTAACATATCATATACTAACATATGATCTACACTACGCTGAATATACTAACATATCATATACTAACATGTGATCTACACTACGCTGAACATACTAACATATCATATACTAACATGTGGTCTACACTACGCTGAACATACTAATATATCATATACTAACATGTGGTCTACACTACGCTGAACATACTAACATATCATATACTAACATGTGATCTACACTACGCTGAACATACTAACATATCATATACTAACATGTGATCTACACTACGCTGAACATACTAACATATCATATACTAACATGTGATCTACACTACGCTGAACATACTAACATATCATATACTAACATGTGGTCTACACTACGCTGAACATACTAACATATCATATACTAACATGTATCTACACTACGCTGAACATACTAACATATCATATACTAACATATGATCTACACTACGCTGAACATACTAACATATCATATACTAACATGTGGTCTACACTACGCTGAACATACTAACATATCATATACTAACATGTGATCTACACTACGCTGAACATACTAACATATCATCATATACTAACATGTGATCTACACTACGCTGAACATACTAACATATCATATACTAACATGTCATCTACACTACGCTGAACATACTAACATATCATCATATACTAACATGTGGTCTACACTACGCTGAACATACTAACACATCATATACTAAAATGTGATCTACACTACGCTGAACATACTAACATATCATATACTAACATGTGATCTACACTACGCTGAACATATTAACATATCATATGCTAACATGTGATGTACACTACGCTGAACATACTAACATATCATATAATTAACATGTGATCTACACTACGCTGAACATACTAACATATCATATACTAACATATGGTCTACACTACCCTGAACATACTAACATATCATATACTAACATGTGGTCTCACCTGAGGTAAGTGTGTTTGTTCAAAATTGCCGAAACTCGGTACAGCAGAAACTGGTTACCCAGTGAGATAAGTCAGGTGACTATTAACCTTCTAGCGCCTTACAGGCAGCTTGGGTTATCCAGGGTAATAAATAATCAGATTGTGATTCAGCGTCCAAGTGAGCAACTAGACAGATTGATACTAGGCGCTATATAACTGTATTATTTTCAAGTTCTTTAAAAAACAAAAACATATTAAAAACTGGCGTGATAAGTTCATACTGACCTGCACGCAAAAAAATACCAGTCATCATTACGTATGCTTACTGACAGAATATCCCGTATTACTTAAGAAAACAGTCACAAGGATGGCTATATAAAATGTCAATTTCGAAGACAGATACATACCACACACATGAAGTAATCCGGTCACAGTGTAAAACAGAAACATAGTCAGCAGCTGGTTAACACTGACAGATCTGAGCTGTTGATGTGCGTGTAGTTTCACTTGACACTATTTCCCTGTCACATGAACCATGTCCTTGCTTGTTGAAACATTAGTGAATACGCCGTTTCGTTGCTATTGGGCAGTTGAATATTGAATACTATGTTGTCATGAGTTTACTCTTTGGCACTGCTGGGGTCTCTGTGAATCATGTCCTTGCTGTTTGAAACACTAGTGTCGTTATCATATTGCAGTCGAACATTGAACACTATGTTGTCATGCGCTGGGTCTGTCTGCTCTGTGGTAGCCAAGTGGTTAAAGCGTCCGCTCGTCACGCCGAAGACCCGGGTTCGATTCCTCCATGGGTACAATGTGTGAAGACCATTTCTGGTATCCCCGCCATGATATTGCTGGACATATGGCGAAAAGCGACGTAAAAAGATATTCACCTACTCACTCACTACTCAATCACTCTCATATGTACCCGTATTTACTCTTTGCACTGCACATCAAGATGTAAACGTAACTATTGAGATCACACCAACGTTTTTCTTTAACGTCGCCCTTGCAATATTCCAGCTATTCCAGTCTGTAAATGATCAGACAATCAGTGTGATCAACATCATCAGCATCGATCTTCGCAATTTGAATACGATGACATATCTCAACCGATCCCTATTAGTCGCCTCTTACGACAAGCATGGGTTGCTGAAGATCAATTCTAACCCGGATCTCAAAAAGAAACTAAACGAGTGTTTGTCAGACTCCATTTATCTTACAACAGAGTACAGTAATCTGTTTCTTACAAAACCTAAAAATCTCACCACTTTGGGATCAAATCGATGCATATTTCGTCCTTTCTCATTGTATCGGCGCATTGATACATAACCCAACGTTATGAATGAGTGACGTCATTGGATTTACTACTCACTCACACATACTATGTGTAACCCTCAACACAAAAACGTTTCAGTCATATTTGTGCATTTTCGAGGCAATAATCATGATGTAAACAAGATAAGATCAAAGAACTTCTCAAAACCATGACGTTGCAACTGTAAATCATTCTTTCCCAAGTGAAATTATTTAACAGTGTGACGTCATTATTATCGTTCTGAACATGTGCTAGAGTGACGTTTATGCCATTTGAATTCAGTCGTCATCGAAGGATAGTGTTGAATTTTTTTCAGCACATGGGGATCTGCCACAGCCAGGTATGAACCCCCTATGGAACAACTTTTAGGAGGGCATTGGGCAGATGTTTTTCGTGCGAGGGGTGGCTACACTAGGTACTGACGTGGTCGCCAGTGTCGGTTCACACAATCACAACAAACAATAACAAATAATTTGGTGACAATATTCATATCAGTGGCGTTGTCATGGTCACCATATTTTCAGGCATTGTTTTCTATTCAAGTTTCTAGTTATTTTCTCTCTCAGATTAGTAGACTGATAGACGCATTTTTCAACATATTCAAGGAAGTCGTTAGATCAAATAATTGTTGTTTAGTTTTACAATTCCTTCAACAGATCTCAAGTATTTAAATTAACTGACATCCTGAAGTTTTATCTCTTAGACTATTCTCATTATCTACTCTCTTCTTATTTCAGACATCTTTCCATTATGATTTCAATGTTTTATATTCACTAACATGAGTATCACAAGGAATATATCAAGAGAATGACGTGTGACAATTCCTAAAGGTGGCCATATCAAAAATGGATATTAATCTGATTATATACTCTCCCAAAAAGAAACGCATATAGGAATTTCGAACTGTATTTTATGTTTATTTTGAAACATCTTGTAGGCTTTAGGGAGTCAATGAAATAGTGAAGCGTAAATTGCACACTGGGAATGCAGACTTTATCCGTCTCTTTGGCAACTTCAACTCGAATAAGTCCGTTTGAGCGTCACATGGAGACTGATGTGGTGGCGCTGAAGTCAATACCTCGTGACTCACCGTGGGCATCCATGAACTGCACGGCATTGCCTTCGGCATCGAACGAATAAGTCTCAGAATCTCGTGTTGCCCAATCGCAGCCCACTCCTCTGCCTGTAGTGCTCAATGCGGAGTTGCTGAAGCGTTCAGCTGAGGGTTAGCGGGGTTACGACCCGGCTACCTGTCTGTCCAGAAATCATCCAAAGATGTTCGATCAGGTTTAAGTCCTGTGATCTTGAGGGCAAGCGGGAGCACATTGATGCTGTGGCTCTGGAGGAAGTCTCTAGCGTGATGCTGTGTTGGGCCTGTGCATTGTCCTGCTTGAAACAACTCCCTCTTTGCGATCAATGATTGGAAGGAGGTGGGCATAGGATTTCGTCACAGTACTGCTGAGCTGTCAGGTTGCCCTGGATCATCACCAAATCCGCTTCTCCTATTGCAGGTGATCGCCCTCTTATCATAACACTGCCCCAGCCGAATTCGTCTACCTAGGGAACGCAAGCGTAGGCGAAACGTTCACGTCGACGTCTCGTATTATCTGCATTCTTCATCGCATCGTTCCAATAGGAATCGTGATTCATTGCTGAACCAGATTCTACGCCAATTCTGCAGAATCGCGGCCTGAACGTTGAATTACCATTGAACTCAATGTCGACGATGTTGTTATCGAAGCACCAGGACCGTAAATAAAGATCTTCTGGCACGGAAACCAGCCTTCTCTCAACCTGTTCCTGACGGTCTGTGCGAAAAGCTTCCTCAATCCAGGTATTTGTCGAGCGGTACGGTGGTCGCCGTGAAAAGCTCGATGACGTGTAGGTGATGCACTTTCGGATGTAGCGATCTAAAGCAGCGCAGTGGTGGCTCGAAGTCGCCCACCATGAGGGGAACGTTGCCGCATTCCTCCTGAGGGCCATATCTCGCAGAGCCGTGAAATGGTGCTTGGTGAACATTCATGCGTCGGGCAACTGCACGTTGAGACCGACCAGCTCTAAGCAAAACCATTGGCGATATGACCGTTTTGCTTTGCTTAGACGTGGCATTTTGCGTTCGTCAACAATATTCCAAACGCAGTGAATAATCGACAGACAACAATCAACCTTTTATATACCCATCATTGGAACATATCTGATCCCCAACTTCCACATGGATTGCGCCAATGAATTGTGTATATTCATAATGACACTACGCGCCGAAATTGGAAACCATGCTGTTAAACGCGGGTATTTTGGATGGATGGTGCGTCTGTGTAATGATATGTCAAAAACATAAACACCATAGGACCTATAAATAAAGCAAAAACCATCTGTGAAATGAATCACGTTTTGATTCATTGCCACATGAAATTACTATTTAAGCATGTGTTTCCCTTTGGGGAGAGTATATATACTTTCAACAGCTGAGATAGATTCATAACTGTAACTTGGCCGTGAAAATGTCAGCCAAATCGAGTACCCTAGATGTATTTTGTAGCCAACTAGAAATGGCTATTCCGTTATCTATTATCTTTCCATGCAAGATTTACCCGGAAACTGGACAAAAAGTCAGAACAGTAAGAGTGTAACCGGCGGAATTTATAACACTGGAGAGTACACACTGGGGCACGCATAAAGATCCAGTCAAAGAGTCAAGAACGCGTGTATGCTCGAGGGGCTCCAGCCCGTTGCAACACAGCCGAGCATCTTGCCAGGACTACTTAAAGCACGATTTAGGAAAAGATTGGCAATTCCTACATCAGCAGCCCAGCATCTACAGGTCGCATGGTCAGCGTGTCATGCAGAATCTTCTAAATGCCGTTCGGCTGACTGAAGCTGTCGGGCCGAGAAAGTTCCCACTTTCAATGCAATTGCGCATAAGCTTACCCAAACAGAAAACTTATTCGCCCAAACATAACATGCTCCCCAGTAAACACGAAGGTGTCCGAAAACTTCGCGAATCGTGCATTCTTCCAAAACGTGAAAAAGTAATTGTTGAACATTGGTCAAAAATGCGTGCGCATAGTGGCGTAAGAAGTAACAATGTTGGGTAGAATAATCATGCGGTGAGCTGTTGTGGTAAAACTAAACTGTGATACGTAATTCACTTGTTTTACTGTATTTTAAACGACAAATATGCAATGATAATATCTTCAATCTTATTTCTTTTGTAGTGGGAGGCCATCCAGGCCTACATTTCAGGATTAAAGAGCGATACATACATGTAATATATTAATGAATGAATAAGACAATAAGTTAATTTACAAAATATGCGAAAAGTAAATATGATATTATTGGCATAGGACTGAATCTCACAAGATTCATTGAACTGTGTATATAAATAGATAGGTGTTTTTACGAAATATGGATTGACAATTGATATGACTCGTATTAGACTTAACGAATAGTGGGACTTGGAACAGTATATATACTCTAAATTATTCCTCAT